>NC_140574.1:26982517-27631267 GCF_057381845.1 Rhamphochromis longiceps | reverse complement strand
ACAGTCTATTCACTTAACAAGTGTGTGTCAGTGTGACACCAGCAGGTCCACTACAAGCATCTTTTCGCGATGTGTCACTGTGTAAATGTGGTGACCAAAGACATGTCCAGTGTAATTCACAGCAAAGTGATATTGACTATCTATAGAAGGGAGGGCAGTGTGAAGAAGTGGCCTGTTGCATGGAAGGACATGTTTCTTCCTGAAAAACACTTAGTCCACAATCACCACTTGTGATTTCATTAAGAAACTGTCAGTGTCAGGGACACTAATCAATACAAGTATGAGTGTATGTAGTCGTAGAAAGAGCAGGATTACCTGTCGCATGTCAGACAACATTTCAACTTGTCTCCATAGAATAACGAAGACTGAGGCCCAGAGACTTTCTTCAGCACAGACAAAACGAAGCAAAAACAAACAGGAACAAGCGGATCGTGCTATCATTCAAAGACATTGTTCACCTAAAGTCATTTTATAGTAATAACTAATCTGTTATGCTCGGGCTACCACAGCATTGTACACTTTATTTTCAGTTGTTAAGCACTTATGTAAATTCACGTTATGTAAATTAGGCTCTTTATTGCTACCAGCAACTGAAAACATTACTCAGGATGCTAATTCAAACTAGCTGGAAAGACAAGCAAAATAATGTGATACACAAACCCCGTGTAGAGACCATTACTTTAAAAGTCTCTGTGCTTTTAGGCTGATTCAGATAACGGCGGAAACTAAAAGATGTGTGTGTGTACGTTTGGTGTGTGTGCAGCTGTCCTGTGGCCCAAAGACAGACACGCACTTACCGATGGTCATTTCAGTGTAACGTTTCACCAGTTTGAGGTTCCAAACCATAATTAGCTCTGCTATAGAAATGAGTATATAAACCAGCTGTAGGTTTTGGTTCACTGGTTCACATCACTGGAGGAAAGTTATTCAAACTGAAAACTATTGCTTTAACTGCCAGAAAACAGAAATGGTTGAATCACTGTTCTGTATGGTTTTCAAAGATTTTTTCTTTCTTTTTCATTCACTGTTAAAGTAGTTCTGATGTGCATATATGCAGCTCTGGAAATGATTCTGAATCAGTGACCTGTGATTTTGCTGTTCTAAGTAAAGCTGGGAAGACTTTGAATCTCTGTTTTTGCTTTGTGCTTTTTCACATTGCCTGTTTGATTTACTAGAATATTGAGTGTCTTGAGGTGTAGACAGGATTTAATTTCACTCTTTACACTGAGAGCATCTGCTGAGTCACATATGAGTAATGTTACCACTCTATAAACTGCAAGCACAACACTGACATATGTTAGAAAAACATTCGCCTAAATGTTCAGCTGATATACACCCACCAGCCACTTTATTAGGTCCAGCTGTTCAACAGCTTGCTTATTTAAGTCAGCCAATCATATGTGATTCAGAACATGGTATGTTTGCAGGTGCCAGCGAGGCTGTCTGAGTATTGCAGCTGATCTGAGGGGATTTTCCCACACAGAAAGGACAGGCTCTCCTCTGCAAGTCCTGCAAGGTGACTGAAAGTCTCCTCCATCCCCATATTGACTCACCTGTCTGATGGCGGACAGTAGCTTTCCGTAGCAGAACACAATCACCAGGAAGGGCACGATGAGGCAGAATATAAACAGACAGATGATGTAAGAGATGTTATTTGCTGTCTTGGCTGTCCAATCAACAGAGCAGGTGGTCCCAGGTCCCTCTGGGCCGTAGTGGCTCCAGCCGAAGAGCGGCGGCAGGGTCCAGATAAGTGAGTACGCCCAGGACATGATGATGCCAAGGGAGATTTTACGGTAGTTGGAGGAGTCCGCCTCAGTGGGAGCCATCATAGTGCTGTAGCGCTCATAGGAGAGGACAGCCAGAGAGATGAGGGACACAATGCCTAGAGCACAGAAATACAAAGGTAGGCATTATATGCACATGTGGTACAGACACATATGGTATTTCCCCCTTACTATTCAGATCATTAAAGTCTTTTTAGTTAGTTTGATGTTAATTAAAGAAAGATAACCAGAGTAAATATATAATGCAGTTTTTAAATTAGGATTTCGTTTAGTAAGGGAAAAAGTTTCCAATCCTACCCGACCCTGTGTGAAACGTAATCTAGTAAATGGTTGTGCCACCCACGGCAGCAAGAACTGCAATCAAGAGTTTGTGATAACTGGGAGTGAGTCTTCCACATCGCTGTGGAAGAATTTTGATCCACTGTTCTTCGGTTCAGCCACACTGGAGACTTTTTTTAACAGCGTGTTTAAGGTCATCCATAAGCATCTGAATCTGACTTGAGTTGGGATTTTGACAAGGCCACTTCACAACCTTCATTTTGCTTTTGTTCTTTGTTTTCTCTTTTTCTTTTTTTGAGACATTCAAAGGTGGACTTGCTGCTGTGTTTCGGATCATTACTCTGCTGTATAAACCAACTGCTCTTGAGCTTCAGGAAATGAACCGATGGCTGGATATTCTCCATCCGGAATTTCTTTGCAGTGAGCAGAATTCATGGTCCCATCATTTAGAGCAAGTCACCCAGAAGCAGCCCCAGACCATCACACTAGCATCACCATGCTTGACTTTTCAGATGGTGTTTTTTTTTTTTTAATGAAATGCTGTGCTAGTTTTACACCAGATGGTGAAAGTTCAACTTTTTTCTCCCCAGTCCACAGAATATTTTCCAGAAAGTTTTGGGGATCATCAAGACGTTTGTGCAAATGTGAGACGAGCCTTTGTGTCCTTTTTGGTCAACAGTGGTTTTCTCCTTTAAACTCTCCATGGATGCCATTTTTGCCCAGTCTCTTTCTTTTTGTTGAATCATGAACTCTGGCCTTAACTGAGTGAAGTGAGCCCTACAGAAGTTTAGATGTTGTTCTGGATTCTTTTGTGGCCTCATGGATGAGTCGTCGATGCACTCTTGGAGTACTTTTGGTAGGCTGGGAAAGTTCAGAAGGTTCAGTACTTTTCTGAGTTTTCTCCATTTGTGGACCGTGGTCCAATGGAGTCCCAAATTTTAGAAATGGCTTTGTAACCCTTTACAGACTGATAGATGGCAGTGACTTCTTTCCTTTTCCTTCATTAGCTCTTGTGTATTTAAATCTTCAGTTTGCTTCTGTTTGTTGTACTGTGTAGTCTGCTTGTTTGTTTCCTGCTCGTTCCTGCAGGGTATTTCCTGTATTCCGAGTGTACGTACTCATCTTCTATTTGTCAAATATTAAATTATATTTCATGATCTGAAACGTAAGTGTGACACATGCACAGACATACAGCAAGACTACAGACTGCTTGTTCAGTGTGCTCCTGTTGTAAGCTTGAATATAATATTTCACCTTTAATGGGATCATAAAATACAGACTGAAATGTACCGCCTGTCCAAATGTTTTTCTTCTCTAGTGAGAAAAACATGCACAGTCACTGTGATATAAAGCCTCCCAAAGACGTCCTGGCATCACAAGTGCAGCTAAAGTGAGCTTTAAAGTTTATCATAGCGTAGAAAACTATAGCAAAAGAAATCATCTTATATTTATAGTCTGGAGCCTGCAGCAAACCCACACTGCACATTATAAACAGCGGCACTACCCACGGCGTCTCTGTGCAGCACAAGACAGAAATCTCAGAAACCATTTTCATATATATGTATGTAACTGTTCAATACACAACATAATTTTAGTCTTGTCATCCTGTTCACTGGGCCATGCTTAATGACCACTTTTAATTATTATTGTTATTTTACTGTATTTTAAAAAATAAACTGTGCATGAGGTTAGGTAGAGAAAACTAAGTCAGCAGAATAGAAACAAAGTTTAGTTCTGTAGTTGAAAACTTGAGTATTTTTGTCTTGTTTGTCCAAATACATTGACTTGACTACACAGTCTCTGTGGTACAGTGTGTTGTGCTTGTCTGTTTACCCCCAGATATTAAACTCAATGTGGTTTGTCCTGCACAGACTGTTAGCTCAGGGCTTTTATGAGCTCTGTTACAGCAATATTCTAAAGTCAACACAGTTTTACAACAGTCCACTTATGTTTCTGTTTGATCTGGGCTGGCTCATAAGAACCAAACCTAAAAAAAAAATTCCAGTTGTTTTTTTAATTTAAGCCAAATCTGTTACTCTCTCTCCCCCTTTTTTTCTGTGAGTTTTGACATGAAAGCCTGGTAACACCGTCCTCCCACAGCAGGTGGACGGGCTACTGTCATTTTTCAGCTGAGATCTAAAGCGGTCGTGTTTATAGCTGGGTATGATCTGTAAAATCTGCTGTAATCCAGTAGCAACGCTTTCAAAAAACTCCTTTTCTACTCCATTATGTGTTTAAATCGGTCTTTCCTCAGGCATCCTCAGATGTTTGACCTTTCCTGTGAGGAATGATTCAGTGACATGAGAGGGAAGCATTTTCTGAATTCTCTGCAAAGTTCCCAAATCTTAAGCATTACACATCATAGTGATATCTGATGAGTGTTTTTGTAATAATCACGTGCAAAACATTTTTAAAGACAGTGAGAAAAATCACTGCTGATAAGAAAATAAACATCTCTCGTTATTTAAGGCAATGAAAAAAAGATGAAACTTCGTGTTTTAGTGACCATGAAATGTGCAAAGAAGATACTTCAGTTAAGCAGAATCTGATAATACAAAAGTTTTTTGAACTCATGTGGTTCATTTTATTGTTGTTTGCACATCAAATTCTGTTATAGTGTTTTCTCTGCTGCTGTGGACCACGGACTACCAAGTCATCAGCTTAGGAGAAACAATATAATAGATGTAATTTTTGTGATTATAGTGATTATAGTGATTGTAAAGGCTTCCATATTTTCGGCAGAGGAGTTTATTTCAAATAAACAAACTCTCACTGAGCAAGATTGCAATTTCTTTTTAATTCTGCCAGCTGGTGGCCATGCAGCTAAAAAAAAAAAAAGCGTATTCTCAGTTGTGAGATATGCACTGGAGAAAAGAGGAAAGTAGAATGAGAGAGAAGCAGGTGTAACAGTGAAGCTGCAACAAGCAAAGGCAGCAAAATACATGGAATCAACCACCCAAGAAAACAGACATTGCACAAGAGGGGTGAATAAGAGTGCGCAGGCAGGGTGGAGTGAGTGGGCGAGAGTGTCAGGAAAGTTTACAAGATGGCAGTGAGACCTGCTGTGATATGAGATTTGAAAATGGTGGCACTGACAAAAGACGGGGGGTGGCAGAGTCGATCATATTAATATTTTCATTATGAGTGACCATGATGGACATGATTGGAAATGAGTGCATCACAGGGAGAGCTCAGTTTGATCAGTGTGGAGAAAGGCAACGTTAAGCTGGTTTGGACATGTGCAGAGGAGGGGGAGTGGATAAATTGGCAAAAGGATGTTGAAAATGGAGCTACCAAGCGGCAGGAAAAGAGAAAGACCTCAGAGAAGATTCTTAGATGTAGTGAAGGAGGACGTGCAGAAGGTTGGTGTGACAGACAAATACTAGGGAGAGTATGAGATGGAGGCAGATGATCCACTGTGGCAACCCCACATAAAGGGAACAGATGACAGAAGAACAGCCACAACGAAACAGCATTACAGTTTTGGATGGTTAATGGTTGGATAACCATCGCTAGAGTTTGGTGCAGCATATGTGCAGGCTTCAGATGTCTTTAAGCACTCTGCTTTAAATGGTTTTATTCTGTTCTTTTCTCTGTATGATGCCAAAGATAGGGGGTGTGATGAATACAGTCATCTCAGGAACAGCAGCCCCGCCCATCTGCTGTTCAAACCTTCTATTAGTGAAGGATAGCCAATTAGAAAAAAGTTGGCTTAAAGGGAGAGAAACGAAAAAATAAACTAGATGAGCTGACGTGCTTCACAAAGACCCAGTATGAGATTAATAATTTTAAACTGTGAAGTTTAAAATACAATAGAGTCTGACAGTAATAATATGAAAATGTAAATCAGCAGAATGGGTCACCTTTAAGAAATGTCTTTAGTTTTGAATGTACCTGAGACTGCGGCAGGACTAAAAGCTGAGCTGGCAGCCTGATGTAGCAGTATAAGGCAAGGCAAGTTTCTTTATATAGCACAATCAACAGCAAGGTGATTCAAAGTGCTTTACAGAGACATTAAAAAACAGAAACAAATAAAAACCATGATTTAAAATGAAAAAGAAAAAGTACATTTTGAAATTTAAGCTTAAACGTGTGGATTTGGTGTTTTATTCAAATGCAGCCGAGAATAGGGGAGTCTTCAACCTGGATTTAAATAAACTGAGTGTTTCAGCTGATCTGAGGCTTTCCGGGAGTTTGTTCCAGATATATGGAGCATAAAAGCTGAATGCAGCTTCTCCGTGTCTGGTTCTGACTCTGGGAACAGATAAAAAACCGGATCCAGATGACCTGAGGGATCTGGAAGGTTCATACTGGGTCAGGAGGTCACTGATGTATTTTGGTCCTAAACCATTCAGAGCTTTATAGACCAGCATCAGAACTTTAAAGTCTATCCTCTGACGAACAGGCAGCCAGTGTAAAGACCTCAGCGCTGGACTGATGTGGTCCACTTTTTTGGTCTTAGTGAGGACTCGAGCAGCAGAGTTCTGAATGACTGCAGTTGTCTGACTGATTTTTTAGGTAGACCTGTAAAGATGCTGTTACAGTAATCAAGCCTACTAAAGATGAATGCATGGACTAGTTTTTCCAGGTCCTGTTGAGACATCAGATCTTTTATCCTTGAAATATTCTTGAGATGATAGTAAGCTAATTTTGTTATTGTCTTAATGTGTTTTTCTAAGTTTAGGTCTGCATCCATCACCACTACTGGTTTGTGGTTTTTAGGTATATTGAAGTTCTCTGGTGACCTGTAATCATTTTTCTTTGGCTCCAAAGACTATTACTTCAGTTTTGTTTTTGTTTAGCTGGAGAAAATTGTGGCACAACCAGTCATTAATTTCCTCAATGCATTTACCAAGAGCCTGTACAGGGCCTTGGTCTCCTGGTGACATTGTGATGTATATTTGTGTGTCATCTGCATAGCTGTGGTAGTTTATTTTGTTGTTCTTTATAATCTGTGCCAGTGGGAGCATGTAAATGTTAAACAGAAGGGGTCCCAAGATGGAACCTTGGGGAACTCCACATGTGATACTTGTCTGCTCAGATGTGAAGTTACCTATTGATACAAAGTATTTCCTTTTTTCTAAGTATGTTTTGAACCAGTTTAGTACAGTTCCTGAAAGACCTGCCCAGTTCTCCAGTCGTTTGAGTAATATGTTGTGGTCAACTGTGTCAAATGCTGCACTGAGATCCAGTAAAACTAAGACTGACATTTTTCCACTGTCTGTATTCAGACATATGTCATTGAACACTTTGGTCAGAGCGGTTTCAGTGCTGTGGTTCTGTCTAAAACCTGACTGGAAGGCATCATAGCAGTTATTCTGTTTTAAGAAGTAACTCAGCTGTTGAGAAACTGCTTTTTCAATGATCTTACTTAAAAATGGGAGATTTGAGATCGGCCTGTAGTTGTTCATTTGTGTCTTGTCAAGATTGTCCTTTTTCAGTATAGGTTTTATTACAGCAGTTTTTAGTGGTTCTGGAAACACACCTGACATTAAAGAAAGGTTGATGATCTGTAACAGGTCTGACTCCAAAGTCTTTGAGACCTTTTTGAAAAAACTTGTTGGCAGGACGTCTAAACAGCAAGAGGAGGAGTTCAGTTGACCCAAGATGTCCTCCAGGTCTTTGCTGTTAATAGGGTGTGGCGGAGGCGTGGCCCCGGGCGCAGCTGCAGGGGAGGAGTGGAGCAGAAGGCTCAACAGGGCGGCGCCGCGAGGCCGGTAAGAACAGCTGATGGTGTTTATGTACTGATGATGGTCTCCCTCCGCTGTGTTTATAGTGAGACGGGGAGGAGCGGCCAGGAGAGATCAGCTGGGCTCGTGAGCTGTCAGGCTGTGCGACTGATTCAGCTGTCAAAACTAACAGTGACAAATAAATGTGGAAGTTGGCAGTACATACCTGCGTGTGCGTGTATTTGTGCCTGGTGTATCCCACAAGTGGTGCCGAAACCCAGGAAAGTGCTGGTGGGGGAATGTCCGACCCACAGGCCGCGCCACCCGCCCAGCCCCTGCAATTCTTGGCGCAGATGCTAGCGGAGATGGCGACGATGAGCCAGGATCAGGCGGCCGACCAGCGTGCCCACCTGGCCGCGCTGTGGGAGCAAACGGACCGACAGACGCAAGTTCTGGAGCGGCTGGTCGGGGCCGGTGCCACGCCGAAGCCCTCGCCACTGTCGGTGGCGGTGCCCCGGATGGGGGACGGGGACGACCCACAGGTTTTTTTGGAGACCTTCCGTGCCATGGCGGAGGCTTGCCAATGGCCACGGGAGGAGTGGGCTCTGCGGCTGCTCCCCCTGCTGTCTGGGGAGGCACAAACAGCGGCCCTGAGTCTGCCTCCGGCGTCGAGGAGCAGCTTCCCGGATGTGAGCCGGGCGGTGGTGGACAGGCTGGGGCTCACCACCGAAGACCATCGCCGGCGGTTCCGGGCCTGTCGGCTGGCTGCAACGGACCGACCATTCGCCTGGGCCCGGCAGCTGCGCGACGCGGCGGTGCGCTGGCTGCAGCCGGGAGCATCGGAGGGCGAGACGAAGCTGGTGGACAAGGTGGTGCTGGAGCAGTTCACGGAGGGATTGCCAGCGGAGACGGCGAAATTGGTCCGGTGCCACCGGCCCGCAAGCTTGGAGGTAGCGGTGACGCTGGCGGAGGACCACCTTGCCGCTGGAGCAGGGGAGCCCGGGGACGCCGGACGGAGGCCGAACAAACAGGCCCCAGTGCCGGCCCCGAGACGCCGTGTGCCGGCACCAGGGCAGGCAGAGCGGCCGCCGGCGCTGAGCCCCACTAACCCTTTCGCGGCATTGGTGCCGTCCAGGGGAACCGAGCCGAGTGGAGCCGCCCCCGAGCCACGGAGGGCAGCACAGACGCCGGGGCCGGAGTGTTGGAAGTGCGGGCAGCCGGGACACCTGAGGAGGGAGTGTCCGCTTATGGAAGTGGGGCAGGTGTTCTGCGTTGTTGGCGCCCCAGCACCCTCCCCCGGTCCAGGAGGGACATACAGTATTCCGGTAAGGACTCGAGGGGGTATACGCCAAGCGTTGGTGGACACGGGCTGCACACAGACCCTCGTGCACCAAGGCTTGGTTCGCCCCGGGGCATTATTGGAGGCAGAATGGGTGGAGGTGAGGTGTGTTCATGGTGATGTGCACCGGTACCTCATAGTGCCGCTGCTGCTAAAATACAAGGGCCATACACATAGGGTAACGGCGGCGGTTAGCCCGCGCCTGTCGCACCCCCTGATTCTGGGTACCAATTGGCCGGGGTTTCATCAGCTACTGGGGCAGTACGCGGGGGTGCGATCACGACCGGAAGCGGGGTGTAGCGTGTGCGCAGCATTCAGCGGTGACGCGGGGTCGTCCGACACCGACTCCGGGGGGGAGGAGCCGGCGGGTCCCTCACGGGACGTCCCGCCGGCCCCGGAAGTGTCCCCCATGGGTGATTTCCCACTGGAGCAGTCTCGTGACGGCACCCTACGCTCAGCCTTTGACCAAGTGATGGCTATTGATGGTCACGTGGTGCGCCCTGAGGCCGCGCAGACCTACCCGCGTTTCGTCTTATTAAATGACCGATTATATCGAGTGAGTCGTGACACTCAGACTGAGGAAACACACACCCAGTTGTTGGTGCCGCAGGGCCACCGGGAAACACTTTTCCAGGCGGCCCACTATAACCCCATGGCAGGGCATATGGGCTACGAGAAAACTCTGGAGCGAATAACGGCCCGATTTTATTGGCCGGGCATCCGAGCAGATGTGCGCCGCTGGTGCGCGTCCTGCCCGGACTGCCAGCTTGTTAACCAGCCGGCCATACCGAGAGCGCCTCTGCGCCCTCTCCCCCTCATTGAGGTCCCGTTTGAGCGCATCGGCATGGACCTCATCGGGCCGTTTCACCGGAGTGCACGCGGTTACCGCTTTGTGTTAGTCCTGGTGGATTACGCAACGCGGTACCCGGAAGCAGTTCCGCTGCGCACCATCTCGGCTAAGAGTGTGGCGCAGGCACTGTTTCAGGTCATCTCCCGAGTCGGAATCCCGAAAGAGATACTGACTGACCAAGGCACGTCGTTTATGTCTCGTACACTGCGGGAACTGTATGAATTACTGGGCATTAAATCTATTCGGACCAGCGTCTACCACCCTCAGACTGACGGGCTGGTGGAGCGGCTGAATAAGACCTTAAAGTCCATGATTCGGAAGTTCATTAACGAGGATGAACGCAATTGGGATCACTGGCTAGACCCTCTGTTATTCGCAGTGCGGGAGGTGCCCCAGGCCTCCACGGGATTTTCTCCCTTTGAACTGCTGTTCGGCAGGAGGCCACGTGGGGTGCTCGACCTGATTAAAGAAAGCTGGGAGGACGGTCCGAGCCCCGCCAAAAATGAGATTCAGTACGTGTTGGACCTGAGAGCAAAACTCCACACTTTGGGGAGGTTGTCACGGGAGAATTTGCTCCAGGCTCAGCAGTGTCAGCAACGCCTGTATGACAGAGGGGCTAGACTCAGGCAATTTTCACCGGGAGATAAAGTGCTTGTGTTACTCCCTTCTTCCAGCTCGAAGTTGCTCGCCAAGTGGCAAGGTCCCTTTGTGGTCACACGGCGAGTCGGGGACGTGGACTATGAGGTCGCTCGGTCGGACAGGGGAGGAGCCGCGCAGATTTATCACCTCAATCTCCTCAAACAGTGGCGAGAGGTCGAAACCGCTTCTCTGGTGAGCCTGGTGAAGGAGAGAGATGAGTTGGGGCCTGAGGTGCCAAATTCTATCATTCCCACCTCCCTCCCTTGTGATGACCATCTCACACAGGCCCAGAGAGCGGATGTTGTCGCGTTGCAACAGCGTTTTGCGGACGTGTTCTCCCCCCCTGCCCGGCCGGACGTCCCTCATCGAGCACCATTTCGTGACGCAGCCCGGCGTGACGGTGCGTTCACGGCCCTACAGGCTCCCGGAGCATAAGCGAAAAATCGTGCAGAGGGAATTAGCGGAAATGCTGAGGATGGGAGTAATAGAAGAGTCGCACAGCGCCTGGTGTAGCCCCATCGTTCTGGTGGCGAAGAAGGTCTATACGGTTCTGTGTCGACTATCGCAGGGTGAACGAAGTATCACGCTTTGATGCCTACCCCATGCCTCGGGTCGACGAGCTCCTGGACCGGTTAGGCACGGCCCGCTTTTTCACGACGCTGGACTTAACCAAGGGCTATTGGCAGATTCCCTTGTCTGCCGAGGCCAGGGAGAAAACGGCCTTCTCCACTCCGTACGGTTTGTACCAGTTCGTGACACTCCCGTTCGGCCTGTTCGGGGCCCCGGCCACTTTCCAGCGTCTCATGGACCGGGTGCTGCGTCCGCACGCGGCGTATGCTGCCGCCTACCTGGATGACGTGATCATCCACAGCGACACCTGGGCGGAGCATGTGCTGCGGGTGGCCGCGGTCCTGGAGTCCCTGAGGGGGGCGGGGCTCACGGCCAATCCGAGGAAGTGCGCGGTTGGACGGAGGGAGGTGCAGTATCTGGGGTACCACCTGGGGGGCTGGCAGGTGCGTCCACAGGTGGAGAAGACGGCGGCTATCGCATCCTGCCCGCGCCCCAGGACGAAAAAGGAGGTGAGACGGTTCTTGGGGTTGGCGGGTTACTATCGTCGCTTTGTGCCGGGGTTTGCGCAGCCAGTGTTGGGGAGTAACGGAATACATGTACCGCCGTTACGTATTTAGAATACAAAATATGAGTAACTGTATTCCGTTACAGTTACCGTTTAAAAAGGTGGTATTCAGAATACAGTTACTTTGTTGAAATAAATGGATTACACTGCGGTACTTTCCTGTTTCATTTTGTCGCGGGTCAGGACTGTTTGGGTTTTGTTTGACAGCTACGTTCTTTCGTTCCAGGCGGCAGCGTTACGGTTGCCATGGTTACAGGGCGACGCTCTCTCTCTCTGCGACTGTGTGTTTCCTGGGTGAGAGAGCGCCTTTTCGTTGTTGTGCTAAGCTAACAGGCAGAATGCTACAAGCATAGCTCTAAAGAATGTAGCATCATGGGCAGTATAGTCCGTGTTGCAGGGAGAATGCACTGCCATACACGTTATGTGTCTGTGAGCGCGAGGAGGGAGAAAAAGGCGAGTGGAAAGGTACGAGTTGTCGTCGTGGAAAAACGGGAGCTGGAAGCATGTAAATATAATAATAACCACTGCAGCCAAGAAGAGTGCCTGACGAGCCCAGTTGTAAGTAAGCTATTAAGACTCGACTGTACACCGTGTTCGTGTTTTCCTCCGAAACAATAAGTTCCGTTGGAGCAGTCTTTCAACGCCTCTCTCTGTCTCTCGCAAGAAAAATTGACCCACACAACAAAGTAAAGCTATTTTTCGGCTATGAGCCGACAGGGACCCCGCCGTATTAGTCAGAGGTCCCTTTACTACAGTTCGGAGTCGCGGACCTTCAGTAATAGTAATAAATCACACAGCAATAGTACATTCACGTTGTTGTAAAAAGCACGATAATATATTAAGTAATCCAAAGTATTCAGAATACGTTACTGTCATTGAGTAACGTAACGGAATACGTTACAGAATACATTTTGGGGCATGTATTCTGTATTCTGTAATGGAATACATTTTAAAAGTAACCTTCCCAACACTGTGCGCAGCTAACCAGCCCCCTGACCAATCTCACTCGAAAGGGTGCCCCGGATCTGGTCCAGTGGACGGGGCCGTGCCAGGCGGCGTTTGTGCGAGTGAAAAATGCTCTCTGTGGGGAGCCGCTGCTTCACACTCCTAACTTTTCCCTCCCGTTTGTTCTGCAGACTGACGCCTTGGACAGAGGGCTGGGAGCCGTTTTGTCTCAGCAGGTGAGGGGGGCTGACCGCCCTGTCCTGTACATCAGCCGGAAGCTGGCGGAGCGCGAGCGCCGGTACAGCACCGTGGAGAAGGAGTGCCTGGCCATCCGGTGGGCGGTCGGCTCCCTGCGCTATTACCTCCTGGGACGCTCATTCACCCTCTGTTCGGACCACGCCCCGCTGCAGTGGCTCCACCGCATGAAGGATGCCAACGCCCGGATCACCCGGTGGTATCTGGCGTTGCAGCCCTTTAAGTTCAAGGTGATCCATAGGCCGGGGGCGCAGATGGCGGTGGCCGATTTCCTCTCTCGCTTGCGGGAGGGGGAGTTGGCTCGGCCGGACGGCTCCCCGGCCTCGAACGGGCGGTGGGGGTGTGTGGCGGAGGCGTGGCCCCGGGCGCAGCTGCAGGGGAGGAGTGGAGCAGAAGGCTCAACAGGGCGGCGCTGCGAGGCCGGTAAGAACAGCTGATGGTGTTTATGTACTGATGATGGTCTCCCTCCGCTGTGTTTATAGTGAGACGGGGAGGAGCGGCCAGGAGAGATCAGCTGGGCTCGTGAGCTGTCAGGCTGTGCGACTGATTCAGCTGTCAAAACTAACAGTGACAAATAAATGTGGAAGTTGGCAGTACATACCTGCGTGTGCGTGTATTTGTGCCTGGTGTATCCCACATAGGGTGAAACTGTTTCATGGTGTTTAAACTGTTTTTTGGTGGACACAGTACATATCCTGAATCTGCTGTTGATGTACCAATTGTTTGTCTAATCTTTTGGATTTTGTCTTTGAAGACTTTGGCAAAGTCATTGCAGGCCATGGTTGAATGAAGTTCAGCTGCCACTGACACAGGAGGGTTTGTTAGCCTGTCAACTGTAGCAAATAAGACTCGAGCATTATGACTGTTTTTGGTGATGATGTCAGAGAAGTAGGACCTCCTTGCACTCCTCAGTTGTAAATTAGAATTGTGAAGTTTCTCTTTATAGATGTCATAATGAACCTGGAGGTTTGTTTTTCTCCATCTGCGCTCAGCTTTCCTACGCTCTCTTTTTTCATTTTTCACCAGTGTGGAGTTTCTCCATGGAGACTTCTTCCTTCCAGAGATAACCTTCACCTTAATGGGAGCAATAGTGTCCATTACATTTAACATTTTAGCATTGAAGCTATTGACGAGCTCATTGACTGAAGTATAACTGTAACCTGATCCAGAGTACAGTACTGATGCATCCCTAATAGCATGAGGAAAATAATATACTGCTGAAGAGAAGAGCATTTCATCTTAAACAACATACTTTATTGGCTGTGGTCATGAGTCTCGGGTCAGGTTGGTGAGCATGTGCATATTGTATATCTTCCAGACAACAGCTGAATATAAATTTCTCCAATATCCCTTAAGCAGTTTTTAAGAACTGTCACAATAAATCAAACTTCACATTTACTAAAAACTAATTAGCAAATCTCTTCCACGGCTCAAAATTAACCCAAAATTGAATACTGGCATCATGTTGCTGAAGTCTTCTGGTCTCAGGCTCATGGAAACTGTTGTAGTTGATTTAATTCATTGCTTTTAATGGGAAAACTAGATTATAGCAGCAGATCCCCTACAACTTTCACCTACCCGATGAGTACAACACTGTCTCTGCTTTGCAAGGTTCTTTGTATGAATAAATCCATTATTAGAGGCCATGTAATATCATCATGAAAGACACCCACACATCTTTGGATATAACTTTGATAGCATCTGAAATCAAACATCACCCTGCATCAATCTTTTACTGCTCTGGCAGGATCAAATGTATCAGCTGAATGTAATATTCCAAAATGAAACATCTTATGATGTGATAACATCTGAAATATATATATATTTATATGTATAAAGGAACAGTCTTTGTTCTCCTGCCTGTGTGACATTCACTCGCCACTTCTGTCTTGCTTTTCTGTTAGAAACCATCTGCTTCTGCATCACTCCTTTGATACCGTATATCCAGGAAAAGACAGTTTGAATGAAAAACACAGGATTGAGTAAAGCTGTGTTTATTCAGAAGATCCCGCGAAACCAGCGCGATACGCACCGAGTCTACTAAGAGACATCAAACGTGCGTACCTCTTATTCGATTTTCCCCGCTTTGGATAAGAAGTCAGAGCATACGGACATGATCATTCACACTAATGAATGCTGAACACCAGACACACATCACGTCCTAAACATATTTTTGGGTCTCTGCTATGCAAGACCTTTAATTCAGTATTTATTACCGTGCCTCATTAGTCGGCTTGCTTGCTATGACCTTTACAGCAGGGCAGCATTGTTCTGCTTTCTTTCTCCCTACTGAGAATTCTGCGTAGCGTCCTGACAAATTAACATCACTCAGGCCAAAAGTTGTGCGCACCAACATGATGCACATATTCGTGCATTTTCCTTTCCCCCCACGTGCACGCTCATCAGTTTGCCCGCCTATTTCGGTGATGCTGCTGTGCGCAGGTCAGCGAGTGAGTGTATGCGGAAAGCAATCTGACTCCAATATGTGGTGAGTGGCCCCCAGCAGTGCAAGGTTAATCCAGCGACTGTGTGCAGAGCCTGCTTGAAGAAGGAGGCATGCAGGAAGACATAGACGAGCTGTCAGAGACAGAAAAAAAAAGATCCTGTCCTGTTCATCTTCAGTATAATGGAAGACACTAAAAGTTCAGCAAGACAGAGAAGAAAATGCAAAGAGGCGGGTAGAAGAGGTGAAGCAGCTAAATGGATGCCAGGAGGCTGATGGCAGTGGGTGAGGAGGTCCAGATAAAGACACACACACATGCACATGCATGCGTCTCCACAAATTGTGTTCAGTGGGTGCTCTTGGCACAAAAGTCAATGCAATACATCTTCAATTGTTCAGTCATTCAAACATCTAAGACTGTGAGCAGAAAGAAGAAATCGATGTGAAGAGAGAGCAGGAATACGACGTGCTAACGCCACGCTAACAATGTCTTCTGTCACTGACAGTGATGCCCTCTAATTTGAAGGAACATCGATCACTCAGAAAAGCTTCGCGGAGATTCGACGAATACAGAGACTGTCGCTTTGTCAAAGCGGCACCCGGCATAATTCACCCAAACAATCAATTTCACTTTTCCTTTCTCTGGCCCTCCCTCACTCTTTCATTCTGGTTTTATGAGGCCATTGAGGAATTACTCATCCATAACCAGTGGAGGCTCTAATGATGTCTGTGAGATATTTCTCTCTCTCTCTCTCTCCCTCACACACACACACTGTCTCCCTACAATATTTACGTTTGTCGAAGCCCAGTTTTTTTGTCAGATGTTTAATAAATTGGCTCTTTGTGGAGGTCAGTGTTACATATTTTCACATGGTGCTTAATCTTGGTCTAACACTCGAGTTAGTGAGACGGTGGATGCAATCAAAGCTCGCTCAGATACTGTAAAATGATTGGAAGTTTGCCTTTTTTGCACCATGATAAGACAGAAATAAAGTTTTGGAACTTATCCCAGAGGAAGCGAGTGTACCAGTCGAGAGCCAGTTTTGAATTTAAAAGGCTGACAGATTCACGAGGCTCTTGTGGAAAGTAAAATGCAATTTAGTTAGTGTGCACTGCGGGTAAATGTTAGCCAGAGATCAAGGTGTGAAAGAGCTGATAAAAGCAGGGGATTAAAACCCCTGCTGGACTTGTTTGCTCCGTGTTTAGCCTTTTCCTTTGTCGCCTGGATAGGAAGGTTTCGGTGCTCACATAATGCACAAAGTGACCACAAAGAAGCGTGACAACCTCAGGGCCACAGAATGACCATAAAGTAAGGATGGGAAATTATGTAACACAAATGTTTCTCAAGTAGAAATCAGACTTTTATCTCGGAGGGATTTTTGCTTCACAGCAACTGGACTCTCACATAGGTGGCTAACAAGCTGTAATCCTATTCGAGATAAGATCAAACGCCCGAAATCTTTAGTTGCAGCAGGTATCAGAGGACCTAATGTTTGGCTCCAGTGGCCATTTCTCAGCTTAAAGCAGGCCTTTAAACATCAGAAGATTAGATGTGTTGAAGTGAGTGAGAGAAGTTTTAGAAAAGATTTATCAGCCCTTGCAAACTTCATCAGTGAAAGGCTGCCACCGCTGACCGCAGACATCCAGCATGAACACTCGGTCCGTTCGCAGCTGCACAAAGAATTTGTGGTCTCTGTAACTGAAAAGCTCAAAGTTTTTCAGGTTTTCATCTAATGTTTTTTTAAGTCTTCCCAAAGGTGACTTGTGTGTTTTGATTCAACTGAAAAGTGAACTTTAGGAATTCTTCTTTTTCAACTTGTTACCTGTCAAGCAACTAAAATATGAACTGATTTAAAAGCAAGAGGGAACTGGTATAATATACAGCAGTGATAAAGATTCAAGATGGGACATCCTGCCTTTCAGTGTCTGTGACTCTGTTCATTAAACACTTTAAATCAGGCACTGGGCCAAGGACTCCTGCTGACAGAAGAACATTTTCATCTTTTATACAGAAATAAGGCTTGTAAAAAAGAGAACTTCATCCAAGTGACTCGGATGTGTGCACTGACGGTTTTAATTAATACAACTCTTAGAGGACAATTAATGTAAGTCTGTGTTTAATGCTAATTGAAACTCCTTGTTTGCTGCTGGTATAGAGCACACCTGGTCTGATCGCTCTACTTTAATTCCGCAATCCAGTCTGGCCCAGTATCAAGCAAGTGCGTACCAGCATTATTCTCTATTGTGTGCATCATTATACCCAATTTATTTATGTCAGCACTGCTGAGCAAAGGTATAGCAGCATCCCGTTTTCTCATTACACAGCTTTCCCCCTTGGAAATGTTTTATTCTGCAACAAATGCTGCAGATGTACCTGCCATGGAGGCAGACAGCGTCGCCACAGCCCGCTACAGACCTGCAGGAGCAGCTAAATGAACAGTGCACAGTGAGGAGGTTTGATTCGCCTCAGGTACAGCCTCTCAACTAAACGGTAATAAGCATTTAGCGGCCATTTAATAGCAGGTTGCACACAAAAATCACCAGCTGACAGTACTGTGACATGCTGCAGAGTTCATAATGGAATTCGAACAAACGATTTCTAAATGACTAAATTACTTTCGTGAAACCGTGGAGCTGTCTTATGACAAGGAGAATGTCAAAATGATGCACACAGCTGCAGAAGGGACCGGTACGGTACGGTCTGTCACGGAGCTCCATCCAGACCACATCCACAGATATAATGACCAGTACCGCACCTGGACCAAACCTGCGCATCTTTATGTGAAAGCTTCATCGGGATTATGAGAGGAGATGTGCAACTCGAATCACGGATTGGATTCATGAACCAGTTGACTCGTGCAGAATGAGTTTTTTATTTGCTTGTTTGTTTGTTTTTTAAAACAATAAAACGTAATAAGATAACCTCCACTTTAAGCGATACCTTAATGAAAGACCTTAATGACGTAGGAGACTGCAGGATGATCCCACCCAAAATGCACGAAACGAACGAGAGAAAGCTTGCAATAAACAAAATGCCTTGTTCCAGCAGCGACGAGTCATGCAGAACGAACAAACAGCTGTAATAACAGGCTCTTATTGTCTCCAGAGTGGCACACGAGCATTGCTCATTATCTCCAGATTTAATTCATTAGGAGTCCGAAGATTTTTAAGCTTTTCTGTGAAAGTTTGATATGGCTTCACACATGACTCAGTGCACGAGAGACAGTTGGACATTTTTACGTTTTCTTTTTCAAAATCATCATTTCGTCTGTACGAATAAAGCATACCACGATCCAGTCTACAAAGCGCAGTGCTCTGGAGAGGATCCACGCATTCCGCGCAGCAACAATCACGACCTCGTGTGAAATAAAGAATATAGAGCCTGTATACAGTACAGAAACCTATAGCACCACCTAACTGATCCCGCATTTGTACTCACCACAGAGCGAGTTGGCGAAGCCGTACCACACGCAGCCCCGTTCCCCTATGAGCCACCTTCCTTGCGTGCTGGCCGCGAAGCTGAACGGAGTCCCCAGTACGCACACCAGCAGGTCGCTGATGGAAATGTTCATCAGGAGCAGGTTGATGGGCGACCGCAGCATCTTGTAGCGGCAGAAAAGAACAAGCACCAGCAGGTTGTTAATAAGTCCGAAAGTGCCGATAAAGCCCAGGCACACAGCCACTACCAGGTTCCCAGTCGGGGTGAGAGCGGTCCGGTATGATCCGCCCCCCAGGTGCCCTTCCCCGGCTCCGGCACACAGAGCGCTGTTGAAATCCGCGCAGCCGCTCAGGCTCACGTTGGACACGATCATGGCAGTCCTGGTGTCACTGCGGTGCCACACCGAGTGACCACGGTAGCTAATATATCATCGGTATTTCTTTTTTTCCTCCTGTGTGGAAAAAGAACCGTAGCCGACAACACTTGTTGCTTTAAAAAGAAACGTCAAGTAGAGCCAAGCGGACAAGTGGGGTGATAAATAGTTGTTGTTTTTGCTCTTTTTTTGGTGGGGATGTCAAAACTTTGTCTTTGTTCAGGGGGAGGGGAGTGTTCGTAAACAGGAATATATCTTAAAAAAGAAATGAAAGAAAGAAAAGGAATAAAGTTTGTAGGCTTTGCTCCACCGTGTGGATGTCTACAGTGTGCACTCGCACTCTTTCCGGAGACGCTCCTGTCTCTCACGCAAACACCTTCTCTCTCTGTCCGTGTTTAAATCACCGTGGCCGGCTCTCCGGTAGCTGACGTTCGGTGACTGGGAGGGTGTGTGGGTGGAAGGAGCGGCGTTGGGCATCCAGCAGCATCGACCAATCGGGCGATAATGGCGCTCCTCGAAGAGAAACGCCAACCCGCTCTTGCTCAGAGCGCGACTCGACAAAAAGTCCCGCTCAATAAAGTTTATGGAGCTGCTCTTCCCCACCACCACCCCAGCCCCACCTCTGCTCTGACGTCCTCAGTGCAGGTATCGATGCTCGGCGCTGTCCGAGGTGCTGAACCAATTCCACTAATCAACGGTGCGTCCAAGTCTGCATGCATGTAAATGAAGTCAATACCGTAGCAGTAGAAAGGTAGAAGCCCCCGGCTCTTTAATATATCACCACCAGTTATAGCATTTCACTGTCTTTATTTAGAAAGCATCTCTCGCAGTGGGAAATGTTGTGCAGTCTTTCTAAATCAGGCACAAAAGCAATGAGCCGCCCTAAATGAATCAGGTGAATAATCACTCCGGCGTTAATGGGGAGATTTCCAGCCGACTTTGGGGCTGTTTTAGATTATAACGAGGTCACCGTGCAGCACTGGGTTTGAGCGGAAGGTTGAAACTCTGCGTGTGAAGTCACAATGTACAGATGTCTGGGCCTCACCCGCCTCCAATCTGCCAGCTCTGTAAAACTCCATGAATTGCATTTTCAGCCAGGAATAACGAGGAGCAGTGAAATGCTAAAACATGAGTGTCAGGCATCTTCTCTCCTGGCGTCCATATATTCCGCTGCAGGCAGAGAGGAGTCGTAGCATTTGTGTGCAGATAGCACACCGTGCACTGCTGAACCTTGACTCACTTCTGAGTCAAACAAGCGCAACCTTTCCTCCACATGCTAAACTAACCTCTCAACTCTTATCTCTAAACACGCGCGTGGCATGTCTGACAGATAATGCAGTTGTTGTTTTTTTCGTTTGTGCGAGGAACAGCATGTCGCCTTTCACTTTGATTTAAACGGAGTTTTATGTTGAAGCGACAGTAAGCAGATAAAAAAAAGCTGAGTGAACAAATAGATCAGTTTGCATCAGCAATAACATAACTTTGAGTCTCTTCTGGTTGTTGCAGCTTTATGTGTCATGTCAGCAGACACAGACAAACAGTACACACAAAAAAAATAATTAATAAACCACCAGTTCAACGATTGTCAGCAATTAGCTGATGATTAAAAGCAAATCCTGGTAGCCAGACAAATATCGACTGCATGCGAGTGGGAGGGCAACAATTTGGTGCTAAAGCAGTGTGATAAAAAATATCCCTCTTTTGCATCTCTTGACTTTGCATGCAATGGAAAGTTCCAGAATTAAATGGGGAAACTTAGTCTTACCTTCCCAGTGTGTTCTAACACTTTCCACCAAATAGGCCCCTTGTCACAGTGGAGCGAGGTAATTACCTGTGAAAACTGTACAGTGACATTTACTCTGACAACATCTTCCCCATATGCAGGCCTAATTGAGTTGAATCAAGACACTTGGGTTTCTGCTGTGATACCACCCTCATTTAATCATCGCAGTGGGATTGGGCGGTTGGTATTTAGGTGGGTTTCTAGGTCAATTTGGCGACTGTGCTCTGAGGAGATGTCCAGGACGATGAAGTGCAAATGGGGTCAGAAGGTTGTCTCAGAGATTCTGTTTTATGTGTAAATCAGAGGAAAAGTGCTAGCAGAATGGTGCTTTATGGATAATATCACATTTAGTTGATTTGTTATGGACTGTTACCTGTTTGGTCACATTAAATCTGTCTTGCTGTTCCCCCAAAGAGACACACAGTTCTGTCACTGTAGCCCAATTTCAGAGGGGTAAATTGTTACATTTATTAACAGAAAGTATTTTATTAGGTGAAAAGGACATGTTCACTTTCTCCGTGGTATGTTCAGACCCAAATTCACAATCTCGCCCTGTTCTGCTCGCCCTGTCCCACATTATGCTTTCAATTGCTAGGGTTTACATTTATTTATGAAAAGCACTCACACATCTGGGCAGCCGGCTGTGTCATTTCCACTTTAATATAACAGTATATACTAAAATGAGTAATATTTCTGGAGTTATTACCCCATTTATTGAGATGATATTCTCTCATGTGCTTTTCAGCAGGCCAAAGCTGCAATTACACCAATATCTGAGCTTTAAGTTGAGTTAGAAAACAGCCATGAGTTCAGCAGCCAAGCCAAGCTTTGTACAGCTCTGCTGGATATATCATAGCTTCTCTTCCTCCAAGTTTGCCTTTTCTTGTTGTCTATATAACTGTGAGGGGCTGAGCTGGTTGGACATGCGGACACAGAAGGTTTTAATTAAATGACAAATCTACAAAATTCCCAGCTTCCTTCATCCTCCCCATGCTTCCTCCTTCCTCCTACATCATTGTTACCCTCACCTCTGATGTTGACCTTGTGAGAATGGCCTCTGCTGCTCTGCAACTTAATGTACCACGGGCTTTAGGGTAAGCTCAGAAGAGGCGTGATGCTGTGGATCATATCAATTTATTGTCCACAAATGTAATACACAGGCCCTCCACAGCCCCTACTTGAGACCCGTGCTTTAAGTGCTTGACACACAGCTTGTCATGGCGTGATACAGCAGAGGAGAATATATGATGGTGGTGGGAGGTGGGGGGATTGTCTGAGAATAGATTGTGAGAGGCACTCAGGATGCGGCTCAGCATTTTGTGGCAGACTGGCAGGTGTCAAATCAAGTGCATGTCATTGCAGCTGTCCATAACTATGTGCTGAGGTCATTTAAAATTCTACAAACAATGATCATGGTGTCTTTAAAGCACACTGTTGAACTTACACATATGGTTGCAGTGGTGGATACTTTTATTAATATTATTAATCATCTCATGTTCATGTAATCTCTATGAGCCGAAAGTTCAGTCGTCAGACTTTTCCAAATACCCGGAGTATTTTTTCCTGCTCTCGGCTCTGAAACATGTCAGTGAAAAAAGAAAGCCTGCTTCTCTCCTAACAAGGAAGGTGTGGAAGGGGTTTTTTGTTCCAAATTTCAATCAGTTTGGCTCAGATAATATTCATACCAAGCTTCAAAAAGGTTATCAGTTTGATTTTGAATTTCCTTTTTCAAGTCATTTGCCTGTTACACCCAATCCAAACTGATTATGACTATCATGTCGCAGCGATTATTTCATGTACTGATATCATGTGAGATTGTTGACTCTTCACTGCTGAACTGCTGGCACCCATACCTTTGTTTGCAGTTTTTGTTTGGTAACTATGATCAGTTAATTGTGAAACACATTCCTGCACATGGCAGAGTGCATTAATTAACTGTGGAAATCAATAAGAATGTTTTATTTCACTTTCTGATGTAAAGAGAAAAAATATCAGACTTTGGAGCAAAGATACCTTTATTGGCTGGCTCACCGGGGACATTAAACCTGCCTTTAAACGCATTTAAAGCACCAGCAAAATTAAATGGTAAATGGACTGGTTCTTATTTAGCACTTTTCTGCTCTATCTGTGCATTCAAAGCACTTTAAATAACTTGCCTCATTCACCCAGTCACATAAGCACTTTTTTCTACGCTCTTTCTACCTAACATTCACACACATTCTTACTTGGGCTTAGACTCTTGTCCAAGGATATTTGGCATGCAAACTGGAGCAGACAGGAATTGAACCGCCAACCTTCTGATTAGTAAGGTAAGAATGGGTTCAGACTATAAAAACACTTTTATTCTGTTTTTATTTGGCAGGGTAATCACTCACATAATTAAATGGATGCTCATTTATTCATTTCAGTCATAAGAAGGAAAATGTAGTACTGGAGTAATTATGATGGTGCAAATATTTTGAAGTGACACAGTCCTGATGGCTGTCATCTCTCTTTACAAAGAACAATGCTGGGCATCCTCTGCACACGGCCATAAACAACCAGAAGAGTCTGTTCAGTGACAGGTTGCTTCTCCCCAAGACAAGAACTAACAGACTTAAAAACTCCTTTGTCCCACACGCCATCAGACTGTTTAACTCCTCTCTGGAGGGGAGAGGGAGGGGAGACAGGAGGACAAAGGAGGGGGGAACAACTAAGCTGTAGTGCCTCTGCACCTCACTGTACAATACCTTGTGCAATACGTTTTGTAAATAGTCAACAGTGCAATAGACTCAATACTTGAAATGTGCAATTCACTTGTATTTTTATTTTTTATTCCTATTTATTCTATTTATCCCCTTTGTATATTTTATTTATATTTGTCTCTGTATTTATATATGTGTGTGTGTGTGTGTGTGTGTGTGTGTGTGTGTGTGTGTGTGTGTGTGTGTGTGTGTGTGTGTGTGTGTGTGTGTGTGTGTGTGTGTGTGTGTGTATATAACAGTTCTGTAACTGTAACTTTGGTCGTTGCTGTGCTTTTTTTGGAAGTCGAATTTCCCAGAGGAACCCACCCGAGGGATTAATAAAGTTCTATCTTATCTTATCTTATCTTATCTTATGTGGCATAAAGAAACCTTGAAAGTGGCTCAAAGTCACTGTTAAAAGACACTTGTGCATATTTATGCTTACAGAAAGTGCAGAATATATACAGAGGGGCCTCAGGGACAATAACTCTAAGGGGAAAAAATAGAATAGTTTCCCCCAGATTATAAGTCCAAACAATCTTAAGTTTCACCTTAAGAGTGAAGATCTTATGTCTAACCAAACAGCTTAAACACAACTGAAACTGAATAGATAAACAAATAAAGAACTTTTATCCAAACTCACAATTAAACTTCAAGGACACCAAGGTTGCAAACCTTTGCCAACTCAGCTCACTTAGTAGTATTGTATTTCGTATATATTTATTTTCTTTACTTTGTTCTTTTAAACATACTTTAAGAAGTTTGTAGTGCAGTAAAAAGTCATGTCTTTACTCTGATCACACAAACATTGCGTTGGCGTAGATAATGAATAACAGGTTCTGATTTATAAATAACTGTACATAAATAAAATGGGCTTAGTATTTATAATCAGGGATGGGACTCGAGAACCTGTATTCCTTGCAATTCCTTGGACTTGGTCCTCTGCTTGGCTGTCCATCCTGTTTATCGGGTGAACTACAATCAGCTGATTTCTGTTTGAGTGCCAGAGGCGGAAAACAGTGGCACAGTCTGCAGCGAGGACATGTACATTACTTGTATTTTTTGCACGATAGTACACTGCAAACAGCATTCAGAACAGAAACAACTGCAGTATGCTGTTAACACAACTTTGGCAGTTTGCAAGTATGCTAACACTAGCTAAGACCAGGAGTGATGTTAAAGCTGAGTAATTGTCCAACCCTACCTGTTCATGTTTCTACAGCAGAATCACAGTGGCGATCAGTTTCTTTGTGTCATTGTGCTGGTTTTCTGCTTTGCTTTGTGTTCATGCCTAAATACTAAGAGAAAGATCATATATGTGTTCTCTTTACGATAGGGATTTGTGTTGGTGTGTGGGACTGTAGGTTTATATTGTTAAATGGTAATTATGAGACAATGTGTCATTTTATGGAGAGGGTGAAAATAATATAATGAGTAGTACAATGTAGAATACTCCTGGGAGTAATTAATTCATGTACTTCACTTTACTTACTATTAAGAAAAGTAACAAGTGCAACACTGATCACAGCAAAGAGGGGAAACACATCCAACATGTACAAACATTTGACCACACAGCAATGCAACTAACCTGCATGAATGTAATGTCTTTGATATGCTTCTTGGAGATGGCGGTGACTCGATAAGGAATCAAATCGATAAGGGATGTCAATAATGGAATCGAAATCGCAAAATTCTTATCACTTCCCATCCCTATGTATAATATTATACTGTAGCATATTTCTAACTAACTAGGCAGCTCATTTTCTTTCTCCTGGCAATAGTTTCTTTAAAGATGTAACACATTTTCGGGTCAAAAAGGTGAAAAGGTAAAATTTAATGCGATATTTAGATGTCTTTATATGATATTTTCTATATGTTAACAATACACACCACACTTGTCAATTTTTTTAATGGATTGTAAACATGGCTCTACTCCACATCCCTGCAAAATTTTTTATCAGAATTCATTCAAAACCTTTCGAGCTATCATGTATACAAACAGAATGATGACACTCACGCAAGCAAATGCTACCAAAAGGCGGTGAAGGCAAGAACAAACTGTAAAAATAAAAGAAAACTGAAATAAGGACCAAGAAAACACTCTCTCAGACAACAGAGGGACAGGAAGGAGGCATATGAACCAAACACACAACAAGATTATAACTATAAACCATGAATCAACACAAACAGTATAGCATATGGGTCTTCAAGGACATTTTAAAAGATATGTATTGTGCCTAACTCTTTCTGAATTGCTACAAGAACTCCAGGATCAGTAGTGACTATGCTTCTATGCAAATGCGTTTCAGGAGACAGCACATCACTAGTGTTTCTCTTTTACCATGTCTCTCTAATATTTTGCTCCTTACTATTTTTCTATTTTTTTTATTATTTTATTTTTATTTTATTATATTTTCTCCTACTGTATCATGCTGCTGAGTGACTGCTGCTCGTCAAACACATTTCATTGCAATGTTGACCCTGTGCTAACTTGCATATGACAAATAAAACTGAAAAACTGAAACTGATCATGCTTTCTGTTGGTCTACTGATTGTTAAAGGCATGTTTTTCACGTTTTATACATCTGTGTCAGCTACACCTTGTTTTTTTAGACCAAGCAGAGCCAGATGAAGATGATGCATTTTCCTGTACAGCCTGACAGCGCTGTGCTAAAAGCACTAAGCATGAAAAGTGCCTGTTTCGCCGATAATTATAGCAAAACCTCTTATAATGCTAAGAAAATCTGTTTTCGAGTTTTCAAGATCCAGAACTATAAGTACTTGTATAACCACCAGTTAGGTGAGGACAGCATTTTGAGTTTCATTTAGGAGGCGATTACTTCCAAAACCAGACTTAGACTGCAAAACCACCTTTTTGTAACAACACTTTAACATTAGGGGTTTTCACGGGAACACTGTCAAAGTGGTAGATGCATCACCTCATTTAACATGCTAAATAGAGAAATAACAGTTCTAGTCAAAATCCTTCTTATAACATGAAGGCCCCTGAATAGGGTATTGTGAGGTAATTGCAGTGCCATTTATAGCCAAAGAACAAAGGCCCCACTATTCATAAAAGCCAGGAACATGCTCTTACTATAATAACAGTCTGCTGTTTTTGAACAAAACATGGAACTGGAAAGCACTTGTTTTTAGCGTGGACCCTTCGTTCACCACAATCGCTCACCTGTTGTTTGAAGACCGCTTGTCAGTTCTGTGCTTCTGCATTCAAGTAAGACTCTTTTACTTAACAATCGCTGGAGCTACAAGTCAGAGTGATGACATTTTTGTTTTTTTTAAGGTTTATTTGCTGCTCCAGAGAAGGATTTCCTCCAACTCGGTGATGATGTGGCTCATCAGCTGAAAACGAGTCAAACCGTGATTCCCTTTCTCAGTCGGCAGCACAGTCAGGGGCTTAGCCCAGCTGTCAGAATTTTAAACCTGCAAATGAAATTAAAAACAAATAAAAATAGAAACCATCCCCTTTCATTACTTGTAGTGGATATGCTTTGCTATTATTTTAACCATTACTGTCTGAAATATATACTTTATATTAAGCTTTTAGTTGAATCAATTATCAGCATTAAGAAACAAAATGTCTAATTTAAACCACGTCTCATATGGAGATGTAAAGTTTGAAAGCCGAGGTTCAAACTTTCTGCTTGAATTTAAGAGACAGAAAACTATTTATTGGTTCAAATGTATTTGGATAGTTGATTTTAAAAAAACATACAACAAGAGTGGGTTAACGTGGCATTTGCCCATGAAAGCTGCTGTTGTCTGAATTAAAACATGCAGCAAGAAAAAAAAGAAAAAAGGGAAACAAAAAGAGTTTCTAAATGAATACTGTGTTACACTTTGTGCAAATTAAAATACACTGGTAACATAAAACGCTCAGGACATCCAAGAAAGACATCATATGTGGACGATAGCATGAGGCCTTCATTGATAAAGAAATACTCTTTCACAACATCCAGCCAAGTAAAGAACACACATCAGGAGGTAGCTGTAATGCTAGTCTAATGTAATAGCAAGACTTTACAGGAAAAATACAAAGGAATTACCACACAGTACAAAGTGTGGGATCAACAGGTCAAATTATACTTCAAAAAACTTTTTTTTTTTAAATCAGCTGACCTCTTCTGTAGCCTTTTTCTGGACAATCTGTAACAGAAAGAGTGGAAAAGGTACAAAAAGCCTTGGGAACGCTCATAATTTAAAGGAAATCACAAATTATAAAGTATAGTGTAGGCAGTGAATGCATGAACATGCATGTATTCTAATGAAAGTGGGTCAATTATACAGGGCAAAATCACAACAATAGTGCCTCAAGGGGCTTTATATCATAAGGTAGACCCTACAACAATAAAACAGAGAAAACCCCAACAATATTATGACATCCTATGGGCAAGCACTTTGGAGACAGTGGGAAAGAAAAACTCCCTTTCAACAGGAAGAAGCCTCCAGCAGAACCAAGCTCAGGGATGGACAGGTGCTCAAAACACACTGTAACACAGGAGTTACTGAAGTTAAACAAATGAAATATTTAGCAAAGACAGAGTGAATCGCCTGATCTCAAATCAGCCTAGCAAGCATTTCAGTGAAGACAAAAAGCTGGAAGAATACTGACAATAATACATTTTAAATTTCCAAGTGCATGTGAACCCATGAAAAGAGAGAGAGTGTATAATAATGTCTTTAATACCTTAACAGCTAATGTTCAACCCCTCAGGTTTAAGCCTTCAATGTGCACTTGTGTTTGGTGCACAGTTCTAATTGAGCATACTTCCTCCCAGTTCACTGCCTGTAGGTTTTTGTCTGTGGACAAAAGGACTGTTTCCGTGTATCTTCACGTCGAGGATTGACTCCAGGCTGTCTTTTGCACTTAGAAGCAGGATGACAGTTCAAGACACCCAGCCTTCTCGGAGTCACTGGCCAGGGTGCTGAAAGGTGCCCCCCCTGGGTACTCTGCGTTTAACTGCTTTGCATGGTAGTTTCTATATAAAAAACAGGGCAGCAGAATGTAAAATTACCTGTTTCTATTTAATTTATTGTTTATATTAAGAATAGATTACATAACATTGTGTTTGGGACATATAGTAGATTTAATGGGGGCGACCGTGGCTCAGGGGGTTGGGAAGCGTATCTGTAACCGGAAGGTCGCCGGTTCGATCTCCGGGCTCTCTGTCCTGGTCGTTGTGTCCTTGGGCAAGACACTTCACCCTGCCGCCTACTGGTGTTGGCCAGAGGGGCCAATGGCGCGATATGGCAGCCTCGCTTCTGTCAGTCTGCCCCAGGGCAGCTGTGGCTACAACCGTAGCTGCCTCCACCAGTGAGTGAATGCGAGAGAGAATTCACTCTCTCGCATTGTGCACCCAAAGCGCATTGTAAAGCGCTTTGGGTGCCTTGAAAAGCTCTATATAAATCCAATCTATTATTATTATTATTATTATTATTATTATTAATTATTCCTTTATAATATGTTAATAGTATTGAATGAGAAAACATTAACCTATATTAGCTTATTATGATAAGGTAATGACCACTAATGTCACTATATTAAAAGGCACCACCATCTGCACCTTCTTGTAATCAGGTGAATCATTACTTACCCCATTCATCTATCCAGTTTGGTTTTGGTTGGGCTGGAGCTTAACCCAGAGCTGGGTACCATAAGGAAGGATACACCCCCGAACGGTCACCTGTCACAGATGGGGGAAAAATGTTATATGCAAAATGGAAACTATCAATATGCTTTAAATGATTTTGCATAAGAAAGCATGTGAATTTTAAATATGAGCTATAAAAGCAACAGCAATGATCATGTGACCCGTGTTCTTTAGAAAATGTAACAAGCCGATAACCCTACACAGGATAAAGACCCATTACTTTTCCAATATCTCTCCTGGCAACTGAATAATGATGGAGGAATGTGATAAATTATATCTGTCATCATGTGTTAGTAGGTCATTACATTATGAGTCCGTCTGATTTAACACCAGCCACTGAAATAATACAGATGTATGAAGTGACAGCTCCTGTTAATGTAATCTAGTGGTTCAGATTTGATTTCATATAGAAACATCAGACAAAAACTGCAATTGATTGCAGAGGAGAAAAAAGCAGTGAACCACAATAATTCAAATTGTGTGTAAGATGGACAGATGAAGAGAGGAAACGTCGGAGAACATATAATAATGTGCAAAAATATATTTGTGCACTTCGCAAAGTTAAATAAAGAAGAAAAACACAAGCTTTCAAAACATGCAGGTAATGGCACCTGTCCCCTGTGGCTCTCTTATAGAAACCAGATGGATAAATGTATGGTTAAGTGAAATGTAGACTTCACAAACATTTCACTTTACTTTTTCACAGTTAAGCTTATGAAGTTCGCTAATTGCTGCAGAAATCCAGGGCATAAAAGTCTGAAAGGTGATTTATCACCGTTCATGCTGTATAACCCTGCATGAATATTGCTTTGACATTTGCTTTATTGCTTAAGGACAAAAGGTTTTCCAAGCCTGGTTGTTCCTCGGTCAGTATGTCCATTGTTGTACAGTAAAAGCCCATTTCTCTCTCTGCATATGTAGACTACAAGAATGCCTTCCCAAAGGCTAGATATGTGACCTCTGCAAGTGCACTATGAGTGTACATATTTATGAGTCATTCCTTGAGATTCTAATGTGTCACTTCACAGTCTGTCTTCCAAATTGAAAAGAAATTTGACTGAATATTAATTTTACCTTTAGACTTGAATCTTTTGCTACCTGTCACCTCAAAGCAAGAAGGTTCTGGATGCCTGCCTGCCCAGATCTCAGTGTATGTGGCTCAGTAAGAAAACAGGAAATTATATTTATATTATTGACATAATTTTGAGTACAATTATCTTTTTTTTTAATGATTTTTTTTATTTATGTGGCTGTGATGTCTCTTTCTCTTGACTATGCTTTGTTTAAAGATATGACTCATTTTGGGATCAACTTGAGAGAAAGGCAAATATGAAATACAAAAAGGAGGTCAGAGGTCAAATGTGACACGATATTCGGAAGCAAACCATAATGGGATATTTATAAACACGTTAGGACAATGAAGCTGGAGGATGAATGCTAACCTTTTTCCACTCAATAAAAGTTAACGTGAGGGTTTCCAATGGTTAGCAAGAAATGCAATTGCATGGCAGGATGCTGTAAACGGACCAAACTTCAGTCAGGAGAACAACTGAGATAATCCATCCAGAATACGAGGTTAGTCATTCATATACCGCTGCACGGGCTGGGCTGTAGTTACATCATAAGGTTTTAAAAACTGAGCTTTAAAATGAATAGTGGTAATACAAAGCATTAAAAAATGTTAAAAACACAACAGCCTTGATAAATGCAGAGTAGCTTGAACCCAGATGCAGGGTTCACACGTCATAACTTAAAGACTGGATAGCATTAATATCACTTCAATTTGCTAAACTTGAAGGAGAGGTCAGAGGTCAAATGTGACATTATACATGTGACGTGATATTTGAAACAATACAGTACTTTCCATACAATACACATCAGTTGTTATGAGACTTTTTGCTTATTTTCAACCAATAAATCATGAAGTTGACCTTGAGGACCTCGGTGGATGTAAGTCAAATTTTAATGGATTGTTAATGGATTCCTTCAAACTTTTCAATCTATTTTGTTTACAGACAGAATGATACACGCTCACGCAAACACTACTACATGACTTCCTTGGCGGAGGTAATAATGTTATACTTACACTCTATAAAGTTATACCATTACATTAAAGTACAAATTTGTCTCCAGAGGTTCCCAACTGGTCTCTATAAATATAGACATCCTTGTGCCTCTGCAGATACAATAACATGCTAGATTTTCTGAGAATCTAGCCAAATTTAAAATCAGCAGAGAGCTGACACAGATGAGTTACAGCCAGAGAAATATGATCAGTAATATGATCTTTTTCCCCCATAGGTAAGCAGGAGCTGAGAAAGCTTAATTCCTCTGCTATGTCAGCACTGCGCGCATCCCAACAGCATGAAACAATCGCATTTCCCATTTAAATGAAAAGCTGCTGTTATGGAAGCCATGAATCGATAAAATTGCTACACAACCCTCGATACCTCATCAGAGATGTGTGTTTTTGTGTGTTTTCTGGCACGCAGAGTCACATGTTTCAGTTATGCTCCCTTGGGAGTGATGTCCCTCCTGATGTATCATCATTTCATTTGACAGCAATTATTCTTTGTCACTGGCGATACGAGAAGAGGAGCAAATGAAAAAGAAAATGTGCAGCGAGGCCTGTTTCTCAGCTGGCACTTGTAGACACAAACAGCCATTCGAGCAACAAGCTGAGGAAGCAGAAATATGTGATTTATACATGTGATGCAATTATTTATCATTTTACCTGAGGGGGCTCGTGACAGTTATTGAGGAGTGTGAAATTATAGATAGTATTCTGTTATTTGGCAGTGAATAAATGAAGTGATTTGTCAGGGGTGTTGTGAAACCAACTAAGTGCTGAGATTAATAGCAGATAAAGACAAGGCACACACAGTCTTGGAACAAAGTCTGACAAAAGGGGAAGTTTTAATGAACTAATGCACAGCAAGAAGCACAGAGCACCACAGTGCAAACGCCAGAAAACAGCTAATGATTTCGAAATATGACCACAACTATACTGGTGTGAAAAAGTGTTTGCCCCCTTCCTATGTTTGTAACACTTAAATGTTTCAGATCGTCACACAAATTTGAATATTAGATAAAGATAACACACTGTCAATGGAAAATTGTATTTAGTAGTCAGTATAATCTTTTACTGATATAAGTTTGCATATGATAAAATACTGCATGTAGTTATTTGTATTAGGAAATATTTAACCATGTATGCTTAGAGGCATATAATTAATTGTGTAGTGACAGGATGTGTGATCTCTAACAGGCTTGGTGTGCACTCCAGGAATGCACCCCCACGTCCTGGGAGCATGAGAGGTTGCACCTTGTTTTAACATAGCTATGTCTGTTTTAGTCTAAGTGCCTTTTTGCCTAGATGAACCGCTGGACTTCTTCACTGGGTTATCTAGGGTGAACCATCTAGGGTGGGGGAGGTCTACCCTCTTCCTGACCAAGGACGTGCCTTTTATGACCCTTTGATCAGCAGGACACACACACACACACACACACACACACACACACACACACACACACACACACACACACACACTGAAGTATAAATAAAGACCGGGGCAGTTTCTTAGTGCGAGTCTCTCAGTAGGGAGCTGCCCTTGCTAGCAAGAACTCTGTGTGTTTCTCTTCTCTGAGTCTTTACTGAAGAAGTGTTTTAGAATATTTTCCCTAACATTGATTTGGTCCTTCGAGCCGGATCAGAAAATATCAGAATTGTTATCTGTGACTCTGTTCCAAGATCCAGCACTGATTCCTGACGCCGTGGGGAGCCAGCACCGAAGCCTGTGCACAGCCCTCTTGGATGAGGAGAGAGCCCCAGGACGTTAAATTCGGGTCTGGGCCGGTGTTATAATCTGGTCCACGGCGGTGGGATTCAGTCCAATGATCTGAACCACCAGTGGGACGTCAGGGGTGAGAAACACTATTTTGGTATATAAGACGGCCGCAAAGGTTTAAAGAAACGTGATAAATTAGGTTGGGTTCGCCGGAAAGAGCTGAATTAGACTTGAGTTTTAGAGGTAGCTGAAATTATCTCGTGACAAATTAGCGCGCAAATGTCTATGTGTGTGTATGTGTCTGGAAGTAAGTTGATTTTACAGCACAATACGCTGCTGAACTACTTCCATTTTTGTTTTCTTTGCTGAGGCTCACGTGCTGGTGACAAAGGAGAACGGTTGAGTTTCATCTCATAAAACTGATACCGCTTCACCGTTAGGGTGAAGTCGAAGACCGTATCAGTAAACCACTCTGAAGTCAAGCGTGCCAGCGACGGCCCAGCAAAATCTTTGAAAATGGGTGATAAACAAGTAAAATTAACACCTGATGAGAAATGTCTAGAAAAACAGCAAGCCGGAGCAGGACTAATCCAAAAGAAAGAGAGAGGAATGCATCGTGGAAGAGCAAGAGGTAGAAGAAACAAAGTAGACAGTAACTCAGAATAGGATAGCAGCTCAGGTGAAGAGAGCAGTTCAGACTAGGAAGAACATAATAATCCCTCACCCAGTGAAAATTAGAGATCACAGTAGTTTGAAGTAGTTTAAAAAAGGGTTGGAAACAGACCCGACTGAATAGATATAAATGCAAGAGGAATAAAGTAAAATAAACAAAAGGCTAAATTACAACTTAATTTTAATGCATTCAAACTAATAATAAAAAGGATAACAACCTATAAACTGGTATTAATAATGAAAGCAGATAATTCACACAAACAGAACTGTGATAACTGGAGTGTGCAGCGTTTCCGTGAGCAGTTTTCCTGCATCTTGACTTGTGTGTAGAGTGTTCATAACATCAGCATTATGTTTTTGTTTATTTGTTTTGTTGGGTTGAAAAATAGTTAAATAAACTGGTGATCATATTTATGGATCACCATGGTACATATCATCAGCCATGTGATTTATTTACGCAGATGAAAAAGTGAGTGTGAATGTGTCTGACGTCACAGTGTTTTTGTGCGCTGTGTAAAAGTGATTGCCTCTGATTGTGAGAGCGGTGATTCTGCAGGTCACCAGCTATTTAAAAAAAAAAAAAAAAAAGGAGTGAAAAAGAGAGAGAATTTATATTGTAGATGAAAAAAATCATAGGAAAAAGGTTTTGTGTTGATCAGCCAAGAACAACTACAATCTTATTTTCTGCTTTTAAGAAAGGACTGTTCACAAAAACAGAGAGAGAGAGATGTGTGTTGATTAAACAGCGATGATAATAATGAAAATGTCTTAGTTTGTCACTTTCAGGTGAAAAGCAGACCTGAATCAATTTTCCACATGCAGCGGTCGGAAGAAAGTTATAGTTTAACATCATTGGAAACATGCAGGCCAAGTTTCTGGCTGACTTATTTACAGCGCAATGTGTATGTGTCTCTCAACCTCACAAGCAAGTGCTCACTCCTCCCTGAAGAATGCAGCTCCAAAGAGCAATAAAATGGCAGATAAAGAGACAGCAGCAAGTCCTGAACAAAGAGTCCCAGCAAACAGCAGCAATGTGGACAAACAGCATCAGAGAAGAAAAGCAAACCCATCATCCTGACTGATCGGATGAATGGCACTGTGTCTACAACAAGCTGAAACTTCACTGTGCATGTGAAGAAAACGTTTGAGGAGAACTGAACAGTTGGAGTTTGACATTTGCCACCTGTGGAGTAAAATGGCAAGAAGAGACAGTGGAACACGGGACAAAGCTGAAGGAGAACTGCCGGGACTGTTGAAGTGGGAGAGGACAAAAGAGTGAGAGGACAAAAGAGTGAGAGGACAACAGAGTGAGAGGACAACAGAGTGAGAAGACTAGGTGAGAACACAGAGGAATGCTGTTATTTAATGTGGGAAATCAAAATTTGGGTTAGAAAACCTGGGGAAAAGAAAACTGACTGCTTAAGTTGGAAAATTGAGAAGGAGTCTGGATATATGCAAATATAAAAAACATATACATCATATACAAAATCACACACACAAGAAGAACATGCATTAACCCTACTAACACTTCCAAACACAAGAGAGCTCATGAAGATTAGACAACATCTTAAGCGTGTGAGTCTGTTTATCATCTTGTCCAAGTCACTTAGTGTGATGCAAAGACCAGTGGACTCATAGCACATTAGTTAAGAAATGATCAAATAATAGTAGAGAAATGTGTAGGAAAGGCAGTTTTAAGAACATGCTCTGCTGGAGATGCAGCTCCACAGACATGCATTAGACCTGCCTAATAACACAAACACACATGTAATGAAAATTATCTTGTTATCTTTCATCAGTGTTAAAATAGTGTCAATTTAGCAGACACTTGTTATTAAATACTGAATTTATCCAATGCAAAAAATTGACTCTCTAGGTTGCAGGACAACAGTTTAAACTTTTGTGGGAAAAAAGATCCTGGTTTGACCAACCAGTGATCAGACAATAAATTTAGTTGTTGATATGGTAAATTGGGAGAAGCTTCCTGCTTGATTGAGGCAGCACAAGTAATTTACTGTATGAGGGAAATTGTCTTTTGTGATACTATTTTGAACATGCTTTTCTGTCGTCCTGTCAACTTAGTGGGTTAATAGCTAATATGCAAATTAGCTGATCGTTCTTAGATTAATGAAAGGTGACTGAATTCTAGCACGAGTGAATGAGATGTGTTGGAGTTTGTTGTGTGTTGAGTGGAGACTCTAAAACACTGAGTTTCCTGTTTTGATGTGCGAGTGAATCCTGTATTTAGATACACAACTCTGAATACGTCAGAACAAACTTCTTTTGTGAAGTGCATGACAGCATGTCACATGTTTTATGATGAAGGGAAAAAAGGAAAATTGAATAAAATAGATCTGTGGCCTAAATGAGTGAAGAGCACAGACCTGGTGATTACATTCATAAGTTAAAGAAGACATTATGGTTATGTTGTGTGTTGTGCAGCTGATGGTTGGTTTGGAGTGAATCTAGCTGATGATTCTTCTCCTGTTGTGAAGTTGATGAGGAGTTTGTGTCATGACTTAACAAGCCCTTTTTATTTTGATACTTTCACAGTGCACTGAGAGTTTGGTTTGATAATCTCTGTTATTTTTCATTTTTCATTTTTAAACAGGCACTGATTTTGTTTGTCTATTTCTTTTCTTTAAGCAGATCTGCACGTCAGAAATTAAATGTTCTATACGACCGGTCGAGAAAGCTGTTACAAGTGAGTTTTCTCCACATTGAAATGGGCTCAGGAGAAAGCTACTTATTTGGGACAATATTAAATGAAAGTCCCGGCCTAAAAAGAATTCAGCGATGTAATCCAAACTAAAGTTCTTTTTCTTTTTAAATGACGTCATTTTGCTGAGAGGGGAAACTAAATGCGACGATGGGTTCCACTATCAGCAAAGAATGAATGAATGAATGAATGAATGAATGAATGAATGAATGAATGAATGAATGGAAATAAAAAACAAACTGACTGACTGGTAAAAGCTGACAGGACTTGACCACGACTCAAGGTTAACCCCCACCTAGACAGGACACAAGGGTGGATGAATTTATGTGTTTTTTGTTACAGGAGCAGAAAGATGACAGCAACATTCGAGGTTGCATAATGGTTTAACCTTTGAAATGCCATTTTCTGTGTCTGTGCATCTACCAGGGGTGTTATTCACTACCTTGTGTTGCTTACAGAGGTAACGGTGACAAAGTATGCAATACGCCTGCGCAAGCGCTAACATTTGCATTTTCTCTTCTACAGCATTGCAGTTTTTCATGTGTTTGATCATGTGATTTATAAGAGGATTAGTTAATGTTTTTTTTTTTACTATAGGATTTCTGGGTTTATATGTGAATGACATTCTTTCTACAGCTAGGGATGGCTAACTTTATGGTGTTTTTATGGCACCTCTGGAATGTGGATGGCCGACGCCTGCCCACCAGGATAATCAATGTGTGTTGCTAATGTTTGTTTTTTGAGACTGCATGTACAAGATTCAGCAGAAGCGGACAAGTGACATGAGACAAACAAATAAGAGATGCAGTGTTATGGAATAGTTAATATGGGCTCATTTGCTGGCCACTCTTGAGCCCAGCAATAATATATGATAATATATGCTTACGAGAAGTCACTGATTACATTACTGTTGACTGAGTACATGGGATGATCCATGTCTGAGGCAAATTATGGTAATAATTGTAGTTTACTGATTTGAGAAAACCTGCACATGACACTTGTCTTGCTAGTGCTGAATGCTTTATTACTTTTATGATATAATTGTTTATAGGTGTGAAGTTTGATTTCATTTCCAGATTTTGCTTTCCAGGCCATGATGGTGTGTATGCAGGCTCCTGGCAGAGCCAGGTGTTATGCAAAACACACTAACATTTTTATTGCAGGATTATAGGTCCAGGGTGGTGCTGCTCCAGGGGAGGAGATGCCCTGATGTTGCCTGGGATATGATCTAGCTAACCTTTTTCTTTAAGACAGGAATCTGATTCTGATGAGTTGACTCATGGGGGTGTCCATGTGTCAAGAGAAGGGATCCAGGATTAATATGAAACAATGAATTAACATTAAATTTTGGAATTAACATTAAATTTTGTTTTATATAATTTTTGCAGCAATTTGTGTGATTAACCGTTTATTTACAGGTATTAAACCTATGCAAGTGGTGCATCCATGTTCAGATGAGGCTTTGATGGCCTATAAGTGAAGTTCACTGATTACAATGTGGAATGATGTTGAGATGTTAAATAATTTAGAATAAATTATGGGGAAAAATAGGAGTTTAATGAGTTTAGAATAAAACTGCAATGATACTTGTCTCTGTGATGTTGAATACTTTATCACTCTCATGATCTATAGTTCGTTGCAAATGTGAAGTTTGATTTAACAGATTTGTTTACAGGCTCCAGGTGGAGCTGGGAGTTAAACAAGCTTAACATGTGACTGCTGATTAATGTTTTGAGACTGTGCAACATTCTTGTGCGTGTCTCATTGGGGAGTTAACACATGGCAAAAGCCGTGTGGCGAGAGGAGTGTTTTGTTTTTTTGTTTTTTTTTTCAATTTGTAGATGTCGTGAGGTGCCATGACGAGAAGGAGTGGCTGAGAGGATCGTCCACAAGATGGGAGCTGAGGCCAGGAGAGAGGCTTCAGGAGGATCAGAGATCATCTTCAGCACAGCGGACATCACACAGAGAGCTGTGCTACTGAGCTTCCAGGAGATCAAGAGGAGACTTCCCACACAGCGTTGGAATATGAAAACTTGAGGGATGGAGAGAGCGTGCCAAGCTCCATCGACAGCGCAGAGGGAATCTAAGGATGGCATCATGATTCTGTGAAAGCCCAGGAACCAGAAGCCATGGTGGTGATGACAGCAGTTTCCTATGAACAACACCTAATGCTGTGCCACTATACTGTGCATACGATGACACTCTGAAGGCTGCTGGGATCACAACAGCAGTAAGATAACTGAACCCTGCACCCTTTCCACAGAGATGCTTTTCTGCAGAGGATGGACAGTAGAAGAGTCATAAGTATTCCTACCGCAGGATAAAGGCCTGAAGTGAGGTGATGGGGGTTGATAGAGGCCATTTCAAGTGCTTCTGACCACTCCGACTGCCTGCAAAATAGCGGAGAGATCCTCCTGGATTTATCAGAGCCACTGCAAAGAGGTCGAGGTCCGAGGAAACCCCGGCACCCTCAAGACAGCACAATAGAGAAATCTCACACTTGGTTGTTTCAGTGGTGAGGGGGGAGTGCTGATTGAGCCCCCGTAGGGTAAGCTCGCACTTCAACCTCCAGCCTCTGATCAACTCTAGGGCAACCAAGTGCGAGGCGTGACGGACCTGTGTGCAACCATGGGAAGGTGGACCCTCTTGGTTACCTTGACTACGACGCTCACTTTTACAGGACCCCAGTTGGTGCCGGAAACAGCTGAACCAGAGAAGATGGACACACGACAACTCTCACCTAAGAGATATGACGCAAGACCACATTCATCCGTGGATGAATAATGCCTGGTACCGTTATATCCACGACAGAACAAAAGCAGAATCGGCAAACAGACTGTTATGTCTGTTCCCATCTACCCAGCACGGCAACATACCCCACAATATATATGTTCCTGGACTAACTCTCAGGGAAGAACTACTCTATGACACTAGCAGAGAAAGGGGACTTTGTGTCCTCTTCAACAACACATTCTGCATTTACATAAAGAAGACGCACATTCATCAAATATGACTGACGCCCTGAATGTTTGGAGACAGATCCAGCAGGCTCAAAATCAGGACTATGTAAGTGATACAAGTGACTGGTTTTCTTGGCTATACACTGGCTCCTGGTTACAGGTGCTAAAAAGACTACTCATCGGAGTTGGGATATTTTTACTTTTATTTTGTGTCTTTGTAACGTGTATATTGCCATGCCTAAAACTTATGATTAACCGCATAATATTTTCTACTGTTGCTGCATATGCAGCTGTGACAAATGATGATGATAACTTTGGCCTGTTGGAACATGAAGACTTTGTGTGATTAATGACGATGTGATAGAAAATGTACAACAAGATGTTACAAACTGGTATCTCACTTAAAGTTTTACTGACACACACGTAAACACAAGATGCAGTTTGTAAATAACAACCTAAATATAACAAAATATAAAATTAAGAAGGGGGCAAACACTTTTTCACACCACTGTATGTGTGGTTTAGACATTTGTTGTTTTTAGTTAGCGTGAAGGTGAAAACAGGGCTGCCAAGTAATAAACTTAAACAGTCTTGGTTATATTATGAGTGAATAGAGCAATGGACCATTGATAACATGAACTAATAGTGATTTTTTTTAGTCATGGTTTTACATCTGTAACTGGCCACATGAGTCTGTCACGTCCTGAGTATTTCCATATATAGTAGCCGTGTCCAAGAGGTTGTAGATAAAGCAATACTTAGCAAACAAACTAAACTCAAGTTTTTGACAGGCTACAATATTCTCATGCTAATGTTAGCTGTTAACTGCCTTTAAAATGAGTTGTTGTGGTGTTACAGTAAAGGTAGAGTGTGTACAATCTCACTTGAATAGAAAGTAGTCAACTGAAAACTGTTTTCTTACCTATCACAATTCAAGTGCATAATCCGAGCTATCGTGGCGACTGTGAGACAAACATGTCTTGCTGTTTTTTAATCTGTATTGAGTGTGAGCAGTTGCCTTGTTGTCAGCTATCAGGAGACCGGAGGCCTGCGTGTCTAATTTGCTGACAAGTAGTCAACAGTATTTGAGACAATATCGGGAATATATAATCATGTTTGTACAAGTTTCTGTATTTTAGAGCCCTGACTTCTGTTCAGGAGATGAGGCTGGAGGTTAGGAGGAAGAGGACGAGGTAGAAAGGAGGGAGGATAGAGAGCAGTGGTGGAGGAAGAGAAGGAGATCGTCGGAATCTCGGATCCATTGCAGCTGCATCATGTCTGACAATTGGTTCAAGGATTTCATCCTGACACCCAATGGTAGTCAGGGTGGTGTTGCCTAGCCTGTAGAGGTCTGTCCAGCCCTCCATGGATATGCTACATACCACCAAACCGATCATGCTGAATGCTGTTCCAGGCAGAGTAAAGTTGTCCACGGCTTCTCCTCATCCTTTCATGTCTGTCACATGTGTTTGGGTTGAAGCCGCTCTTAACAGTGAAAAGCACAGGGTACCAGTGATGAACCTGCCAATTCTGCTATTTTATGGCAAATATCAATCGGGCTCCACGGTTCCCACTAACATGAGGCCCACTGGCACATTCACACCAGAGGCCTGCTGGAGGTCATTTTGTAGCTCAGGCAGGGTTCATGCTGCCAGAGAACTGTTGGTAGACTGCTCACTATGGTCCTTAAGCCGAGCAGTTACTCACACATTGATACTGTAGAAAGGTTGCATTAAAGAGCAGACATGTTTTCTTTAAGAAACAAACTTAAGCAGTGTCATCTATGCAGCCTCTTTGTTCTTTGCGTTATTCTTTACATTCTTGTTTTAGTTACCGTCTCATTTTGCCCGTCACCTCTGTTTCTTTTCCCTCTTCTTGTCTTTTCGTCTTCTCCTTGCTACTTCATCCGTGACTCCACAGCTATAAATTAGAATCTCTTTCCTTTTCTCGCCATCTCCTTTTGTCACCCCCCCTCCCCAACTTGCCTTTGTTGCCATCTCTTTCAGTTTTTCAATTTTCACATTCCACTGGTACTCCTCTTTCCACGCATTAGCTTCCTGTTGCTTCACCTTTTGCTCCGTCTCCTTTCCTTCTTTCTTCTTATCCTTGGCTTGGTGCTTGTGATTCCTGTGCCTAATCTGTCACTATAGACATATGAGCAGCAACACAAGTCTTTTCCCACCTGGTCTGCAGGCAAATCTAAATCAAATCCACAGGGAGACAAGGAGACAAAGGGATAGGGTGAAGAATAACAGACAGCTCGTGAAAATGAGGAAGAAGAAGCCCATTAGATAAACAGGTGGGGACATAACCTCTGATAGAGTTAGATATCACTCCAGTGAATTAATTAGACAGCCAAGGAGGAGTGCGATAACCTCACAAGAGAGACTTCCGTAGTGTTGACATTTTTTATTGCTACTGGTCAATGAGACCCTGCGCAGTGTGTTCGCCATTTAATGGGTTTTATTGAAGACCACTGCAACTTTAATTAACTCGTCCAATCATCTGTGTCGTGGCAGATGGTTAAATTTATACATTTACATAAATATTGGCTCTTCTAGAAGACACTGATGCCGGTGAATCCAAATGTGTGCGTGTCCCTCCTGTGTGTTGACTTCCTTTGACGGAAGGGAAAGATGACCTACCCTGTCAACCTCCATCCCAGATTTAGAAAAAGACTTATGTCCACATTACACCCCCACAGGTTCCCTCCTGATTAAGAGATAGCGGATGGAGTAGGTGACGGAGAGGTGACAGAACAGCCCTCTTGTTCATTATGTATCTGGATATAGTGCTGACAGCTCTGATGACTAATGGACAGAGACTCTGAAGAGATGAGAAACTGGCTAAACTTTGTGACCATGGGGTCTTTTTTTATATTGACTGTGTAAATACTGTGTTCATTCAGAAGATGTAAGTGCTTCATTTATTTTTAAGCTGTCAAACCTGCTTTTGTTTGTCTCTACAAGCATTTAACAAAACGTAGCAATTTTTCTTAAAAACATAATCTCATTTCGACACGTACCAATTATGATGAAAGTGTTTTCTAAGTCTTACTAAAAACGGTAGATGGTTCTAAAAACTCAAATAAAATGAGGTACAAAAAAAAGTGTTTTATCTTATTAACCAGACCCTGGTTATGTAATTTCTGAAAAAAGGCCGCCATAGTTTTTCTATTAGTGCTCAGTTCAATTGAGTTTTAACAGTCATCTTGCTTCACATATTTGCTTTTATGCTTTATATATTTAAGGTAAAGATAATACAGTAATAGAGAGGAATCTCGAACTATGAGACTGTCCTCTGTGAGCAAGCATTTGGCAAAAAGACTGCAGATCATTTACATTTTTTTCTTTTTTTTACATTTACACTTTGAAAACCGTACAATGACAACATATCAAATGTTAAAACTAACATATGAAGTTGTTTTTGAAAATTAAGTGCTCATAAAGACACAGTGATATCAAAAGACTGGGAAATAATAATATTAACAAAAGAGTATCCCAGAAAGACTGAGTCTTACAGAGACTGTGAAAGACTGTGTGAGGAAATGGTTGGAAAAAGAAGGGCTGGCCGCAGACCAGTCACCCCCACCTGGCCAGGACAACAAGGACTGGGACCAACCAGAAGCCAGCCGTCCCCACCCGAGGAGCAGGCATTAGTGCAGGGATGTACTGGATCTTGGTCCTGACCCAAAAAGTGCTTCTGGTTCTGATTTACTATAACATGAAAACTGATACTTTTTAAGTGACAGATATTATAATGTTTTCCATGCGATTTGTTAGACTGAAATGGGCATTTGGATCTACATACTCTAATCAGCCATAATATTTAAATTGTCAGCATAATGATGTGTTCTGTGTCCTCCCAAATTGGGTCCAGCCTATGGGCATGTCCTGCAGCACTAGGAAATCAGCGGTGGATTCTTCAGGTCCTGCGGGCGGTGGGTGGCGCCTCCATGAATTGGGTGTGTTTGTCACGATCCTGGGTCTTTTGACCCAGCGTTTTGAGTTTTAGTTTATGGTTTATGTTTAAGCCCTTCAGGTTTTCTAAGTTCATTTTTATCATGCCTAGGTTGTTATAGTTCTTTGTCATTAGATTCCCCTTGTGTCTTCCACACCTGTTAAGTCTCACTTGCCCTTCATGTGTTTCATGTCTGTGTCTTACGTTGTCAAGTTCAGGTTGTCATGTCTGCGTCTTATTTTGAAGAGGTCTTGTGTTCCTGTGTTCATCGTGTTTAGTTTTACTCTTCCACTGTGACGTCATTATGTTCATGTGTGTCAGCTGTTCCCCCATGTGTTCCCACTTCTCTCATTAGCCTCCTGTGTGTATTTAGTCTGTGCCTTTTCATTTAATCTTTGTCGGATCGTCTGCATTGTTCCCATGCCATGTCCTGCGTTCAGGTTTTCATAGAGCCGCCGCCGCCGCCTCCTCCTCCTCCTCCTCCTCCTCCTCCTCCTCCTCCTCATCATCCTCCTCATCATCATCATTGCCATGTTTAGCGTTTGTTTGTTTTTCTACTTGCCAAAGTTTTTCATGTTTCCTTTCTAGTTTACCCAGTTTAGGTTATTGCTTAGTTTGCGTTGTTTTCGCCCTTTTATTTTGTACTGTTCTGTCTGCTTTAATAAACAGTTCATCATCAGTTATGTTTGAGTTGTGTCTGCACCTGGGTCCATTCCTCACATTCCACGCAGTTTGCCTCGGCAAACTGTGACAGTGTTGTAGAGCATTCGGATTAGGATCTAGGGAGTTTAGAGGCCAAGTCAGTGCCTTGAGCCCTTTAGCCTACTCAGTCTGTTCCTGAGTAGATTTTGAAGCTTAGCAAGTTGCATTTTCCTGCAGGAGACTACACAGTATCAGGAGTGCCAGTTGCATGAGAGGAGGGTCAGTGTTTAGGTGGAAGTGGCATTAGATGTCAAACTGTCAAATTAACATACAAACCAACACCTGAGCTTTTCTAAAAGAGCACTATATTCTAGCAAGATCGTGTTATTAACTTAATCTGTCACCTGGTGTTGTTATGGCTCATCAGTTTATATTTTATATGTCCTACAAGGTAAACACACAAATCCAGAAAGCAAAAACACAAACTGAATTTCATTCCCATATTTAAATTAAAAAGCCCACACTGTGAAACAGACTACTCTGCTGGACCTTGTAGCACGTGCAAATAGAATAGAATAGAATAGAATTCAACTTTATTGTCATTGCACATGCACAGGTACAGGGCAACGAATCACAATAACAGTAGAGTTTACTTGAAGAGATCAGACTGTTACTCATAGTAAAATAAAGAACCTTAGTTTTGTGGAAGTTGGTGCTCCGTGAAGATTTGAAATGAATTTCAGCTTTGTGTATATACGACCTCTGCAGCACATCTACAGGTCTTAGAGGTTTCCATAGTGACAGCATTGTTCACCTCCTCAGGAGTGCTGCTGGTGGGTGATTACTGGAGATGAGATTAAAAAGTCTATAATGAAAAAGATGGACCTGACTCTAGATGAGAAAATTATATTCTTGTTCTACAATAAAAAAAATGTGGCTGAACAGTCAGTATTTTTCCAGAGGTGTTGTGTGTGGTTTTACAAAAGTCTGTGTGTCTGTGTGTGTGTGTGTCCCTGAACACGTGTGTGTTTGTGTCAGTCAGGCGGGGCCATGTTCAGCATGTCTAATGAGATGGAAGAAGGTGCTTGGAATGAGGATTAGAGAGGAAATAGTTGAGAATCTCCTGAAGGCCAGAGGTGAGACTGGTAACTCGTACAAGGCGGGCCTCATTACAGCAATGTGTTATAACAGAATCACTGCCGTAGAATAAACATGGGACTCACAGGAACACTTACATTATCTTTAGAGCTCTTTAGTCATTCGTATGTGAGCATCTCTACATGTGTACACATCATATGCATAATTTTAAAGATTTAACAAACATAAGACCAATAGAAGGTAAAAGGAAGGAAACTTTATCCACTCCAAGTTTTCCCCCCCTTTCTGCTTCACCTTCACACTGATGTGACACGTTGGCTGATGTTACAAGTTCTTTATTATTTATTTAAGGGGCGATTGTGGCTCAAGAGTTGGGAGTTCGCCTTGTAATTGGAAGGTTGCCGGTTCGAGCCCCGGCTTGGACAGTCTCGGTCGTTGTGTCCTTGGGCAAGACACTTCACCCGTTGCCTACTGGTGGTGGTCAGAGGGCCCGGTGGCGCCAGTGTCCGGCAGCCTCGCCTCTGTCAGTGCGCCCCAGGGTGGCTGTGGCTACAGTGTAGCTTGCCATCACCAGTGTATGAATGTGTGCGTGAATGGGTGGATGACTGGATATGTAAAGCGCTTTGGGGTCCTTAGGGACTAGTAAAGCGCTGTATAAATACAGGCCAGGCCATTTTATTATAGTTCTTGCTGCCAAGGGTGGCACAAATAGCTATTAGTGTTAGGAGGCAAGCCAGGTTGTCAGGGTTCCTGGGTCGGTGACCCAGTGTTTTCAGTTTTGTTCATGTTCAGTTTATTTTGCCACTTCCATGTGCTCACTTCCTGCTTTTCCTGTGTCAGCTCGTCTTGTGTCATTAGCCAGATTATGTTCAGCTGTGTACTCACCGGTCTCTCATTATCATCCTCGTCAGTCTGTGTATTTAAGCCCTCTGTTTCTACTCGTTCACTGTCGTGTCATTGATGTTATGTTGTCGTTTCCGCCTGCGTTCAGTCAGTCAGTTTGACCAGCCAGCCATTTCCTACCTCTGTTCTGTTTGTTCACTCCATCGGCAATAAACACCCACCTTCACCTACCTACCTGTGAGTCCAGCATTTGGGTCCTCCTTCTCTCATCCACGACACGACTCCTGACACAGGTATGTTTGAACATTATTTTTTCCATTAATGAATGAAACCATCCTGCAAAAATGTCCATCTGGCAGATACAGAACATAAAGAATAGTTTGAAGCAGCTTGATAAACTCCAGAATTTATTCTTCTTTTAGCTGTCTTTTATGAACTGTTCATAAAGAAGAGCAGACAATGACGACTGCTCCCTTTCCTTCAGTGTAAAGAAGTTTATCCATGTATCACCCTTACCTAACCCAGTCAGCCAGTCATCCTATAGTGCAGATGAAGACTTGTTTTCAAATAAAGGGATTTCTTTAAATTCAGGAAAAAGGTGATATAATTTTCTTTGGCAGCGACTATATAATATCTGAGTCTTCACAGGTGCATTCAAGAAAACCCAAGTAAATATTTCTATAAGCTGCAAATTTAACCTGATCGGCCTCACGCCCCCAGCACCATGTAAACTCTAGCTATTACATTGGATTTGTAACTGCAGACTGCATTTAAACGTGAGACAGTAGTTACACCACTGGTATCACAAAGAAACACTTAGACCATACGAGATCACTGAATCTGCAGCCAAACAGGGTAATAGGGTGCCTTACAGGCTGTCTTTGATCCACAGGCCGGTGAGCTGGTTGAACAGCAGACTTCTCTTGACTTGCATTGGCTCTAACCTGACCTCCTGAAAGAGGATGGCCTTTACTCAGCTGGAAATGCTCCTGTCTCAGAATATAGATCACTTTCCAAAGCAAAGCACGACAAGACAACTGCAGGTCAGGTCAGAAAGATCCTCACAAATAAAATTTAAACTTTTTTCCACTCACAATTTTAATTATCTGCATTTATATATCAGTATGCAGGTGTTTGGTTTTTTGGTTTTTGTTTTATTTGGTGGTTCTGGTGGGGGGGTTCAACTGCATGACTAATGAAATCATCAACGAAATGACTAATGACAGCACAAATAGAAGTGTCGAGGCATATTTGGTTTGGTTAATAGAGAGAAACCATCCCAGTTTGACCTGATCAGCTGTGATCAGTCGAAACAGCAAGGGTCAACACTATCATCCCTGGCTGTGAAGTTGCTTTTTTGAAAATCACAACCTGGCACACCACATGTAAAGATAAATAAATGAGCTGGGGAAAAAAAAGAAAAAAGAAATGCCACTGGCTTCCAGTCTCTAGACCTCTTATTAGAGAGTGAGATGAGTGCTTTGTGTGCATCAGATAGTGGTATATAAAGGAAAGATGCCCTATGGGCTGAATGATGGATGATTTCCCATGATGAAATCAGCAGCCAGTGGCAGCTGACAGCAGACAGGAATACAGGGCAGTGGTATGTCTGAAAATAGTCATTTGGTGGTTGGGTGGTAAAGTAACAGCAGCCACCAGCCATAGGGACAGGCCAGTGAACCAGTTTCATAAATAGACCAGTTGAGCTGAAACACTAAACTCCAACATGTTACAGAAAAAAGTGTATATTTTTTTCACTTATTCATAGAGCAGAACAGCAGTAAACACTAGTTGAAATAACTGAGCGACATGTCAGATTAAACTTGTATTTCAATGAAAAAGGTGAATGCGTCACTCTTTTGTGTCTCTACAACTTTCTGTGTGCAGCCTAATCAGCTACTGCTTGTTTTTCTTATAGTAAAGTTATTTTTGGGTCTCATTGAGACACAAACCTCGTCTTTTCTCTTTTGTTCCAGCTTTGCATCTTCTCTCCTCATTAACCTTTTATGTTCAGCAAATTTGTGACATTACCAGCATGGCAGCCTGCCAGGAAATATCACAGTTGGCAACATTTTTATTGACAAGCAAAAGAGAAATGAGCAGATTATGCTGCAGCATCGCTCGGGCATGTGAGGCCTGGAAACTGGAGAATGATTCAAGTGATGAAAGACAGCAGGTATAACTGGGCATCATGGGAAGGTATAAAATCCAGGATGATGTCTAATCTCTTTTTCTTTAATAGTTGGTGCTATTATATTAAATCAAGCAAGCACAAATGGAACAAAAGAAGAATCATTTTTCATGGGGACACAGACGGAAAGTGTTTTGTTTATATTCAGCTAACAAAAGTCATATTTAAGAAAAAAAAAACTTTGAATAATAGTTACGCAGAATTACGGAATAGCTTCAAAATACAGGGGACAAACCTTTAAAGGGTGTGTAAAAGAAAAAAGAAGTGTGTGTGTGTGAGAATCAGGAAGTTATGAGCACCCTTGAGGAAATCCTACTGAGGTGCAACTATATGGGAAGAACGGTAAACATGAAATGAACTGAAAAGAGATCAAATTACAACATCATCTGCTACTGTAGCTTCAGTCTGTCCACTGTGTCTAATGATCACAGTAAAAATCCCCGGTTGAAGTACCTGTGTTTCATTTTAGTGCATTTACAAATTTAAATTTCTACTGTTTTGCATATCTGAAGAAAATGATTCACACATTTATCTATAATCTAAGGTTACTGATTATTTTTCATCTTAACATTGTTCAAAAATCTCAAGATGGTAAATTAGGTTTTATTTTGTTAGAGTCCCAATCATGTTGAGGGATTTATATTTACTGTTCAATAAAGCAAAACTAAAATGTTTCTTTCTTGCCAACCTCTGACTAACACACAACACTGGTTCATCCTGTGAGTGAAGTGTCATTCTATGCTTGAATGACTCCCAAGTCCGTTTTGATTGGTTCAAAAAACACAAAGACATTTCTCTGAAAATGGTCAGGTACAAGGACTGGACTGAAAATGAGTGTGAAAGCAACCAATGTCCAAAGACAATTTTTGAAAAACTTCATGAGGCCTGGAGAACTATTGCAGAAAGTCCACTTTAAAACATTACATGGCATTCTGGCTCCTTAGAAGCAAAATGTAAACAAAGAAAGGGTGACTCTAGACTTTTTCACAGCACTGCACTTTCTTTTATCGTTATTGTACATTAATCAAATCAGAGAATTTTATTTTAAAATGGCCAAATCTGTTGGAGATCAATGGAATCACTATTTATATCAGTTAATATAATTTACAGATTATTTGAGTGTACAAACAGTTCCATTCTGGTGAGTCTTGAGACTTCAGGTACCATTAGTCATTGATCAAAGTCATCTTCTTCATCATCCCTTTCTTCTGATTGTTTTGGCATCAATAACACATTCCCTCATGCTTAGATGAGAAACGTCTTTTTCTCTTTATGTTTTATAGCAGCACATGTGATAATAATTGATTGGGATATGGTTAGAACGGGACGGACTGTGTGCAATGAATTCTGCAGCAATCACTCAGCTGGTCAGTGTACATTAACGGTGACTTGTTTGCAGCATTCCTGTCAAAACAAGAACCCAAATTACTTTGCTAATGGCTAAGTTTCACACAGCCAAGACAAAACAGAAATCAATAGCACAGCTCAAAAGCAAGAAGGCAAAAATGGTGTAAGACTGGCAGACCAGTTAAAGAGAATAATTAACAACCACCAGTTAGTACTGCTGAGAGTATTTATCAAACATGCAAGCACCTAAGCAAAGAAGTTAAAACACACACAATCTTGTACTGTCATAGGAAATCTTTGAAATTGGCTTGCTGTGTTTTAAGATCTTGCAGAAATTATAGTGAGTGCTTTTATTTGAAAAAGAGATTTGCACAAAGTATATCATAGTGTGTTGGTGTGTGTGAGTCAGTAGCCTCAGAGACCAACAACTGGGGCTGTACTCAATACAATAGAGTGGTAGCACAGTTCAACTCTCATTGCGCTCTGTCTCTCATCCATGAGCTAGCAAGGAATCTTTGGTCCACTAGGCATTGACATACTCTTAGATAAGATTGCAGCAAAAAGCCATTTCACCATTAAAGAAACAACAGATGGGGTGAAGAGGAGGAGGAAGTGAAGAAGGAACAGTGAAAAAACAAGGGATGAGGAAAGGGTAACCTGGAGAGATACATAATTACACAGGTTGGGCAGGATAATAACCCGCCCTCAGCCCATCATGTTGTTTCCCCTACCAGATAAGAGGCTGAAGCAGCAGAGAAAATGAAATTGAGATTATGGAAGCTGACACATGTGTCCTTCAGTGCCTGGACCGGATCCGGCTAACATTTCATCCCAGGAGACGTAAACGTGTGTGTGCGCAAGAGAAATGAGGTGGGGAAAAAGCAGAAAGACAGTTTATATTTATAAGGCAGATGGCTTGTGTGCTCTTTAAAAGGTGTATTTTCAATTAATTTAAAATCTTGCATGTTTTATAGTCTTATTATAAGACTGTTAAGTGCGTTGTCCTTAAAACGTTAAGGTCAGGAAGCCTGTGAAAAATCAAGGACACGATGCTTTGTTCTGAGTGAGCTGACCCACTGTAGTAACGATATTCATGGACCATTATTTTGGTAGTGCGTCACAGACCTGTGATGTGTAACAGCAACACTTCCACTGAAATGGAAATATATTACCTATTACTCCTCCCCCTCTTGTTAATTCCAAGATTTTTGGAGAGGATAGAATTTCCTTCCTATCATTAGATACCTTTATTAGATAAAAACAAAGGACAAATGAAATGGCAAATGGATATAACGATCAGCCATAACATTATGACCACTGACAGCTGAAGTGAATAACACTGATTATCTCTTCATCATGGCACCTGTTAGTAGGTGGCATATATTAGGGAGCAAATGAACATTTTGTTTTCAAAGTTGATGTGTTAGAAGTGAAGTCTGGCCTGTGTGTTCTGATCCAACAGATGAGCTAAAGTTCATGCTGGTTGTAATAGAGACAGAATACACAGAGCATCACAGTTTGTTGTGCAGACCAGTCAGGGTGCCCATGCTGACCCCTGTCCACTGCAGAGATCACCAACAATGGGCATGTGAGTATCAGAACTGGACCAAAGAGCAATGGAGGAAGGTGGCCTGGTCTGATGAAGTTCCTTTTCTTTTGCATCAGATGGATGGCCATCACTTATCTAGGGAATATCTGCCGCCATGCACTATGGGAGGAAGGAAAGCCAGCAGAGGCAGGGTGATGTTTTGGGGATTGTTCTGCTGGGAAACCAAATCAAATGGGAAATCAGCTGCTATCTATGTGGATGCTACTTAATATGTACTACCTACATAAGCAGTGTTGCACTTCATGTGCACCCTTTCATGGAGACAGTATTCCCTGACACCTCCTTCAGCAGGATAACGCACTCTGCCACAAAGCAAAAATGATTCAGGAATGGTTTGAGGAGCACAATGAGTTTGAGATGTTGGTTCGGCCTCCAAATTCCCTAAATCTCAAAACAGTCAAGCATGTGTGGGATGAGCTACATAAACAAGTCCAATTCATGGAGGCCCCACAGGACTTAAAGGATCTACTGTTGATATCATTGTGACAGATAGCACAGCACACCTTCGGGGGTCTGGTGGAGTCCATGCCTCAGTGGGTCAGGACTATTTTGGCAGCAAAAGGGGGACCAATGCAATAACTTCCTTTTACGTTTTTGCATTTACGCTTTTCTGTCTTACATTTAATTGTGTCTAACTGTGTCCTTATGTTTGAACAGTAAAATTTAAATTAAGATGTTATAATAGTTAGTTTATTCTTTTTATTAATTCTTTCCATTTAGGCTTTTCTTCTAAATAAAATTATCCTCAGACAAATTCATGTGAATTTTAAAGCAAACTGAAAATGAAAATTAGAAATGTTAAAACACAAAATGATCTCAGTGATGTAAAATATAAAAATATTAAAAATTGCTAAGGGCATTTTAGTGCATCTGAATACTGCTAATGGATTTGGGGGATTTTTCCTTGAATTGTATTAAAATATTCAGAAGAAAGTTTTTTTAAGTAGTTTATTTTCCACTTTTTCTTCTGTCTTTGAATCCTGTTGAAGTCTAAAATTACTCAACTAAAAACAGTATTTTGGTCTATGTTGTATCAATTTGTTCCAAAAGTTCCAAAAGTAGTTTAAAATGTCTATAATACTGCACGCTCTGAAATCCCCACATTCAACCCTTTATTTCTCGATTCTCCAGATACTGTAGTCTACAATCATTTCATGATTTAATGAGCTGTGGCATACTTAAGAGTTTAATATTTTGATTTATGATTCCTGTGGTATATAAATAAAAGCTTAAAGATGAAATGTTAGTTTTCTAACATGCTCCAAATTTTCTTCATCGTTCCCACGATGCTCAGAGGCAGCATTCATTTTCCTCTCTCTCTTCAGTTCTATCATCCTATATAAAAGCTTGTTGCTTAATATCAACTTCACAGAAAGACTCCTCCGTACAGCCTAATAGTGGTTTTGACCTTTTGGGGGCTAAGGCACATCAGACATCAAACCAGATTGTCAGGGCATTAAACCAGTTTAATTCTAAATGTAAATATATTCTGAATGTTAAAACTCAAACACTACATTTAGATAAAGACAGTACCTTAGTTGATTAGTGTAATAGCAGTGTGTCTCCTCTTTTACATTAAATTAGGGTTATTGTATCTATATATTATCATGTATGTGAAATGACATTGATCAAGCTGCAAATAGAGCTGATTGCTATTTATTTAATTGTTTGTTTGTTTGTTTGTGAAGTTTTTAAAAAAGAAGACAAATATGTGTATTTAAAATAGCCAGGGCAAAGGTGCTTAAGCTATTGGATCTAGCACCGGTGCATGTGCACAGATGAAAATGGGACTGTACTTGTAAAATATTAAAATATCAGCAGGAAATTGGTATGCTTAACTATGTTTGCCCTATTCCATTCTGGGACGGGAATTCAAATGACCAAAGGACAAAAGTTCCAAAGTCAAGAAAGTCTGACAGAAATTTGATAAAGCTTAGAACACACCCTTGTTTCATCTCTCGCTCTTTAAGTCCAAATAAAGACATGTTTTTAGATTTCATTTTCTCAAATGATAAACTAGTTTATTCAGTTTTATTTAATAATAGCTTCAGTGAGATAAAAATGTCTTTTTTCAACTAAATGGTAAATGACCTGTATTTATATAGCGCTTTACTAGTCCCTAAGGACCCCAAAGCGCTTTACATATCCAGTCATCCACCCATTCACACACTGGTGATGGCAGCTACATTGTAGCCACAGCCACCCTGGGGCGCACTGACAGAGGCGAGGCTGCTGGACACTGGCGCCACTGGGCCCTCTGACCACCACCAGTAGGCAACGGGTGAAGTGTCTTGCCCAAGGACACAACGACTGAGACTGTCCAAGCCGGGGCTCGAACCAGCAACCTTCCAATTACAAGGTGAACTCCCAACTCTTGAGCCACGATCGCCCCATTAAATGGGCAAAAAAGCCAGCAAACAGACATTGTGCCAACAGTAATACAACCTGAAATAGTGTAGGATGAATGTCAGGGTCTATTAAAAAACAAAATCAACAGCTCGTGCATGAAGAGTTATGACCTTCCAAAAGTAAAATAGATCCTCCACCATCCCTTAATAATTAAAAGTCATCTATTCCTAACAGTACAGGCATTTGTATATATGCAGGAAAAGACAAATGAATCCAGTAACCATAAACTATAAGTTGCTTTAGTTGTTGAAAGAACAATGCTCAGTATTGAGTAACATTATTTTAATGTTAAATGAGACCATTGCAACCTTTCAAATATAACCTGGTTTGGGCAGTTTGGGAACATCTGATGATTCTCTCAAAAATTCTCAGTCAAAATGTAGAGTCGAATCACTGTTTGGGATTTTATTGTAACAACCCCAATTTAAATAAAGTTAGAGAGTTAATTAAAAATATGTGTTTCTTAAAATATCTTTTTCCCTTTCAGTGTACAGTCAGTACACTCCCATTTTCTCAAAATGTTGAAAAACTTGTTGTTCTTTGCAAGTTTCCACAAAATCCAAAATCTAATTTACAAAGACATTGAGAGCCTTAACTGTGACGATGCATGCTGTACCAAGATTCACCCTGTTTGATTTCTTAATCCTTTAGAAGCCCACAGAACATCTGTAGAATGAACTGTTCATGGACACAGGGACATTAGAATAAACAGCTTTTAAAGCCAGTTTTTAAAAAAGAAAAAAAGTCAATTTCATCCACATGAAATAAAATTTGAAGCACTATCACATTTGCAAACACATTCTGTTGGATTTACAGTAAAATACAGGCAACTGTAGCTGCAAACCTTCACTGTAAGAAATACGGTGATGATATTTAGCTTGAATACTTTGTGAAATTACTGTATATATAGACAGATATACAGTATATAAAACCCTGTGGTATACAAGCATAACATTCTTTAAATGAATGGGCATAAGGGAAGAACATAATTTGATACACTCCCATGTGAATGTAGCAATGACAAAAGCAGTGTTGTGTTACATAAACACAGATAATGGCAAGGAAAGAAAATCACAGCATTTCCTGTTATCGCCATTATTTGGACCATAATATAGTTTTTTAAAGCTTTGAGAATCCTTAGTGAGCCTTTTCCCTCCCTTTTAGAAAGCATCCACTGTTAAGTGCCTTTGAATATCTGGCTTTTTGGCTTGGTATTTATGTACAGACATCAATTACGAGATCTTATCCTCTTTATTTTCTGAATAATTTGTCATTGTGCTTCATACACAGACAACAACTGTCTGCCCGTGCCAGGCAAGGTCAGGTTGCTTCAATTAAACGTACCATTAGTCAAAGAAAACCATTTGGCATGACAAACAAAACATCGTACAGAGGGAGGGTTTAGTCGATAAGTTGGGAAAAAACAGCAAGAATGAAAGAAGGTTGAATGACTTTTCCGAGTCCTCTTTTATTCTTCCCTGAAAAGGGAGAGAAAGCTAAAGAGAGAGAGTACAGCTTAAAAAACACATTTCTGAAATATTAATACATGACATTCCTCAGCCAGATTCCCACTGCCATTATTATCTGTGAAAGGGTGACATATTGTAGAGAGTGGGTGATGATGATATTCAGTGTGAAAACACACTTCCTGTGCACGCTCGCTGTCGTTTTGAATGAGGCAAGCCGAGAGGATGGCTGCCAGTCTGCTCCACACATTTCCACACGTTTTCCTACAAATTAAAAGTAAGCTCTGTGTGTGTGTGTGTGTGTGTGTGTGTGTGTGTGTGTGTGTGTGTGTGTGTGTGTGTGTGTGTGTGTGTGTGTGTGTGTGTGTGTGTGTGTGTGTGTGTGTGAGATAGTTTAAATTGATATATTTAATCATCAATTCTAAAATCATTATCTGAGAAATGTTCATCCCTTAAAGTCTTCTGTTGTGCTTTCCATAATTACTTTTGGGGAATGTCCAGGGAGCCTCAAACGCTGCTGGAACTTCAATTTTCAATTTTATTGGTTTAGAAAATTGTCGCCAGTGTTGCCTCACAGCTAGAAGGTTCAAATCTACCATCTGGAGTTTGCATGTTCTCCTCGTGTGAGTACTGGCTTCCTCCGACTGATGACAGACAGGCAGGCAGACAGATAGATCAATGGATACACAAACTGCTTTTCATTATATTATTGCTCTCGGAACTACACATGAACCAGTTTCAGCAATATTAGTGCAGTTTGAGCAGAAAAGAAAATTGGTTGGCTGTTTGCTTAACTATTTGCATTCATTACTAAATATTTTTTAATCAGAACTTTTTGAGTCAATGTCATAAAAAATATCTTCAAAACAAACTTTCCCAATGGGAAAGAAATCGTGTTTTCCTCTGATCTCAAACTATTCAATTAACGATCACCAGAAGACCAATTTCAGTGAAATACCAAAATGAACTATCTGGTTTGAGGAACTTAGAGACAGCAATTTCTTATTCATCTCAGAACGAGAAAAAACAACAACATCTGGGGTACAACCAAGAGATCAGTGTCCACAAGCTTCGCTTTTCTTTAATTATTAACATTAATAATGGAATTTATAATGGAAGAGATAAAGCTCTTTCGTTAAATAGACTTTTGAACACAAAACATGGTGCATATTGAAATTCTCTAGACGAGTCTTGTGCATGTGTCAATTACCACAAACAGTCACTACAATAAGAGTGTTGTGTTGGGTGTGGATGTATTTTATCAAGCTGTGTTGTGCAGAGCTGAAGATGCTACAATTCTCTTTAGGAGTAACCAGGACTGACAGGATTTTAAATCGGTGCATCAGAGGGAGAGCTCAGGTTAAGCAGGGAGACTAAGTTAGAGAAGCTGTGCTGAAGTGGTTTGAACATGTGCAGAGAAGGGATTGTGGATACATATGAAGCGGACCCCTCTGACACGAATAAGGAGTTCAGCAAACAAACCTACCTATAACAGATAATATGATGTCACTGTGTTGGCCAGCAAGCACCTACCAATGGGGTAAAATGTCCATTTTTTATTGTGCTTCTATAACAACTGAGAAAAGCATGTTATTATTTAACTACCCAAGACCACATCCTCATTTCCTGTAGATTTGGCAGCATTTCTAGTAGATAATGGCAGATGGAGTAAGGATTCATTGATGCTGCCGTTTTGGGAAGGCCTCAGCATGAAAATGAAAACAAACACCTTGTAGTGCAGAGAGCACAGGATATGTAGACGAGACCTGGAAGGAGAGCGTGAGCATTTTGAGTTTATTTTGTATTTTTGTATTATTTTGTATTGATTCATATAAATTATCTCCAATTTAAAATCATGACAATTACATCTCATTTGAATATTATGATAGTTTACGTCACATCACCTGGCAACCACCCAACAATGGACTAAAGTTACACTTATATAGCAAAGTAATTTGATTAATGTACTGAAAAAAACATGTTGGCTTCTAGATTTACTTCAGTATGTTTATAGTTAAGTTTATGCTTGGGTAGAAACACTATTGCAAGTATCAGACACACAAAGACTTCTTACACTTAGAAATTGTAATTTCTTTGTCTAACTTTAATGTGACATTTAATGTCACAGTTCATCTACTCAACTTTGTATTTTGAAGCTCGCAAAGTGTAAATGTGTCAGATTTTAACTGGCATGTGCTGCTTTGTTAAAACAAGTGGAACTCTAATAAATACAAAGTAATGTGACATTTGTTGCTGCTATAAACCACTGGTGTGATGGCAATCTACCATCCTGTTAGTTGAATTTACAGTGCTGTTACAGTCTTGAGCTTCAGCCCATTTCTTTATATTTTGTTAGGAAAATGGGAAATGGATGCAGTGATTTGTTGATCATTGGACAAATAGTGAATAAGGCAACAACAAAGTTTGTACATTTCTAACAATGTTGAAAGTCAATATTTAGTATAATCACTTATATTGATCAGCACAGCCTGAACTCTCTTAGGCAGCCATCTTACCATTACTTTTAGTGGTCTTCAGGAATAGCTCTCCAGACTTGTTGTTCATTCAAATATATGCAGTGGCTGATTTTTTTTGTCCCAGTCCAGACCTGAATCTGACAAGACAATACTCTTCTGGGTTCATAATCTCAACAGTTTTTTCTCTAACACAACTGGCTGAAATGCAGCCCCAAAAATGTCAAATTCGGAATCATCATTACATCAGACCTGTTTCCACTCATTTTCAGTGCAGGTCTTATATAATTTCTCAGCCTGTTCTCCCTGATTTCCTTCCTTAAGAATGGCTTCTTGACAGCCACACTTCCACTGAAACTATTTCTGATGAGGCTTCAGTGAACAGTAGATGACCTGAAGGACAGATGCATCTCTCAGGTCCTGTGAAGCTTTTTTGTTTGTTTGTTTGTTTTCTTCTTCTTTTGTACTCCAATCCATTTTCTTCAAATTAAAAAAAAAACACTGTACACCATGTACATCATATCTCAACATCAGTATGTTGAGATATGATATTTCCTGTGTGAATGGATTACAACCCAAAATCCCAGTCTTGAACACACATGAAACTCTACACATATAAAGGCTAATTTATATCACGGAGCCCTGCTCTCAAGAACACTGTCTGTGACCAGTGTTGCCAACTCCTCAGAAAGGAAAATCACTATTGGCTGTCCTAAAAGTCGCTAGAAGTCGCTAAATGACATCATCACCTAATTTGCGTAATTGGCCATGCTAATGTAATTGTAACCTACGCTGTTGGAGAGAGAAATAACATCGTGGAAGAGACATAAAGTGAGCAAAAAACGTCCTAAATGCATTTAGAATTTATTTAGAACTACAAATTAAATTTCTTTTAGCAATTATTGTTTTTTAATGTCAATGACCGGCAAAAGTGACCCAAAATAGACACTCTGGTGTAGTTACTTTATGTGTGTGTGTGTTTATAAGTAGTTTTAAACCTTGTGATCCACAAAACAGCATAACAGTAAAAGAAGAACGGGAGCAGCGGCTTCGCTCATGCACTGTTCATTTGCAGTTTGGACGCGTAGGTGTGAACATCTCCTGCAGCTGGGGGAGGACTATCCTCCGCCCGTGAGCGCTTTAGCACAGGTGGGGTGCCCACGGCAGCACCGCTGCTTGTTGAGAGTAAGAGCAACACGCCCTTTCACGTCAAAAAGTCGTCATAAATAAGTCTCCAATAACACCAGAAAAAGTCGCCAGATTTGTCGCTAGTCGCTTTTTAGAAAAAAAAAGTCGCTAAGGGGTCTGAAAATTCGCTAAATATTGCAACAAAGTCGCTAAGTTGGCAACACTGTCTGTGACGCTGGATTTAAGAAATAAGTGCTTTAAGTTTAAGCTGAATTTGAATCACCAGACTGACAAGCTAAATAAGGAAAGATTATTTTATTTTATATAATTGACTATGTGCACGTTAGCATATGCTACTTCCGGTGCGGAAACTCCTGTGGGGAGCTTTGTTTCCGGTGTCCTATTCGCGCCTGGCAAATGAATGAATCAAGCGGCGATTTACATTTCTATAGATGTCTTGGGCATTTACACAATATATCTGTAAATGATGTTCATCGACTTGTCAATATTTTACCCCCCGCCTCAGAGCAAAAGAGAAAAGGGATTCAAATGTTATATTTAGAATAGAATAGAATTCAACTTTATTGTCATTGCACATGCACAGGTACAGGGCAACGAAATGCAATTTGCATCCATCCAGAAGTGCTTTAGTGATATAGATATATTACAATATATATTAGCAATAATATAGATATGTAAGTATATTACAGAAATGGGTCTATTTCAGTAGGTAAAGTGGTCGCCCCATGATCGGAAGGTCGGCGGTTCGAATCCACTTAACGGCTACCCTGAGGTACCCCTGAGCAAGGTACCGTCCCTACACACTGCTCCCCGGGCGCCTGCTTAGTGGGCTGCCCACTGCTTCACTGAGTGAATGGGTCAAATGCAGAGAAAAACAAGTAATTTCCCCATGGGGATCAATAAAGTATCCATTATTATTATTATTATTATTATTATTTTGGTATGTTATAATGTACACGGTATTATGTTGTGAATATTCTATAACTATAAGTATGTACAGGCTGTAGTGAGTACAAGCTATGTACAGGATATGAACAGGATATAAATATGAAAAACTATACAGAATATGAAATAAATAACTTTACAGAAATCTGAGATTTAAAGCTATACAGAAATGGGAACTATGCAAGTTGTAAACAGTTGTAGGGTTAAAAATTATCGTATGTACAGAATGATTATCACAGAGCTATACAGTAGTGCAGTTAAGATAAGTGAGGGTGTGGATAATTTCTACAGAGGCTATATAAAGTGCTAGTGGTTGTGAGTGGTGGTTCAGTCCATGTTATTATTGTGTGTTTGAGGGTACAGTTGTCCATTGTGTGTGTGTGTGTAGGTGGTTGTGTGTGTGTGTATGTTCAGTCCATGTGTTAACGTGGGTCAGATGTCTGGAGGCAGAGTTCATGAGTCTGACAGCTGTGGGGAAGAAGCTGTTCCAGTACCTGGTGGTCTTAGTCCGGAGGCTCCTGTAGCGCCTCCCAGAGGGCAGGAGGGTGAAGAGTCCATGTGATGGGTGACTGGGGTCTCTGATGATTTTCCCAGCCCTTTTCAGACACCGCTTCCTGTAGATGTCTTTTATGGCAGGAAGTGGTGCTCCGGCGATGCGCTGGGCAGTTTTCACGACCCTCTGCAACGCCTTCCGGTCCGAGGCAGAGCAGTTCCCGTACCAGACTGTTATACAGTTGGTCAGGATGCTCTCGATGGTGCAGCGATAGAAGCTCAGAGTCCTCAAGAAGAAGAGGCGCTGGTGAGCCTTCTTGACCAGCTTGGAGCGGTTGGTCGTCCAGGTGAGATCCTCGGAGATGTGGACTCCCAGGAACTTGAAGCTGCTCACACACAGCCGTCCCTTTAATGTGGATGGGTGGATGTGGGTCAGCATTCCTCCTGTAGTCCACGATGAGCTCCTTGGTCTTCTCGGTGTTAAGCAGCAGGTTGTTTCTGTCGCACCACTCAGCCAGACGATCCACCTCCTCCCTGTAGGCGGCCTCATCATTGTCACTGATGAGGCCAATCACCGTGGTGTCATCTGCAAACTTAATGATGGTGTTGGAACTATCAGCAGGTCTGCAGTCGTGGGTGAAGAGGGAGTAGAGGAAAGGGCTCATCACACAGCTTTGTGGTACACCGGTGTTCATTGTGATTGTAGATGAGCAGCGGTTATCCAGCCGAACATGTTGGGGGCGGTTGGTCAGGAAGTCCAGTAACCATTTGCAGATGAGGGAACTGATGCCCAGGTCTGTCAGTTTCCTGATGAGTTGTGAGGGGTGGATTGTATTGAATGCTGAACTGAAGTCTATAAACAGCATTCTGGCGTAGGTGTTGTTGTTGTCCAGGTGTGAGAGGACAGAGTGCATTGCGATGGAGACTGCATCCTCTGTGCTCCTGTTCTGGCGGTATGCGAATTGGTGGGGGTCCAGGGTGGGGGGGAGACAGGATTTGAAGTGTGCTAGGACCAGCTGCTCTAAGCACTTAGTGATGATGGGGGTGAGTGCTACTGGGCAGTAGTCATTGAGGCAAGATGGGTTGGAGTTTTTGGGTATCGGGACAATGGAGGTGGATTTGAAGCAGGCCGGTACCACAGCGTGGGCCAAGGACAGATTGAATATGTCTGTGAGCACTCCTGCAAGCTCCCCAGAACACGCTCTGAGAACACGCCCGGGGATGCCATCAGGGCCTGCAGCCTTGTGGACATTGATCCTGCTCAGCACCGCTCCTACATCGGTGGGGGAGAGAGTCAGAGGTTGGTGGTCTGGCGTCACGTCTGCTTTTGTTGTGATTGTGGGGTTCCCTCGCTCAAAACGAGCATAAAAGTTGTTGAGCTCGTTGAGGAAGGAGAGATTTCTCAGCTGTCCCTCGTTTATCGCGGGTGTTATGTTCTAAAAATAACCAGCGATAGGTGAAATCAAGTAGCCAATTTAATTTTTTGACAGTGCAAAACGTTTCGTGGACATCGTGGACATACAGTCACACTGCTAGAGATCGATGCAGCGATTCTGTACTGTACAGGAGAGACGTCACGGAGGAGATCGTCTGCAGCGATCAGGACGCAGGACACAATGTGACGTAAAAAAAAAGCATGCAAACTTGCACTAAAAAATCCGCAAAACAGCGAGGTGAAAGGTGAACCGCGTTATAGCGAGGGACCGCTGTAATTTTGAAGGTAAGTCACAACATACCCTTCGTAAATACTAATGTATAGAAACCGTTACCAGCAATCATTCATTTTTTGTGTGGCTTTTTTCACGGTTTGTTAACATGCTGTGTAGGTGTGTACTTGACTAGCTGATATCGACATAACGGGGGAAACATCTGGTTTGACTATTCTTCACCTGTAGTTTGAATGCTGAACATTTGCCTGTTTAAATCATAAGACCAGTCATTATACAGAGATACTTCTGAATGTGGACGATGTGTCTTCTGCATGCAGTAATGCAGTTCTGCTTGTGTTGAGTGATGTAAACAACTGATCGATCTAAACACTTTAAACGTCAAAATTGATCATTAGATTTTTTATGACACAACAGTGGTGAGAGTTCCCACCTTCTGCTCTTTGTAACTTAACGCAATCTTTCCGTTTTCGAGTTTTGGACATGATTTTGGAGTATATCTTCGCAGTAGCGATTGACCGCAAAGTAAAGCTACCGGAAATGCACAACCCCACATCTGGTCTCAAACCAGGAAGTTAGCATTTTCTCGTGCACATAGTCAATAGCACTGATCACAGTATAGCCGGACAGGAGAGAAAAAATCAGATGCTGACTTAAGCTTGTCTGTCATGATCTGGGTGAGTCTGAGTAACTTTCCACAGCATTGGCTCTCCTCTCCTGGGTGGAGCCCTCCTCACTCCTCCTTGCTCCTCACCTGTTGGCAATTACTCCAGCAGTATTTATGACCAGCGCTCACAATGAACCTTCACCAGATTGTCTGCTTACCATAGGCAGTCCTCGGCCTCACATTCTTTCTTGTCCTCCTCAGCGTGTTTTGCTTAACCCTCTTCACCTGTTCCCTAGTCGGCACCTGGATATATCTTCCAACTCTCGCCACAGTCAAGCCTCGGGATTCTGGTCTGTTGCTGCTGGTAAAACTCAATCTTGCAAAGTGCCATCCTCACCTGCCTTCCTCCCTGCGCACCCACATCACACTCTGTATTCACTCGGATGTAGTTCACCTCCTCCTCAAGCTAATCTCTACCTGCAGCCACGTAAGACATCTTAGTTGTTAAACTTGGATTTATTCACAACGCTGCGGACCATTCTGATTATTATCTCCTTTGTTCCAGTGTCCCTGGTTTGCTATAGTTTCCATCTGCCCATTCCTCCCCCTGCTGTTCCTGTGACCTGACTCAGCTTATATTCTGGCCTTAGCTCTGCACTTCTCATAATACCTAGCTATTGCTCGCTGTTGAATTTAGTTGCTATTATAATAATATTACTTCACTTCATATTCTCTACTGTTCACTGGTTTCACCATACTTAAGCTATTGTGCAGAGGTCTGGGGCAATAACTATAAAACCACATTACATTCACTTTTTACTCTTCAAAAGAAAGCAATTCGAATCATCCACAATGCAGGTTATAGGGAACATACAAACTCACTATTTTTGCAGTCTGAAATATTGAAAATTGACGATATAGTGAAATTCCAAACAGCACAAATTCTATTCAAAGCAAAAAATAAAGAACTGCCAGGTAATATTCAGAGTATGTTTTTTTTGAAAGAAGGAAGTTATAATTTAAGGGGTTTTTGTAACTTCAAAACAATGAAGGTACATACTACAAGAAAAGGCTTTTGTGTTTCTGTTCAAGGAGTGAAACTATGGAACAAACTGAATATGGAATTAAAGCAATGTCCAAACATAAAACTGTTCAAAAAGAGTTATAAAAATATGATCTTCTCGATCTATAAAGAAAAGGAAAATATTTAAATTAAGTGAATGTCTCTATTTAAAAACAAACAAACAAAGAATTCATGATGTGATATTATAGTATATAGTATATCAGAAATCTGTTCACTATTTTTATTACAAATTATATCAGTAAGGAAGCTGACTAAATATTCACTGATAATTTATGGGACAGGGGTGGGATTAAATAAGTGTATACTTCTTCCCACTCCCTTTCAACATGTAAATTAATCAGAATGTTTTTTTGTATGTAATTTGTATAGTATTTTTTTTTCTCTCATTTCTTTTCTAAATGTACTTGTATATTGTTCACATGTTGAAATAAATTACCAATCAATCAATCAATCAATATTAGTTGCTGTTATTCTCTGCCAAGAAATAAATAGTAAAATAAATTTATGTTCAAAGTCACAAAGCCTCCGGTTTTTGGTTCTGTGCTTGAATCCATTCCTTTTCACGGGTCATTGAGCCCTGACTCTGTCCATCTGATGAACAACCTGTTACCTGACTCAAACGGGCTCTCCTCTACAAAGTCCTCTTTTATAAAGTGCTTTACAAACCCAAACACTACTGCTAACAGACGGATTTTCCAATTTGAGTGCAGCTAGCCAAATGATGAACAGCCAGCTAAAGAGACAAACAGTGAAAATGGACAGTATATCCGTGGTTTAACATCAAACTCATTGTTGCAGCACAAAGTGACCCCCTTAAACTGATTTGTAGTTTTAGTGTACTTATGAGTTATCAGTTCTGGCACTAGTTAGCTAACAAGTCTATTAGCCACAATCAACCAACCAACCACATGACATCACGTCCCGTGCTGACAGAGGATGGCGCTAAACATGTTTTTACAACTTTAAGCACTGATTTCTTAAATCCAGCTGCACAGACAGACTTACAGAAGGCTCCATGATGTGAATAAGTCATTTCATGTCCTGTTTAATTTTAAATAGATATAGAAATTAACGTTTGCTAAGTCCTTCTTTACCTACTATTGGAATCTTTTTATAACATTTTTCAATGAAAATAGGCACTGACTTACAAAACAGATGGTTGCTGTTAAATAGTAAATACTTAATTTTCAACTGACAGCTCACTGTTATGACATTATAATCAACATGCATGAAGAAACAACTGAAAGTTGCTGGAAGACATACTCGGATATACGGGTGATTGTTGTTGCATCTAACCGTAATTAGTCATAAAAGTAATATAAACCAACCTTAATACACTAAATGGGATAGAAGAGATAGAAATGAAAATCAAAGGCATGTGAAGCTCATTACTCACTGTCACAGCGCGAGTGACAGCTACATCCGCCCTAAAAATGTACACTGTGAGCCATTTATAAATAACAGTGATAGGAACTCAAAATTGATGTCCCACGTGATGTCAAATCCCTCCCACCATCCCTGCCATGTTTCTTTTCTCTCAACAGCTGGTGCAGATGCAGCAGAAGATCCCATGTGCAAATACGTCAACATAATAACCTTTTTTTTAAGCTGTCTTCTCCCAGAAAACACACATACCTGTGATGAGCTCCCTTGTCCACCTGTCACCAACTGGCGCGTAATCCTTCCTGGGAGCATCTTCCATTCAAGGTTATTTTAATTGGTTGCTGGTCTCCCCGGAGAAGGAGCTGTGTCTAACAGAAGACTCTGTAATGGTTTGCCATGGGAGCTGTGCATTAAACATACAGTCCAAGTCACCAAGGAATACTTGAGCACATGCAGTACCATCCCATATGGATGCCGGCTCTTTGGGTATCATCAAGTAAATGTGCCACATTACCTGAGGCCACAATAATTAATCTGTTGATGTTTTGCTATTTTTACATCTTTAGGCTTCGGTCACAAATATTCAGAGAATTGATGGAGTGACCTTGAATTGGATTTTGGGTATCAAAGTACATTGACAGAGGTGGGACCAAGTCATTGTTTTGCAAGTCTCAAGTAAGTCTCAAGTCTTTATCCTCAAGTCTCAAGTCAAGTCTCAAGTAATGTCAGGCAAGTCAGAGTCGAGTCTCAAGTCACTGGTGTAAAAGTCCAAGTAAAGTCACAAGTCTGAAATTTTGAATTTCAAGTCCTTTCGAGTCTTTAAAAAAAACGAAAAAAGAATGTTGCAGTTATGCTAAATGTAAATATTAGACCATGTAATTTTAAAATCTGTGTTTTTCTCAACACATGACAAAATAGTGAACTTAGAAAATATACACAAATTGTGAAATTGCACCTCTTTAAAATGCAGCTCAATTAAACCTAGCTCCAAGAATAATTTTCACCGACAGTTCTGAGATAAGCTGCATGTTATTCTTGGATGCGGTTGTAGGACCGGCTTTAAAATCGCATGACAAAAATATCATACATATTAAAAAAAACTGCATCACCAACGTAGCCTGGACAACATTTGCTAGTTAGATGAAGTCAGCTATCTCATTGTAGCATATTTATATGCATATTTAAAATCATACGGTTCTTGGAGTGAGTGCATACACTCATGAAGTTTAGTAACTTCAGGTCACTGCAACAAGCCCAGGTACAGTTTACCGACGGATGGGTACAGGACCTTGAAATGCACCGTGTAGAACGAAAGACCATCGTACGTATCATAAGTTTACCAGTCTCACAAATTGTCTTCATAAATACACATTCGTTAACCGTTTATTAATAGGACCTTTGAGCTCAAGGGTAATTAATTAGCAGTGGAAATAATTTCTGGTAGCATCACAGAAATGTAGCAGTGACAATAATATTGTATGCTGTAATCGTACTGGGCAATTAGTGATACAAAAAACCTGTTTTATCCTGTGAATAAAAGCATATGTTTTTGTCAGTGTACCATAATAACAGAAGCGAAACGCAATATTGTGTCAGGACAATTCACTATTTATGCACAATAAACAAAGGAGCATAGCGCGACAATTTCTGTTCAGCGCCAGACTTGCTTGTAACCTATATCACCAATTATGTTATGAAAATGACGCATTAACTTCAACAGCAGACTGACCTTTGTGGAAATGCTTGAGCAGACTAACCTGTGAGCTGGAGTGTTCTGGGACGTTATATTTTGTCTTTGAATGGCTGCAATCCAGGCCACCTCTTTGTTACTTCGGAAACATGGCTCAAACAATTTCTCTTCAACGACGTAATCCGATAACAACCGATCTCTTTACCCGTCGGCTTCCCGTGGCTATCATGCGACCGGCTATTGCAGTTAATAATACAACAGCTTCTTGACATTTTTGTGTTTCTTTTTATCGCTGTGTGACTGATTTCAATTGAAAGCCTGCGTGCGCTAGTACCGCTTGCCACGAGTTCCCAGAATCCTTTGCGGTTCTACCCGTGAATGACGTCACATTTTCAATCTCTATATAATATGCATGTTAAATTTTATATTTGGGGTAAAATATCAAGTCTTTTCAAGTAAACCGGTTCAAGTCCAATTCAAGTCCCAGGTCATTGGTGTAAAAGTCCAAGTCAAGTCACAAGTCTTAGAACATTTTTTCAAGTCAAGTCTAAAGTCATAAAATTAATGACTCGAGTCTGACTCGAGTCCAAGTCATGTGACTCGAGTCCACACCTCTGTACATTGATTGTTGTTCTTGTTTTTTAAGCACTTACTGGCTGGAGAATGAGGTTACACTCATTCAGTTATCTGTTTTTATATCAGTGTGAAGTTATCCAGACTTTAGCCTAGCCTAGACACATCCCTATGTTGTAATTTCTATATATTTCACTATAATTCTGCCTTACATACTTTGCATTTCCTTATTTCATGCAAAAAGTCTGGTGGATATATCTGGAATGCTAAGTATAGAAACTTGCTGTAGGGGTAACTGATTTGAAGGCAAAAAAAGAGTGGAGTCGCATGCATATCTGAGACTCATACAAAAATGAGCAAATCCTATTCATGTGGTACAGAAACCTTGAGAGAGACTGACCTGACTATTGTAGCTGACGGGTAACTCATTGTTACCAAAGACCACCTTTTGTATATTCATGGTCCTGACCCATTCTTGTGCATCAGACACCACACAGCTATCTATTTTTAACGAATTAATTCTACGTTTATGAGAATACATCAGTTCTCACAATGGAGTTGAATGGAATACAGTAATCTTTTTTGGTTTTCAAATAATCCCAAAAAATGACTGACTGCACCTTTAACAATATTCCTTAATCATACATATAATAAATATATCACACTTCCACAACAATCAAGGATCAAATGATAATATTACATCTGCTAATGTAACTTTAACAACAAATAAAGCGGCCAGTGCCCTGAGCTTTTCTGCTGTCTGGTGCAAAACTTGCACCAGTTTTTTCAGACTGTTCTCTGTAAACCATAGAGATGGTTTTGTGGGAAATTCCCAGGAGGTCAGCAGTTTCTAAAATACAATCAAAAGCCACGTCCTATTCAAAGTCACTTGAATCATCTTTCTTCCTCATTCTGAACTTCAGCAGGTCATCTTGACCATGTCTATATGCCTATAAGTCTTCATTTACATAAAGTTGAACAACAAAGGTCTTCTCATTTATTATAAGAAGATCTGCAATGACAGTTGCATATGCTTGCACACGCCGTTCACTTTGATGGAAGACTGACTTTAACAATAAAACGGAACATAACAGCCATCAGTGCTGCAATTGTTGTTTTTCTTCTTTTTCAACTCAGATTTGTTTGCCAAGAGTTGGTCTGTTTATGATTCATCCTTGCTGTAGATGTCCCCACAGTGACTGCTTCTTAAATAAGCCTTTGACAGCTATCTAAAAAGAATAGAAGCTTACAACACAAAGCTGGTAGTTTCTTTGCCGCAGTCAGGCCTGGTAGCCAAATTTGTTTGAAATTCAGTTTTAAGTCAAGGCCGTTGTCATTGTTTGGTAGGGCTACAGTGAGTTACATCGTTTCATATTACTTGCAGGCAAGAAATAATCTGTGTCCAAAAGTCCTTATCAATAAATCAGGTGTTTTTGTAAACAACTTGAAGTACAGATATCTTTCACACACACACACAATATCATATATGAAAGTGCATGACTTGCCCTCATTCTGTTGTTTCATTAACTGCAAGCGTGTCCCTGAATATGCCCTGGCTGGTTAAATCCACCCCAAGCCTCAGAGACAAACAAGTAAATAAATAATAACAGAGCTGCTCTTCAAAACTCGGTTTAATTATCCACAAGGAGCTTAACGGGTGGAGGGTGGGGGTGGGGGGGCGTTCCGAAGGGTGACAACCTTTGTGCCTTGAACCCTCCCACATACACACAATCACATGCACACATAGACATCCACATCTAGCGAATTCAAAGCCATTCATCATGATGTCAGTGAGAGGCCTGTGGGTAGGACTCGGGGGGAGGTAAAAACCTCTCGAATTAGAATTCTATTTCACGAGTTTACTCGCCTCTCGCTTGTCTGTGAGGTCTGGTGCTGTTAGGTTGTGTGTGTGTGTGTGTGTGTGTGTGTGTGTGTGTGTGTGTGTGTGTGTGTGTGTGTGTGTGTGTGTGTGAGAGAGAGAGAGAGAGAGAGAGAGAGAGAGAGAGAGACAGACAGACAGAAAGACGGGGAGATGAAGAGGCCATTCATGGACAAACTCCCTGCTTCCATAACAAACTGCAGCTTCGTTGTTTTCAGAAAACAATAATAATTTTGTCAGACTCAAACATGCATTGTTAAGCACATAAAACATCACGATCGATGCTTTTGTCCAGTGTGATCTTGGGCCCCCAAGACTGACTCTTTCAGACAAGACTGACTGAATCTAAGGATGCAGACAAAGTTATGCTTGATCAGTGTGTGAACATGTTCCATGATAGAGATCACAGTCAGCAAATCAAATTGAGACAGGAGCTCAGTGATGCTCAGACACGGTAGGGATCACAAAGTGATCAGTACCTGAATTCTATGTCATGTGATTTGATTGTATTGAATTATGCACCAGCCATTGAACCATAGGTTAAAATCATGGGTTCCAGGTACCAGCGAGTTCTTCTTCTTTCTGTTAACAAACAACACTTGTGATATTGTGAGAAGAGGTGAGCACTAAACGTGATTCAGAATTATCCTTACAATCAGAGTGAGTCGCAGCAAAATCCTTTCCTCGCTCAATGATTCAGAGTTATTGTTGAAAATACAACTTTTCTACAGAGCAAGGTTGTTTTTTACAAGAGCGGATTTACTACAGTCAGTGTATCATTTTTATTGCTGCACTTCCTGTTTACAGCCCAAAAGCAAATAGTCTTACAAGGGAATTTGCCTTATATATTGTCATCAAAAGTTTTGTTTGTGGAATAAAAGATAAGTTAAAATAGTTAAAATATGCCACTCTGTGTACTATCCCTCATTATTAAAGTTCTTAGTTCAAAACAAATGGGAATTTTAAATATAAAAACTTACCCATGTATCAATTTTCTTATGCTTATTCGGGGCCATGTTGTGGGTGCAGCAGCTGAAGCACAGAGCCCCAGATCTCCCTCTCCCTAGCCACCTCCTCTAGCTTGTTCACGGAAACACCAAGGCGTTTTCAGGCCAGCTGAGAAATATAGTCTCTCCAACTTGTCCTGGGTCTGCCCCGAGGGTCTCCTCCCAGTGGGACACCTCACCCAGGAGGCATCCTTGTCAGATCTAGTCCATGTTTCATTTGTACCTGCATGAAAACTTGCATAATTTACATATTGCCAAGCAGTGAGATCTGCTAGCAAGCCTGTTTGTCTTGTTGTCAGAATAACCAATAACCATTATAGGCTGGGATGTCTGCACAGGGATGTCTCCCATCAATAGAGGGAGGTGTAACACATTAATGCTCGGTACTCTGATGGTTATTGAGACTGCATAAAAAGTGCAGGGAGATCAAAATAGATAAAACGGAGTGGTTAAAAGGTCAAACACCACCAACACATTTGCATAAGGAAACTGAGCTTAACTTGAATTCAGGCACACACACAAAAAATCCACATTTGCACAACCCTAGAAAACTGGATTCACTTACATTCTCCCTCATTCTCTTTGTATTTTCTGTATTTCCCCACACAGACCATACGCTCTGGGTGTAAGGCCAGCATCTTTAGACCCTCTGTCACAGCAAGGACAAATGTGCTGCAGCAGAAGATACCTCATTTAGAGATTCACTTCAGTGCTGCACCACAGACAGCCATTTATAATCTCTTCCACAGATCTTCACACATTCACACACAAGCATACATATGCATGCATTGCACATAAGGCAGTGCCACCGCTGCCTGTGTAGAATATTTTCTACCTAATATTCCTGATGTTATTAATTCTGCACCGTGACACAGTTGTGTTTGCTAAAGGTAGCAGCTGAAGAGTGATTTAGCCTTGACCCTGTAGTGGTATTATCAAATTGTCCCTGACACCTGAGTCCATTCTCAGACTTATGTGTGAACTCATTACTGTCCAGATTTTTGTCAAAGGTGACTGTGTGCTTTGACCCCTCCCCTTCCCCTTTGAAGGGAAAGGTGAGCTGCCTGCACTCGAGGTTGAACTATGTAAATGAAAAGCACGCTATCTCGTTCAAATTGTTGATCTTTCATGGGTGAAATAGAAGTCTTTCATGTTGGCAGGACGCAAAAGGCCAACGAGAAGGAAAAAAACTGACAGACAAAAATTTCAGCCATGCTCATCAGATGATTTTTTTTTTATTTTGTATTTTTTTCTTGTTTGAAAGTCAGCTAGTGGAAAAATGATATTTGCTTCTGAAGCGATATGAGAAAAAAAGGTTAAAGGTGGAAAAGTTGGATCTGTGATTACACATCAAATAGGTAATAATGGTGTTACTGAACAGTCTTACATCACCAGTGAGGTAATGTTTAGTACAGTACATGTTCAGCTGCTGGTTATGCTCTGGAATTTTGTTATAAAGCAAATGATGATTGTCTTGAAAGGCGTTTTAAAAATAACATTTTACTTACTTCACCTATCTGTATTGGAATTTCTTTCATTTGTTTATAATGCATTGGTTCCACTGGGTTTTTAGCATGTCTGCTAAATGTCTCAGTGTTTCACACCTCATTCACGCCGTTAAACAGCTGGATGAGTTTATCTCAGGAAGTTGGGGAGGAACATTTACTCAGGAAGCCTGGCACCAGTGTTGGAAGACTCCACAGGTAAATGGTAAATGGCCTGTATTTGTGTACCGCTTTACTTAGTCCCTATGGCCCCCAAAGCGCTTTACACTACATTCAGTCATCCACCCATTCACACACACATTCACACACTGGTGATGGCAAGCTACGTTGTAGCCACAGCTGCCCTGGGGGCCACGGACAGAGGCGAGGTAGTGGAGTCTGTTGTTTCTCTTTGAGGATGGGGGAGAGACAAGGGAATCAACCACTGCAAGAGGTAACAAGGAAGGAGGAACTCTTTCTCTGGGGGAGACCAAAGGTGTAAAACAGCTGTGTTTTGCCTTTTGTTCTGGTGGCCGCGTGCTCCGAGATGGCTGCTCTCTCACCAAGCTTGGTTATTTTCTTTTTTATATATTTTATATTTAGGATATTAGCTGCCGCTCACCGTTTGTCTGCAGGTTTTATTACATGAAAACTTCCATAACACATCCTATAAAAACATAACCAAAAGCCCACCGACATTCTGAGTGTGAGGTTTACTTTGGCAAACTTCGATGGTCACATGTGCAATGAAGTCCAATAACAAAGAATGGTCAATATTTATTAAGCAGTTAATCAAATCAAGGTTATAATAGTTAATTAGTACTAAACCCACAACTAACACTGGATGTAAAGACAAAAATGAGATTTAGCAATTGAAATCAAAAAAAGAAAATGGTTTTGTGTCTTTGGTCATTTTTTAAAATCACTCTCAGACCAGACCAGTGGGGGAACTTTTTTTTAATAATAATAATAAGACAATATCCATCTCCTCTGCCTTGTTCTTTGTCCTCCATGGGTCATCCCTAAGTGTTTTCATGTTGAGTGTTAAAAAAAGCAACAAGATATTGATGACCAAATATCAGGTTCCATGGGCGAGTGGGTAACTCCACAGTCTGTGATTAGTGTCTGTGATTTTTTTAGTATTCTGTGTGTAGTTAGCTATGTTTACTACTTTAATTTTTGAATTGTCTAAAAACTCCTTCAACAGAAACTGAGTAATATCAAAATGTTGTAGATTAAGTACCGTAACTTTAAAACTAACATTTGGATATTTGCCTTTACTTCAGATTAAAACGTATGCTGCTTGCAAGCAGGCACCGACTTAAATGTAAACGATGTAGACATATCAGCCTTGTTTCAAAGCCCACTTCAAATTCCACATCTAATAACATGACTCGCTCATGGGAGTGAAAGACAACAAGACCTTTCTATCAATTCAGTCTGTGCTAACAGTCGTTCCTCTTAGAAGGTCCGCAGAGTGACCTGATTAATCTGTAGATTGTCTAAAACCTTTTTAATGAACAAGTCAATCCCTTAAGTCCTTTTGAGCTTGTGCTGCAAAGCTAGCTCAGTCAGGATCTTCTCCTTAATCTCAGCTTTTTCATGTTAGTCATGGGATACAAGACTTTATTGACGAGGGCCTTCAAAAGATCTCAGCGTCAACTGCATGTAAGGCTGTAGCAGTGCATGTTGCAACTGAGCCTGAAGGTGTGTCATTGATATTGGACCCTTTACTACAGGGATAAAAATAGATAAAAATGAGATTAGGCAGTAAAAACTAGATTAACTGGGACTGCAGAAAGAAGAGAGAGGGCAGGGGAGAAGATGAGATGAGAGGTATTCCCTTGAGAGCTGGAAGCATGCTGAGCCGAGCCCCATTAGTTCACAGCTGCCCCCATTAATCTACTCTCATCTGCAGGTGTACAAAGCCTATATGTAGACAACATGCTCATGTAGAAATACACATCCATATCTTCTAAGGAGAAAGTAGATGTATTAACAGTAACATTCAGCTGTTATACATTTTTCTGAATTCTGGGTACGTTTGTAAGTTTATTTTTGTTTTTAGTTATTACATTATTTTCGTACTTGGTTTTATTTATTTATTTGCTTTAGTCAACTACAATAACCTTCACGAGAGAGCCCGCATTGCTTGCATATATACAAAACTACAATATTTGCAAGTGATGCAGTCCTCAGCTTAAAACACCGCTAAGCCAGTTGTTTGCCCGACACAAACATGGTTTATTAATAGGAAATGCCTTAAGTAATATACAAAATTATGTGATGGAGTATTAACGAAACTGTGGGATTCAGAAGAGAAAACATACTTTAAAAGAAAAATGGTGACGAGATAGAAACATTAAGCTGAAGCAGCAGCACAGACACAAGACACCTGCTAGAATTAGGCAATGACTAGAGGTATTTTAATAAGACAGGTACACTGTGACCGATTCTGGTTTTATCTGTGCTGAAACATTGGTGAGGCAGTTCCGATGTTACCAGTTGTGCTGTTATATCGCTCTAACACCAGAGTTTGTCAAATGTAGAACAGACTTCACCTTGATTTATAGTTGCCGTGAATTTATGTCGAGCCTACATAAGTGGCTGACGTCGTTGCCAGTATTGCAAAAGAGTTTGTGTTTAGGACGTGCAGATGGTATAGATTAGGGCTGGGTATTGTCACTGATTTCTAGAATCGATTCGATTCCGATTCACAAGGTCCTGAATCGATTCGATCCACGATTCGATTCGATTTGAATCTGGGAAATTTTGCCTCAGACAGTCAGATATTATAATTCAGATCAGTACATTTACATATTTTTGTATCTATAAAAAGGAAGCTGACACTTTCCAGACTTTATCAAAGGTGTGAGCATCACAGCAGATGCCTTTGTGTCAAAGTAGCTGAAGATAAAACACAGAAAAACATGAAGGTGATTTTCCTGGCCTGGATTTTATAAAAATATTCTGCAGTACATCAAAAATGAAAGAAAACCATTAATCAACATATGAACATTACCTCTGAAGTTACAGCAGTTTTATTAGAGACACGGCTAAGCGTTTTGCATTTTGTATAATTTTAAAAAGTTTAAATTTGTTCAGAAGCCTATTGAAGGCAGAAATTAGGTTTTCTTTTCAGAAGTAAGTAAAAGGAAAAAAAAACATCGGCCGACAGCGCTGTAAACAACGGTAGTCTTGCGCGTAACAAGCAAGCGAATAATGCAGAAAACAGATTTCAGGGATAGACGGGAAACTGTTCTTGAAGTACAGAGAGAAAGAGAGAGACAGCTGTGCATGAAGTGGGATTTTATTGTGGTGGAAGCAAAACAGCAAAAGTCAGAGGGAATCCATGACGATGTTTATGTGAAGCTTAGTTTGGATCTTCTTTTGCTGCTGGTTCGGTCAATATTGTTTGGAGAAAGATAAAACTAACGGCTTTAGAATCAGTGCAGAAAGGGCGTAAACCAGGGGTGATACTAGGATCAGAGCTTTGGGGGTGCTGAGCACCCAGAGAGCTGCCCAGCCAGGCAAAATAAACTTTACACGTAACGATGAGACTTCTTCCCTGTCTCTGTCAGTCCCTGCATCCTTAAATGTCTCCAGTGGTCCCAAGTTCTCTATAACTGTCTCCTTGGTGCATTTAAACCCCTGTTCCTCCCTGTCCTCGTCGTCTGTTGTCTTCATTTCCGTTATCAGTCATCATAATTTTACCATCTCTGTGCAAGTCTGCAAATTTCTTTATTAAATCATAAGATTCTTAAATTCATCAAGTCTCTCTGTGCCTGGATCCTTGACACAAAACATGACATCACTGTTTTTGTCACTGTACATTTTAACACAATTTAATCCCCAAATTTTGAAAAGTCTGTAACAAAACCATCAAATCTGATAAGGTTTATTTAAATGCTGCAAAAGAAGAATGGATTGGAATAAAAAAAATACATATCCTAACCTTAATTACTGGGGGAGAATAATGAGTGATGCTCATAGTGAGTAAAAAGTAAACTGAGTGCATTTTTTGGACAGAGATTCACTTTTAATGAGTATGTATAATATAATACAGATACATAAAAAACAGTCCCAAAACAGAATAAATTATTACAAATAGATTATTACAAAATATTAATAAAATTATAAAAATGGAGGCAACTTTGCCTGTGTTAGAATGTATACAATGTATGAAAAAATCTTTACTGCAGACACTAATTTGACTAATTTAATAATACTAATTTTGTGTTGTAAGATTTATGAGTTTCATGCTTGGTACTTGGGAGAGCTTGACATTTTTCTCAGGTGGTACACAATGTAAAAAGTTTGAGAAACACTGATAAGTGTATGTGTGCTTTTGGAAAACATTTACCAGTAAAGCTGCAGTACAGAATCTTTGAAACAAGCTTAAAACATTTTTAGAATATAAACAGAGCATCTGCTTCTCTTTACAGCTCCTCACTCCACCAGGGCTGTTTGGCACTTTCTGATAGTGTGCAAATGTGGTGCACGTATTGCCGCAGTCGTACAGACAACTGGACGGTCCAAAAGTTGGCCTACCTATTACTGGCTGAGATTTTAGTTAAGTTGTGGCTGCACCACATAAAAATATATCATTAATTTTAATCTCCCCAATCAATTATAATGTTATGTTGGAATGTTGTTAAAGAGGGTCAAAAATGTTTCAACCCAGTTTGTTTTGCAGATTCTGTATAGCAGCTTTAATATAGGGAGAACACAACTTCCAGATTGTGTGAGTAAAATCAGGTTTTTTCTCTTTGTCAGTTTAACAGTTTCTGTTGTGCCTGTCACTGTTCCCTGTCTGTTTTCTTACCTGGTTCTTCCTGACCTTGTACTTTCTCCTCATGTTCCCCTCTTTCCTCTCTCCCTCTTTGGACTGACAATCATACACAAATAGATTGTATTCAATTAGATGAAAAAATTACATTAATATGAAAAAAAAGTACTATTAAGATCACTAATGAAAAGTCCGCTCTCAGTGTACTTTCAACCAAAAGGCAAATAACCAAACCACATGAACATCTGATAAAAGATATTGTAACATTCACAAGAACCAGACGGTTGGGTCTCAGTTTGTCCGTTTATTCGGCACATAAGCAAGCGGGTTGCTAACTCCGGGGAGAGCGCCCTCATACAACTCTTCTCTCCAGCCTGGCACACACACACCCAAAACAACCAGGTCCCCCCTCCCCTTCCTGTACCACAACCAAACATGAATCTTAAAGGAACAACAACAGTGTGCAGAGATCACCAACATGTCACTGTACAATAACACTTAACCATCGTTACACTGCCCCCCCAGCAATAAGTTCCTCGTCCCCGAGGGAACGACACAGTCTCTGAGGCGGGGTGGTAGCCTACGTTCCCTCCTTGACCTCCTGAGCCCCTGAGGTGGACGCGGAGCTTCGGGGCTTTGGGGTGGAGAGTCCGAGGGAGGGGAACGCAGCCCCGGTCGGGGGTCCCTCTGAGCAGGGTCACGGACACTCTGTACACGTCCCTCTGGAAAGGAGGGGAGGGACTGCCCTCTGTAGGGGGCCATCCGGTCTCTGTGCAGCGCTACTATCCTCCCCCTAGGAGGCAACTGCACCCTGTAAACAACCTCCCCTACTCGCTCTAGGACGCTGCAAGGCCCCACCCAGCTGCTATCCAGTTTAGGACACCGTCCCTTCTTCCTCTTTGGGCTGTAGACCCACACCAGCTCCCCAGCATGGAAGTGCCTCCCCTTAGTGGTGATGTCGTAATTCCTCTTTTGGCGCAGGCCTGCCTTCGCCAGCTGCTCTCGGGCGTAGGAATGTGCAGAATCCAGCCGGTCCTGCAGCTTCCTTGCGTAGTCCCGGCCCAGTGGTGCCTCTGGCGCGTCCGGGGGCTTCCCAAAAGCCAACTCTGCAGGAGTTCTCAGCTCTCTCCCTAACATGAGCAGGGCAGGCGTACATTGGGTGGAGTCCTGTACTGCCGACCTGTAGGCCATGAGGGTAAGGGGAAGATGGTAATCCCAGTCCCGTTGGTGTTCTGAGGTAAGGATGGCTAGCTGCTGGGCCAGCGTCCTGTTAAACCTTTCCACCAGCCCATCGCTTTGGGGGTGAAGTGGGGTGGTGCGGGTCTTCTTAATCCCAAGGCGTCCACACATGGCAGCAAATACCTTGGACTCAAAGTTACGCCCCTGGTCACTGTGGAGGGTCTCTGCTGTTCCAAAGCGGCTGAACATCCCCTCCACTAATACATCAGCGACAGTCTCAGCCTCCTGATCTGGGATGGCGTATGCTTCCGGCCACTTGGTAAAATAGTCCATTGCCACAAGAACATAGCGGTTTCCTCTGTCTGTGCGAGGAAATGGGCCCATGACGTCCACAGCTACTCGCTCCATTGGGGCTCCTGCTGGTTGCTGTTGAAGCTGAGCCCGGGACTGGTCCTGTGGCCCTTTGTGTGAGGAACATGCATCACAGCTGTGGCAAAAGTCCTCCACGTCCCTCCGCTGTTGACCCCAGTCTCTGGCGGAGGCGGCGGAGAGTCTTGGAGACCCCAAAGTGGCCGGAGCATGGCAGGCTTCCAGCACAGCTGACCTCAGCGACCTTGGCACCACAACCTGCCACCTCTCCTCCCCCGTGGCAGGATCCTTCCAGGCACGCTCCAACACCCCCTCCTTCAGCCTGAGAGCTGCAAACTTGGCCCATAGCCCCCTGGTACAGATGGAAAACCCAGTGACCTCATCCCAAAGGGGTTGCTCCCCCTTCTCCAGCCACTGCAGGACCGGCAGCAGGTCCGTGTCTTGTTCCTGCCGTGCCCTCCACTCCGCTGCATCCACCACCAGAAGAGCCCTGCAGGCGAGCTGTGCTGCTCCGTCTATTGTCGTGAGTTCCCGCTCTATTTCCTCTCGCTTCTCACAGTAACGGCAGCCAGCTGCAGCACATGGGCGGCGAGAGAGGGCGTCTGCGTTAGAATGGTGCGTCCCTGCTCTGTGCTCCACAGTGAAATTGAAGGCTTGGAGCTCCTCCAGCCAGCGAGCCACCTGTCCCTCTGGCTCCCTGAAAGACATCAGCCACTGAAGGGCAGCATGATCAGTTCTGATAACAAATGCTGTGCCGCACAGGTAGTACTTAAAGTGTCTGTAGTCCACACAGAAACGCATCCTAGGACTTTTTTTCTTAGGCACCATCACCACCGCGGAGGCCCACGGGCTATCAGATGGCTCTATGATGCCCGCCTTCATCATTTCACACAACTCTCTGTCCGCAGCCTCCTGATGAGCCAGGGGCAGGCGGCGTGGGCGCACTTTAATAGGCTGGGCATCCCCGGTCTCAATGACGTGCTCTACCAAGTGTGTCAAGCCAACATCACTTTCTTTCAGGGCAAAAATGTCACTAAACTCTTTTAGTACCTGCCATAGACTCTCTTGCTGCTGTGGATTCAGCCCCTCACAGTTCTTTGACCAGATACTCCTCACTGCTAAGAGCCTCTCCTCCTCCTCCGCTTGCTGTTCTGCTGGCGGGTCTGCAGGGGTCTCTGCGGTGGAGGTGGACGCCGCGGCAGATGCTGTGCAGACCGGGGGAGGAATAAGCGGCACCTTCTTCCCATCAGGGATTACGAGGAAGCCTTTGCCTAAGTCCAGTACACCGCCAATGGCTCGTAAAAAATCCAGCCCAAGGATGCAGGCGTCCTGCACGTCAGCCACCCAGGCAGCATAAGACACACCGAGGTCCCCCACCTTGAACTGGAACACTCCCCTCCCTCTCATTGGGGCCAGATCACCGGTCACAGTCTTAAGTTGCACATTAGTCGGTTGCACAGCAGCTCCGGTTGGGACAATATCGGGTCGGACCAGCGTTGCATTGGACCCCGTGTCCAGCAGGGCCGTACAGGACACCCCCGCGATCGTCACTGGAACATGGCAAAAGCCGCCAACCTGGGTCCATCCCACAGCGATGGCCGCACCAGGTGGAGGTGGTGGTGGCATGGGGATGTCGTTCTTCCAGGCCCGTGTACTCCCGCCTACACGGGCCCGTGGGCGTTTCCCTGAACCGCTGCAAGCTTGGGGCACTGCCTGATGAGGTGTCCGGGTTGTCCACATCCCCAGCAGCTCTGTGGTCGGCGGTGTGGGCCAGCCCGAGGGGAAGGCGACTGCAGCGAAGCCGCCTGCACCAAGCTGCACAAGCCCGCTGGCGTCTCCATCTGTTCCACAGGTGCTGACACAGCCCTCACCACGTGTGCGTCATCAGCGCCCCCAGAGGATCCTGCAAGCATCTCCCTCTCCAACGCTAGCTCCAGGGCTGCACTGAGTGTGGCCGGCCGAGCAAGTTGAGTTTGCATACGGAGCTCTTTAGGGCTCAGGGCCTGCAGGAACTGGTCCCGAGCTAACTCCGCTTGCACTGATGGTGGCATGCTGTCATACGCTCTCTGGCAAAGGCACTCGATTTCATGGGCCAAAATGCGGAGGGGCTCGCCTGGCAATCTGCGTCTGTTGTGGAACTCCGACCTCAGCAGCACTGGTTGGTTATACTGCCCGAAGCGCCTCTGAAGTGCTCCGACCAGAGCATTATAATCTCCCCTCTGCTCCTCGGTCAGCAGCAGCAGGCATGCAGCTGCATCCTCACACAGGCACAAAGCCAATTGGAGAGCTTTATGTTCCTCAGACCAGCCAGCTGCAACAGCTAACAGCTCGAACTGTGCGATAAACACTTCCCATGGCGTCTTGCCGCTGAACTTAGGCGTTTTTATATTCGCTGCAACTTGTTGGGCGCCGCCATGTTTGTTTACATCACGTGACGGCGCGCCAAGCGAGGTCGACTCCTTCCCGCCGGAATCGCGGCCGCTGTGCGAACAGTTCCCGAGCCTAGTCAAACCTGGAGAAAATCCAGCCTCGGCAGACAGCCGCAGCGCCGTTTCCCTCACTCCATGGGCGGGCGAGCGCGGACGAACGTCCCTCTCCTCCGTCTCCTTCTTAATCTTGCCCGGCAACATCCTCGTCTCGTAACGGCAAGCGTCGCCAGCAACAGGGTGTCGGGCGTTCTGGGGTTCTTTTTTCTTTCTTCACTTCTGACACCAATGTAACATTCACAAGAACCAGACGGTTGGGTCTCAGTTTGTCCGTTTATTCGGCACATAAGCAAGCGGGTTTCTAACTCCGGGGAGAGCGCCCTCATACAACTCTTCTCTCCAGCCTGGCACACACACACCCAAAACAACCAGGTCCCCCCTCCCCTTCCTGTACCACAACCAAACATGAATCTTAAAGGAACAACAACAGTGTGCAGAGATCACCAACATGTCACTGTACAATAACACTTAACCATCGTTACAATATAAATATTGAAACACTGATCCGACATTATCCTTTATTGAGGGATCGTTTGATCTTACACTTTTACCTGAATGTGGCTCCTTTTTTTGAAAAAAAAAAACTTCCTTATATCCATTATGAACCTGGCTGTCTCTCTGTACACAAACACACACACACACACAACAGGAGTTATAAGGTTAATGGGCATTCAGTCAGCATTCAGTTAGCTAGTTAGTATCCATTTCAAACAGGACAGTGGTAACAACAACAGACTGCGGACTCCTTTAAGTTTTAGATTTTAGATAGGCTGTATACATTTCAAAGGGAGCAACAGGACGGTCAAATGTCGCTGATTTTACTACAGAGCAGGATGGATTGTAGAGTAGCAAACATCGTTGGAAAACAAGTTTTCAACACTGCAGGTTACTTGGGTGTAATGTTTTTCGGCTAAAAAGAAACATGGTCTGACTCCTACCTAACAATATAAAGAGTAACTGCAGGTTAAATGCAGCTAACGTCCTGTTTTCAGCCAGGCACTTATACCTCCGCTCTGCTGCGTCTCACAGAAGGGGAGAAGCGAGCTGGAACAAACCATTTTAGGGGGGGGGGGGTATCTATACTTTTGTTGTTAAAATGTTACGTCTCAACCAAGTACTGTATGCTTTTTATATTTTTAGTAGTGTGTCACAAAAACAGCAAAAATTGTCAAAAAAGTAAGAAATCTTTGGGGGTGCTTTGATTCATTTTTGGGGGTGCTGAAGGGTAGAGAAGCACCCCCAAAAATGGGCTAAAATAGCCCCTGGCGTAAACACAAAGCGCTGACCCGCCGAAACATCAGAGTCAGCGAGCTGTCGGCTTTCAGCCCCGACCGTGTCCGTGCCGTCCGGTGAGAAAGGCGACATCTCACTGATTCTGATCCGGGGGTCCGCGCTTTGTGTTTACGTCTTTGTGCAGAAGCCGTGTACCTGCTCTCATTTACTGTTTTAAATGTTTGGTGGTTGTCAAAACTTTGTGACGTTTCACCTGTGATTCTGTAATTTTGGGCAAAATACATTTATATAAAAAAATCGATTCAGGATTTTAATGAATCGATATCACGTTATCCAAGCCAGATTTTAATCGATGAATCGATTATTAAAACCCAGCCCTAGATATGAGGACACATTCAGTGGCACAAGGAACTATGTGAAGCTTTATGACATGCTGGGCATGTTTTGGACCACTAGTTACATTACATTACATTAAGTTAAAAAATAATAATAACAATTGATAACAAGGTCGGCCTGCATGAAGAAGTAAAGCCGAGGGTAAAGGAGTCTTCGTGTATTGAATACAAAATGCAGTGGAGGAATATTAAACGTCCTTTAGTTGTATGCTTCAAACTTCTATCAAAGGAGTAAAAGGATAACTGTCTCCCTGCACAGCACTGTGGAGCTGCAGCTGTCATCTGACTATTAGAGAAACAATTAACATGCTGTATGTGTCATGTACGTTACGTATTTAAAATACAAAATATGAGTAACTATATTCCGTTACAGGTACCATTTAAAAAGGTGGTATTTAGAATACAGTTACTTTGTTGAAATAAATGGATTACACGGCAGTACTTTCCTGTTTTATATTGTGGCGGGTCAGGACTGTTTCGGTTTTGTTAGACAGCTACGTTCTGTAGTTCCAGGCGGCAGCGTTGCGGTTGCCATGGTTACAGGGTGATGCTCTCGCTCTGCGTGTTTCCTGGGTGAGAGAGGCCTTTTTGTTGTTGTTGTTGTGCTAAGCTAATAGGCAGAATGCAGAATGTAGCATCATGGGCAGTGTAGTCCGTCCTGGAGGGAGAATGGACTGCCATACTCGTTATGTGCCTGTGAGCGCGAGGTGGGAGAAAAAGGAGAGTCGAAAAGTACGAGTTGTCATTGAGCAAAAACGGGAGCTGGAAGCATGTAAATATAATAATAACCACTGCAGCCAAGAAGAGTGCCTGACGAGCCCAGTTGTAAGTAAGCTATTAAGACTCGACTGTACGCTTTGTTCGTGTTTTCCTCCGACACAATAAGTTCTGTTGGAGCAGTCTTTCAACACCTCTCTCTGTCTCTCGCAAGCAGAGTTGACCCAGACAACAAAGTAAAGCTATTTTTCGGCTACGAGCCCGACACGGAACCGTATTAGTCAGAGGTCCCTTTACTACGGTTCGGAGCCGCAGAGCTTCAGTAATAGTAATAAATCACACAGCAATAGTACATTCATGTAGTTGTAAAATGCATGATAATATGTTAAGTAATCCAAAGTATTCAGAATACGTTACTCTCATTGAGTAACGTAACGGAATACGTTACAGAATACATTTTAGGGCATGTAATCTGTATTCTGTAATGGAATACATTTTAAAAGTAACCTTCCCAACACTGGTCATTGCAGTTATCTTGTTTTACTTGAAACAAGGAAGTTCTGAAGAAGTTTGTAAGTTGTAAAGTTGACTTACTGGTTTGCAAAGGGAAGAGAAGCGTGTTACAGATGTGTCCAAATTTTAAAAATTTAGCCGTTCAAGTTTTTTGTCAGTTTTCGGCATTTAAATCATTAAGCTGACCTTGAAGTCCTTGGTGCATGTAAACTGGATTTTAATAGATTATTAGCATGACTCCAGTCTAATCCCCTACCACTTTTTTAATCAATTCATTCAACACTGTAGAGACAAAAACATAACCATACTGGTGGCACTTCTTGCCGTTTCAGATCAATGTTTTCTGTCTCATTTGTATTAAAGACGTCATTTAAAATACATATCGGTGCCAAATGCTATAAATATGTTGCCTTACATTATAACGATCAAAAAACCAAAAGGTTATTTCTTGATGCGTCTTGTTTTTGCCTTAAAAAAGGGGTGGCTGTAGCTCAGGTGGCAGAGCAGGTCAGCCACTAATCAGAAGGTTGGTGGTTCGATCCCAGGCTGCATCCTGGCTGCATGCCAAATATCCTTGGGCAAGATACTAACCCCGTGTTTGCCTACTGGTGGTGGTCAGAGGGCCCGGTGGCGCCTGTGTCCGGCAGCCTCGCCTCTGTCAGTGCGCCCCAGGGCAGCTGTGGCTACAATGTAGCTTGCCATCGCCAGTGTGTGAATGTGTGTGTGAATGACTGAATGTAGTGTAAAGCGCTTTGGGGTCCTATGGACTAGAAAAGCGCTATACAAATGCAGGCCATTTACCATTTAAAAACGTCTGTGTTATGTTTTTAAAACTTAAAAAGGAAAGGTTGTAAAACTGTGATTTTCAGCCTGATATTAAGTTACTTGAGACTCTGTAGTATCTTTGCACAGCTACTGTAACACTTAAGGTTAATGTTTTGAGTCATTTAATGTTTTTGAGTGCTTTGAGTTGCTTATACCACACTCCTGCTGCATTATACTTTAGGAGAAATGGGCTGCAGAGTTCCTTTTTTTAGTAGTTATGATGATGTGAAGGGAGAAGATGTCAGAAACAATACTGGTTTTTAGACGAAAGCACAAATAGCGTTTCAGATGGAGTGAGCGAAAAGAGATAAAGAAGCAGAATAAGGATAAAGAAAAAGTCAAACACACACTGACAAAATTCTCTGACTCTGATCTAATTCCCAATATAAATTCAAAGGTGCCAAAGACAGTTGTGTAAGATATAAGAAAGAAGAAAAAATAAAGAGGTCTAGGGTGAAAAAGCTGCAGAGAAAGTACATACAGACCCCCAACATTTCCCAAAGAACTCCAACTTCTTATCTCCACCTATAGATTCAGTACATACTGTACCGCGTGTTCATCCTTTTTTTTTTTTTTTTTTTTTTTGGCCTGTCCCGTTTGGCTCTTTTGCCATCAGAATTGTTGTCTAAAGGCAAAGAAAGATGCCCAACGGATTTACTTTACCAAACTGACCATCCCAGCCTTGCCGTAATGGTCCATTTGATTCACCTTTTATTGTTTATTTTATTTTCACTTACTGAATACGGGACAGACTTGACTGGGGGAAAGAAGGGGAGAAAGAAAGAGGGAAAGAGAAACAGCTGAGAAGAGGGACGGGGGAGAAGGGCAAAAGACAAAAACCAACAGAACGGGCAGAGAAAAAAAATGCATATATCAATCACCTGGATCACCTGCTGAGAAAGAAAAAAGAAAGCAAGCAGAAGAGAACAAGAGTAATAGAATAAACAACATCACAATGATATATGGGAATATGACAGTAAATACTAAATGTTAAACATTATTGTGCAGCACATAAGATCAACAGAACACAGTGTGCTTTGAGGTAGGAGCCAAAAAGGGTGTAGTTTGTGGGTGTGATCACCCGTGTGTACACCTGTGAGCATGGACGCGCTTGTTTTTTGTTTTTTTAAAAGGTTCCTTCATGTAATAATCTGCTAGAGGGTGTGGGGGGGCCACAGCCCCGTCCTCCAGGGCGTGAAGCAGGTGTGGAGGAGATCAAAACTCCAGACATCCAGAGGCCCCCAGAACACAAGAGACCAAGGAAGACCAACAGAGGGGCAGCTGCGCCACTGTCCCGGAAAGAGCTGAGGAGAGTCCCAGATGAGGGCTCACTCAGCAGCCGCGGAGCAGAAGCCAGGGAGAGTTGCAGTGACGCGCCCGTGAGCTCCGCCGGCAGCCAGCTGCGCCTGAGTGACCGAGCCCCAGGCCGAGAGGCCGGGGGCACCCCACCTCCGAAGTGGCCCGAGCGAGCCCCAGGCTCCAGGCCCCGATAAGCGGCCGCCAAGGAGTGAGCCGGTGTGTACCTGGACGCCCATCCCCGGACACAAAGAACCACCAACGCACCGATGTCTGAGGGGGTCCGCCACTGGCAGGGGAAGTGGTGGTAGGGGGAGATAGGCCTCCAAACCTTGGAGGGCCTGAGATGTCCCCAGAGAGGTGGCGCCTGACACCCAACCTGACATATAGACACAGACATACAGGCACACACAGATACAAACATCCATTCCCACCCTCATGCTCTCATATGCACTTACTCCACACTCAACCAACGTGGAGACAGACATAAAGAGACGTTGTACACACGATCACACTCCCCAAGCGTACTCTACAAACCGGGTCTAGGTGCCCTCGCCCCTGGAGGGGGGAACTGCACCCAGACCCAGGTGGTGTTTCCCTTTTCCCTGCGGTGGGGGGAGGCAGACCGCCCCGACTCCGCAGCAGCAGGAAGGCTCCACACTCCAGACCGCAGTCGGACGGCCAACTCCTCCTCCTAGCCCCCCTGCTCCAGCAGGTCGCAGAGAACGGGGGTGAGAGAAGACTCCAAACCTCCCTCCACCCGCTCATTGTAATGTTGATGCATGTGTGTTCTAAGGTGCATTTAAAACCCAGGAGGGCATGGAGCTACCTGCCAGAGAGCAGCAGGTAAGCGCATGGTCCCTCCTGCTAGCCCTCAATGTCTACGTGTATTTAAAATTGAGAGGTGGGCAACGATGCCAGGGGTGGGGTGTACACCCTGATGGTACTTTGGACTCCGTGTATCGTGCCCACCCCCAAGATCCTATATGTATGTGTAATGAGAGTGTGAGTAATGTGAATGTCTAAGTTGTGGGATAAAATTGAGGCAGAGGCAGCCAGAAGGGGACAGAGGGGGGGTAGCCTCCTCTGCACCCTGGTGACATACCCCTACTCCAAGGCCCTGCATGTGTGGGTGGTTGTGGTGGAGCGGGAAGAGGGAGGCAGCTGGAGATGGGGAGGGAAGGAAGGGAGGGGCAAGTGACCCCTCCCTGGGGCCAGCTCCCCCGCTGACCCCAGTAGGCACCCCCATACTCCGCGACCCGCCAGGGAAAGGGGGCCCAGGCCCATCCAGACCGGGCCCAGTGCAGCAGCGCCGCCCGGCCCCACAGAGCCCAGGACAGTCCACCCAACCCCACCACAGAGAAAACTGCACCCACCCCACCATCCACTCATCTTCCAGACTACATAAGACAATAAACACCCAGGCTGAGATCTTCCTCCACCTCTCCTGTATCTCCCCCTCCTGCAGAGGGAGCTCCTGAGGAGAGGAAAGCTCCTGCAAGATGTGACAATCTCCCCCACCAGTTGAAGAGCCCCCCAGGTGGCTCGACGCACCGGCGGCACCCTGCTCCAGGGCTGGGCCCCCATGCACCCACCCGCCCACAACCCCGGCAACACACCAACCAGGACCCAAGCCCCCGAGGCCCAGTCCGGGTCCCAGCCCAGAGACGGAGCGCCCCCAGAACCTCATGCCCATCCCGGACCCACCCAGGGCCAGCCAGGTCAGTAACCCACGTCCGTCAGCACAGACCCTCCCCTAGCCCCGCTGCACGCAGCCGCGAGGAAACAGTCACCGGAGAGCCAACAGAGCCCCTAACCGGACATGACCGCTACCCCGGGTTGAGCCCCCCAAGGAAGATGCCTCCGGGGAACCCCCCGACGCCCTAAGCCTGTCCCTACCCCCACACCAATCACAACAGTGAAGGCGGGACCAAACTATGACCCCCCACCCCCACTAGGTGATGGAGCTGATCAAAGGAGCCCAGAGCAATTGATCTGATGTGGTGGCAGAGGCTGTATCAAGACTAATGTAATCTAATAGATAATTTCTATATTGGTTAGAATTAAGATTATTTTTATTTTTCCAGTTCATGAGGACTGTTTTCTTGGCTATGCATAGGGCAGTGAAAACCATATGGGCGATATTCTTTTCTGAAGTGACATTATCTAAGCTGCCCAACAAACACACTAAGGGGGAAGTTGGAATGTTACATTTCAGACACTTCGATAAGTCTTCACATATCTCGCACCAAAACTTCTGAACTGGTGGACAGAACCAAAGAGCGTGGATATAATTGTCCGGTGAATTGGTTTGGCAGTGTGAGCAGTTGTTGGTAGACGTAAAGCCCATCTTGAACATCCGATGACCTGTATAGTGTACTCTATGTAGTATTTTGTATTGAATTGATTGAAGACTGGGATTTCTAATTAGATGAAAGGTTTTTAAGCAAATCTGAGACCAGAAGTTTAGGTCTAAGTTAACTGATAAATCTGCTTCCCATTTTGCAATAGGAAGTGATATTGATTCATCTGTTTTAGAAAGCATTCTGTATATTTTGGATAGTAATTTGGGGGGTTTAAGAGTAAGAAATTGAACCACACTTGGTGGTGTTTGTAGTTCAACTTGACCCGGTTTAAATTTCTTTTTTACTATGGATTTAATTTGTTGATATTCTAAAAATCTTTTCTTGTTGATCCCATATTGTGTAACTAGTCCGTCAAATGAAATAAATTCTGTTCCTTCTAATATATGTTCTAAATATTTGATTCCTTTATCACTCCAATCTGAAAAGTTTATCATATTATTGTTTTGTAATATGTCAGGGTTGTTCCAGATAGGTGTACGTTTGCATGGGATTAATGAAGACGCCGTCAATTTTAGAAACTCCCACCATGCTGTCAGAGAAGAGCTGATGTTGATGCTTTTAAAGCATTCATGTCGTTGGATGTTTGAGCTGATAAATGGTAGGTCTGAGATCTCTAGATTATTGCAGAGTGCTTGTTCTACATCTAGCCAAGGTTCATCTAAGAGGGTGTGTTTTAGCCATCCTGAGATAAACTGAAGCCTGTTGGCTAAGAAGTAGTGCTGAAAGTTAGGCAGTTCTAGTCCTCCTTTATCCTTGGTCTTTTGTAGTGTTTTTAAGCTTATACGTGGGGGTTTATTTTTCCAAAGGAATTTGGACATACATGAATCTAGAGATCTGAACCAATCTTGTGGCGGTTTAGTTGGGATCATTGAGAATAAATAATTTATTTTTGGTAAGACCATCATTTTTATAGCGGCAACCCTTCCCATGAGTGATATGGGTAGACATTTCCATCTAGCCAGATCATCTTCTACCTTCTTTAAAAGTGGGATATGGTTTAATTTAGTTAGATCTGCAAGCTTGGGAGAAACATTAATACCTAAATATTTTATATTTCCCGATTGCAGTGGTGTAGAAGAGGAATTATGGAAGGAGCAATTAATCGGTAGGACTGTAGATTTTGACCAGTTAATTGAGTAATCTGATATTCTTGCAAAAGAGTTTATCAATTCAATCACCCCAGAGATATTGGTTTGTGAATTTTGGAGAAAGAGTAACACATCATCCGCATAAAGGCTGATTTTATGTTCCACGTTCTTGCATTTTATGCCCTTAATTACTGAATTCTGTCTAATTGCTGCTGCTAGTGGTTCAATAAAAATTGCAAATAGTGAAGGGGAGAGTGGGCATCCCTGCCTGGTGCCCCTCAAGAGACAGAAGCTGGAGGATGTTTGGTCATTTGTTCTGACACAAGCTGTTGGGGAATTATATAATATTTTTAACCAGTTTATGAAAGAGGATCCAAAACCAAATTTGTGTAAAGTTGCAAATAGAAATTTCCAGTTAACTCTGTCAAATGCTTTTTCTGCGTCTAAAGAGAATATTGTAGTTTCTAGGTTTTTACTGTATGAGTAGTCTATCAAATTAAGTAATCTACGTGTATTTGTTGATGAGTGCCTACCTTTTATGAAACCAGTTTGGTCAGGATGAATTAAGAGGGGGGTTATTTTCTCCAGTCTCTTTGAGAGAGCTTTGCAGATTATTTTAAGGTCTACATTTATAAGGGATATTGGACGATAGCTTGAGGGATATACAGGGTCTTTGCCTGGTTTTAGCAGGAGATTAATGTTTGCAGAATTCATATTTGATGGAAGTCTGCCCTTTTCTTTAATTTCCAACAACGTTCTGTAGAAAACTGGTGCTAGAATCGACCAGAATTCTTTGTAGAATTCTGCAGGAAAGCCATCTGGACCTGGAGCCTTATTATTGTGCATACTTATCAGGGCTTCCTGGAGTTCACCTGGTGTCAGTGGTGAATCCAGTGCCATTGCTTGAGTGTCCAATAATTTTGGAAGAGTTATGTTGTCCAAAAACTGATCAATTTCTTTTTTAGATGGGTTTATTTGTGGTGAATACAACGTTTTATAGAAATCCCTGAAAATGTTGTTTATTTGTATCAGTTCATATAATGTGTTCCCAGATGAATCTTGAACAGCACATATAGTTGTTTTTTCTTTATTTATTTTTAGCTGGTTTGCTAGAAATTGACCGGATTTATTACCATGTTCATAATTTTGTAGGCGTAGTCTTTGTACTAAGAATTTTGTTTTTTTATCAATTATCTCATTTAATTCTAGTTTTGTTTTGCGTATTTTGTTCAATGTTTCCTGATCTTGGTGGGACGCGTAGGCTTCTTCTAGTGATTTGATGTTTTTTTCTAATTCCTGAATATTTTTGTTTTCTTTTTTCTTTTTATGTGATGAGAAAGAAATTATTTTACCTCTCATCACAGCTTTCCCTGCTTCCCATAGAACAGAAGCTGATGTTTCGGGAGTGTCATTATAGTTCAAATATGAAGTCCACTCTTTTTTAAAATATTTAATAAAGTCTTCATCTTTAAGTAGTGATATATTAAATCTCCAGTTTTTTCTTGGCGTAGTATTATTCTTGTGCATTAGTGTTAAAGATACAGGACCATGATCGCTGACAGCTATAGGGTGAATCTCAGTGTCTGAAATGTCGTTCAGCAGTGAGCTGCTGACCAAAAAATAATCCAGACGAGAGTAGGAGTGATGGACATGTGAGAAAAAAGTATATTCCTTACTGGTGGGGTGAAGGGAGCGCCATGCATCGCAAAGACCAAAGTCGCTCATATATTGTTTGATTATATTTGTGGACTGCCAATTACGCTGAGTTCCCGCTGTATTGAGCCTATCCATGTCTTCATTTAGTCCAAGGTTGAGGTCACCTCCAAGAACAAGTGTGCCATCTAAGTGTTCAGAGAGTGCACTGAAAAAACCGTGAAAGAATGAGGGATCATCAACATTTGGACCATATACACTTGCAATACATAGCTTTTTATCACGTATAGATAGTTTAATGATTAAGAATCTGCCCTCTGGATCTATAACTGTATCGAGTACTGTGAAATTAATATTTTTATGTATTAAAATTGCTGCTCCCCTTTGTCTAGAATTATAACAAGCTGAGAACACATTAGGAAACTCAGGTGTTTTAAGTTCATTCGAACCTCTAAGAGGTCTGTGGGTCTCTTGTAATAGGACAACATCTGCCTGTAGTTTTTTGAGTTGGTTAAATATTTTTAACCTCTTTTCTCTGGAGCCAGCTCCATTTATATTCCATGTAATGAACCTCAGTGTACCCATAGATGTTTGTGTATAACTAGGGATGTATGCTGTGTGCGTCGCTTAGACAGGTGGAGAGAATACGTCACTTGTTCATAAATAAAGAGAAGGAGAGAGAGAAAAAATGTGTGGCGAGATGCTCCCTGAGTCTGACTTTGTGTATGCATAGTTACTAATATGAGTAGGCTTGGCTTAAGTGTGTGTGTATCTTATATGACTGTGTGCGCTGTCTGACTGATGTAAATGTGCTGCCGTTGAGCGCATGGTGCGTATGTGTCGAAATAAAGGATGTTTGTGGATGAGTGTCGAAGCAGGTGATCGAGGCAGTGAAAGGAATAAAGAAAGAAACCAAGGACAGGGGTGAGCAGCATAAAACCAAGAGGGGGAAAAGAGAGGAGGAAAAAAAAAAAAAAAAAAAACGAGAAGAAAAAAAAAGCAGAAACAAAACGTAAACATTCCAATTAAATCACTGACGGAGAGTGACGGTGTTAATTCTGCTATGAAATCACACTTTAAGATGCGATTTGATACTGGTAAGTTAAACAGATGTTAGTGCAAGTTAGTGTGAGTGGATAGGGAAATGGTGTAGCTGATTCTTATCTGGTGTGAGGTTAATACAGCCACGGAGTGATGTTGGGGTCGCGGTGGAGCTGTCCGTCCACGTACAGCCGGTCCACAGCGATGACAGCGCGGGAGCCCTTCTGGATGAAGCCGCGTCGGATTGGGAAGAGGACCCTGCGTCGTTCCAAGATCTCTTTGGGGAACTGGTCGTTCACGCTGAAGTCCGTTCCTTTTAATTCCCTGCCGCGGCTTTTCACATGTTGCTTTTGTTTGAAGTGGCCGAATTTGGCCACGATAGGACGTGGTCTCCCGGCCGTAGCCCGAATGGGGCCGAGGCGATGTACCCGATCGAAGACGATGTTCTTCACAGTGTCCTCCGGCAGCTTCAGGTGGGTTTTGATGAAGCTTTTTACCGTGGTCTCCGCGTCCTCTCCAGCGGCTTCTGGAATACCAGAAAATACCAGATTATCACGCATGCTACGAGCTTGTAGATCGATAACTGTTTCTTTTATTTTTTTATTTTCTCTATTGAGCTGGGTAACATTATCTGTGAGACATTTCACCGACTCCCTTAGCGTGGCATTTTCAGCAGCAAGCGTTTCCACCTGCTGCTGGCTGTACTCCAGGGATTCTCGCAAGCATTTAAATTCTCGGTGAAGAATCTCCACCAAGGACAGCCTTGCGTCGAAACTGGACAATCGCTTGTCGATTGACTCCAATATGTCGGCAATATCTTTGCCGGCTGGCGATGTTGAGCCGGGGGAATCTGCCGGGCGTTGTCTTTTCGACGACGGCGTCTCAGCTTTGGCCGGGGAAGCTGCACACGGGGTCTTCTTCATCACGAGATCCTGAAAGCACTGATTGATGTAATCTTGGAGAGTCTCTAAACTCTCCTCGTGTTCATCCTGATGTGTTTCTCTACCAATGTCCTCATGGCAAGCATGGGCTTCCATCATGATTTTCTCTCTTCTCTATGCTCTCCTCACTCTACTACATTTTTTTTCTTGCCCTCTCCTCACTATCTCCTGTCAGCGCTGCTCACTGTTTTACCCAAGAGCCCTGGGCGTCCCTGGCAGCTGTTCACAGCACTAATGGGGCACTGAGAGAGAGAGGCACATGTAGAGGAAGAGAAAGAGGCCCCATGGGCAAAGCAGCACGCTGGTCATACAGCAGGTAATACTATACTTGACCCAGCCATTCAGACCAGCCCATCAGCAGTGAATTCAAACAGTAACTCATTGTAGCATTGTAATGGAGTTTTCTCTCCTAGTGTGTACGACTGAAAAAATCTGCCTGTGACACTGATCCATACTCCGTGCATGCTATACAGCACCCGCGGGTAGTTATAGAAAGTGAACAATATAAAAAGCCATAAATACAGAAAAGAATCAAACTTGGATTCCACCCATGTGTAGTAAAACGGCGATATCAAATTAAAAGTGGTGACATTGCTGCAGCCACTCAATATTTGTAGCCGGCTGTATGTACGCTGCAGGCAACCAAAAGTGAAATACCGATGCAACAATGTGATGTAAACTGTGATAAATTGTGCCGTACATAAACAAAAGTAACACTGCCACATCAGTCCCTGAGGTGCTTTCTACACTCTAAACCGCTGTAGAAGTTTCCCAAAGTGTAATTGTTTGAGCAGGTTAAATGAAGATGAGAAAGTGCAGATATGGGCCTTGCAGTGAGTCACGTTGTATCTGTTCTGCTTTGTTTAACTGGGTTGGATAGGGAGTTGGTGAATTGGTGCATGGGATTTCATTTGTTGTTACTAAAAATCTAGTGTGCAATCTGCAGTATCTGACAAAGCAGTGTTCTTAACCACCACCATCTGCCTTACTTTGTAGACTCTCCAATATTCAGAAGAAAATATGTTCAACTTAACAAACACCAGATTTCACATGATAAGTTTTACCAAACAAATCCTGCCTGAAGCTGGTTTCAGCCAGGTATTGGAATTTTTGTTGCTTGGAATTGGAGTTGTTGTATTTCACTGTCATCAAAGTGCCAAGGCTGTGTTATCATTGAACAAGAATGCCTTTCCCTGTCCAGATAAGAGACAGGTAAAGAATTTAACTGGAATATTCATAGAGCACCAACATCGGGATCACCACAGCAAGCCAGAGCATGTGAGCCAGTGCTGAAGAGGGCAGGTCAGCTTCACACTGGGTTGTTACCAACTTCATGAGGCCCACTTAGCAGAACTTTAGGCAAACTAGCCTCACATCCACATCACCTGATAACTCTTTCCTGATGATATTGAGAGATTCACAGGCCAGGCGGGATATGTAATTCCCTTTCTCGAGTCTCTCTCCTATCCTCTGCATTGGACCTATAGGAATCAGGTTGTGATCATCACTGACATGATTTAAAACTGAATCCACAATTTTCTACTGAACACCATCACCCCACACTTAGAGTCAGATCACGAGAGTCGTCACACAGTGGCTGTATGTTAATATTCATTTTTAAAAAGTTACAAGGTGAATACGTCTCAAGGCACAATCTGGCTTGTGCCATATGGCGACAAAAAAAGTTCTTAACTTCCTGCCACAAATATTTATTCAATATTTATTCAGAGCAGTTCATAGAAGGACAAGTGTTACCTGCCCTATCGTCCAGCATTATCTTCCACAACATAGCCCAGGGCTTGTCCAAGTCCACAAAGCATATGTAGAGTGGATGAGTTAAGTCTCAGAGTCCCCCCAAGCTACCTTTAATGATGCTGCTCCTCCTAAGCCTTTAAGGTCAGTAGTTGGTCAAGGAGTCCTTTGCAGTGGTCATGCATAAGCTTTTCTAATAACGCTTAGCAGCGTGGCACCCCTTGTGGGACCTTTGGATGCCACAACCTGTCAAAGCATTTGGAGGTGACAACACGGTTGTTTGGAGATGATGCCACAATTTGCTTCAGCTATTTGGGATTATTTTGTGACCTCCTGAGCTGAGGTGTGGTGCTATAAAATACTGGAGCTCAAAATAACTTGCACCTACACATGCACATGCTTGGTGGAGCTGTGGCAACAGTGGAAGGACATACAACGTGGCAGGTTTATGTACATTAGTCATTTATGACTGAGCACGAAATTATATTTAAGACAAATTTTACCACACTGGCTCCTTCTCTCAGCCTCAGCTTCATCTCTACATCTCTAACAGTCAGTGTCAGACGCAAGTCTCAATCATTTTTCACCACTGAATGGTTATTCTCTCGTTCTTTCTCTCAGAAACACAAAATGATTCTGGATTGGTGGTAGAATAGTGTAAATTCTAACTAATTTACATTGGGGGAGAAATTATAATGTGCTTAATGTTTTATGCAATGCTTGTCATGATCCTGGGCCATGTTGGCCCGCCAGTCTTAGTATTCATGTCTTTTTGTGTATTGTTCCTTATTTGATTTCCCCTTGTGACTTTTATCCCCTGTGTGCCCCTCTATGTATCTGTGAGCCCTCGTCTCCCCTCCTTGTGTTTCATTCCATGTTTCCCCAGCCCACTATGCCCGTGCTCTCTCTCTCTTCCTGTCTGCACCTCTGTGTACTTCCTGTTTTACTTTGACAGTCTCCCGTCAGTGTTGTTTACTCCTGCCATGTCTTGTTATGTTTATCTGTGTCAGCTGTGCTCCCATGTGTGGCCACTTCCCCTGATCATCCCTCTTGTGTATTTAGTCTCTGTGTTTCATGTAGTCTGTGTCGCGTCGTCTGTGTTCCCACCCTCCGTGTTTCCATGCCCAGTCTTTTGTATCACCAGCCATAGCATAGTTTGTTCCCAGTTTAGGTTTGTTTAGTTACTGCTCTTGTGCTGCCCTCATTCTTGTTTGTTTCTTTCCTGATCACTAGCCACAATAAACGGCTCGCTTTTGTTTAAGTGCACCCCTGTATCCTCACTTGTGTTCGCACCTGGGTCCTCAACACACTCTCCACACGGTCTGCCACTGCGACCGTGACAATGCTTGATGTAATTTGCCAAAATCTATTTAAGAAATGAAGAACCTTTAATATGAAATGCAAACAGGAAATGTTCAGTCTGTATACCACAAATAAGGTGCAAGTACCATGTATTTATGTACAATTTGCAGGTAGCAAGTCAGCTTTTTGCAGGAAATAATGACACAATTAAGTACTCTCTGGGGTTATTATAACTTAATCTCGACTGTGACTTACAGGTACTTTTACAGGGAAGGAGACAAAAATTGTACTGTAAGTAATTTTAAGTATTGAATTATTCATTTTAAGTACAGCATAAGTAATTACTAAATAAGTGCTGGTTAAGCAATTTTGTGCATAATGGATGTTTTACTATTCAATTATCTTAATATATTAAATAACAAAATGATACAGTGATAAGTACTTTGTCCAAGCATACACTCATCTGAGCCTGTATTGGAGACAAGGTGAGTCATTTCCATTAAACTTTAAAAGTCATCCCAACTAGTAGAATAGCACACCAAGGCTTTCTCCTTCTCCAGTGATGCCTACCTGTATAGACAAAAATTGAGGTTTTCAATTCAATTCAATTCAATTTCATTTTATTTATATAGCGCCAAATCACAACAAAAGTCGCCTCAAGGCGCTTCATAGATACAGAGGAAAAACCCAACAATCATATGACCCCCTATGAGCAAGCACTTTGGCGACAGTGGGAAGAAAAAAAACTCCCTTTTAACAGGAAGAAACCTCCGGCAGAACCAGGCTCAGGGAGGGGCGGGGCCATCTGGTGTGATTGGTTGGGGTGAGAGGTGAGTCAATGCAGAGAGGTCTATTAACACATAGTGAGTGAGAAAGGTGACTGGAAAGGAAAAACTCAATGTATCATGGGAATCCCCGGCAGCCTACGTCTATTGCAGCATAACTAAGGGAGGATTCAGGGTCACCTGGTCCAGCCCTAACTATATGCTTTAGCAAAAAGGAAAGTTTTAAGCCTAATCTTAAAAGTAGAGATAGTGTCTGTCTCCCGAATCCAAACTGGAAGCTGGTTCCACAGAAGAGGGGCCTGAAAACTGAAGGCTCTGCCTCCCATTCTACTTTGAAATACTCTGGGAACAACAAGTAGGGCTGCAGTGTGAGAGCAAAGTGCTCTAAGATAAGATAAGATAAGATAACCTTTATTAGTCCCACACGTGGGAAATTTGTTTTGTCACAGCAGGAAGTGGACAGTGCAAAAGTTATGAGGCAAAAATTAGAATACAATAAGAATAAATACAGTACACAACTGTACAGAATAGAATAAAATACTATATACAGTAGAATAAAATAAATATACAATAAGATAAAAATAGAATACAAATACAAATACAACTGAGTAAAAATACAACGATGACAGAAAGGATTATTGCACTTAGTATTATTGCATATGTATGGATGTGTGTGCTTGATCAGTTAAAGTCTTTATTATGGAGTCTGACAGCAGTGGGGAGGAAAGACCTGCGAAATCTCTCCGTCCCACACCGTGGGTGCCGCAGTCTCCCACTGAAGGAGCTGCTCAGTGCTGTCACAGTCTGCTGCATGGGGTGGGAGATGTTGTCCAACAGGGATGACAGCTTAGCCGCCGTTCTCCTGTCGCCGTTCTCCTGTTACTCACCACCTCCACTGGGTCCAGAGGTGATAATAGGGTGATATGGTACTACAAGGTCATTAACCCTTTACAGCCGATCGGAGCGGGCACGCTCCATTTTGCGTAACTATTTTTAAATCCCGGTAGCACTGCAACCACGTAAGCTAGCGCAATAATTTTTTTTTGCATATGAAACCGGAGGAGTTGTACTTACATCTTATGCCATCAGCTTGTCCTAGGTCACAGTTTCCTTCCACATATAGTTTTGCAAAAACTGCATAAAAATCACTTGCAGCAACAAAAACATGGGTCGTGTCCAAATTCATGGGCTGCATCCTCCTCAGGACCCGGCCTTCGCGGTCTACGTGGGCCGGGTCCTCAGAAGGTCGGGTAGGCCGGAAGTAAACGGCCGTGAAATTGGACGGTCTAGCCTTCTGATTAGCGTCACCGCTGTCTCGGTGGAGTTTAATAAACTCAGCCGTCTGCTCCTTGCTATCTAAAATATAACGGGACACTGGCGTAAATTCTCGACTGTCTCATACTTCTGTTTAATCAGTTTTCTGTTTGACGTTTAGTCAGCTGTGTAAAAACCAAGGAGGAACCCACCCGGGGGATTAATAAAGTTTTATTTTATCTAATCTAATCTACTAACTTTAATCTCAGCCAAACCGATTTACTCACGAACAAACAAAACACTGAAAAAAGCCCAACGATAACATTTTTAGGTTGTCTAAGTGACTTATATATTACGTTTAACCCGATCAGCGAAAGTCCACGGTGATCTGAAAATGATGTGCCGGGAGTTGTGCCGTTCTCGGCCGCATCAGTAACCCTCGAGCTCCCAGCTAGCTATCGAGCTGGTGGGTAGCAGACGCCTCCGAAAACGTCGAAGCACTTTTGCAAATATGCGATATCTTGATAAACTGAGCAGATATTTGATGTTTACATAACTACTTTATCGCCTGAAAATATGTTAAAAGTTTATTTTGTGACCCAGAAAGATTAGTATGAGTAATTTTAAAACTTAGTAGCGGCCGCCATTGTTGGAAACTGGAGTTTGGCTGGGCCGCGCTATGAATTCTGGGATATGGTAGGCCACGAAGGACACACCCGACCCATCCTTCAAATTCGGGGAAAAGGAGGACGCATTTGTCGGCTGCATTCGGAGGAGTCTACGAATTTGGACAGCCTTCGGCGCGTCGCTGTGACGTAATCGGTCTACAAATGCGGCCTCAGGAGGATGCAGCCCATGAATTTGGACACGACAATGATATTCCAGAAACACGCTTCGCCGATCCGATCAGCTGTTTGTAACACTTCCTACGTCCATCAGCGCGAACTATCACATGACCGCATGACCTGCCCGAAACCGGAAGTGACGTCATTTTGCGGAAATGTAGTTTTTTTTACGATCGGGGCCTTATGAGCCTATACTTGTGTTTTAAAAAGTTATGTTTGAGTTTATGACTTTCTGTGTCGTTTCTGGGATGCTTAGGACTCATATTGCACTGCTGGAAATAGTTTATTTTGATGCATATGCTGTTATTTTGCAAATTTGCACTCTAATATTTATTTTCGTTTTTCCTGCAGTATATAAAAATTGGTGTATTTCAAAAATAAAACTATGAAGACACTCAAAATAAATTTCCTGTGGTGGGAAACTAGTTTGTGCAACTTTTTTGTATTTACAGTTTTGAGGGATGAGCCTCTTAAATTTCTCTAACTAGAAATATATGTTAAAAAAACAAAAACGATTTTCAATTTTTTTGTAGTTTATTGCACTTTTTTGCAATTTATGTAATTACTATGCACCTAATGCAGACATATTATTAAAGTTTGGGCTATAATGGTTGTATTGATGTATAGCAACTTGAAATGCTCCCAAAAATGGCTACACAGCATGTAAAAATATAATATAAGCTCTGGCGGACTTGGTTCTATGGTAGGTCTTAAAGGGTTAAGATAAGATGGGGCCTGATTATTTAACACCTTGTATGTGAGGAGCAGGATTTTGAATTCAATTCTGGATTTAACAGGAAGCCAATGAAGGGAAGCCAAAACAGGAGAAATATGCTCTCTCTTTCTAGTCCCTGTCAGGACTCTTGCTGCAGCATTTTGGATTAGCTGAAGGCTTTTCAGCGAGTTTTTAGGACATCCTGATAATAATGAATTACAGTCGTCCAGCCTGGAAGTAATAAATGCATGAACTAGTTTTTCAGCGTCACTCTGAGACAAGATATTTCTAACTTTAGAGATGAGATGGTACAATAACCTCAGTTTTATCTGAATTAAGAAGCAGAAAGTTAGCGGCCATCCAGGTCTTTATGTCTTTAAGACATTCCTGCAGTTTAACTAATTGGTGTTTGTTATCTGGCTTCATAGATAGAGCTGGGTGTCATCTGCATAGCAGTGAAAATTTATGCTATGTCTTCTAATGATGCTGCCTAAGGGAAGTATGTATAATGTAAACAGAATTGGTCCTAGCACTGAACCCTGTGGAACTCCATAATTAACCTCAGTGTGTGAAGAGGACTCTCCATTTACATGTACAAATTGGAGTCTATTAGATAGATATGATACAAACCACTGCAGCACAGTACCTGTGTGTACCTGTCAGCACTCTTTAATACATTTTTCCACTTTAGCATTAAAATCAAAATAAATTATTTGTCATATGACAGTTGGCATAAGATCCACTCTCCCACAACCATGAATTGGACAAGCAGTTATAAATGCAAAATGAATGTTTTTCATTATCATTTGGAGACCCAAGAAGTACAATGTACAATGTTGAAATCATGTATTGTATTTTTGGCATTTTTTACAACCAAACCATTACTACTACACGTACTGGCCACTTCATTAGGTTCGTCATGCAAGTAACTGGCTGGACCCCTTTTTCCTTTAGAACTGCCTTACTTATTTGTAGTACAGATTCAACAAGGAAACATTCTTCTGAGTTTTCTCCACCATATTGACATGACATCCACATCCATGATGCAAATATCATATTTCACTGCATCAAAAAGATGCCGTATTGGATCAAGACTTGATGGGTGTCATTTAAGTACAGTGAACTGACTGTCATGTTCAAAGAACCGGTTTGAGATTATTTAAGATTTTAGATTTGGCAAGGCCTGCTCCTGCTAGAAACATCCACACCAACAAGGTATTTTGACACAGAGAAATTATGCTCACTGGATAGCTTCTCTTTTTTTGGACCATTCTCTGTAAACCTTAGAGGTGGTTGTGATTTCAAAACTCCAGTATTTCAGAGCAACCATGCAATGAGCAGAGTCAATTCAATTACTTTTCTAACAAGGGGCAAATGTGCAGCAATTTTAGAAGCTGTATTACAAAATTAATGTAAAACACCAGACCTAAATATAACACTGTCAGCCTTGTATTGCTTTGTTTCCTTAATGCCATAGCTTTAATCATCTGCGTTTACTTTGTCCCCATTAAAAACGAAAAAGTGTAGACATGTCAATGTTTGCATAATATTTTACAACACAGCAAGATAGTACCATAACTTTGCACATACTATAGCTAAACAGTTGTCTGTGACAGGGTTGTCTTGTTCACACTATCATAATTGGGTGTCTCTGCAGCAGACTCAGGGCTTTCTAGCTTGTACCTGTGGACCACATGGACCACAGGGATAGCCACTAAAAGAAGAAACTAAAAGAAAGAAAGATTCAGCCTATTTACTCATTTTGTTTATTTGAGCACAAATTTGATGCTGAATATACTGAACGTAAATAATCATTTTGTCCATCTACAATGGTTCTGTAGATTGCCAATATCTTGATCGAAAAGGCTAGTTTTAGTGCAGCGCATAATATGAACCTAGTAAGCAGTTGTGAACTGGGACTACTTTGTGATGGTACAGCATAGTGCATTGCCCGTTACAGGGTCCTAGCACCTTAGTCGCTCCTTTACACAGCCTGTGCCCTGAAAAGTACAGGGTACTTACAGCGTAATTGTTTCATTGTTTCCTGCAAAAACCTGACTTGTTACCTGCAAAATTGCACATGATTACAGGGTATTTGCGCCTTATTCCAGGATCATATTATAAAGTGTTACTGTTTTATTGTGCTCTTTCATGTTATGGGGCACATTAGTTGATGCTGTAAAGCAGTCAACACACCTTAAATATGATAATAACACCTGACCATGTAATTTTTCTTTATATTATATCATATCAAATTTATTTGTATAGCACATTTAAAGACCAAGGTACACCACAGTGCTTTCCAGTAGAACCATGATACAGATAAAATCACAATATAAAATATAAAACAATTACATAATATAAATGCAGAGCCAGATAAAAAACACAGTAATTAGCCTTAAAAGCCAGGTTAAATAAGTACTTTTTTAGACATGATTTAAAAGATTGAATAGAATCTGATGCGTGAATGTCAATAATTTATATCCCATATTAAAAAGATTATCGAAGTTTTAAAAACTGATTGAATCTCATTCAACTTGTCTGGCTAAATATAAATAACTGGGTGTCCAACAGGGGTGTCCAACTCCAGGCCTTAAGGGCCGGTGTCCTGCAGATTTTAGATGTGTCCTTGATCCAACACAGATGATTTAAATTGATAAATTTCCTCTTTACAAAAAAAAAAATTAAATCCTCTTTCTCCACTGAGCCACTCTTTCAGCTTCAGGTGACAACAATCTTTGAAAAAATAAAATGTCTTCACATGCTGAGTTAATCTTTGTTTCCTTCTGTCACTTTCTGGGAAGAGACCAGCTTAATAAAAACAGTTATTTGCTTCCTTGTCTACAGCTTCTTCTTTTGGTTTGTAATCATGTTAGTCCACTTCACAGTCAGTGTACTTGTTTGCTGGCTATGCTGCCCTATTGATGTACTTATTCCCAGTAGAGAGTCAATAAAATTGCTTTTTCTTTTGTTTTTGTCATGGGTCACAGGGGCAGACCAGCTTAAATGCACATTTACATGAAATACTTCTTTACAATGAACAGTGAAACTGGATACTATCATAATAGCTTTGAATCTCGTAATTCAAAGCTATTACGACAAATCAGCAAAGGCAACATATGCAGGCAATACAGCATATGTTGCTAGGAAACGGACATAATCACATGTCCATCATGAACACAAGGTAAACCCAGCGTAGGTAAGTCCAGGGTTGTTAAGTAAGAACCACTTTCAAGACTAAACTAAAAGTTGAATTTTGTCTTTGTCCTTAAAGACCTCATGGTGAAAACGCTTTATAGATATTGATCTGTGGGCAGTTTCTTGTAAACTTAATGGCATTTCTAACAGAAGTTTAATCATATATGAACAGACTGCAAGTGAGTGTTTGTTCATTTGCATCATTGTTAAACCACAATACTTCAAAGAAGAGATACAATTTAAATTAAAAATGAGGAGAGAATTATGGATAAATTAAGATTAAATCTGGGCTTTTTTGCATGTTAATCCAGAAGTTAATCCAGCCTCTCTAATGTGTAACTGATGCATATGCTCTATAAGCACACCAGTGCATGTAGGATGAATTACTTGTGACCAGTAATGTTAAAGTAATATTTTTAAGACATTTACAGGAAGAGTGTATAAGTAGTTTTAAAGTTGCCCTGATAAACAGTTCATTTGTTTGCTGAATCAATTTATCATTCTGTTTACATTCACACTAACCCTGATAAGTTCAGGTACCCAGACACAAATGTTTTCTTTTTCACTTATGTATTTACAGACTGTCTCCCACCTGTGCAGACAACTTCCCAATCTTTTGTCTTCCTTTCCTGCTGTGAGAGCTAAAAACTGCTTTGTCTGATACCTCTGGAGAAACATTGAGGATCTTAGTGCTTGTACATCAGAAACTAGGCCCAGGTCAGCCTGGGTCTGGCTGCTCTGCTCTGCTTTGTTCTGTACTCCTCTGTTCAAGACAGATATAAATGGACAGATGGCAGAGAAGAAGCAGGCCACAGTGGTGAGGCTAGATGTTTTATTAGCTTTGTTCTTTTTGATGGGGTTTATTCCCTGATAGAAAAGCCTCATTTTGTGTTATGAAGAATTTACATATCACATTAATAAAGCATATTAGGTCTAAAAATTCAACAGTTAAGGTCAGATGCAGAACAAATGAGTCATCTATATAATATTTATCCAAAAATGACACTGTTAAATTGCAATTATGCTAACTGACACTGTGTGAGAGGGGAGTGTGTCTTCTAAAAAGGCTTTCGGTTTGACTTGCTATATTCGAAAAATATTCAAGCCATGCTAAAATCATTAAAACACTTTTTTCTCCACATTTGTAATAAGGATTCTTTTTGCTTAATAAAAAATGACAAACTTCTTTTGCATCTGAAACTTATTTTACATTTAAGCAGTTCAGCCTTACCTTCAGATAACAGCATCAATGATTTGCAAACCACACATGGCCATATTTTATTCACTACAAAACATACGAAACATAACAAATATTTAAACTGAGACATTTTACTATTTCATGAAAAAAAAAAACTCATTTTGAATTTAATGCCAGCAACATGGCTCAAATAAGTTGGAACAGGGGCAAGCAAAGGCTGGAAAAGTAAGTGGTTGTGGCGTGGGTGTGGTCTCTGGCCGGCTGCAGAGGAGGGGTGACGCAGTGAGCTCCCGGGGTGGCGCAGGGGCGGGGTGAACAGGTGTACTGGGATCTGAATGTGATTGTGACTCTTTACATAAATAAATAAAAGTATTGCTGTCATCACACTCGTGTCCAGTGTATGTACAACGGGTCAAACATTACAGTGGTTCTAAAAAAGAAACAGCTGGAGGAACATTTTGCAACTAATTAGAATAATTGGCAACAGATCAGTAACATGACCGGGTATAAAATGCACATCTTACGCAGAGTTTCTCGGAAGTAAAGAGAGGTAGAGGTTCAAAAATGCAATGCAAAATTAAATGTTCTAGAACATATAACACTGTGAGTACTCTGAGTAATGGTAATGCCCGACCTGGTGTCTTTGGATGCTCAGATTAATTATTCAGTCAGAGATGACGCCCACCTTTCTAAACAGTCAGCTTTACCTTTAAGGCCCAGGTGTTGACTGAAACAATCACAGTCCACATATTTGGCCACATCCCTACTACATCTGTATCAAGGGTAGGCAACTCCAGGCCTCAAGGGCCGGCATCCTCAGGTTGTAGATGTGTCCTTGAACCAACAGAGCTGATTCAAATTGCTACGTTACCTCTTCAACATGTCTTCAAGTTCTCCAGAGGCCTGGTAACGAACTAATCATTTAATTCAGGTGTGTTGACCCAGGGTGAGATTTAAAACCTGCAGGACACCAGCACTCAAGGCCTGGAGTTGCCCACCCCTGATCTATATAGTGGTGGCTTATGACACCAGCTATCAACCACCTACAATCCAGTCTTGAGATCCCTTCCCATATGCTTCAACCCCACTCACACCTTTCCTCAGGGGACCCCTACTGATGGAGCGAGGCAAGAATCCTCTGGGCGAGAGCTGAAACATCTTCACGAACTCAAAGAAGTCCGGTCAATTGCCTTTTTTAAAGCTCTTGAGACTGCATCCTGGCCACTGTGCTCACCCAAGTCACGAGATACATTTGATGGTTAACCCAATGTGTGTCCTTGTGCAACAGACCTCTCCTGTATGTGTCTTTGATGTATGTTGTAGACAGTGCAGGCGAGTCTAAGAGTCTGACCATTAAGGAGCATATCTTGTATCACCTCTGTTTACGCTTTACCACTCGAGAAAACCACCATCAAAAAAGTTGCAGTACTCCTGACATGAAGTCAACAACAGACTAAGGACAATCATTTGTTGAAGATGCCAGTATGTGGGTGTTATACAGTATATGGAGGTCCTACTGCCTCCTTTCCATTCAAGAACAGCATTTTTTCTGCTGGCAGATTATGGTGGTGTCACCAGTCTAGTCTACAAGGACAATGCAGACCCACAAGAGGAAGAAGGAATGTCTTGGTACTCCAGGACAGTGTGATGTCTCTTCTGACAGCTTTATTTACTGTGATTTTTGCAGCTCAGGCAAAAACTAGAACTGTGTGTCAGCTTTCAGAAAGGAGAACTTACAAGGACTTTATTTTAACTGACTTTTAACTGAATTCAGCTCAACGTTTGGTCCACTTAGGTTAAACTAAGCAAAAGTTTGTGGACGAGGTGCAGAGATCCTGACTCTTGTTATGTTAGGGGCTTTCAGGAGCCATGACATTGAGCTGCTGACAGAGTTTGTGTATTGTTTCTTTTTCCCAGTGATAATAAGAATGAAAAGATGACAACTGCCAATGGAAAACTATTGCGTAAGGTGCTCGGTGCACATTAAGAAGAGTTTTACCTAGAGAGTGTCTGTGCAGGAGTGTGAACTACTTTGCAGTCTATGAGCTCTTCAGTTTGCTCTGGGGTCCACAGTAGTTTGGTGTGATTGAAATTCTGATGGTACAATCTGAATAACTGCCTGGTCAGAAGTGCTTCAGGCAAGATGTACCCTTAATATAGGAAAATACTGAAAAAAGTTAATATTTTGTCCTTACGGGTTGGAAAGGTAACCAGTTCCAGCTCAAATCAGCGAGAATGGAGATTGCAGACTTGGGATGTCTGGAGTCCAGTTGTGCAATGTGTTCCTCTGATAAGCATCCCATTTCATCATTTCTTGCCTGTGGGTGAGATGTAGATGCCAGCTGAAATTAAGAAGTGAAATTGTCTGACAGAGGAGACCGGTTCCCAGGATTAATGACAAGTAGTCGGGGGGGGGGAATCATAAGTCAGCATCAATTTGAGGCTCACAACAAACACACTGACTAAACCAGAAAAGCAGGAAACGTAAAACTATTTAAACCTGTTCAGTGATTTTTAGAACTACCAAAATTATTTTGTTGAGGATTCATTTTAATTACCAAACTTAAAAGAATCTACTATAAAACTCTTAAGCCCAAAGATGTCTGACTGACAGGTAAGAAAATAATATGAGCTTCAATCAGCAATGGTTTGACATTTTAGGACATACTTTATTGCCTAGAGCTAGATAAGATTGCTAATTCTCTCAGACATAGTATGAAGCTATAGCCAGAATGCAGCTCAGCATAATGATTGGAGGAAAACTCAGCAAGCCTTACTCTGGTGAGTCACAGAGAAGAGACAGCATAAAACAACCTAGACACAGGACTGACGGCTTAAGGAGTTAAAGGTCCCAGCGACCCTGGACTCTGTTTAAAGTGTCTGTCAGTCAAACGGCCACAAACACGCTGAGAACAGTCAGAGAAACAAAATTAACAGGAAGTAACTGAAAATCAATCGCAAACACACTCAAGAAAAACACAAACAGACACAAAACAGCCCTTAAAAAGATCACGAATGGGCTAAATTAACAATAAAATGAATACAAATTACAAAGTTGTAAATACTGCAAAGATGTATAAGAGATTTGAGGCTTTCATAAGTCTCTCCCTTTAAGGGCCCATCGTCTCATAATGGATTGACGATTAAAGATAATGATTAGTGAGCTTTGGAGGTGCTGCTGCTCAGTCTGACAGCCTTTAGACCAGGGGTGGCTAATTTATTCCCCCACAGGGCCTTGTGAGAAACTGGGACTGTTGTGGAGGGCCTCAGCAATAAGCTGAACACATTCTGTTCAACATTGATTTAATCTCTTAGTAAACCACTACCAGTAAGAGAAGATGTTATAATTAGGCCCTAATTGTGGCCCCTTTGGGAAAATTAATTGCACATCCATACTTTGAAAGCAGGAACGAGATGATGATGATTTCTGTTTCTACATTACTGTGAACCAACCACTGGCTGTAGGTTCATGAGACTAGTACAAATAACGCTTCTAAACACATTTCCAACAACCTTTCCACAGTGTACTGACACTGTGTGTTACTGCATAAATATTAAACTGTGTTTATGACAGTCTAATACAACCACTGTGGGGAGTGAGGCAGACAAACTGATCATATAATGATCATGAAGATGGATTGTTTGCATGTGTATGTGTGTAAAATGGGAAAACTGACTGCAGCCAGCAAACACTGGAATACAAATAATGCTTAAACGCTGTCAGTGATTCGGCTTAATCGATGGCACAGGTGTCTGAACATTATTCTTTTGCTTTTAGGCTTGAGCTCATTAATAAAGTGGCAGGCGCACGGTGGCGTCAAAGTTCTACAAAAACATACACGATACATGAGCAGATGGGTCATTATAAAAGAGAAAACGTTGCAGTTTGATTGGTCCTTTAGTCAAGAACGACAAATATTTAAAGAACCTGTTTGCAGGGGATTTATATTAAAAAGTTTGTCACTGTCAGCTTTCATTAGAGCTGAGTAATTATTGTTGGTTTGATCGTGATAATCATAAACACGATCACTACCGAGAACTTCACATACTACATTAGAAGAAAACGCCCAGCCTCATGATCAGACCCGGGGATTATCAGCTAACACTTGCTAGCTACTTAGCTTAGCAAGTTTCAACTTTGTTTTATTAATTTCAACAATGACATACAAAGTTAGCAACAGCTAAGTCCATCTTGATTTCAGAACAGTGGTATGTCCATTATACCCTCCAACCCCCCAACCCAAATTCTCCCCCTACCAGGTCTACAATAGACAAAGCACTGCAGAAAACCAGTTTCTGCCCACACACACACACACACACACACACACACACACACACACACACAAACCCCCCCCCCCCCCCAAAAAAAAAAAACCAAAAAAAAAAACCAACACCTCAGGACCCATACACATAACAAGCATAACCCCCAAAAAACAACAACAACCACAACTCCCCCCCCCCTCCCCCCGCCCCGTAACCAAACAGACAAACAAAAACAAACAAAACAAAAACAGAGAAAACAAATAACAGAGAAAGGACCAAGCAAAACAAAAGGAAAAACAAATAGATAAGGTATAAATAAGATTAAAAAAACAAACAAAAAAAACATTATAATGTAGCTTCGCTCAGTTCACTGCAGACTCAGGAAGTAAAGTAATAGTGTCGACCAGCAAGAGAAATGATTTCCAGATTTTATTAAATTCCCTAATAGAACCTTTTAGAGAGAATCTAAGTTTTTCCAGCTTTAAGTTAAGGAGTACATCTCTCACCCAATGGTCATGAGTTGGGGGGTGGGGAAGCTTCCACTTCAACAGAATAAGCCTCCGGGCCAGTAAAGTGGTAAAGGCTAGGGCCTGTTTGAGGGGACCAGATAAGTTCAAGTCAGGAGGAATGCCAAAAATTGCAGAGAGTGGGTTAGGAAGGACAGTCTGGCCATATGCTTGGCTAAGTGTGTCGAATATATTCCTCCAAAATGCACTCAGTTTCGAACATGACCAAAACATGTGGACATGGTTGGCAGGCGATAGTCCACATCTGCTACAGGCATCACTGATGGTTGGATAGATTTTAGATAATTTTGCGTTTGTATAGTGTACTTTATAGACCACCTTACACTGAATCAAAGCATGACGAGCACAAATTGAAGACGAGTGAATCAATTTCAAAGCACGATCCCACTGCTGTTCTGGCAGGGTTGTCTGAAGCTCTTCCTCCCATCTCAACTTAATATGAGAAATGGATTTGGGGACCAAAACATCTAGTATTTTATACAAGGCTGATATCAGTCTGTTTTGATGAGGGTTCGTCTGCAGGATGATATCCAGATTTGTTTCTGGAGGCCGATTGGGAAAGTGAGGGAACTGCGTTTTTACAAAATTTCTAGCCTGAAGATAGCGAAAAAAGTTGGAGTTAGGCAGGTCGTATTTGGACGATAGGTCAGCAAAAGATAGAAAGGTGTCCTGACTATACAAGTCCTTAACAGTCCTAAGTCCGTTATCTTTCCAACTACTAAAGGCCGCATCAGTGTTTGAAGGTGCAAAATTAAAATTTTTTGATAAAGGTGTTAGCAAAGACGGTCCAAGTAGCCCGAAGTATTTTCTGAACTGTCGCCAAATAGTTACTGTTTCCTTAGCTATTAGATTATCCCCAACAAGGGTTGGAGAAAAAGGGAGTGATGAGCTGAGTATTGATGATAATGAGTAACAGCTAGATGCAGTTTCCATTTGTACCCAGGCTGTTACAGGGGGGTCGTTATGAACCCATTGTAAAAGTTTTTGTATGTTAGCTGCCCAATAGTAGTGTCTAAAATTGGGCAAACCAAGACCACCATCACTTTTAGAGGACTGAAGAATAGACTTGCAAATTCTAGCTTGTTTCCCTCCCCATATGAAATGTAACAGAATCTTTTCTAACTTGTCAAAAAATGCCTTGGTAAGAAAAATCGGGACATGTTGAAAAAGATACAAGAATTTTGGGAGGACACTCATCTTTATCAGGTTAACTCTCCCTGCCACTGACAATGGTAGAGAAGTCCAACGGTCACAATCTTTCCCAACATTTTCTAGTAGGGATAGAAAATTCTCCCTCATCATTTTATGTATAGAAGAGGAAATAAAAACCCCCAAATATCTAAATCCGGTTTCTGTCCACTTAAAAGGCACTATTGAGTGGGGAAGAGCTCTGGCCAGGGAATTAAGGGGTTGCAACTCACTTTTTTGATAATTGACCTTATATCCTGACAGTGTACCATATTGGTCCAGTATGTCAAAAAGCACCGGGAATGAGTTTAGAGGGTCAGAAATGTACAGGAGCAAGTCATCTGCATAAAGGGAGAGTTTGTGAGTCACACCGAACCTTGTAATGCCTTTAAATCTATCCTCTGAACGCAGCCATATTGCAAGAGGCTCGATAGCAATGGCGAATAGGAGGGGTGAGAGAGGGCACCCTTGCCTAGTGCCCCTCTCAAGTGGAAAAGGCAAAGACAAGTTGTTGTTAGTACGAATACAGGTGGATGGCGAGGAATATAGTAGCTTAACCCAGAGAATAAAGTCAGCCCCCAAGCCAAACCTATCCATCACCTCATAGAGGAAGCTCCACTCGACGCGGTCGAAAGCTTTCTCCGCGTCAAGAGATACCACAACCTCTGGAATTGAGTTGCACGATGTATGGATAATATTCAAGAGGCGTCTTGAATTGTCATATGAGTGCCTGCCGGCCATAAACCCCGTCTGGTCAAAGGCGATAATTTGTGACAGAACACGTTGTAGCCTAAGTGCGAGGATTTTAGATAGTATTTTAAAATCAATATTTAAAAGAGAAATTGGTCTGTAACTACTGCACAACAAGGGATCCTTATCCTTTTTCAAGATTAAACAAATAGTAGCTTCGGACAAAGTCTTGGGTAATTGACATTTTGAAAAGGCTTCATTATACATATCTTTCAACAACGGTGCCATAAGATCAGAATTGACTTTATAGTATTCTGCAGAGTAACCGTCAGGGCCCGGCGATTTACCTGTGTTTAAGAATTTAATGGCTTCTTGTACCTCTACTACAGTGATAGGTCCCCCTAATCCTTTCGTCAGATCTCTATCTATTCTTGGAAAATGTATATTTTGGAGAGTTTCTTCTGATAGAGGGGGAGAACTTGAAGTGTACAGATTGGAATAGAAACTTACAAATACTTCATTAATTCCCTCTGGGTCCGATATTATGTCACCAGCAGCAGACTTGACCTTTGGGATTAGCTTAGAGGTTGCTTCGGCACGGGCTTGATAAGCCAGAAGTTTCCCTGCCTTGTCGCCAGATTCAAAAAAGCGTTGCTTAGTCTTAATTAATTGAACCATAGCTGTTGCGGTGGTGGTTAAATTAAGACTGGCTTAGCAAGTTGCTAACAGTAGAAAGCTTTAATAAACAGTAAAGCAGTATATATTTTCCGGAAATAAACAATAGCAATCTTCTTTTTGCGTTCAAATAATCTTTTTTTATTTAAAAAAAAAAGAAAGTTATGTAAGTTTTCTACTTAAATGTTTTCTTTAACTGGGGTTAAACGTCACATTTAGCTGCTGATTAGCTCTGTGGACCACAGGCTTGTCCCATGATGATGTACCTGGATCATCTCACACTGGGAAAAAAGACGGTGGAGGGAGTAGAAGCTTCACACAGAGAGATTTCTAGCCAGAGGGAGAGATGAGAGACGCATCCCCTTCCTCTGGAGAAGCTCACACACAAGAAGCATTGGGTTTTTCTTCTCAGTCTTCCTCAAACCTGAAAGTTATTTTTGTGTTTGTGTCAATGTCGTGATTCACTTTAGGTCCCAACACCTATATATAGTATTTCAAAATTTCCCTTAATCTTTTAAATGTTTAACATCTTTGTTTGGTGTCCATTTTAATAGTTTGGATTGCTTTTTTCTTATAAACTCATAGGAGCAGATTAATTCTTCCCCAAAAGAAGTTAAAATAAAAAATTAACTTTTTATCAACGTTATGTTTATTTTCCATATATTAGCTTTACAGTCCTTATACTAGCTTTTACAACTTCAGCTTTGTCTGAAGAAACAATACAGGAGGTTATTACTTCCTGCCGTTATCAAACTCTTGAACTCATCTACTTCGGTTTGAACCAGACGATACACAGCTCACTGTTCTCCGTCACGCCACGGTGTGTATTTGCATACCTACCAGCATCTTTTACCTGTTAATGTCTCAGAAGCATTAGTCTTAATACTAGTGTCCATTTACATTTATATCTCTATTTCTACACTTCTTGCTTTGTTGTCTGTGGTATCTCTGCTGCTATGACAACTCAATTTCTCTTTAGGACTAATAAAGTTTCTCTGACAAGACAAGACTAAAAGTACGCGTCATACTATGATTTACTTATAAAACTAGCTTAATCTTGCATGGATGAATGGAAATCACAGTTGCTTCAGTTATACTTACGGTCTGGCAGAAAGAAAAGAAAAGCAGTAAGATCTCAGCCACCTTGCTAGGATGCACACTGCCTCTCGCTCAGTAACAGTAGAATGAGACTTCTTCTATGTCTTTTTCTTATTGGCGTATCTGACAAAAATCATGGGTGAGAATCTTTTCAAAGTAATGTCACCTTAGAAATGATTTTTCTTTTAAACACACATCAAATGTAATATTTCTGTCCTCTCCCCCACTGCACCTGTGAGGGAGAAATCTCAAATCAAATTTGAGTTTTTGTAGCCCTCTACAAGGTGAACAAGCTATCGACTCTTTTCCATCAAAAAATGTTTTAAGACTCTTCATTTCTGAAAGCAGCAAAACTCTCTCTCTTAATAAAATGTCATTTTCTCCTCTGCACTTGTTACTTCCTGCACCAGCGGTCTATAATGGCTAATTTTTGAAAGGCTTTTCTGTGCTAATGTACTGTAGCTTGGTTTGGACCACATTTCTAAATCACTGAAGGGTCAGTTTCTAAACCAGTGGCCTCGAGGGATCCGTTTCCCTCTTTTACTGAAGCATTTTCCCATTTCTCTCCCCACCATCCGAGTCCTCACATCTCCCCAATCAGCTGCTCCTCCTCATTTCTCCAGTTTTTAAAGGAAAAAAAGCTCCCATTTCTTCCTCTTACCCTTCACCACCTTCTCCTGCAAACAGTATATCCTCCCTCATCACGCTCACTCCTCCTCCATCTCCTCTCCTGTCATTTCTTTTTCTTTACCATGTGATCTTCTGTAAGGCTTTTCCCCCATGCCTTGACAAAAACTGCAGTGCATTTGATAAAGTTTTCTCTTTTTCTCCACTATTAATACACGTCTTAACTAATTACAGTCAAGAATTTGTCATTAAGGAATTCATTTTTCTCCATTTTGTAAATTAGTATGTAGAAATTGCTGTCAAAATGCTTGGCTGACAGAAAGTGTAATGACATATAAAGGAGCTTTGTGAGAGGTTTTTTTGGCACAGGAATGTCATTAAAGCAACTATGCAGGAAGACAGGATACGCATGAATGTCACTGCCTTCTTATATTATGGCACAATTGCTTTTGAAGAACATGGAGCCGCCCTGTTTAATTTACATGAACAGACAGCAGTCGCTGCGGCACAAAAAAAAAAAAACTTAGACAGTGTGGTCTTTTTAACCTGCAGCTGTGTGACTGTAATAACATCACACCCCTTCGTCTTCCTTCCTTGAAGCCACCGCTCCTGCACATTTCACACGAGCACCTGCTCCATACAATATGCCTACAGAAATCCAATTACATCCATGACTGGAGGTCGGCAGTGGGAGCGTGCACGTAACGTACAAATGTTAGTCATTCATGCGCCCCATAACGGGTCCCTGAAAATTTCACAGCTGATGTTCCCATGTTTATGTCTCATTATGCCAAATGACAGGACATACCGCTCGACATAATGAACATCATGTGATGTTCAAAGCACTATTGGGATTAATTTCAGTGTGAGTCAATATTATGATTTAAAAGGTGAAGCTTTAAACAGCACATATTCAACTAAGCTAAAAGTTCATTAGTTGTAAAAGGTTAGATAATCATATAATGACCTACAAGGTCACAGAGACGTTGAACACAAGGCTACCTATGGCCATGATTAATTGCTCTTGTGGGCGTCGAGGTTCATTATTGTGTCCACACTCTCAATGGCAAAACTCAGCCACCCAAGTAGACTTGGGAGTCAGTTTCATATACTCTCCCTAAGCTTTACTGATCGGTCCATCTAAGGACAGGACACAGTTTACTGTACTGTTACTGAAAATTCCAGAAAATAAATCTGTTTTTCTTTAAACACTGTCTTCAAGTGAATCCAAATTTTTATATTACCAAAACTCTAAATCTAGTTCTGCACTGCTCCTCATTGCTATTTGGCATTTTAGCCTCTTTCAGTCCAACTTTTTGTGCTGATTTGCCTGTATTCATGCTGTTATTTGTTTGACCTTACTGTTTTTGTATTTTATAGAGTGCCTAAAAAAATCAAAGTATAGCATCAAGTCAGTTAAACTTCTGGGATATTGATCTGGTCATTTGAGGCTGTTGTTAAACAGTTTCAGCTGCTTTGGTGTTAATGAAATTAATAACCGGTGCTCCAGTGGGGCAACAATGAGACAACTCCTCAAACAGAAATGGTTTTAAAGGTGGAGACATTTTCCCTCCTCATCTTTTCTGGGTGTTTTTCAATAGTTTTGCATTTGACTAGAGTCAGTGTCACTGCTGGTAGTTTGAGGCGTTACCTGGACCCTAAAGAGCTTGCACCAGTTGTTCAACGTGTGCCTCCAAGATGTCACATTAATACATACCATTGCCAGAAGGTTTGCTGTGTCTCCCTTCACAGCCTCAAGAACATTGAGGAGACTCCAGGAGACAGGCAGTTACTCTAGGAGAGCTGAACAGGGCCGTAGAAGGTCCTTAACCCATCAGCAGGATTAGTAACTGCTTCTTTGTGCGGGGAGGAACAGGAACAGCACTGCCAGAACCACAAAATGATCTCCAGCAGGACAGTGCTGTTAATGTGTCTGACCAAACCAACAGAAACAGACTTCATGGGGGTGGTTTCAGGGTCCAATGTCCTCTGGTGGGGCCTGTGCTCACTGCTCGGGTCCAAGAAGACTGACTGGTATTTGTCATAGAATACCAGAATTGGATGGTCCACCACTGGCACCCTGTGCTTTTCACAGACGAGAGCAGGTGTGTGGTGGGAGTATGTAGGCAGTTCCTAATGAATTGATACTATTGACCGCATCCACGCTCACCTGACCTTCATCCAGCAGAACACCTCTGGGACCTTATGTTACACCACTAGGTTGCACCTCAGACTATCCAGGAGCTCAGTGATGCCTGATGTGTTTTTGCAAAGTGTTCTTTAATTTTTTTGAGAAGTACAATTTCCAGTGAGCTAAATGGGCAACTTTTTTTAACTGCAGAAGAAGACCTAAAAATATTCACAACTGAAGTGTTAATTACAAACCAGTTTGCATTTGTCCATTGCTGTTTCACACTTCTTGGTCTAGAGCAAGCCAGGAGTCAATTTACAAACTGCAGAAGTGACAACTTATTATTGTCACCATGAGTTTCTCTATCTTCCAATAAGAGTTTAAAAAAGACAGCACTCACATGTCGTAATTATAGGAAAATGACCTCATCATTAAGATATAACGTACTACATGGGGAGAGGAATAAAGAGGCAAGAACTCTTCATAATGTGGCTGAGAAACGTGAGGTTTTTAAAGACATCCTCACCATCAAAGTAATTCAGTAAGTGTCGTCAGTATCATTTGTAGAATTTGTCTCCAGTCAGGACCCATTAGTTTTTCTTAGTATCCTCGTGATAGCAAAACTAGGTATCAGTAAGCAAATGACAAGTCTGTAGCTCAGTCCAACAACAGTTACATACATGGAGAAATTATTTATACATAATATATATTGAAGTGAAGAGCTTTACTTAAAGAAGCAGAAGCAAATGTGTGTTTGTGTGTCAGAGACACAAATAGGAAGGAAAGAAAAGAAATAGAGGGATCCATGTAGGTAGTGCACCTCCATTTCTCCCTCAGTCCAGTCTCCAGTCCCTCCATCTTTTGTGATGTTTTTCTTCCCTGCTCCAGCTTCTCGAGCATCTCTCCTGTGCATCTCTCTTTACCCTGTCATCCTGTCACTACTCTGTCTCTCGCTGCTCCACAGCCAGCCGATCCATCGTGCACTCAAGGTTTGTTCCTGTGTTACAGTGTGTGTGCTCAGCTCCGAGCTAAAGTTTCAACTCCGAACTACAAAGGAGATGGCGAGGAGAGAAAACGACAGGTTTCAAGGAGAAAAATATACCTTTTCTTAAGAAAGAAAAAAGAAAAAGGGGGGGAAGAAAGCAAAGGCAGATACCGGAATCATATTCTCTAAAGCAAACGGTACACAAACACACACTGACACATATATAAATGCACATTCCTGAGGATTGTTTTTTCCTTTGGCAAAAGTTACATTCTTTATCTGCTCTTTTGGAGGCTTCCCAGCTGGGTTTACTTTGTCTCTCTTCCCTCTTTATTTACCCTCTTCAATTGAGACAATTTCTCAGGGGACTCCTCTCTGAACCCTCTGCTACTGTGACCAACACAACTGGAACACCAGACATAGAGACTGAGAAACAATAATGTACACGCACACACAAACACACACACCGCCAAGATGAATAGAGGGCGTACAGGGCCAGCTCTCATTAGCAAGCGGGACTTCTCTGTGTGCAGCAGTAAAGCAGAGCGTCTAAACATGACAGTGAATGATGTAGAAGGAAAAAAGATCAAATATGCTTTTTTTTAAATTTGTGACAGTGTATCCTATAGGCAGCTTTGTTCCATTATATTCTGTAGTCCAGTTTCATTGCCCATGAGACAGCCACAACATCAATAAACAAACGAGCCAGTTATATGCACTTTTAAACCCTAACACACTGGAAACAGATTGTAAACCCTCAGTCACTAACTGCTCTGCGCTGCAGCTCCTGACACGAATATACAAGATGAAGGTGAATTGATAGGTTTGTGTGATGGATCAATACGGTCAACACATCCAACGCCTGGGATTTCTTTTCTCGCCTGCGTTGCATTGTCAGAACATTTATAATCACGGGCATCAACATGGCCTCATTGACTCAGATCGATCCGCCACATGTAACAGCGCAAGGCTGAGGGAAGAGAATATTAATCCACAGCACAGCTGATTAACTTAGATTTACATTGTCTTTATTGATTGGAACCTATATTTAGTTATTTTAGCCCCCAAAACGTTGATAACTACTAATCCTGGAGATCAATTCAACAATGGCAGCTCGTGTCCACCAACTATTTAACTGTGGTTCAGAAATGTGAAGACTGAAGAGTGGCTCAAACCAGCTCTTTGGCATTGCAATCACACCTCTATTGGCTCAATAACCCCTGACCTTTTCTTTTTAGCATGCTGATGTTTTTGTGTAAAGTTTCTCTGCACCTATTGGCCGATTTTTCTTTGGTGATCTCATTTGTTTTCTTCATAGAAATAATTTCATAATTAGAAATAATAAAAAGAAAAGAAATAATTAGGTTCAGGGTTTTTAACACTTATTAAGTAATATACCAAAAAATATTGGGCTTACAACCAAATATAGCTTTTAAAATTTGATGATTCAAAGTAACTAGATACAGTGCATACAGTACAAAAAAAAGTCATCATAAGACATCTTGTGGAAAATGCTTTGCAGTCTGTGACGCTCTGAGTTCTTTGACTCACGGTTATCAGCGGAGGCTTTGTGTCTTTTCCCTGGTGAGGCTTTCCTGTTCACTTCACACAGCCTTGGCTCTTGTTTGACGTGGCGTCTCTGCCACTGATCTGCAGTCGATGCATTGGGATCAGCTGATTGACTCACCCAATTGACCGTGCTTCACTTCTTCAACATTAAAAGCTCTTTGTTTGCACTGGGTTTACAAGTAAGACAGTAAGGTGGTCGACGAAATGTTGTAAAATAAGTTTTGGGTTTTCGACTTACATACTGTCCTAGTGAAGTTTTTTTCATCCCCTCTCTCTGTCTCCTACACACACACACACACACGCACACACACACACACACACACACACAAAGCTGTTTCCTTCATAGACATTACCTGCTCAAAGGGCGCAATTTTAAGCAATTTAACACCTTTCTCTACTGCCATCAGACCGGATGTTGTGCTTCATTTGAAACACTCCCCTCATCCCTTGAAGTGTTTGCTGGGATGTGGTTTCACCTTGCCTGCTCAGTGTAGTGATTTCTTCCATTTCCACTGGCTTTGTCCAACCTCTCATGGAAAAGATTATCCTTAATCGTGCTGTTTACAATAAACACAACTCAGGTTTCAAACTACTGTTTACACTCAAAACCTCAGAAAAAGGCAGCGTCTGAAATGTCTCTCACATAAACATAGTTTGTCTGTGAAATATGTAATCAGTTTTTATATGTCTGTGTATGTTAGGTGGGGATGACATTTTATTATGTATACCGTACTAGTACTTGGTTGAACCCTGGTTTGCCCTCAGAACTGCCATAATTTCTTGGTGGCAAAGATTCAAAAAGGTGGTGGAAGCTTTCCTCTGAGGTTTTGGTCCATATCGAAATGACAGCATCATGCAGTTGCTGCAGATTTCTTATCTTCAGCTCTGTGATGTGAATTTCCTGTTCCACCACATCCCAGAGGTGCTGTATTGGATTGGTGACAACTTGGTAGATGCCATTTAAATACAGTGGACTGACCGTCACGTTGAGCAAATCGGTTTGATTTTAGTTTTTTTTTTTTTGGTATGAGTATATGAATTGTAGTCTCAGCTTCCTGTTCTAAGCTGACACGAGTGGCACCCAGCGTGGTGAGCTACTGCTTCATGGCTTGATGTGTTGTGTCTTCAGAGACGCTCTTCTGCATACCTTGGTGGCATATGAGTTGTTGGTTATAGGAGTTACTGTTCCTATCAGCTCAAAGTAGTTTGGCCATTCTCCTCTGACATTAACGAGGCATTTGCACTTACAGAACTGCAAGTCAATAGACGCCTTGACCATGTTGGCATGGATTTTCTTAATGAACTGAGTAGGTGCCGTGGGATTCACTTGAATTAGATTAACAAGCAGATGAATAGATGCACCCAATGAAATTGCCAGTGTATATATACCAACAGGGTGCAAGAGGTAACTGAATGGTTTGATGAAAATAAAATGAAAGAATTTATTATGGCTTTGCAGTCTCCAGATCTCAAATGGAACACATATGGGAAATTGTTTTTCCTGGTGTAACATCAAATGTGTAAATATCTTTTGGTAGAGCCACAGAAATCCCACCTACAGCAGAAGCATCACTGCAACCTTTCTCCAATCCAGCTCTTCCTTACAGCTGTGTCTGACTTAATGTCATATCTGTTGTCATGAATGCCTGCTCTGTTCTCTTCAAAGACAGTATAAAATATGGGCGTAACCACAAAAAATCCATTGCTGACTTCTTATTATTAAGTCTTGAGCCACCCTGGTGTTTAGATGAAGTGGTGGTCCAAATGCAATATCACATGCTCTTTGGCTACCAACTTGTGATTTATGAGTCATTAGTCAACAAGTACATCCTGGATAATCTTCCGTGAAGAGTGAATGACTAATTCACCAGACTAATTGTTCTGATCAATATACCGAACCCATAAAATAAGTTATGTTCATCTGTTGTACCTTCTGTTGTTCTATGCTTTAAGCTTGCTGTCACTTTAGCTATTACTAAAGTGACAGCTGTGAGTTCATCATTGTGACGATTTTAGTAAACACATAGTTTATAGTTTGGGCAAGATTAGGTGACCCTGAATCCTGCAATAGGCCAAGGATGCTGGGGGCTTCCCGTAATGCACTGAGCATGTCTTTTTCATTCACCTTTTGTCACTCTCTCTGTTTATATACCACTCTGCATTTCACATTATGCCTTTTGTACCATCTTCCTCTCCTCACCCCCAGACGGTCACAGCAGATGACCGTCCCCTCTCTGACCCTGGTTCTGCTGGAGGTTTCATCTTGTTAAAAAGTCGTTTTTCCTTCCCACTGTCACCAAATGTTTTCTCATTGTGGGTTCTCTGATTGTTGGGGCTTTCTCTGTATTATTGTAGGGTCTCTACCGTACATTACAATGTGCCTTCAGGTGGCCGTTGTTGTGATTTGGCGCTATATAAATGAAGCTAAACTGAATTGAATCTTGCTGCTGCTCACCTCACCTTAGCTATTGTGAGCTCACTATATGGATTTCAGTAAAAACAATGAACAAAACAAGTTAAAAAATAGTTAATTCTTTAGTAAAAAATACATTTATAAATTCCGCAGCATGATCTTCATTTCCATCCATGACAACAACAACCAACTGTACAGTAGGCATTTACAATGAAACACATTCTGGGAAGGCAAATACATCAAAATGAGGAAAAAATATGGCAATTTGAAGCAGAAACAGCAAAACCAATAAAAAATAAAGATTTTTAAATGAACACAGATTCAGGAAAAAAACCAAAACAGATCTGACTGTTTAACAGAAACAGAACATCAGAGTTTCAACACCCCAACAGGAGAACTTTGCTTTGGGTTCACCAAAACACCACAAGGTTAACTTCAGTCCTTCTAATACAACTACAGCAGCTCGGTATGAAGACGAACAACACGTGGACAGACTAAGGAGGCAGCACTCGCATGCAGCTGTCCTTATGCACTGCTTTCACAGTCAGCTTCACCGCGTGACTTTAAAGGGAAAATGGCAAAACTGGCCCCGAATCAGTGCTTAAGGACAACTTTATCTCACTTTGGGTCAGAAAAACAGTCAACAAACATTTTACACTGAAAAAACAGCTTTTCTTTTGATTTTTCTTATTCAATTAGCAGGATAGATTATAACAGATAAAATCTCTGCTTTTGCTACTGGATGGTACTGATGGACAGGCTGGGAGGTTAGAGGATTGACAGCAGCTCTATTGCACATGGGAGAAAACTTTTACTGGAAGTTTCTACAATCAGTCCTGTACATCCTTTAAAAAATATATTTCAAAACTTATTTCAAAGCCTCTTAATTTTTCAGGTTGTTATGACTCTATGTTAAGCTTTTTTATTCTTTTTTTTTTCTTTCAGTCGCATCCTTGGAGATTTGTAGACATATTGAGCTCTGGTTTGGACCAAAGCCAGAGCATATGTGCAGTCTCACACATGAACACACATATTATGTGTTTTATATGTAATATAATGTAATTCAGAAAGAAAAATAGATATTTTGGCAAAGACAGTTTAAAGAGGAGCACCACAGAGATCACGGGAGTTAACTAAAAACTATGTAAAGCACTGCTTTCCAGCATTGGTTACTTTTGTAACCAATACTTTTATGTGGCCAACCACACAAAAGTATTCAGTCTACCTTACTGTAGATTTTCCTTCCTTTCACTGGTGTCATCCCCACATACTAAGAATAAATATCAGGAGGAGCCCAACTGTTCCCTGTTAACTGGCTCTGCTGCAGTGACAATACAGTCCAAAAAAAAAAAAGAAAAAAAAAGAGAGTACCATGTCATCGAGCAGTCAGTTCACCCAGAGCAGACGCGTCCTCTCAGTATTAAATTATTACCCCTAAAGCTGCTGACCAAAATATCACAGTTGTGGTCTTAAGTGATGATTATGGGATGGGATCTGTGCCTTGGGGTAAATTTCACTACACCGCTGATATTAGCTGCCGGTGTATTCTGGGTGCACGGAGAAAACCGCACGCTGGCAGGACTTTGCCTACACAGAATCCTGCGCATCAACCGAAAAGTGCTTAGAGGGAAGAAATGAGGAAAGACTAAACCTGCAGTGAAGAAAGTTTCCACTGGATGGGTTTGTTTTTTTTAGCCACATGTGGCAATAGAGACAGAAGAGAATGAAATATTTTTAAAAAGATGGTGTCACAAGTAATAGAAATAACAGTCTTCTCTCATCTCTGAGGACTATGTTCAAGATATATTGAACAATATCATACACACATGCATGCCTCCTCATAAAGAGCATATTGTATATACCCTCGAATGTAGGTGTACAAGTGTACAAACTTCTTCTGCCGTCCATGAATTGTCTTGATTCGATGCTTATCTCCATATTTTCACTTTCCTTTTATGGGCAGAATAATCTCCTGTACAATACAGAGTTGTCAGCCAATTAAGTGGCTTATGTTATTGTGCTTGGACGTTTCAGAGGTACTGTGCGAGCTTTCACAAATTATTTTCCAAGTGATGCAATAGCTGCTAATACAGGAGGTTTAGCTTTAAAGAACTGTACGCACACGGTACAGTTCTTAGGTTCAGTGCTGATATTGTACATCGTGTGAGCTCTCCAGTAAACTGTGCATTGCTTTGAGACAACACAAAGACTTTTTTTGTTTTTGAAAGTGCTCCTATGTATATTGCGCTAGCCATCTCATTTTGGCCTCTTTACATTTCCTTTCAAACCATTTCTTATTCTATGCAAGTAGCTCACAAGACGACGTCTGAGTGTGGCAGCACCCAGAATCTGTGAGACGTTTCAGGCTAACCCGCTGGTCCTGAAAATACAAGTACAGTCATTTCTTGCCCTTGGGTGGGCACACCAAAGTAAAAGTATGACCCTACACATCCATGTTAAGTACAAACACAGCCATAATGAAGTTTGGTATTTTGTGCTTAATTTCTGAGTCTCTAATACAGTCTTGATTGGAAGTGTGACTGAACCAACAGACAAAAAAGGTCAGGAGATGATTCATCTCTGATGATGTTTTACTGCGGATGAAGTTCCAATCAGAGCTCAGCAGCTTGAGATTTCTGTCACCGTCTGCAAACAGAAAGAAGCTTTAGAGGTGGGGAAAAATGATGAATCATGAAATGTTAAGTGCTAATCGTCTTGGACAAGACTTCACCTTTTTTGGGGCTTTTAAGTGAGATAAACACTGTGCTGGCATTAAGGAAGAGTTACAAGCAGGCGGGAGATTCATCTAAATAATGCAACACAAAGAGCTATTGCCAGTTGGCTCCCACTTCTTTCACAACCCCCCCCCCCCCCCCCCCCCAAAATACTACATATTTGAAGCAAATGTAGACAAATATAGAGCACCATTTGAAATCATGTAAACAAACCATTTCAGTTTGTCTCGTCCTATCTATTAGATGTGTTTAAATCAGCATAAAAAAAATTATAAATCAATGTTTGAACAGCGAGCATCAGTATATCAGTCTGATTGATCTCAAAAAGCACTTCAGTGCCTGTTGCACACAGCTCCTTTATCAGGCATGAAATGCTTCCCCGCTGAGGGAAACGGAGCACACATGTTGATAAACCTGCGGGACGTGCAAATGTCCGCCACAATTATCTTTATCAAATCACATTCAAATGGTGAACGGACTGCTACAAAATAGCTCCCTCTGCTGTTTGAAGTCATGTTATTGCAGCTCAACTCGTGCGTCGTTATTTTTTTTAAGGGCTTACACCCCCTCGCCCTCCCCCCTTCCAACACCTCCTAAATCTAGAAGCCACATATGAGCCTCTATCTCATTAACGGCACATCAGCATTGCATCACAATACTGCCTGCTTACATTTTCCATATATATACTAAATAAATGTGCAGTAACAATCTCAGCAGCTCCACTAGGAAGCAGATTTTAATTATATGTTTTACAAAGAGATACGAAAAATAGCATTATGTCAGCATAAAGTTCCTATTAAAATTCTAGTAACAATCTCTAGAAACTATTAAATGAGCATCAATGTCAAATTGAATGAAGGGAACTTTTTTTCCCCCTCCAGTGTAGATTCTTGCTCCTAGATAGGGTCAAGGAAGATGAATAGTAATTGCTGGGCAGTAATATAAGAGTACGGTCCATTCAAAGTAATATATGCATTCTGGGAAGTCACAATCATTGCAAAATCGTAGGAAACACTACCTTTGCCTTGTTGTAGATCCATAGTTATCCAGCATGTGAGTGCTGGCCACCTCCAGGTTCCAGTCACACATCTCCAGCAGCTTTAGACACTCTGATCTGCTCCTCAGGCCCAAACAGAACAACTGTTCTACCTGTAGAGAGGCAGGTCACAAGACATTGTTCAAGTGACCAAAGAGTTATCAAGAGGGAAAAAGATGGGACTGTTAAAGAGAGTTCAAGGTGAAGAACTTTCATCTTTTTTACTGAATGGAGTGCCAGTGAGTGTAAAATTATTTCTGTCTTTGTACAAGCTCAGCTTGTTCAAACACATTCCTGTAGCTTAGCAGAATCTGAACCACGTGGATGAGTTTTTTCTGTGTCTCACAGACGTTTCCACCACCATCAAGGAACACTCAAGTGTTCCCTTGTGTCTACTGAAGTCCTAACAAATTGTCCATCCTGCCACGTTGGGCAAAACCACAGCCAGTTAAAACGGTGTTAAAACCCACCCTAAACATATCAGAGTGTCTACATGCTTTTTCATTTGTAGCTGCTCACTGCAACTTTTCCTCAAGGATGAATAAAGTTCTCTTATCACATCTCGATATGAGCCTATAGGGTAAAAGTGTAACTGACTGTGTCCATTTGCAGATACACCCTGTTATTACACAAACGACTGACCTGAGACTTGATGAACCCGATCTGGTAAGCACTGAAGTGTTTACCGCTGAGGTAACGGATTTTCATGCAATCTTTGTTTTGATGGCCTGAGCAATAAAATGTTTTGTTCCTTTTACAGTGGGGCAAAAAAGTATTTAGTCAGCCACCGATTGTGCAAGTTCCCCCACTTAAAATGATGACAGAGGTCAGTAATTTGCACCAGAGGTAAACTTCAACTGTGAGAGACAGAATGTGAAAAAAAAATCCATGAATTCACATGGTAGGATTTGTAAAGAATTTATTCGTAAATTAGGGTGGAAAATAAGTATTTGGTCACCTCAAACAAGGAAAATCTCTGGCTCTCACAGACCTGTAACGTCCTCTGTAAGAAGCTTTTCTGTGCCCCACTCGTTACCTGTATGAATGGCACCTGTTTGAACTCATCATCTTTAGATAATGTATAAAAGACACCTGTCCACAGCCTCAAACAGTCAGACTCCAAACTCCGCCATGGCCAAGACCAAAGAGCTTTCGAAGGACACCAGGAAAAGTATTGTAGACCTGCACCAGACTGGGAAGAGTGAATCTACAATAGGCAAGCAGCTTGGTGTGAAGAAATCAACTGTGGGAGCAATCATCAGAAAATGGAAGACATACAAGACCACTGATAATCTCCCTCGATCTGGGGCTCCACGCAAGATCTCATCCCGTGGGGTCAAAATGATCATGAGAACGGTGAGCAAAGATCCCAGAACCACACGGGGGGACCTGGTGAATGACCTGCAGAGAGCTGGGACCAAAGTAACAAAGGTCACCATCAGTAACACACTACAACGGCAGGGAATCAAATCCCGCAGTGCCAGACGTGTTCCGCTGCTGAAGCCAGTGCATGTCCAGGCCCGTCTGAAGTTTGCCAGAGAGCACATGGAGGATACAGCAGAGGATTGGGAGAATGTCATGTGGTCAGATGAAACCAAAGTAGAACTTTTTGGTATAAACTCAACTCGTCGTGTTTGGAGGAAGAAGAATACTGAGTTGCATCCCAAGAACACCATACCTACTGTGAAGCATGGGGGTGGAAACATCATGCTATGGGGCTGTTTTTCTGCCAAGGGGACAGGACGACTGATCCGTGTTAAGGACAGAATGAATGGGGCCATGTATCGTGAGATTTTGAGCCAAAACCTCCTTCCATCAGTGAGAACTTTGAAGATGAAACGAGGCTGGGTCTTCCAACATGACAATGATCCAAAACACACCGCCCGGGCAACAAAGGAGTGGCTCCGTAAGAAGCATTTGAAAGTCCTGGAGTGGCCTAGCCAGTCTCCAGACCTCAACCCCATAGAAAATCTGTGGCGGGAGTTGAAAGTCCGTGTTGCTCGGCGACAGCCCCAAAACATCACTGCTCTCGAGAAGATCTGCATGGAGGAATGGGCCAAAATACCAGCTACTGTGTGTGCAAACCTGGTAAAGACCTATAGTAAATGTTTGACCTCTGTTATTGCCAACAAAGGTGATGTTACAAAGTATTGAGTTGTATTTTTGTTATTGACCAAATACTTATTTTCCACCCTGATTTACAAATAAATTCTTTACAAATCCTACCATGTGGATTCATGGATTTTTTTTCACATTCTGTCTCTCACAGTTGAAGTGTACCTCTGGTGCAAATTACTGACCTCTGTCATCATTTTAGGTGGGGGAACTTGCACAATCGGTGGCTGACTAAATACTTTTTTGCCCCACTGTATTTGTACAGTTTTATTTTATAAAGGTGTTTCTGCCAGTTGTGTGTATGCAGTACTTTAAGACTATGGAACCTGACCTTAAAAACAAACTACATCCCTTTTGCTATTGAGCTTTTTTACTTTTGTTATTTAAAATGAATTAGTTTGAAACTTTACACGGACTTTTTTTCATCTTATGACAAAGTAAAGATTTAAATAAACACCATTAAAAATAAACACCGAACAGAATTTTCCATTTAGGGTTTGTAGCCATACTTATTACTAATGATCCATATATGCAGTTATTACACTTTACATGCATATAGTCATGTGCAAATTGGAAATAACGCCTTTCAAAAATAACATTTCAATATGCAACAACACTAGAAAAGGGGAATAAACAAAAATTAATAAAAAGTCAGTAAAAGTATCTCAAAAAACTAAAAAAATGACTGAAGCTTAAAGGAACATTTTTCCTTCTCACTTTTTACCATTTTCAGGCCTCCATACAACACTACTATGAGTTAACCAGTAACATATAATTTCTGAAACAACTCAACAGTCATAGTGTGCCAACTATGGCAGGAAATGCATTAGCTTTCAGTAAATGCACAAACCTTTAGATAATGCACAGCTTGCTGGACATTCCAGTTGTGGTTCTGGAGGGCGGCCTGGCACTCCTCCATCGTCACACCGTGAACCGCCTCCTGCACCTGAGACACACAACAACACTGAAGTTTAAACCCCCGATTCCTCACTTCTTGTTTTTTTGGGGTCTCAGTAATCTTTTGGTATCTTTTTCTGATGAAGAAATCATCTAAGATTAAAGCTCCATGTACATCCTTTAGGTGAACAGTGGATTTACTGCTAAACATGATAAGAATCTCAGCTGGATTTAAGCATCGCTGCACAGATCAAGTTTTAAACGTTCACATCTCTTTTCAAAAACCACCTTAAGCCTGCTCAAATTTCAAGAAGATAAGTCTGACACAGTGTTCCTGTGTGTACCGAGACTGTGGCAGCATAATCACCAGTTTTTTTTTGTCAGTACTTCTCTTCGCATGAACTTGATTGAAACCCATGTTAACAATTTCATGTTACCAATCACTGCAGTTTTACGCAGATATTACTAGTAAACTCATAAGGCGCTATATACATTATATTCTTATAATACTCTGTCTTGCACTGAACTCCCCTGCAATGCAGCTGAGATAGCTCACATTCTTGCTGCACTACTTTTTGCAGCTGTATCAACTACAAAATGCCAAGTGCCTGAAAGCCTTCAGAGTTCACAGCGCTTCTGACTCCAGCCAAACTCGAACAGCACGAGAATCAATTGACCAACCTAAAGAAACAAATGAAACTTTGAAGTTTCTTCTTTGAAATCTGATTCTCACCAAATATTTATATGGCCTTTGTCTCATAACGAATGCTAGTGTATTTTTAACAAGTTATGAGAAAATATTTGAGAATGCAAAAGAAAAAGCTTAAACATGTATGCTAACAATTTTTCTACTAAAAGGCATATAAAACATTCAATTTCCAATTTAATTAGTTACATTTGATGCATAACACATTAATAAAGATTGCCTCCAGTTGTAAAATTACACCGTTTCTTAATTTGGTTGTCACGATGATTTGAAGGCGAAATAGAAAGTTGATCTTTTCAGAATCCTGCCATTAAAAGCTGCTGTATCACCTTTAATTCCTCACTCTTGCTGTCAGTGCAACAGGAAAGGAAACACACCGCCGTACACCCACCATGCTCTTCCTTACAGAAAGCATTTAAACAATGAATATGGAGCTCCAGAAAACAGCATTACAACTGAGAGGAATCAAGCAAGCCAGTCATGAAATATGCACTGCAGACTAAAGCCTGCTTCTTAGACCGATGCTAATGAATTACACCGAACAATGGGCTCATATTTTAGTTCTTTGATGTGTGATAAGGGATTTAGGATAAGGATTGCCTTAACAACAGTGATACTGAACTACAAACAGATGACTATCTGCTTAATATTTCTTACCAAATGACAAAAAGTAGCATTAAGAAGAACAAGGACAAGTATATGTAGCAAGCAGCACATCTTCCTGCAGGGGTTTCATATCCATCATGGCCAACCTCTGCACTTTCAATACAGATGTAAATCATTAATAACTTTCAGTGTTTTAAGTACTTTGCAGTTCAAATAACATTTTCTTAGAGGCACTTCATCCATCTTAGACCTTACCATCTTGACCCCATCAGCTGAGTTCCCTCCTCCGTCTGTCCTGGTACAGAAAGCAGTGACTGCTGGTGCTGTCAGCCCGTCTGAAGAGACGCGAGGAAGACTAACTGAACTCTTCATCCCTGACCGTGGCCAACCCAGATTGCTGTTATTATTGGAGGAGAAATTGGCTTTCAGGTCCCCACCCGGCTGGACCAGCCCCTGCACCTGGGTGTGCCCCTGCAGTGTGTGACTGCTGACCACCATTGGTCTGACCGTGGCTGTGTTGGCTTGCCGTACATGCTTTTCTTCCACATCGTTGGCAGGAAGGCTTTCAGCCTCCCTGAAGAAGCGATCGAATCGATCGAGATACGGTGGCCTCTCTGGCAGAAGGTAATAGTGGGTGTTACTGACTTTACGCCCGTCACGGACGATAGGCAGGATACAGGGGCCCTTGCTAGCAGCGTCCTTCCCCTGCACCTGGGCCTGGATCACTTTGGGTGCAGCATATCTGGGGTCCGAAGCAAAGCTGTGTGTAGTAGGCATGAGTTTACCCGGAGAGGTAGAGAGGTAGGAGCTGTAGGTGTGTGTGGGTGGGCAGGTTGTAATGGCAGCCTGCATTGTGTTGGGGCTGACAGAGTAAAGCCTCTGCTGGGGGGAACCCACTACCAGACCCATTGGGCTTGGAGTTCTTGATCCAGGCTGAGACAAAGGGTCTCTGGGAGGGATTTGAGGTGGTCGTTCCTGTCCTGCACCTGAAACGTTTTCCGTGGTTTCAGTCGGCACTGGAGAAAGGGAGAGGTCCCTTGACCAGCGGCCAGAGGTGTAGTCACCCTTCTTTATGGGGCGAGGGGGGATGGGAACTCGTGGGGGGATCTGGGGTCGGTCCTCGTTACAGGAAAGGACACTCTGCTGTTGTCCCTCATGGGTTTGGAGACTTTGAGGAGTCTGGGGACACGAGACTGAGCTCTGCAATGGCGAGCACGAACGAGGAGCACTTGCTGCCGGTACATTGAGCCTCCTCATGCACTCTTGTTGAAGTTCTTGAAAGATCTCTGCAGACTGTGAAAAAGAGGTGGACAGGCTCTGGCTGTGCTTGCTGGGGAGAAACAGGTTGTCTTCCAGACCTTGTCTGTCTGAACCTCTGGAGACTAGAGCCTCATCATTGACCTTCTGCCCAGAGGACAGAGTTTCTTCTGGATTGCGGCCATCACTATGCTCTGCCTCATTCTGCTGCTCCGAGCTGTTGATGGAGCTCACCTTTCGGAGAAAGAAACAAGCTCACTGTAATATTACTTCAGGCAACACAAAGACAAAATAATTCCACTTTTATAAAATTTTGACACAGTGTTAAATGTATTGTGTAGCCCTACCTCCATATCATCCTCATCTTGTGCTACATCGTCATAAGCTGGGGGTGGGGGTAATGGCCGTGCATCCCAGTCCACTACTGGCGTAGGGTGAAGGGGGCGGGGCAATGATTTGGATGGGCTTTGAGGTGGAGTCCTGTCCAGGAGATTTTCTGCTTCCAAAGCCAACTTGGCCAATAGAGGAATCGGAATTTCAACCACGGGAGAGGGGGACGGTGTGGATATTGGGTACTCTTCCCCAAAGTCAATGAGGGACACTTCACTGTTAGTGTTCTGGCCTGAGCCTAAAGTCCTGCAACCTCCCTGTTTGGAAGCAGAGACCCACACGGCCGGTTTAAGTTTGAGGCCTTTCACAGAACCCGTTTTGCGAAGTGATAATCTCTTTAGTCCCGCAGAGGTCAGATCCTCCTCCTCATTTACTGGGTCATAGGAAGGTTCTGGAGATGAAAACACAACATATTCTTGATGCAGTTTAGAGATCATTGACACCAAGGTTGTTTAAGATCACTTAATACCACTAAATGCAAGACACACAGCTCCAAAAAAACTCGCCAGGTGTGACTGGAGAATACAATGCACAGCAAGGACACTGCACACCTTTTAGAGGGACAAAGGTGTAGAAAAGAACGGGGGGGGGGGGGGGGGGGGGGGGGGGGTACACTGCAAAGACAGGCAAAGAAAAGATGAAAAACTCTGAGATGTACCTTTGAGGAGTGGAACTAGGAGGGAACAGAGGGGGCAGGAGCAATGGGTGAAGAGCTGCTGAGAGAAACCAGACTTACTCTTGATTAACACTGCTGGTTGAGGAGGGCGGGGAGGAGGCTCCTCTGGGGAAAATAATAACAGATGCCACCAGCGCAAAGGAGAAACAAAGAGGGGAAGAAATGACAGCAGTAAAAGATATTAAGATAAGAATAAAAACAGCAAGCGCCATTACATCTGAAAGCTTTATTAGGATAAAAGCAAAGCGAGCTCTTCAGTGTCTTTTTGCACAGCAGCAGCAGATCTTGAAATTTCAACCAGCAATGCATAATGGAAATAAGAAGAAGAAAGAAGCACTCTTTAAAAATTAGGAATATGATCATCTGCTCAGTCTGTCACTGAACTGAAGAGGTATTGAGGCAAGCTTTTTGGTAACAGTTATACATCATACAGGTATACATTTCTATAAAGAGCTCTTTCACTCACTTTTAGCTCGTCCTGCTAGCTGTGTGGGCTGTGCAGCACTGAGGTCCAAGCCCAGAACGTCAGGAGGATCCATGGGATTCCCGAGGTACAAACTGTCGGCAAGAATGAGACATGTTAATGCAGGAAACATCAGTGGACTGCATATAACTAACCCACAGCAGGTGCTGTACAATCACGTTGCAAAAGCAGCTTAAGCAGCCCGCTAGTGCCATCTATTGGTGAGTGCTTACTATCACTGCAGCCCAACCGAAAGACCATTTAAAACATTTCTAGATGCATGATATGAATGCCATTTCACGTTCATTAAATAATCAAACTCAGCTTGAAAAATTAATAAACAAAAGCTGTCTCTTACTCATCGATCCTATCAGGGAAGCCCCAGCAGCGATGGGGATTGGTGTCTCCATGTCCTGTGTGGATGAAGCTGTTCTTGAGTGGACGACTGATGTCGTGTGCAGACAACCCTGCTACAGAAGTCACCACATTCCTGGGGAACTGCCTGACCTTAAGGGTGCGTTTATTTTGACCTCGCCACCAATAATTCTCTGCCCTGAAACGTATTAGGACAGATAATTATATTGGGTATGAAAGCAGACTGCCACTTTTTGACATTGAGAGTCAAGGATGTGTTTTTTTCCAGCCCATACTCCATCCTTGCATTAGCTACAGGCCCATCTGTTGGAGGTGAATGTGGGGGTTGCAGCTGGTACCAGCTGACACTGAGTGGCAGATGGGGGAAAACCTTGAATTCACGCTCACATTCACACCCGCGAGCAATGTAGACTTGCTGATAAACAAACACATCTTTGGACTGTGGGAGGACTCTGAAGTGCAGCCTTGCACACTTCTCTGCACTGCACTGTGTTTGCATTCAAGACAATATTTATCAGTAGTGGGGTTGGTATGTTGCAGAGGAGAGTTTAGACCCATTTGGGGGGTGCTCACTCATACCCGAATGTAATCAGAGCACCCCTAAAAATATTAATAGTACTAATAATAGGGTATTTTAGTATTGTTTTCTGGAAATATCTTCAAATGTCTATCTGTCTATTTATAACACTACAGGATAAAATAAAAACAGTAGTCTGCTGGTATATCAGGAGCTGCCAACCAAGGGGCTGCTGTACTTTATTATTTGACTTTGATAAATATTTATTTTCCTATTCTAGTCAAATTGGGCTCCAGTGTTTGTTTACAGTACAGCATCAGATCCAGGTGACAGCAAGTCAAAAGGTGAATGCCTGTCTATGTCCAGCAGCAGCCTGTATTCACTTTGAATATTGCTATAAACTGATATGGATCATGTAGATCAGTTTGTCTTTTATTCACAGTAACGTTTAACTTTTGGGTGACGGCACAAACACTGAGAGAGGATAGAGAGGGAGAGACGAAGACAGCAAAGAGAGCAAAAAGAAACAGGTAAGAGTGGACATGTAGTCAAATTCACCAGAAATGATAACGCTGTAGCTTCTCTTTTACCCACATTCATTAATGATGAGTTCACATAACTAAGCAGTGTGTTTTCCTGTTTTCTGTGCCTGATGTAATAATTATTATTATAAGATTATATTTTTGTTATTTTCTAGTTTCTAGTCGAGTGAGGAGGCTGGAGAGAGAAAAGACAGAGCTTGTAGAAGAACCGCAAGAATGAGGGAGCAATATCAAATGCCATTATTCACAAAGTCTATCTTAAAAAATGCCAGTGGACATTCTAAAGAGAGCATATTGATATATGATGCTGAGTTTGCTTAATAAATGAGGGTTTGTATTAATATAAAATAGCTATTAGCAGTTTGCTTCGTTTGCAGGTCTATGGACTAGCAGTGTGATTTTCCAGTGTCTGTACTGAGTGAGTGCTTGATGAGCTGGTGGACTGCCTCTATGTTGTTAAGAGGCTGAAATTTTTTTTTGCACGTTTTTCATCTTTTCTGCTTTGCCACAAATGGTTCTTTAACGACTGAGCCTTTGTATCGAGTTTGATAACTAAAGGCTCCACCCTAAAACGTGTGGAAAAGATTGAAAACTCTGATTGTTGACACTGAATTATCGTCACACATAACAACAGGTCCCCCAACTAATTAGGTTGCCTTTGAAGATCCCATTGTAATGTTTATCCAATTGAAGGTCTGCACATGCGAAAAGGGTTGATTAAATTTGCAAACAGCATATTGCGTCATTATTAATTACAAAGCAATCCATTAGGATTGGGAGCTGAGCCCCCCCACAAGTCTGAACCTAGAATCGCCCCTGATGTGTCGGTTTAATTACTATTTTAAGACCTTTTATCACCCACCTCCCCTCTATGATGGTGATAATGTCATCGACCTGGATCTGGAGTTTGTCAGGCTCATCAAAGTCCTGGAGAGCACACATGTCTGTAGGCATAGACTGAAAAAAGAGACAAAGACAGAAAAAATATAACAGATTTAATAAGCAGCCTGTTCACTTTTTTCTTTGAAATGGCACCACTAGGTGGAGCTAATGGTAAATTTATATAATAACAACATGATGTCAACAGAGAAGTTAAATGAATGTAGAAAACATGCATGTTTAAATCCTAGAGCGATGGTTAAATGACTGCTAACGCCACCTCGAGCAGGAACTCGTGTAGAGCAACAAAAGTTGGTCTGTCATCAGGTTTCTGAGCCCAGCACTGCAGCATGACGTTATAGATATCCTGTGGACAATCCTCTGGCTTAGGGAGGCGCTCACCCTCTTTATCAATTTTATGGAGAATCTAAAGACAAAAGAGTACAGCTACGGTATATGAATCACTGTCTATATGAGCAAATTTATGTATTTTGGCTTCAGAAGTTTGGTTTTTGTTGATCCTTTTTGTGCGTTTACCTGACTACCATTAAGACCCAGCCAAGGCTCCTGACCGTGTGTGAACATCTCCCAGAGGGTGACTCCAAACATCCAAGTGTCTGTTGCATGGGAGAAGGTTCTGGTCTTTAAACTCTCTGGGGCACACCTGTAACATGAAAAACAATACACTACAGTCTATAAACCAGCTGTGCACAGTCTGAGCATAAGTGTGGAGCAGGGATTTAAATGGGGTGTTTCCCTGGTGTAAGGATTTGTTTTGAAAAAACGATTTCTAAATTCTGCCTTGGCTGATAGTTTTAACAACAAAGCAACAATGAAATGAGTTCATTCCACCCACCACGCAAAGGGGACCTTGCGATGCTCCTGCATGACATAGTGCTCGTGGTTGTTAGGCAGCGCCCTCATCAGGCCAAAGTCACCAATCTTCACTCTGAGAGCCGAGGCCAGCAGGATGTTCCTGCAGACAGGGTGGTGATGTTAACAATTAGCTGGAAATCCTAAAATGAACCTTCAAGCTGGAAAACATTAAATGAACGAACTCTTCTACATGTAGAACTAATGTTCTTAATAATAACTATTTCAATAATAACTGTAGAGGAGACTTGGTCCGTATGCATTTTACTGATAGGCCAAGCACAAGACTGCAGATGTAGGATCTATTGAAACTGAGCATGACTAAAAAGATTAAACTCATTTACAAGTAAATAAATATTTTAGTTCGATCTACTAATATGTAAAGAGAACTATTATTTCTAGTAGTTTGGGTCTGTTCAGTTCCCTGTCTTTCCATGTGCAGACATGAAAGCCAGAGGCAGGAAGAGAAACAGCAAGACGTTAGTGACAGATATGACAAGTCACTGATTAGGTCTTGTGGACATGCTAAAGCAGCTTAAATGGTGTGCCATAACAGATAAAGAGATTTATCTGTTATGAACTTTTTGGTGTGTTAGAAAGTCAGCAGATCTTTATCTCAGAACGCTTCCAGCCTACAGGATACAGTGCGTGCCCAGAGAGCTCAGCAAACCTTAACGCAGCAGCTGTGTGTAGTCATTACCCTTTTATTACAGCTTTAACTGGTAAAGTGACTCATTTGTACCGGCCATTAAGGTTTTTCCCCAGACCTCTACATAGTGTCAGCACTTAAGTGAAAGTGTCTAATTTTGGCAAGACCAAGAACTTGGACCACCCAGTGCTTCCAGCCAGTGACTCATTGTGCTTATGGGCCAAGTCTCCTGTTAATGGCCTGTAAATTTCTGGGTGGAGGAATAGGAGAGGCAATATAAATAATTCACCACAGCAGAAAAATTATTCCTGAATGTGAGCAATGTATGTTTTTCAGTAGTTTTTTACCTTTTTTTTGCCTCTACCAAAGCTCTGCACCCTACCTCGCTGCCAGGTCCCTGTGGATGAACCTCCTCTGCTCCAGATAAGCCATGCCACAAGCCACCTGCACAGCATACTGACACAGAGTGTGGATCAACACTGGGCCTTGAGGACGAACGCAGCGCAAACGCTCCAGCAGAGAACCGAGAGGTGCCAGTTCAGTCACCTACAGCATGCAGGTGAAAAAGAGAAATAGAGCATGGGTGAAAAGAACGGACAAACTCAAAGCATCTTTTGTCCTTTCGCATTTGCATATGTGGCAAGTATACACAGAGAATATCGGCCCCGAGTTAAAGCAGCTACTGTAAACGGTTATGTGCACTCGCATTTATCTGTCTGTATATTTTTCCCTGTGCGTGTGCATTTCTGTGTGTCCACTACCATCTTCATTGGGTGTGTGAGCACCACACCGTAGAGGCGGATCAGGTTTTGATGGTCCAGCGAGTGCATGACGTTGACCTCACAGATGAAATCCTCCAGAGCGTCGGGCTGACTGAGCACATCTGTCTTCAGACACTTCACAGCCACGTTCAGCTAAAAAAAAATGATGAGTTCAAACATCAGATTCTGCTTCTCCTCATACTCAAAGTGTCTAAAAAGTTCTCATGAAAATCCCATTAAAAAACAAAAGAAAAAAAACAAACATTCATGCGCCTGCTTTTATCTGTTCCTAGACAAGATGCAAACAAGCAACATGTTTCATGCAAAAGAACTGTGTGAGCACACTCCAGTTATTTCATATTTCCAACATGTTTTTGTTTTGTTTTTTAAATTGTGGATAAATGGTATAACAATATGCCTCCTCACCACCTTCCCCGCAGGTGTCAACCACTCTCCCCTCTTCACGACGCCAAATGAGCCGTCGCCCAGCTTCTCAAACAGCGTCAAGTCCTTCTCTGGGATGAGGCAGGTCAGACCCTGCTGCTGCCCGTCGAGGAGAGTGCCACCACTGGGCTGCGTGGCTAGGACTCCCTCCCCGACGCCCAGAGGTGGTGTGGGAGACAGCTTACGAAACGAGGAAGCCGGTTGACCCTGCTGGGGTATGTCTCCTCCATCTGGACGTTTACCACTAAAAACCTGGAGAGAAACAGACAAAAATGAAGACGTGTGAAAGCAGAGAGAGGGGCACTAGAACATAAAAATATGAGCATAATTTAACATTTTGCATAAACAGCAACATTCTACATCCTGGTTCCCCCTTTTTCAATTTATGTATAATAGCAGGTGGTTGAAAAGCACACTCGTGCCATGGTGAGAGTCTGACAAGCAGTCTCAAAACCATTACTGCAAGTTCTTGTGTGTGCAGCGAGGTCTTTTAATGGCTTAAATTTTTAAAATGAAGCTTACACATAAAGAAAACATCATGAAGTTTGTGGAAAAAGTAAATAAAATTCCATGCACATGTACTAACATGAGCACACATGTTTTTGCACACACACAAAATACTTAGAAATTTCCTGCCTCTTGGCTTAAGTACTAACAACACAGCAGGAATAACTTAGCTGTTAGGAAGTACTCATTAAGAAGCCCTATTAGATTAAGTGACCTGAATGGCTCTGTGTGCTTATGTTTGTATGCCTGCATTTGTGTGTGTGTGTCCATGTGTGTTAATGATTCATTGCCAGTCTCCTAAATCCGAACCCATAAAAATATGTGTGCCGTTTGGCGCCACCAAGGAAAGCCTTTGTTTAGAGGACTTGAATTAGACTGTTTACCAAAATAGGAGTTCACAGAAACTGGTGGTGATATTAGCTAGCAGGGATGAAATCAAGCCGATAACAGGTCAGATAAAACACTAGAAGAGCCTCTCCTACGGTGGTAACACAAATACTACATTACGTATCAAATCAGTGATGTCGGATTCACTTAAAAACATCTCTTATTGGCTCACGAACATAAGGTCAGTACTCAGAAATTATGTCATCAGTAAAAAAGAGGTGTCAATGAATATCTAGTGCCAAACATATTTGACTGGCTGGATATAAACAGTAGCAAGCGGTATGTGGTTTCACATTCACACTGGACCAGACATGACATAATGCTGCAGACCTTTTTTGAAAGACACCACCTCTGTGTGGTCACGGTGTGGTTAGTTCGTTTCAAATAGAGGGCTGGATATTTAAATAATTCTGACTATGGCGCGCACACACACACACACACACACACACACACACACACACACACACACACACACACACACACACACACACACACACACACACACACACACACACACACACACACACACAATCACACACGAGTGGAGTCATAAGAGTCGGTGACACACAGATGCGGCTCAAGCTGCATTCACAAAATGCTGTCTTATTAAATTCCCCTTAAAGAGACAGAGCTTTTTTTGCTTTAAGTTACTTCTTCACTTTCCTTTAATAAAAGACTCAAAGGGTAATTAAAAGACAAAAACTGCGAGGTATGTAATACACATGCTGACGCAAATACTCAAAGGAATTAACCATCGAGAAGGATACTGAGGAGAAGCCGTCAGAGTTGTGTGGGTGCGCATGTGTTGGATGAGTGTAGCCGTGGTTCTCACAGGACGGTGTTTGCCATCTAAAATTACACCTGTCTGCCTCCGCCTCTGGCACTATCCTCAGATAGAGTAATCTGCTTCCTCAGCTGGCTGTGACAGTGTGTGTGTGTGTGTGTGTGTGTGTGTGTGTGTGTGTGTGTGTGTGTGTGTGTGTGTGTCCAACTATCTTTATGAGAACTACTTTGAGTTTGGGAGCCTTACACTGAGGACATTTTGGAAAATGAGGTCTTTTTAGCTTGGTCCTTGCTTAAAAGGCCCTTTTTATGGGCCAGCACTTAAGTTAGGATTAGGTTAGGCTAAGGCAGTTAAGATGGCATGGTTCAGTTTAGGATTAGGAACTAGGGAATGCAATGTCAATGAATGTCCTAGCAAAAATAGCCTTGTAAGTGTGTGTATGTTTATATCTGAATATGGACTCACTGGCCCTCCTCGTGTGTCCTCAGGAGAAAAATTACTCTTTATATAAAAAATACAAAACTCTCCTATAATCATCACAGGTCTAAAAAAAATGTGCTAATTGAAAGGAAAGTTTCTCTTAGCGACACCTCACCACAATCACGAATGTTTGTGGTTGATTTAAAACCTCTGCACTACTAACAGCCAGTATTAAGTTAAAGGCTGCTTTTAAGCACATACGACTATGTTAACATCTTTCCCTCAGATTACAACGTACTGATGCCAGAATTCATTCAGGGGGTGCTGATCATATCTGCGCGGAGGGCGCAGGTTACTGTGGTCATGTATCCACACTGTTACACCCAGACGGATTCCACAGTGGCGACATCCTGCCAAATATACCGTGCACCATACTGAGTTCTGATGTGCGCTGTGCTCGTCTATGTCTGTCACCTTGCTCATCCAGGACTTGCGCTTGCACATGGCTTTCCTCCTTTTCACGGCCTCCCACAGCCTTCTCTGCCCTGCGGTCAAGAAGAAACAAAAAGAGGCAATAGGTCAGTGGCAAGGCATTCAAATGAGGACTGCAACTGCTCAAGGATCCATCAGGAGGAATCTGAGTGAAAGAAGGGTATACCATAATGAATTTCAACACATTTACCACAACAGGAAGAAAACCAAACACCCAGCTTTGATATGAAATGAGACAAAGAGCAAAAAGCAAAGGGAAGGAGGAAGAAGAAAAGATAATAAAACGCCAGAGAGCAGTGAGCTGTGCAGTGGAGAGACATGTGAGGGAATATATGAGCATGCGAAGTGGGTGTAATTAGTCTTAAGCGGCTGTGAAGCACAGGCCCTGAGGGCTTCAGTAACTGGATTTAGAACAATTCTGCTGTGATCCACTTTATACACACCGCAGACAAAAGATCTGACAGTTTAATATCCACTCTCACTGTACCTAATTACAAATTGTGACTTTGTAATGACATTAAATGCATTAGTGATGCAGGATTTGTTCAAGCAACATCAAGGATGAGCCAAATGACACAGTGCCATTACTGAACACAAGAGTCATACTTAAGGCTATGTATAGATGCATACAGAGAACAAAAGTAATCATAAATATAAAAATTGCTCATTAAGCTATGAAAGGCCAGTACTGCTTTATTAGGAAATAAAACACATGAGCAGAGAAGACAGTAAATGATGATTTTATGAAGTTGTAGTTTGGAATCAGAAATTCTGTGTCTTGCGCTCATTTCCAGTCTTGAAAGAGTTGATAAAAACAAGCCACTAAACAACAGCCATGCTTTCAGATATCTAGCTACACTAAACCACCGCTCTGAGCTAAAAGCTAATATCTACTTCTACAGTCTACAGCCTGGTAACAAAGGCAGTGCCAACATCAATATTTTAAGACTTATAATGTATGTTAAATATATTCAGCATCTGAATTTAGCACGAAAGAGTTACAACATTTGCTAATTAGCACTAAAACTACAGGACAAACTGAAGCTGATGGGGATGTAGTTCATTTTTAGATCACAAATTATGGACAAAGAGTACAGGAGATAAACCGTAGGATTTTTCCTTTGAATAAGGAACATTTATACTAAGTATCTAACACTGGAAGCCACTAGCAGGAATACAAATTTAAACACAAGAGAGACATGCCAAATGAACATCTGGATGAGCTTCTTTGGCACAACAACACTGCGGTTCTCTCATTCACTCACTGACAAAAACACACACATACACGCAGGTACTGTGTCTCACCGGGTCGACCCATGCCGATTTTCTCCAGGTCTTCATTCTTTACGTAGTCAAAGTGCGACAGCCGTGTGACGTTAAGGTCATCTCGGATCCGTAAGAAGTACTGCTGCAGCTGCACTTCCATCAGCAGTTCCAGCAACCATTCCGTCCCTTCCTCACATTGCATGCTGCTGCCCAGTTTCTGATAAAAATACAAAGACACACACAGAGTTAAGCCCATTCAATAGTCATTCAACACCTCTCCCAATACATGCTCCAAAATCTGTAAAATACACTCAAAAAGGAAGTCAGCCATCAACAAACAGAGAAAGAAAGGAAACTGAGCTTGGAGCCAGCTCCCTCTTAACTAAATCATTAACAGCCTATTGCTTATAAAAATCAAGTCACAAACTCAAGATCAAGGGGGCTAAAGCGGCAAACATACTGTAGCATAAGCTACTTATCAAAGGATAAAAACAATGAAAACAGTCATTTTCACTGCAATTTGATGTCACTGTGGTGTCAACAAACCACTTAGTCTTCAATTAAGTTAAGCTCAAAACAAAGAAAGTTGTTTTTGGCTGACTTGCTGTAGACTGCTCAGACATGAATGTGCCAAAAAAAACAAAAAACAAGAAGAGCAATACAAGAAATATATTATGCAAAACTGATGTCCAAACGTCCAAAAACCAGACGTGGCCCCGAAACGGTTTCACCGCAATTCCTCACAACACCGAGTCAGCCCATCAATCTTTAACGTAAAAACAAAAAACATCCATTTAACGTAACCAGAAACCTAAACCTAGATGGGCTTCTTCACAAGGCTATCGTCTCAAACTGATGCAAGTTCAATTCAAGACAGTAAACAGCTTTGCTGGAGAACAGCTACACCTGCTCAGAACTTTAAGGAAGTAAACTTGTAAACCAAGCTTAACAACACATGGAAAAGAGAAACATTCCTAATCCGCACATAAAGGCAGACAAAACTTTACGATGGGTGCTCTGGCTGAAGGGGTCACTCCACTGATCAGTATTTAGACTCGGCGAATGAGGAACTTCCTGTGCTGGCAAAGGCGAGGTTACGAGGTCCAGAGAACAGTGTCACAAAGGTCACTGCTTCCTTGCTCGCTGCCATTTAAACTTCCTGAGGGACTTGCTTAGAGGCCATTTCCTATTATTTAATGACTCTGGCCTTAGAAGCTCAAGATCACACACACACACACACACACACACACACACACACACACACACACACACACACACACACACACACACACACACACACACACACTTCTAATGGTGGGCCATAAAATAAAGCCCGTATGTGACCAATCCCTAAATCTATCCCTAAATCTACTATGTCTTTTCAGAAATAGCTGTTCTGTATTTTACAGGAATTTTAGATGTGAGGTCTGACTGAGGTCAACTTATTGGGAGGGCTCAGTCCCCAATGGTTATGGCAGATGTTTGTATCCTGATACAGATTCATTCCTATAACCATAAAAATGGGTCAGCTGTCTTTTTGAAATCACAGGAGTCCTCTTATTTTGGTAAAAAAGTCCCACTGTCAGAACATTCTTTGAAGCTATCTTTGAAATCCTCCTGTTAGTTGAAAACAAGAAGTAAAACGGTACACTGGTAAGCCAGGAAACATTCTCGCGTGATCCGGTGACAGTAGTGCCTGTGGTTTTAGGATTAACTAGAGCTGCTGTCATTTGAATCCATCTCCATATTTTGCATTTTGCTACATCATGCCTGACTCTTATCCTGAGAAAGACGATCCAACGGCCCTTTTGGCTGGTCCACTACGGGTTAAGCTGTGCCAGTGGCAGACATGCTATTAAGAGTTTGACGCAAAAGTTTTCCCAAACAAGAAACAAATGATTTTTCATTTTCATTTAATCCTTTCATTTTTCCATGAAAACAAGCCCAACTCATCCTTTACAATCTTCCCCAGCAGCAGTCACCACTGAAGAAAGAATGCTATTTCTCTGGACGGTGCCAAAGACGCAAGTCAGCTTTCTCTTGGGCCTCATTTCATGGCAGTGTCATTTGAGGCATGAGGGGTCAAAATCAGGGAGATGAAGCGCTTCTACTTCTTGGCCCACTAGCAAACAAATTATTAACCCATTAAGGCATGTTGGGTTTGTTTTTTCCTGAGACACGTTCATAGAAATAAGCTTTGATACAATTAATTTAGGTGGCTAAGAAAGAGCTTTATACAGGGTGTATCAAAAAGAAACATCTGACTTTAAAGTGCTTTAAATCCGCAGCTGTTTACTGGTAACAGTCGAAACATGTACTGGTAGAAAGCGAGGATTTAAAAGATTCATGTGGTGGTTGGGACGAGTTATCGTATTGATGTGTGCCATGTATCTGGTTGGGGACACACTGAGCACGTGTAAACGATGCAAGTTTTGTATGTAAAACTTTACATGCAAGCGTCTATGCCCATTACTTTGAAACATATAGCCTTTTGAATTCTTTTTGATACACCATGAATCTTCACCAGCTGAGATCATCAAATTATACTTTCTCCAAACAAAACAGGGTCCTTCCTTTATTTAGTTTATGTAAAACGTCATCAGGAGCTTAACTTCTCCTAAAGTAGGAAGTAGAAAATGTACATTTTGAAGATGTGAGGTTAAACTTGAAAGAAATGCTGCATCCCAACTGTTAGAAATGACTTCCGTTAAGACTCTGAAGAATCCAACCAGGGCTAGAAATCCAGAACTAACTAGTGATCTATATACTTTCCTTCATTTCACCATATTTTAAAGAAGCATCATGAAATGCTGACAGATTAAGAAGCTAAGCCTGTTTGCACTAAACTTGTCCAAGCTTAGCGTTTACTTCAAAAAATATTGAAAACGACCAAACAGGGAGGAAAACAAAGAGAAATAAATGAGGGATGCAGGAATTTAGATGCAGAGAAACAACATGGTGTCATTGCTGAGAAATGCTTTTGGCCTGAACGAATTCCTCAAGGTGGTGCTGATATTCACACAGGCGCATGTACACGTACACAGACACACACACACAAACCTACACCTTCTGGCCAAAATCATGTCCTGTGTTAAATCGGTTCTGCTCTCACATCCTGCTGCAATAACAACCATCCCTGGGGAGAGCCTCAGACCAGCTGGAGAGTCCACACACACACACACACACACACACACACACACACACACACACACACACACACACACACACACACACACACACACACACACACACACACACACACACACACACACACACACACACACACAGAGAGTTAGAGACAACTGACCTCCACCATACCATATTCATGATTCATGTATTCTAACAACTAATTAAACCACATGACTCTGACTATAGTTACAAGCATCCATGTCATGCTAAAGAAGATATCCCCTCAATGGAATATGGAGAGTAGACAATCCAGCAGAGCAGACTTACTCGATATACGTGAAAGCGTGCCAGGAAGGGGAATGTCTTTTTCAGCTTGTCAAAGCGTCGCATCCTGAATTCCTTCGTCTGGGATGAATGTAGGTGCAAATAAAGTGCATACACGTTTAAATGGCCCGTGGTTGTTGCTTGTCCTTTAAATCATTACCAGAGCCACAGCACCCTTGGTTTGAGTCTCTGAGGGAATTCTAAGAAGCGCACACAGTTTTTGGATCCGGACCCAAACCTATGAACCCGAGAAGGGGAAGAAAAACTTCCTGAAACCCTGCACGCAAATCTACAGCATTCCATGGCGGGGTCAATCCTCCTCTAAGCCCCTTCTACTGCTTCAGCTCCCCACAAGAAGTCAAAGAGGCATTTATGTAGCACTTGAGAATGCAGAAGAGAACTCAAACTGGCTTGTAATATTAGGAAAGAAGGCTGGAGAGCGAATGGAAGCTGCTGCTTCTAGCAGAGAAAGCCTCCCAGCTCTGCCCTCTGCCCAAGTCCAGCCATGTGCCCTCCTCAGACAGCAATGAGCCAGTCATCCAAACTTGCAGAACTTCACAAATAAGTCACTCCTTCTTCCTCCCTTCCTTTCACTGCCTCTGTCTCTCTCTCCCTCTCTCTCCCTCTCCGTCTCGCTCTCTCTGCTTTGCCTGTGCATATACTGTCTGTTTGCTTTTCGATCCCTCCATCGCGCATGGGACTAAAAATAGGAGCGTCTTCTGCCCGATTCAATCCCCTCGGCAGCACAAACAGACGAGCCAGAGTCGGCGTCTCCGGCTCCACTTTTTAGGCTTTAAAAACATGCATGTCTGCCAGCGGGGGGAGGGAGGGGGGCCAGTCTGCATTTGTTTACAGGTAGCATATGTGCTTGAGCTTCATGTTGACTGCTTATAATTCTCACTTCTGCATCAGCCAAATTTTCTCTACCCCTTTATCCTGCCCCCTCCTGCAACTCCACTCCTCACCCTATCTGTCCTGACCCCCGAACCCCCCACCCACCCTCCTCCTGCCGTCCGTGCAGTGCAGAGCAGAGCGTGGTGCAGAGGACAGAGGCTTCATGGTATTCAGCCCGGAGGAGCATTTGATCCAGGGCCAAAGGGTCACATTCAACTGCAGGAGGGGGAGCTTGTTTCCTGTGATGCAACCTCCCAAAGACACACACACACACACACACACACACACACACACACACACCCCAAGCGCTCTTCCAGCTTCTCCCTCTGTTGCCTTGCAGAATTTCCCAACCTGCTTAGTGTAATATTTTCTCAACTGAAATGTATTGTTGAATGGCAATCATTATCTCTATGATTTACGAGTAGATTTTCCTACTATATATTTTTTCCAAGTTTCATTTTAAATCTATTTGTTATGATCTTTAATCACTTATAACCAACGCATTGTGTAAGAGTATCTGCTTAACAAACCCAGAAGCATACTCGAAGCACCAATCATTAACCACCAGGATCATTCGGACAATGAAATAGTGTATGAATAATTTCTGAGGTATGAACCACACGATGTGCAAAACAGATTTACAGATATCTGTTAGTGGATGACTAATAGTTTACAGTAATAGTGAAGAAAAAACCCACATGAATATAATTATGATTACATAAGACCTGCTCAGGTCACTTAACCGCGGTAAACTCGCACACTCCTTTTCTGTCACTGTGACGTCTTTTTTGCGCTGACTAAAACTCCTGCCATCTCCCTTCTCCTCCCTATTCTTCACTCCTTCATTAATCCCTTCTCTTTCACTCCCATGCCTCCTTCTGTCCCTCCTCTTTATCCCTGAGGATCTGGCCAAACTCTTGCATTTTCTTCTTTATTTGGTGCTGCCTTTTATTTCCTGCCTCTAATCCTCTAAAAATGTTATCTCTCTTCCACTACGCTGACTATAAACAAACCCGTAGCGGCTGTTTTTCAGACCAGTGGTGGCAATAAGCCACGTCTGCCTCCGTGGGCAGATATTATTAAACTTTTGCCTTTCTGATTTCACCACTCCTCCTCCCCCTTCTTTCGCTCGCTGTGCTGTTTTTCATAAGTCTAGCCCATCAATCCACACTTTGACTTAGCTGTTCCCTTTTCACTAGATTTAGTTTTTTATAACGCTCCCTCTGTCTTACTCTCTCTTCCATTTACTTCCACACACTTCTGCTTTGAATTAGGAAGTTTTGTGTTTACTAGTCTAAGGGTGGACAGAAGGCGAGCAGGCAGAGGTGTTATGGGATGGAAATAAAAACTACAAATGGTGTTTGATCATGAAGTATTGGAGTTTAATCAGAGACGGGAAAACAGGCCTTTGTCAGAGGCGGGTGATGCTGTGCAGCGTGAGTTTGCATACCAATTTATTTGTGTAGTTTGTGTACTTTAATCAGCTGTCTAAATGACTTTATTTGAATGTTTTGATTTATAAAAATTATTATTTTTAACTGTAATGTGTAAGTGAACAAATTGTCTCACTTTAGAGTGACGTTATAATAGATTCAACGAAGTCAGCCAGGCAAAGGCAGGCGGCCATACTGTCATCAACACAGGGAACAGTGTGCTAGCTGATGATATCCACATTGGAGTCTCTTTACTGTGCCCCTTGCCCACATGGAGAGGGATCAGAATGACATCAGCCAAAACTTTAAGAGAACATGGCCTACTGTATCCTACATCCATACTGTATAAATCCACAAGGCCCTCACACAGGTGGAAAGTCGCAGCTCATGGTCATCACCTTAACACAAGCCAACTAAGGATACCAAACTTTTTATATAAGTAGAACAGCCTAAAAATCCCCATGCCTTCCGTTTGGATTTCTTAGTTTACAGAGTCTCTATTGCTTTTGTTTGACAGCATTGCATTAAAGTATATTATAGTTACTATATGAGTCAAGCATCCAGAATCATAAGGATCACGTAGACCAATTAATATCATAACTACCTCCCTAGACTATTCAGATTTTTGCATCAGCCGTATTTTAATAGATGCCAATATAGAATTTGTCACAGTAAAGTTAGCTTCAGTGATATGATAAATAAGGAAGTAATGTTTGCTTTGGAGCACTTATGTAACTCACAAGACTGTGAAACAGATGCTATGAAATAGCCCACATTCCTGAAAATCAGCAGCAGGACAAAGAAGGACATTACTAACATAACTGGATTTTTTTTTTTTTTTTTAACACCAATACTGGACATCTTTATTTGCTGATAGTTGTTCATGATCAGAAATGTGTGAGTGTAAGTTCTCTAACAAAGGTTTCAGTATTATCACAATTATTTATTGTGGCAATAAGCAGATTATTGCCACAATAACCACAGTGACAGCACTGAGCAGCTCCTTCAGTGGGAGACTGCGGCACCCACAGTGTGGGACGGAGAGATTTCGCAGGTCTTTCCTCCCCACTGCTGTCAGACTCCATAATAAAGACTTTAACTGATCAAACACACACATCCATACATATGCAATAATACTAAGTGCAATAATCCTTTCTGTCATCGTTGTATTTTTACTCAGTTGTATATAGCATTTGTATTTGTATTCTATTTTTATCTTATTGTATATTTATTTTATTTTATTCTACTGTATATAGTATTTTATTCTATTCTGTACAGTTGTGTACTGTATTTATTCTTATTGTATCCTAATTTTTGCCTCATAACTTTTGCACTGTCCACTCCTGCTGTGACAAAACAAATTTCCCACGTGTGGGACTAATAAAGGTTATCTTATCTTATCTTATTAAACATGTGACCCTGGTGTCTCCAGACAGCTGAGTCAACAACAACAGCTGGTTAAAAACATTATGACAGGTAACGTTAGTTATTGTTGCGAAACATGGCAGCACTTCTTTATCAGTTTTGAAAATCACTTCCAGTTCATTTCTTTGTAAGAGAACTGAACCTTTTATTTGTATTTTATATTTTTACTGACTCATCTATGTCCTAGTCTACTCATCTGAGATGTAAAACAGTGGCATGAATGTTTCTGTTGTATTTTAGCATCTTATATGAGCTCTGTCGTCACATCTGTTTTCCACCGGTTATCTGACCTCAGAACAGATTTAAATAAGTTAAATACAGGAAATAAATAGAACAGGTACAAACAGTGTATATATCACAGTAATATGCTGATTTATGAGTGTTATAGAGGAGGAGCATCACAGCAGCAACAGCTTCACCTAATGTACAAAGTAACATTCAAAGAATCTCACAGAAATGCTGCAGTTTGAACATCAACACTCAGCTACAGTTAGAGCTGAAATGAGCCTGTCTGTCCAGATGGTGGCACTGTAAGCTCACTTTTCCTGCTCTGTTACAGACATGATCTTATATTCTGTTTTTTTTTTTTTTTTTGTTTGTTTTTTTTTAATAAATAGGACAGGGGGAATGAATGAGAGAAAGAGGGGGAGAGAAAGAAAGAAAACCAAAGGGGAGAAGAGACGGTGAGAAGGGGGGGGAAGACATAACTGGATTTTTACAAAATGTTGTCCATTAATTCATCAAAAGAAACAACACTGAACAATTATCAGTTGTCAGTGTCAGTTGGATTGATTAATCAACATGATTCAACAGTAATGAAGGTGAAAAAAGCAATAGCTTTAAACCACTTCAAACAGAACTCATTATTAATTACCTTTTGTTAAATTAAAGAAATAAAAAACAAATAAAGAGATAGGCTGGGATAAAAAGAAGAGGAAATATGGCGACACCAGTGTGGCAGTTTAGTGAAACGGGAAGCTGTGTGTGTGATAATGCAGCGTTTGTGTAGAGTACCATCAAATATCCAATTTCATCTGATGTTTTGTTAGAAATCAGTGGAAGGAATGTGTGAGAGAGCCATCAGCTGCCCCCTGACTAAGGAGATTAGAGCAATACGATTAACATAAGTCAATATGTATTGTTGCCATATGAACACTAGGGGGCACCAAATCTTAATATGAGGGGTTTTCATTGCTCTGTGTGTGACAAGCATTTGTTTTTCCACTCTAAAAAGACTTTGGGATTACACAGGTCACTCAAACTTTTATCAGTTGCCTTTCTGGTTATGTGGGGCCAGTTTATGACCAGTGGCAACAAAATCCAACTAAGGAAAAACAGCCCATTTTACCATGCCTCGAGGTGTCTTTTTTTTTCTTTTTTTTTTTTGCCTGTCCCGTTTGGCTCTTTTGCCATCAGATTTGTTGTCTAAAGGCAAAGAAAGATGCCCAACGGATTTACTTTACCAAATTGACCATCCCAGCCTTGCCGTAATGGTCCATTTGATTCACCTTTTATTGTTTCTTTTATTTTCACTTACTGAATACGGGACAGACTTGACTGGGGGAAAGAAGGGGAGAAAGAAAGAGGGAAAGAGAAACAGCTGAGAAGAGGGACGGGGGAGAAGGGCAAAAGACAAAAACCAACAGAACGGGCAGAGAAAAAAAAAGCATATATCAATCACCTGGATCACCTGCTGAGAAAGAAAAAAGAAAACAAGCAGAAGAGAACAAGAGCAACAGAACAAACAACACCACAATGATACATGGGAATACGACAGCAAATACCAAACACTAAACACCACTGTGCAGCACACAAGACCAACAGAACACAGTGTGCCCTGAGGTAGGAGCCAAAAAGGGTGCAGTTTGTGGGTGTGATCACCCGTGTGTACACCTGTGAGCATGGACGCGCTTGTTTTTTGTTTTTTAAAAGGTTCCTTCTTGTAATAATCTGCTAGAGGGTGTGGGGGGGCCACAGCCCCGAGGTGTCTTGACAACTAGTGGCTGGTGATTAAGACAAAAAATTATTATCAATTTTTTTATTGCTTGCCGAAATAACGAGAAAAGTCTCGTCCTAATAAGTTCAAGAGTTAATTAGGATTCAAATGCTGAAAGTGAAGAAAATTTTGATTCAAAATTGTAAATATCTTGAAATTTAAAGTTAACAAACTGAAATCTCAGTTTGGATGAATTGGATGAAAACTATGGTCATTTTTTAAATCAGAACCAGATAGCATTTAAAACCAGGGCTCTATCTGGCATTACCATGTAGTTACAGTAAGTCACAATATGACTGTAGTGATGGCATTTGTGTCAAACAATATCAATATTTAGTGACTTAAACATGTGATATTTTGATATATTGGCCAGTATTTTTTTCCTTTATAAAATCAAACAGATTTCCATAACACCTATTTTGTGTAGTTGCTTACTCATTTACACTACTCAGATCAGCTGGTTGGTTGGGCGTCCATACATGCGTGGTGCCATAGCGAAGTTGCATAGTGCCCTCTGGTGAACAAGCTATGCAACATCAACACATGGTTTTTCTCCCATCTCTTCTTTATCTTTTTTAATTTTCATTCATCCGTTGATATAAAAGCAGTTGCTGATAGTTTAGTAAACACCTAATTTCAGTTGCTAATTGGTCGATTTTCTTGATTTTTTTTTTCTTTCCAGTTTTCACTGTCTGTTTGGTTTGACTGAGGTTTGGTTTACGCCCTAGTTTGGGTCAAAATACACCTCTGTGCAATGTTCATGGTAATAAAGCTAAAGTAGAAAGCTAAAGTAAGCTAAATAAACTTTTACATGCCGTCTTTTTCCACACAAGTTCTACATATATCACATCACAATAACCTGATCACCTGTGGTGACGACCCTGGAGGAAGCTAAATGTGACCAGTTTATCAAGATCAATGAAATTTATTCAATTAGATAAAACTGTTTGGATTTTTTTTTTACAGATTTACTGCAACTAGCTTTACATTAAGACTGCTGTCTGACCTCGCACGCATGCACAAAGTAGTCTGACCGAGTGGCTTTACAAAAGGACACTAATACTATAAAGCCCAAGTTAAATGTTTGACCGTGAAGATTACATTATCATGACCAGACATCAGATTAGGACCTTTCTAGCTAATAAGATTATGAAGAACAACATGCTGTGAGCTCTATTATGTTACAGTACTGAAACACACATGCACATACACGCACACACACATTCTTGTGTTGATATCTTAGTGAGGACATCTAGTTGACATAATGTTTCTCCAGCTGCTTACCCTAACCATCAAAAATGTTTGCCTAACACTAGCCTCCATCCAACCATAACCTAATTGTAACTCTGACACTAAAACTACATTTTGAGTCTTAAAAATGCCATCAAACTTGTGAGGACAGGCACTTTAGTGCTGACTAGTGGCTGTTGGTCCCCACACAGATGTGTAAACAGGTATACACACACACACACACACACACACACACTTCTAGATTCTGTAATATGATGCTCACTGTATACAGGAAGGCATGCAAAGGCATGCACACCGACTAGATTCATCCTGAGGCACTATGTTGGGAATTAAGTTAGCTTACTGGGCACCGGTGTATTTCTAAACTAAGTTCCAACATTTTGGTAACAAAACATCAAACTGCGTTTTGGGTGCCGGGTGCCAAAAATGCAGAGTGAAGAAGAAGGAGTAGTAGAACTACATTAATCACTTTAGAAACTGTGCTAGAACAATATCTACACAAACACACAAAAACCTCTGACAGAGGACAGCATGCACAGACATACAGAGATCCATCATTCCTAATGTCACAGATAGCAACTATCTCCCAAGGTCTGGCTTTTACGTTTTCCTTAAATCCCTTTACCGTCCACAGGAACTCATTACTCACAAAGCCAGGAGGGGAGAGGCGGTGTGAGGCTGTGAGCGTTAATGTGCCCATGAACAGATTAAGATAAGATAAGATAGAACTTTATTAATCCCTCGGGTGGGTTCCTCTGGGAAATTCGATTATGAGAAAGATGAGAGCTCTGGATGCCAGTGGCCTGCTTCCAGGTCATCACTTCCAGTTTTCAGGAACATATGTGCTGTGTTTTGTCAACAAATGTTGTTTTGGTAGCTTGACCTAATATGCATAATGCCAGACTGTAAAAAACAACCCCCACAAAACAATGAAACTCAAAATCTATCACAGCAGGTAGCTCAATCAAAAGAAATTACTTATTACATTCATATTATTCCAAACACAGTGGATGCCCAGCCATACTCACGGCCGACACAAATTCATCATTTTCAGATAAGGCTTGCCCGCTAATCCCTTCATCCTCCACAGGGGGAAAAACATCCATAAGATATCTGTGTGGAGAATAAAATGGTCACTCTAATAACACAATAAGTATTTTCCATACACCTACATTTTCCGTACATCTACCCTTAAGTGTTTTTCACTCAGTTTCAGAATAAGATGAGGCAGCTGCAGGCTGTGGCGCTGAAAGCTAACCCTAGAAAAACCGCTGTACTCAGCACAAAGCTGCAGCTGTGGAAGGAGACTGATCTGATTCAGCCCCAAACAGAGCACAACAGCTGCAGCGTCCATCGGTTCAACTCTGCTCAACTAGCACACAGATCCTCAACACACACAGGACAGTATCACATTTAAACTGCCGCACACATCTACACATTCATTTATCTTCTCCCTATATTTGCTTATCAACAGCAGGTCCCGGAGGGCTGAAACCCAGTACATGTCAGGGAAGACCAGCGCAGGGCATTGCTTGAAGTAGCAGCGGTAGTGAGTCAAATTTGAACCCAATTCCATTTAAACACAAGTCACCATAAAATGTTTAAACAAACATAATAAGTAAATTAGTAAAAAATAAATAAATAAATAATAACATCCATTTTGAAAAAGTTCAAATTGTAATTCTCACCATACTGAAATCAGGCAATTTTTATTTTATTTTTTTTACATATTTTCAGTTTGTGTTTAGTTTTTTGTTTAAATTTAGATTTTTTGTTTTTAAATTTTGAATTAATTTCTTATTTTCTTGTTTCATTTTTACATTTAATGGTAGAAATTACACATTTCAGTTAAGCTTTCATTCGTTTTTGATATTTATTTTGTTTACTTTGTTACAGGATAACTTTAAGAAGTTTAGGATACACATTACAGTAAAAATTGTATAAAAAGAAATACAAAAAGAAACATTGTGCAGGCAGCTTACATATCACAATTTCAAATATTTGACCAAATGAACAAAGACTTAACATTTCCCGTGTGTTTTAGACCTAAGTTTAGACTGAAGAGCAGAGGCGATCGTGCCTTTGCCTCAGCTGCACCCAATCTCCCTGCTTCTATTCGTGCCTCGGACTCTGTCCAATCCTTTAAATCAAGATTGAAAGCATACTTATTTAACCTAGCTTTCCTGACCAGTTAATACCCTTTTTAAACTTTTTATCTAATGTATTATTTTATTATTAATTTTATTGCTGTTTTTATCTTCTTAGTAGATATTTTTGTATTCACGATCTGACCTTCCTCCTGTATTGAGGTTTGATACCCATTTTACTTAACTCTTAAGGTCTATTAGTGCCTCCATTCTGTCTGTGCTAGTGCCTGATCTGTACTTATGTTGTTTCTCCGTATTACTGTGAAGCACTTTGGCGTGCCTTCAGGTTTTTAAATGTGCTATATAAATAAAACTGTATTTTTTTGTTTATTTATTATTATTCACAATACGTTTCAAGTCCAATTTTTACCTTTATTGTACTTTCATCTGTTCTTTCAAAATTAGTTTTAGTTACCAGTAATAACTGCTTTAGCCACATTTTAATCACATTGAAAATACAGTAAAGACCAAACTATCAACACTGTATACCAGACAGTTTTTTCTTGTTTCTTTAAGCCAACTCCTAATTTTAAATAATCTATTCCAGCCTAAACATGACAGCAACACACACCCCTGACATGTAATGCCCTTGCAGACTGTTGAAACTATTCAGTTTACAACATCTCTACAAAAAAGGGTAAAACGGTGAATTACCGACCTGGTGAACTTATTTATCTAGCTCTGAGTTCAGTGATTCTACACATTTTCTTCTGATGTTGAAAACATTAAAAAAAGGCAACAGAGATGTTTCACAATGGTTTGATGTGGAAATTAAACGGCCAGCCTAAAAGCCAAACAAACAAAAAAAAGAGTCGGGCCTTCACAGTATTTGTGAAATAGTGTGTGTGTGTGTGTGTGTGTGTGTGTTTGTGTGTGGCTTTGCAGAATAGGTGGGAGGGTATAAAATGTCATAGTTTGCCTCTCACCAACCTCATTCTGCAGCACTTCATCAGTGACCTCATGGCTCTGCATGCAATAACTCGGCCTCGTGTGTGGGCGAGAAGCGCCGTGTGTTGTGCGTGGGTACGTGGTGGCTGAGCAGGGCGCTACTGACATACATGGGTAAAAGAGCTAGTACTGTCTGACAGATGAATGAGCACTTTGGGAGATCTATGAAGTGGAGTTATGTTCGCACAATCCAACCAGACTTTTTTCCCCTCAGCAGACGTATGTCTTGCCACAGGTGTTACTAAGAACAATGGCCGTTGTAATATTGTGTTTCAGCAAGCCGGGATAGTGTGACAATGAACACGCAATGCCACTGAAACTAAAGTAAACTTAGTGGCATCCAGTAGTTACACCTGTCTTTGTTTACCCCTTATGCTCTGACGTGTCAAAGAGTCTGTTTGGGGGAAGGAAAAAAAAGCTTATAAATTTTCCACATTATTTAACACTAAAAATGATGGACCACCTTGATCACCTGATTAGGTGCTAAACCATCAGTACGCAAACTGACACGAAGGGAAAAAGGATGCTGAAATGTCGGGAAACCCGGCCCGACACTGACTGAGGAATGAAAGCCATGTCACAGGAAAACAGCTGTGTACATTCACCAAAGTGTTTTGGACATGACACGGCCAGTGTGACACTGAACAAGACAAGATAAATGCTCACAATGGCAATGATTTGAAATACAGAGACACCTACGAAAGCATAAATCATCATTTCATTTCCCTTTGACAGGTTCATACTGCTGGCTGAAATTAGTCCATTACCTACTATTACCTACTACTGTAAAATAAAGGGAACTGCACAGGTCTACCTCTTCATCATCGCTAGGCAGCCTTTGGTAATCCGACTCTGTTGTCTCCTGCAGTCTCTGGTATTCTGCCGTCTCCCCCATGGTGGAGTTCTGAGACCCAGCCGGTACCTGTTCGGGTGCTACGTGTCCTCAAATAGCTGCTGCTCCAGCCCAGTGAGCAACCCACACACTCAGTCGGTCAGTCAGCTCGCGTCGACATCCATGCAGGAAGACAAGTGCGATATTCTGGGCGTCGTTCACGGAGCGGCGTTGCATTATTCCGCAACGCCTGGCACAATACGTCTTATTACTCTGCTAACTCTGCTGTCACTCCTGCATCCAGTAATACCACCTTCATTGTCTTCATCGTTTAGGTTGAGTCAGCATTCGTTTAAAATGGCTGGACAATGAGTTCTTCATTTTCACACCTTTGTGACAGGAACTGACTAGTCTCTGAAAACAAAGCTGCTGATCCTCATGGAAACAGTTTTCAGAAGTGTAATTGTGCTGATAATCTGCAAACAATACTTCTTAATACAGAATGAATAACTCAATTCAGTTCGTGCAGGCAGGAGTAGCTCCGCTTTTGAGAAGATATACAGAATGCAATCCTCTTGAACGGTCTGTCCTTTTCATATGTCAGCAGCATTAAGAAGCTTCTGGGGTGTGAAAATGATCATTCAGAAGTCATTCAGCAAGGATTATTGTCCCTCAGACAATGAAATTCCAGCCTGGGTCCTTGGAGTTGCTGCAGTCAAGAGGTGGGAGTGTTAGGAGGATGAAGCCAAGGTGTGGCACAGAAGGTGAAAAGTCTAACAGGCTCCGCTTGTATCCTCACATCAGCTTCTAACCTCAATCTCTCTCTTGTGCTCAGTTGTGCTCATCTCTGCTGTCACTGCCTGCCTCTCTCTCTCTCTCTCTCTCTGACTCTTGTTCACCCTTCCTTAATGCTGACGCATGCTCCTCATATCCAGCGACGGCTCTCTCCGTTTCCATTTCCATGCCCCAGGCACTACCATGACCAGCTTACCTCCTCTTACTTATCGGCAGTGAAAAATCACAGCAAGCAGTGGCAGCGGTCGTCCGGGTGACGTCTTTCATATTTCACCTGAATTAGCTCCTTCCTTCTTTGTGTGGTTTTTTATTCATTCCAGCGGCTCGGCTCTAACGATGCCGACTGAAGTCTGGGAGCATTTTGGACTCTGCTTTGTCCTAAATGGACTTCCTGATTGCTCGGTCGATGCCTAATCCCTCGCCTGTTGTTATTGTTTTTCCCCCCCTCCTCTCCTTTCGAGCCCTAACCCTCTAACCCGCTTTCCACACGCTTCCACTTTTTTTTCCCCACTCGATGATTTGGCGAGTGGTCGCCTCTTCTATTACCGTGGCAACATCAACCCATCCCACCTCCTCCCCGCTCCAGTGTTCTGTAGCCACGGTGATCCACTCAGCTGTGGTCCTGATAAAAGCAGCCAATGAGAATAAGTCAAGCCAACAGGAAAGGGAGGGGGAGGAGAGTGTCAGGCGAGAGGTGGAGAGGCGGAGGGAGCCCTAATGAGGAGAGTTAATCTTCCCTCTGAGAGGGAGAAAAACATGGCCATGCTGCTTTGTCTGTGTTTGTGTGTGTAAAGCTCTCCAGTATAGAGGACATCCAAGCCATCTGGACCTTGCTGTGTGGACATCTGGGTGAAGAGGAAAATAGAATAAAAGAACAACGCATGTGCATCTGCGTACGCACACACGACACTTCCCCATCGCTCCAACTGATGCCATTGAGGAAAAAAAAAATCTTTAAAGCACTCTGGGACAGCACAGAGTATTTGTTTACGCATGCATGATCTCCTCCTCCCCTCAGTCCATGTCACTCTTTATTCCTTCCACTTTCATATCCTTAAAACTCGCCCCTCTTTTGTTTTGCCTCCTCTCGCTCTCTTCTCCATCTCCGACTCCACTCCAGTCCTGCTGATGTCCTTAGGCCAGTTATTTACGGCCCACTGCACAACATTCATTTTTTGCTCTCATTCCTCCACCTCTTCCTCTTTTCTGTGATCTGGTCCTCCGGAAGCAGACTTGTTTGAGAGGCACGCAACACAACACAGCAGTGGAACAAAAGCAGCAAGACTGCGTAATTGAAGTTAAAAAATTATTATTTTGGTCAATATTGACGTCACCATGACGTCACCACTTTTTAAAGTTAGAATTTGTCAATTTTCTTTTCTTTTCTTGTTTCTCGCTCAAAATCTAAATCCAAAATGTCGTGGTTTACCTTACTTGCATTAGAAAAAAAAAAATTGCAGAATAAACCTTTTATCTCGATTATGTCATTTCCATTATTGCTGGAAGAGTAGAACTGAATATAAAATCAATTATCAGCCGTGATATGCGTACGCCTCCAAAGAAACACATGGTTTGCGCATAATTATTTCTGCAAATGTAAGTGATACGATTTGGATGCACACATAATACACAGTTACACACACTGTAGGTCAGCGATTCTGCATTTATTATAAATCAGGTCCTCAGACACCTACTGTGTCCAAGTTTTTAGTGTATTTATAGGGCAGTAATATCAACTCATACTCTAGCAGTACATGCTGACCTCTCCTCTTTTACCCCTGCTATGGATTCGTGTTTCGTGTTTTATTATTCCATCCCTCTTACAGCTCAATCTTAAATGAAACCTCTTTATATGAATTTACTTTTTTAGTGGAGTAAAAAATCTCAAGAGCTTTCAACCTTAATGGCCAACAACATTTCTTAAAAATAGTCATGACGGGTGGGATTCACAGTGTTGCATTACCTATGATCTTAACAACATTCTGCACGTATTTGAGAACTGAGGTTACCAGCTGCTGTAGTTTTGAAAGTGAGGATTTTGACTGCTTAGCAGTTCAGAGCCTGGGAATTGGTCTGGAATGGATGGAGGTTAATTCAGCATCCAGATGCCAACTCCTGCAATACATGCGGGTATGTTTGTTTTCCTAAAGTAAGGAAAGTCTGCCCTGAAAGAAAGATGTATGACAGCACAGGCTTCTCTAAAACTGTGCTTCAATGGTGTTTTCATAGAAGTTAAACTAAGCAACGCAGTATCCACTGATTAATACCCACTCTGGGTATTGGATTTTCAAACTGTGGGTTGATAACAAGCAGGCATCCATACTTTCCACAAGAAACTCAGACTGCAGGTACCATTTAGTTATGAATGTGATTTTTTAAGCATGTTTTACTTTGATACACATTTTTCTAAAATTCCTAAACAATTTTTCCATGCAGACTTTCACAGAGCGCTGAAGCGCACATTTTGAAATGGGGTCATACAGCGAGCCCTCCATCAGTGTATTTCTCTCTTTAAAGTGTCTAATGATACATTTGTCCATTCAGTTTCTAACTTTCTTGAATCATGTCAAACGTGTAGGCATACAGAACGAAATGAAAAAACCTCTACAGTGCAGTATAAACAACACAGCACTGCTGAGTAACAGCAGATACCTTTCCTGTTTATCTGAAATGTTTAACTGCATAAACTGTCCAAAGTAAGAGGCAGTGAAAGAAAAGTTGAGCCGCAGGAGAGACGAGAAAACAGAAGGGATCTGCGGTGAATTGAGGCCATGATAAATGAAGCGGTGCTGAGCTGCGGTGTTACGCCGGGTCACTGCTGCCCACCAGCTGCCCCCTGATGAAGTTAACACACTCAGTTATAGGCTGCTCCACAGACTGATAAGAGTGAAGGGCAACGATGAAGGACGCTGTGAAAATATTTTTCCGCACCAACCTGAATTTTAAAAAATCGGTTTGTAGCCGATGATAAGCACCCGTCAACCTTAAAAGTAGAGCTTTTGTTTTGCAGGAAAAGATTGCATTTTTTCTGGACATGTGGATAATACAAAGTGCATTGCTCATTCACCAGCATCATCAGAATACACTCATCTTGTGTGTGTGTGTGTGTGTGTGTGTGTGTAAACGCTAAGCTTGGACAAGTTTAGTGCAAACAGGCTTAGCTTCTTAATCTGTCAGCATTTCATGATGCTTCTTTAAAATATGGTGAAATGAAGGAAAGTATATAGATCACTAGTTAGTTCTGGATTTCTAGCCCTGGTTGGATTCTTCAGAGTCTTAACGGAAGTCATTTCTAACAGTTGGGATGCAGCATTTCTTTCAAGTTTAACCTCACATCTTCAAAATGTACATTTTCTACTTCCTACTTTAGGAGAAGTTAAGCTCCTGATGACGTTTTACATAAACTAAATAAAGGAAGGACCCTGTTTTGTTTGGAGAAAGTATAATTTGATGATCTCAGCTGGTGAAGATTCATGGTGTATCAAAAAGAATTCAAAAGGCTATATGTTTCAAAGTAATGGGCATAGACGCTTGCATGTAAAGTTTTACATACAAAACTTGCATCGTTTACACGTGCTCAGTGTGTCCCCAACCAGATACATGGCACACATCAATACGATAACTCGTCCCAACCACCACATGAATCTTTTAAATCCTCGCTTTCTACCAGTACATGTTTCGACTGTTACCAGTAAACAGCTGCGGATTTAAAGTCAGATGTTTCTTTTTGATACACCCTGTATAAAGCTCTTTCTTAGCCACCTAAATTAATTGTATCAAAGCTTATTTCTATGAACGTGTCTCAGGAAAAAACAAACCCAACATGCCTTAATGGGTTAATAATTTGTTTACTAGTGGGCCAAGAAGTAGAAGCGCTTCATCTCCCTGATTTTGACCCCTCATGCCTCAAATGACACTGCCATGAAATGAGGCCCAAGAGAAAGCTGACTTGCGTCTTTGGCACCGTCCAGAGAAATAGCATTCTTTCTTCAGTGGTGACTGCTGCTGGGGAAGATTGTAAAGGATGAGTTGGGCTTGTTTTCATGGAAAAATGAAAGGATTAAATGAAAATGAAAAATCATTTGTTTCTTGTTTGGGAAAACTTTTGCGTCAAACTCTTAATAGCATGTCTGCCACTGGCACAGCTTAACCCGTAGTGGACCAGCCAAAAGGGCCGTTGGATCGTCTTTCTCAGGATAAGAGTCAGGCATGATGTAGCAAAATGCAAAATATGGAGATGGATTCAAATGACAGCAGCTCTAGTTAATCCTAAAACCACAGGCACTACTGTCACCGGATCACGCGAGAATGTTTCCTGGCTTACCAGTGTACCGTTTTACTTCTTGTTTTCAACTAACAGGAGGATTTCAAAGATAGCTTCAAAGAATGTTCTGACAGTGGGACTTTTTTACCAAAATAAGAGGACTCCTGTGATTTCAAAAAGACAGCTGACCCATTTTTATGGTTATAGGAATGAATCTGTATCAGGATACAAACATCTGCCATAACCATTGGGGACTGAGCCCTCCCAATAAGTTGACCTCAGTCAGACCTCACATCTAAAATTCCTGTAAAATACAGAACAGCTATTTCTGAAAAGACATAGTAGATTTAGGGATAGATTTAGGGATTGGTCACATACGGGCTTTATTTTATGGCCCACCATTAGAAGTGTGTGTGTGTGTGTGTGTGTGTGTGTGTGTGTGTGTGTGTGTGTGTGTGTGTGTGTGTGATCTTGAGCTTCTAAGGCCAGAGTCATTAAATAATAGGAAATGGCCTCTAAGCAAGTCCCTCAGGAAGTTTAAATGGCAGCGAGCAAGGAAGCAGTGACCTTTGTGACACTGTTCTCTGGACCTCGTAACCTCGCCTTTGCCAGCACAGGAAGTTCCTCATTCGCCGAGTCTAAATACTGATCAGTGGAGTGACCCCTTCAGCCAGAGCACCCATCGTAAAGTTTTGTCTGCCTTTATGTGCGGATTAGGAATGTTTCTCTTTTCCATGTGTTGTTAAGCTTGGTTTACAAGTTTACTTCCTTAAAGTTCTGAGCAGGTGTAGCTGTTCTCCAGCAAAGCTGTTTACTGTCTTGAATTGAACTTGCATCAGTTTGAGACGATAGCCTTGTGAAGAAGCCCATCTAGGTTTAGGTTTCTGGTTACGTTAAATGGATGTTTTTTGTTTTTACGTTAAAGATTGATGGGCTGACTCGGTGTTGTGAGGAATTGCGGTGAAACCGTTTCGGGGCCACGTCTGGTTTTTGGACGTTTGGACATCAGTTTTGCATAATATATTTCTTGTATTGCTCTTCTTGTTTTTTGTTTTTTTTGGCACATTCATGTCTGAGCAGTCTACAGCAAGTCAGCCAAAAACAACTTTCTTTGTTTTGAGCTTAACTTAATTGAAGACTAAGTGGTTTGTTGACACCACAGTGACATCAAATTGCAGTGAAAATGACTGTTTTCATTGTTTTTATCCTTTGATAAGTAGCTTATGCTACAGTATGTTTGCCGCTTTAGCCCCCTTGATCTTGAGTTTGTGACTTGATTTTTATAAGCAATAGGCTGTTAATGATTTAGTTAAGAGGGAGCTGGCTCCAAGCTCAGTTTCCTTTCTTTCTCTGTTTGTTGATGGCTGACTTCCTTTTTGAGTGTATTTTACGGATTTTGGAGCATGCATTGGGAGAGGTGTTGAATGACTATTGAATGGGCTTAACTCTGTGTGTGTCAAGGGGGGACAGAGCTGAGCCTGTTAAAACATGTAAACGCCTTCTCTGTCCCCGTGATGGAGAGCACAGCAGACAAGCTGTGGGTGTAATGATAAAATGTTCCCAGCCCAGGCATCGCAGCCTGTTTAAACCTACCTTTAAGAGACTGTTAAGCATCCTGAAAGACTAAAAGGACTGCAAATCCTGGGTCCCTCCTCTCTTTATGACTGTTGGTGGGTAGGCTTCAGGCTCTGGGGGCAACACTAAGCTTTTCAACAGGAGCTGGATGAAATCCCCAATGTCTACTCCTGATTGTGGGGCTTGTATGGTGGAAACATAATCAGGGTAGTAACTGACAGTATAGCTCTGGTGCACTGTATGAGTGTGTGAGTAATATAGTGGAAAGTATTACATTTCTTTTGAATTTGTATTATATTTATTATTTGCATGAACAGATGTCCAAGTGATAGTACCTATCCAAGTCATAGATAAGCTAATCTGCAGAATAGTTTCTGAATTAGTTACAGATTCTAAAAAGAACGACAGGTCATCAGCTATCAAAACTAAATGTATGGCTTCAGTGTGTCTGCATCTTATCATTAAAAAAAGTCCATGTGACTCATAAAACCACTTTTACTGTCAGACTAAGATTTCTCAATTATCCGGCAGCCTTCACCTGAAATGTATCTACCTGCGGTTCAATGAAAGGGATACCTCTACTTCTACCTCTGTCTCAGCCTATTGCTAGCATCCTCCTCAGCTTGTCCTCCTTCACTACAACAACAGCTTCTCTCTGTGGTCTTCCTCTTTCCCTTCTGTCTGGCAGCTCATTCTTCAACATATTTAAATGTTCACACTATCTTGGTTTGGATGACCCCAGGTATTTAAACTGACCTACCTTCACCACCTCTGCTGCTTCCATCTTCACCTTCCCATCCACCTCACTCTCATTCACACACATGTATTCTATCTTGCTTCTATTAACTTTCATTCCTCTTCTCACCATAGCATAACTCCACCTCTCCAGGCTCTCTTTTACTTCAGCCCATCACCATCGCAAACAAGAAGGTGCCCAGAGCTCATTCCTGATGTAATCGCACCCCCACCTTCAACTCATCCGTCACATCTACTGCACACCTCACCACTGTCTCGCTATTCACACGTTCTGCACCAGTTTCATATACTTTCTCTGCCACTCTTGACTTCCTCCTTCAATAACACAGTTGCTTTTTCTACGACAGTGCAGCGCCTTCACATTACCTCTCTTTTTGTCTTTTCAGAATCACCGGCAAACAGCTCAGACAAAACATGACCCCTTATTTCTATTCCTCACGATTAATTAACTGCCAGTTCTTGCCGGTTAAAAACAATCAATGCAAGACAAATAAATGAATGATCACATGCAGCAAAAATTAATTAATTAATTTAAAAAAATTAAAAGAACACAGGCTAACAAGATCTTCTTTGCTGGCTTAGTTCCCTAATATCAGTATATTTTTCCACCAACAGACCTATTGTCTGTCAAATGGTCAGTGTGATTTCTATTCTCCACAATAAAACACTGAGTCCTGACAAAGAAGGCTTTTACCTGTGAAGGAATACTAATATTCTAATAATGAATTACCATTTCAAAGTTAATTCTTTAGACATGCAACGTGGGTTAGTGTTACATTGTATTACAGACCTGTTTCTTCTTAAGGTCCCAGATAAATTCTGCTTACAGCTAATTTGGGTTCCCAGCAGTAAGAAGCACCCATGTAAGAAGACATTTGTCCTTACAGTAAATGGCAGCGACATCCACCCACCCACAACTTCTCATCAGAGACCAAATCTTTTCCCCTTAAAAGATGACTTCAGCTCACTGACTGTGAAAACCACTGTAAATCCTATGGTATGATTCACTACTCCACGATACTAAAGAAGAACTTTGACTGCTGGCTCTGCTGCTGCAATGCTGAGTTCACTACTGCTTGGAAAATGTTGATTCAGCAAGGACCAGAGAGGAAGCTGATGAAGCTATGGCCTGGGGTGCCGACAGTGGATATGTGGCACAGTGGCTCCGTTAGCATTTTTATTGTTTTATAGTACAATCTTTACCTGTAACACTGGTTTAGATCCACCTGGTTATTAGGGGTGGAAAAAAAAAGAAGTTTGAAAGCATAATTTGCTAAATTGCAATACATGTTATCACAATACTCAGCATATTGCAAAATATTAAAAACTGCAACAATATCATATTGTCAGTGAAGTGTCGTGATAACATCATATTATGGTGCGTCTAGTGATTCCCACTTGTTTTCTCCCATCTATGAACAAAAGCATCTCTTCTCTCTCAGTAAGCCGTCACCACCGGCCGCTAACTTGAGTTTCGAGCAGTAAAAGTCTAAAAGTGGAAACTTAATGAAAATGGTGTTCTTGAAATATGGCCTGTCCCATGGCCTTGACACAGCAAACTCACTGTTAGGATCAATCGCAGCTGGGCACTGATTCAAGCCCTTTAATGATTTCCATTCACTCACAATATTTCATAGCTGTCATGAGAAATATTATCCTCAACAAATCCTTTCTAATCACCCCTTTCGTAGAAAGATTTCCATTTCACATGGATCACGGGCGAGCAGGCATGCTCAGTAAATCCACTGCGGACAGAGGTGTGTGCATGTGGGAGAGCGATGAGGAGACAAAGACTGAACGTGTGTGTGTGAGTGTGACTGAGACTAAGAGACAGATAGACCTCCAAGCTTTATAATCCTCAGCTCTCATGTTGTCTTTCTGGGAAGTGTTAAAGGGGCACACGAGTGCGCGTGGTGTTTGCTTTCCACTGTCCCATCAGCCCAAACAGCTGGGATTTAAGAGGGTCATTTAAAACGTGCAGAACAACACTGAAGGCCAGATAAACCATGTGCATCCTGTTCTCTACTTCATGCATACTTCTGACCAGGCATACACACATGTTTAGAGTAACTCAAGCTGATAAGGATGCTAGGTTAGGACGATAAATAAGTTGTGATAGAATTTAACATGAAGCAAATACATATTGCTTTCACAGAGCCTCCAATTCTTTTGAAAAAACAAAGATAATTTTTACTCCCACAAACACACATGTTATATTTTGCCTTGTGAACATTTGACATGGTACTGAAACTCATAACTTTAACCTCCTTCAATAGTTTTTCCCCTTCCTCTTTTCCCCCCAATTCCATGTCGCATGTCTTAGTTTCACATTGGGTAAATCTGAGCTTCCTCTTCCTCTTCACTGCTGTTTTTCAAAAGTAATGTTACTACCAATATTACAATCAGCATTTTTAATCAAATAAAAACGCTGCTGCAAATAATCATTTAAGGAAACGTCTATAACATATTCACAACTTAAGATCAGAATTCAGGTTTGTGAATGTAAGTAAAAATTCATGATGACTGAGATTTAGCTGTAAATCTTCATGGGTGTGACTGGGACACACAAAAATAAAAAGGAAATAAAAAGGAGGACAGGATCAGAGGGAGCAGAGAATGGGTCGAGGTTCTCGGGTCTCACTTAATCTGCATGTGCGCATTTGTGCCAAGGTCATAGGTGAGGAAGTATGCATAGCACCAGAGGCTAAAGCGCTCAGTGCCATCTGGATGCCTGGCCATACATCATGCCAGGGGCTTTGACTGTGTGTGTGTGTGTGTGTGTGTGTGTGTGTGTGTGTGTGTGTGTGTGTGTGAGAGAGACATTGAAATGACACCAAACATACCAGCTCATTCACAGCCTCAGCTCACATGCCAGACAAGGCGTTCACAGAATGCAGATCCTAAGTTTTAGTTTAAGCTGAGCCGTAACGTTAGACAACATGGAAGATGATTAAATCGATCTTTCTGTTACGGAAACTACAGTACAAAGTACAGAGTTTCAAAATTTACTGCTTCATTGAATGCACTTGACACACTGTAACAATTATCCTTGGCTAATAATTAAGTGACAATTTATTATTACTTAATCCATTTGTTTTTGTTTTCATGAAAATGTTATCGTTTCCAATAAACAAAGGTTTTAAATGTATTTAAAATATGCATTTTATGGTCAGCAGTTCAGAAGAATTAATAAATTCTCACTTAATGAGAGCCTGAAGTCAACAAATGTCATCTTAAAAGAAAAACATTTAATTAGCTGCATATCCACTGACTATTCATCTATCAATTCTTTAATAAATGTCCTACAACATTTAAAAATGCATTAATCCAAACTAAATGTCCTCTTTTTAAGCACGACATGCTGGCGCTGACGTCACTTTTCTACTTCTAACGTGTAACAAAGTGCTTGGATGAAGCCATTCGGTTAACTGAAACCATACGGTCTGCTTATCATTTCTTCCTCAGGCCACAGGGGGGCAGTGTGAGACAGTGACGGAAGTCACTCTCAAAGCATTTTTGTTTGTTTTGTTTTTGAGTTGTTGTACCTGAAAGTTCTTCTTTTAAAGACAGTGTGAGGAAGAAAAACAATACTGACATGACTTAATTCATATTTAGCCATCCATATATTTCAAATGCTGCTTAAGTACAGACAAAACTCACTAACATTAACACAGTGTGTTCACGTGTGCGTGTCAGAAACACATACAATAAAAATTACATATAGTTTTCATCGAGATGATGATTTTCGGGATATTTCTGACGACAGCACAGATAATAACTAAACTACAGCAGTAGAAACAACAATAGATGACAGATTATTGCTCAAACTCAGATGTTAATCATTCTTAGCAATGTCTGTCTGCAGCTGTGAAGGATGCAATGTCTTCTATTTTTAGAAAAACAAAACCACCCAGCCTAGAACGGATGTCATGCTTATCCTTTAAGTTGGTAAAGATCACAGGTAAAATACCAGCTTAATGATTTCAACTGATACACTCACCAAGGCCTCACAAACAAGCTCACACTAAGGACTGCAACATTACCACAACATTACACCTCTAACATTAAAATAAATATATAAAGATTTTTTACAAAATATCAAAAGTTTCAAACTGTCATCTCTGTAAAAATACTTAACAAGACATATTTAAGCAGTGTGAGATGTAGGCTTTGTCAAGGACCTGTCAGAAGAATTGCATCATCATGTGCAATGAGTGTGGGTGTGTATGGTCAATATGTAAGCTACTCTTCCAGTCCCTCTGATCAGGAGAGTGAAAGATAAGGAACACAACACACTCTATACACTGCAGCCATGTGTGCGTTTCTGTGTGTGACGACAATGTGAATTCTTCAGTTCGTATTATCACATGCAGACTAAACTATGTATGCCTCAGTTGAAACTAATACAAACCCAGTAACAGAAAAGTTTGGATCCTGTGTAAAATGTAAATAAAACCTAAATAAAAACTTGCAAATCTCATAAACTCATATTTTATTCCACGCAGAACAAGTCAAATGTTTAAGCTTAAAAAATTTACTATCACTTTGAATTTGATGGCAGCATCACGTTCCAACTTTTTTGAGACAGGGCCATGTTTACCCCTGTGTAGCATCCTGTCTTCTTTTACCAGGAGTCTGTAAACCGAGGAGACCATCTGCTGGACTTTTGGGAGACGAATGTTTCCCATTCTTGTCTGCTCAACAGTCCTGTGTCTTCTTTGTCATATTTTAGATGATAATACTTTTTTTGATTTTCTTTTAAATGTTTCCATTTTGTGAAAGCTCTTGGCTGCACTTCGGCACCCAGACTCTTCTACCAGCTGCAGTATATGAGGGTCGGGATTGTCTTGCTGAAACATGCGAGACCTTCCTCGCAAAATACATTGATTGGATGGGAGCTTTGTTGTTTTAAAACCTGTATATAGCTTTCAATACTGATGGTGTCTTCCCAGATTTTCAAGCTGCCAGTTCAATGGGCACTGATTCACCTCCAAACCATCATATCCATGTTCCACAGACGGTGATTCCTGGAAGTCATCCTGAGTCCCTGCGCTGATTTCCACAACTAAATCGTGCCCGTTTTTAATGCAGTGTTTTATAAAAAATCTCCAGATTCTCTGAATTTCTTTGTGACATCATATACTGTAGATGATGAGATATTCAAAGTCTTCATAATTTTTTGTTGAGGAACTTTATTGTGAAAATGTTCTACAATTTCACGTTTTGGAGGGTTTTTTCAGATTTTCCTTTGCTCATATTTACATAAGAGAAACTCCAAACATGCTATTTATACCCAATTATGTTACTGCTTTGTTCACAAATAAACTAATTAGTTCTAAAATGTTCTTTTGTTTCTTTTTAGTACCAATTCCTTTTCCAGCTTTTTGGAGACCTGTTGCTGCCATCAAATGAAAAACACTCAAAATCTTCTTAAAAAGGTACATTTTTTGTTTTTTATGTTCTATTGTGAAATTTGGACTTCAGATTTACAAATGATTGCAATTTGCTTTTATTTACATTTTACACATCATCCAAATATTTTCGGAATTGGGGTTGTAGGTTTTTCCACAGTCGTGCATACACTGTTAAAATGCTAAAATACACATGACCACAGATTCAAATAAACATATGTGAAAGCCCACAGTTCCTGCTGTGAGCATAGCATCCCCCAACCACTAACTGAGGACAACCAATCAGCAGAAAGATGGCTTCAAGGGAGCAGAAACGGCTTGTCTCAGACGGTGGATGAACAGAGGGGCTGGTGGATAGCGTGGCAACCCTTGCACTGATGCTAGTGCATAAACTCCTGATCAATGGACCAAACAAAAGAAACTGGCAATGCTAAAACTTTCCTTCCTTGTTACTTTCCATTGGCAGGATGTGAAAGGTTATATGATATGCAACAAGCCACCAGTTAGTCACTCCATAAACATTTCTAAGCTATTATCCTATAGAAGTCGACTTCTTGGTTCCTGGATGCCCTGAAACTTCAGTGATTAATCCTGTCACAGGTATGAAGAAGACGAATCAAATGAAGATGAAGGTCAGCACCCTGACGTTTATCTTTTAGAGACTGATTTCAGATTATAAGAGGCTCAAGTCTTCTACCCCAGAGCTGTGCGACTGTGTTACCAGTGTCACAAGGTGATCTATTACAGGGACACTTAGTCAGGAAACCCGACGCACTGACAACAGGCCGGACATACAATACACCAGGAAGTCACAGACAGCACGCCAGTCCTCAGGGGGTCTGGTAATGTAATACTTGTAGATCAGGAGAAGAGAAGGGATTATTAAAAGAGCGAATGGTGAAAGGAAAAGGAAAAGCCAGAGGAGGAATGAAACCAACAGCGGGTCATGTGACAACTCGCCTGCAGGTAATTGGACTGAGAAGTGGAGCGGGGGTGGGAGTGTATGGAGTGCCAGCCGGATGTAAGTTCATGGTTAGAATAACACTGTCTCACACCCACAGGCGCACACACTTTGACTCCCAGAGGCTCCCTTTCCTCCAAGTTCTTCTCTGTCAGTCTGGGCCCCAAAAGCCCCTTCAAGCATTCAGAGACACTCCACAAAAAGCACACTCACTGATCACTGCTACTATTCTGGGAGCTTCCGCTTTACCTCTCTGCTCCAGAATAGAGTAGAATATCCATTTCTAGACGTCCACATGCTTACTCCATCTCTGTCCACGTCTCCTCTGTCCTTCTGTTGAGTTTGTTAATCAAATCAGGGCCACAGAATCACTTTTTTGTCAGGAACTATAGGATACTTTCTTAAGAGCATCACAAGCTATCTCTCCTCCACCTCTCATTCTCTTTAAACAGATATGGGATCAAAAACCTCATTAACTTCAGGCCTCTTTGTTGTTCCATTAGACATTTTACTATGTAAAGGAAACCTAAGGCAGGTGATGGTTTGTTACACAGAAACATCTGGAACACGACAAAAAGATCCGTTGTGGAATCTTTTTTTCCTTGTAGGTGATGGTATCTATTTACTGTCACACTAAAACGCATCCTAAGCTGCCACCGGCTGGTCCAAACTGACCAGTAGGCCTGGCCAGACGGATTCTTTCATGACATGAACTCGCGAATCTCAGCAAAACCCAAGTGACTCGCAAAATAAGGCACCAAGTGGAGTTTCAGACAAGGAAATGTGATGTTTTCAATCAGTTTTACAATCAGAATTCATCTTCTCTCCTTATCCATGAACAGGACTCAAAACAGTGCAGTGCTGTTCTACACGCACGAGCCAAGAACACTCCAGTCCCGAATCAAGAGAGTGTGAATGCACACGTGTCATCTTAATTGTGCGTACAGTCTGCATTGCTTATAGTCTGCCTCTGATAAAGAAACACCAAACCTGACAGCAACATCCAGTTGTTTGGCTTGTTTTCATTAAAGCAAAGAACAACTCAACCATAAGAAGTATTATTATTTCTCTTTTTGCTGAGTTCTGCAGACACCTGCTTGGGAGTGTCTGGCAGGCATCCTGTGCATGGGTCTGTGTTTGTGGCAGTGGAATACAAGGGTTTCTATTAAAGCCACCAGTGTGACTCTCACTTCCTCCTAACTCTACCTCATCAGCTAAGAATTCTTATTCAGTGGCTGCGACCAGAAAAACAAACTAAGCTGGGACGTGACCGATCCCTTTTGGTTACACAAACAAAAGCATTATGAAACAGGAAATGGTCAGCCACATCTATCTTCAACTAAAACACACACGCACACTTAAAATCAACATTATGACCACTGATGACATTATCTGAGGAATTTGATCCTTTTCAAAAGGTGAATAGTTCAATTTTAGACCTCCATGAGTTGGTGACCAAAGCAGAGTCAATGTTTGACATGACCTCATGTTTGCATAGTGAGCACATACACACAGACACAGCGTGTCAAAAAGACACAAACATGTGAAGTCCTGAAGCAATGTACACTATGATGAAAACTAGGCATAAAAACAGTCACACCCAAATGCAATGGGCACTGCAATAGTGCTATAGTCTAAGATACTGGAGGTACGAGCAAATACGTGCACTGAAGTTTCTTACCTGCACTATTTGACCCACAGAAACACTGTTTTCTTTCCAGTGTTGGCTCTGTCGTTGTAGATCCTTCTCTCAAGTTGACGAAAGAAGGTCAAACGCATACAGACGAGGGCCCCAATCCATTGAGGTGAGATTATGCTGAGCTACAACTCTGTGGCACTGCAGGGTTAGTGCGTCCCTACATGATTTCATCTCCATCCATTGACGAAACCAGACCTTGGAGTTTTTTCCTTGCTGAAGTAGCCTAAAAAAATATATAAACAAACAAAAAAAGGGATATGCTTCAACAAGTTTTGACTTCATTAAGCATTACAAAGAGTCTGAATGTTGCTTAAATGCAGATGTGCTGTATTTGCATGAAATGTTACTAGCACTAGCACCGTGGATGTTTGTGTACCCTCAGAGCTCCCTAATGTAGCGATGCCAGAAAGAGTTGTTAGCCGAGTTGTGAAAACTCAGGAAATTACTTAATTACTTACTTAAAATTTTCTAGGTATACGGTATGAAACAAAGGTTCTTTCATAACTAACAAATAATTTATTTCAGGACGAGTTCGTTTTTGCATCATTACGCTGCCCTGTGTCCACTCTAGAGCTGGTTCCACAGTTCTTCTTTTGGCTGCTCCCTTTAGTGGTCGTCACAGCGGATCATTTGGCTCCATCTCACCCTACTCCTAGTACTCTCCAGGCAGCTTCATATTTAACATCCTTTGGCCAATATCCCCTGTCCCTCCTCTGCACATGTCCAGACCATCTCAGCCTTAACTGTTTAACTTTGTCTCCAACCTAAGCCGTCCCTTTGACGTGGTCACTTCTGATCTTTCCACACATTTCTACCTTCCAAGGATCCAAACCTTGACACCAGCATCAACCTAGCTCTCTCTCTAGCTCACTCTCTCTCTCTCTCTCTCCACAGTAATTCATCACTATAGCTATGACGAGGAATTATATGTGGGCCAAGACTTTACATTTGTGGGTAATAATAAACCTTTACATTAGGAATTTTCCTTCCCAGGAGCATTATGTTTTAATTTTGAAAACATAATACTTAATGACAACTTTGTGGTTGACTTGATTTATGTAATGGCAAATTTAAAACACATTTATTACCACTCAGCACAAACTTTAAGAAAATGAAAGCCTATTTCACTGAAAATGAAACATCTTCTAAGGTGAAGCTGAAGTCAAACTCTTTCCAACAAATCCACCCACACACATACATGACCAAACAGAGTGCTGGCACCAACCTGAACTGAGTTAACATTCCCTGATTGCAAAACACCGCACGCGGTCAGACGAATTAGATCTTTTTTTAATGACTCTGCAAAAATACTAATGAGCACAATTCTGGATCTATCAGAAATGATTTAATGGAACTCCAAAACAGAAGCATGAGCTTCTTCCCCGCTGAATCAATACCTAGAGCAGTCTACTACCGGAAGCAACTTCCAATGTTGGACATGACTTGGCATTTTTCCAGACCAGGTCTGGGGGCTGGGGTAGGAATGCCAGAGGGGCCCTCTGCAGGAGAAGGCAGTATGAATGAATAAAATGCGATTCACACAGACACATGAGGACACAGTCCACCCACCACCTAGTAAAGTAGCTGACTGGAGCCTACAGTGTCAGAGGAGGAACACCAGGCTATTCTTTTTGCCTGCATGCGCCCGACAAGCAACTCCTTTGTCTCTGAGAAAACAGGCCCCGTATGTAACTGTGGACACTGCAACAGAAAAGTAACACACACTAACCACATACAAGCTCATAGGCGTGAATTGTAAACAAATACGCACACTCAACAGTCTGGCAGCTTTTAAGTGATAAATAGCCACGGGAAGGTCAATTATTTATCTTTGGTGTCAGGGGCTTGAAACAGTTAGCCACTCATTTTTCTATTGACAAAAAAAAATTGTAAAGTGCCAGAGGGCAACATCGCACCACCCCAGGGGACTTTACATTTTTGTTACGCAACAGGGAGAAGCTAGTTTATGGCTGTGGCCCTCACCCTGGCATATAAAGTCACACAACCACCACCCAGTCTCTAGAGGGTGCGGGAACGGCCAGAAATAAACTGCGCACACACAGCCGGGCACAGAGGCCACTTATAACATCACAAATGCACAAGAGCAGCAGTTCTTGTGCCTAACTGAGGTGAGAGGACCAACTACGGAAGCTTCTAGTATAAACAAAAGAGGTTTTCTGTTCACTACTTAATGACAGTCAATTTAAGTTGATTTGAAGGTACAGTTAGAATTTTTTGAGATTATTCGAAAGAAAAACTGGATATTGTACCTATAAATATACTTTGTTTAGTGTGTAATTACATCTTTCAACAAATTGATGCATTGTTATGAACTTGGAATTAATCCATTAAAAATGCATAGGAGCGGCCGCTGGTTTGTGGAAGCTGCCATGTTGCACCACCATCTTGAATACACTGGTCCCTGCTGTACCAATAGCGTTTTATTTATGTATCTAGAGACTGGGTACATACGTAGTACGCCGTATAAAGAGCTAACAACAAGCCAGTTAAAAACAGCAGCAACTGGTTATAAGCTAACATTATACCAGCTAAGCTAATATCAGGCTTAAGTATCCTAAAAATCACATTTCTATTTTTTTGTCCTACAGCGGCCACCGTAACTAGGACAACACACTCTAATTAGGAGCAGTAAGAAAACAGAACTGAAGCTGAACTGTGATTTTTTTTACACACTGTACCTTCAAGTTACCAAATTAATGACTGCCTGAAACAGAAACCCTTGTAACTTTTACAGCTGACAGAAATTTGTCTTTTTAAAATCACTAGGTCAGATATTTTAACTTACATTGTAACCAAATACATGAAAAAGTAACACACTCAAATTAGCTGTTAGCAAATGTTAGCATGTCAACACAAAACTAGGACGTTACACAACAAAATCATTCCTGCTAGCCTGGACATTTTCCACAGTGATTTATTAGCACAGTGATGACAGCGTCTGGTTCAAAGTAGCTCTACTGCTAACCCTATTAAAATCTTCTTAGAAATGCTAGAATGGCTAAATACTCTTAATCATTTATAAAAATTTGACTTATGACCCGAGAACGATCACTCAAACATTCTGAGATAGTGACTAACTGGTGAGTTGAACATGTGATTGACCACAAGTTAAGGCAGCTATCATTTTTGGGTAGTGTTTTGAAAAAGGTTTATTTTTTATTTTATGTAATGGAAGTTAGCATTGTGGATGAAATTGTATATCAAGTTAATACTTCTGACTCCATTGAAACAAATCTTTTGATCCATTTAGGCACAAACAATTGTTCTACGAGCTTAGTTATAGTTAAGCACTAAATAGCAGAATGTAAAAGTAAGCAGAAAAAATGAGCTAAAATGTTGTCGTAGCACTTAACTTTAGTACATAAATCTTCCCATTTAATAACTCTGTGTTTTTACATAAGCTCATAATTAACTGGGATTCGACAGGCTGAATAGAAACGCTGCTTCTCCTGTCCTTTTAAAGCAGAGTCAGTGCTGATTCATGCTTTATACTGTCAACAGTAAAGCCTTTCTTTCATGCAGACTCCCCCGACTGATGAAGTCAAAATGTCACCACTCACCAAACAAGTGTTTTGAGCTGCATCATTTATACAGACTCTGACACACTGACAATAGAAGCCTTTAGTTTTTATATACACACAACCTAAAAATGTAATTATACTCCTGATACAAGCTTCATGTAAACTACATTAAAATGTAATTTAATTTAAATGAAATTAAGCTATTCATTTCATTAAGCTTCAGGAAAGCTCACACACTTGGACATATATACTCCCCTCTGGACAGAGCTAAGCTGCAGTTGGGGGTCATGTGATACAACACGGGAGGGCAACACTTTCTCTGGCAGACAGTGAGGAAGAGGAAACACTATGAGGGGTTTGGAGTATTGAAACCATTCTATCTTTGCTATAGGAGACACTACAGGAAACCCAATACTCTCTATTGCTGTCACACGCACATACATATCTTTAGTGGGTTTTGGAACATATGCTATAGTAAATCAGTCTCCTCCCTATGAATAGAACTGATTAAAGCATGTTCATGTTTAATATTTCTGTTATTTATGGGCTGAATTAATAGTCAGTCATTTGGATTTGGATTTTCTTTTAGATTATAAAGACTTTTAAAATTTTTAAATAAATGGAATTTTTCCAAAGAGTCAGTGTTTACAGTGTTGACCCTTCTTCATAACCTGTGCAACTCTGGCATGCTGAATATCAGCTTCTGGGCCAAACCCTGATTGATAGCAATCATTTCCCTACAGCGCTCCAAGTTGATCACAAATTGTGGGCTTCTGGTTCTCCATCGACTTTTCAAGGACTGACCACAGATTCTCAATCAGATTAACATCTGAGGACTTTCCTGGCCATGAACCTAAAAATGTCAATTAACATTAATTAGATTCCGGGTCTTTTGACATAGCCCTCCACTAGGGCTGGGCGATATATCGAGTTTTTTTAAAAATATCGATATATTTTCATACGAGATATAAGATGTGACAATATCGTTTATATCGATATAGTCTATGTTACGTTATAATTATAGTTGTGGAGCCGCAGGTTTGCCTCTCTTTCGTCCACTTTTGTCTCTACGCAACGTTACTCGGTCTCGCCTCTCCTTCACTGAACACAACTCCGCCTCCCCCATAGCTTCACCTGCAGGCAATGACAAGATGAAAGCGGAAAATCTCCGTTAGCGAGTTACCGTGCGTGGGGCTGGACGGCGTCAACGTGTTAGCGAGCTAACCGCGCTAACGAGCTAACCGCGCTAACGACATGCAGCCAGGAGGGGCTGCACGGCCTAAAATCCTTTCATTTTCTCAAAACTCGACAGTGCGCCTTATGTATGAATTCTGGTTGTGCTTACTGACCGCGAACCGATTTTATGTGGTACACAGCGCTCAGCAATCTGTCAAAAAATGTTTTAATATGACTTTGCTAAGCTACGGAGCTGCACCGCTTGATGGATTGTCTTGGAGGATTAGGGCTACCGGGGAGGAGCCTCGCGGAGTGATACGTACTGTGCTTCAACGTAATATTACCGTACTGTGTGTGTATAAGGACCACAAACGGCACCTGTTCAGAGACGTGGTGCAGCTGTGAAATCTGTCTCTTTGTTACTATGCTCAGCGTCTATTAGTTTACATTTTGACTGCACAATTGTGAGCTTTTTGTTATGCACAAAAAAACATTGTTTTCTTTTATTTATGGACCATGATTATTTAATAAATGCTGATAATTTATTTTTGAATAATTTCTTCATGTACATCTACGCTGTATGTAAATAAAAGCGCCCACATCTGGGACACAGTGTGACTAGAACTCTCTTTTTGTTCTTAACTTATGGCTTTAAAAAAAAAAAATCGAGATATATATCTTATATCGCCATCCAGCTAAAAAATATCGAGATATGAATTCTGGGTCATATCGCCCAGCCCTACCCTCCACCATGTTGGAAAATGTGCAGATTGTCACCATACTGGTCCTGGATCGTCAAAGGTGTTTTCTGCATGGTCAGTCCTTAAAAAGTGGACAAGGAAAAGCTGATGTACTTCAAGTGCTAAAGCAGCAAAGTGTAGTGAAAGTGAAACACAATTTGTGCTACTGTCCAAACTTTTGCAGGACACTTACCAACTTAGACAACCACAGTGACTGCTACCTTTGCTGACTAACATCTTGTACATTGGCATTAGTACTTTGTTACTAACAAGCATAATAAAGAGCCCAAATTCAACTCACTTTCAACATCCCTCACACCTACCCCTGTCTAATGCTAACATTAATCTAGTAACAGTGGAGTACGTTACAGCACCAGGACAGTATATGAGAACCAGACTAACAACAAACTGCATACCCCATGATTACTGAAGAAAAAAAAAACGCATTTCAGTTTTCATGTGTTCCTCATTTCTGGCATATTAGACTAAGATGTGACGCACTTTTGCTACTAAATACTTTCACACCAATTCTGCTTTTTCTGTTTGCTCACTGCCTTCAGTATCTTATCCCCATCTGCCATTCTTAATTACCGACTCGGACATGCAGTCTAAACTACACCTTGCGCTACTCTGAGTCATCAAGTATTTACTGAGATTTTTTATTCCTCATGCAGGAAGGTGGCACAACACCCATGTAGACTCCAACATCCTGTTAGGGAGCTGGCACTGAACACATTTGGCACCGTTCCTGCACTAACTGCTCGCTCGGCATCGAGCCAGTACTGACAACAGCTTCCTCTTAATCTGTTTTACCCATCCAGTCCTCCATAGCCATGCCGTCTCTGAGCAGCGATGACCGATTCAATGCAAACATCATTAGTTTAAACACGTCGACAAGACCCCGTGTAGAGATTTCAGTCCAAGCAGTGAATTTGTTACGTCATTAAGCAGGCGTTTCTTTGACACATACACACAGATGTTCAGTGACAAAGCGTGGGACTGGATGCTGCCGAGATCAGTTACAGCTTAATTACGTCTACAATCGTTGCATAATTAAATATTAAACTAAATTTATTATTTTTTTATACTTGAATGTCATCCTGGAACTAGCAATTAAGATAAACACTTACTTCTGACCTGGCAAATTAAAAGTTAAACAGGACCCATTATGCTTATTTTTAATCACATAATTCTAGTCTTGAGGTCTATTACAGTACCTTTGCATGATTCATAGGGGTTGGAAAAAAACATACATATATCCATACAGCATAGTGTTTTGTGTGGCGATATTGTATCATTACAGAGACACCAAATGTTGATATCAATTTTTTTTTTATAAATTATTCTGTGCATACTATGAACGCAAAGGCTCACCACATGCTCAGATCCTTAAACAACATTAGCCAAACAACACTGGCCACACTTAGCGTGACAAAATGATCTCCTTATTCAGAGCAAGGTAATGACTCAGTCACACAAGTGAAAATAGGACAGCAACCCTTGGACTCTCAGAGAGATTATCAAAGGTTTGCAAATAATTGCCATCTAATTTATAAATGCAGACTAATGCCAACATCAACATGTTGGCATTAGTCTGAATGAGTCTTAAAGCACAACTTTAGGGGACTCGGATCAACTGGTTGCCATCTGGTTGTATTCCAGTTATACTCCTATAGAACAGGAAGGTTGCTAAGTGTAATTGTAACTGTGAAATGTGAATTTCTGTCTATGTAGACACCAGCAAACGTGATTGTCGGCCAATTATCAAACTTAATTGCTTTATTATCAGAAACAGATTGCATGTAATTGCCAACTTGACTTAGTTCAATCAAAGACTGATCGCAGACCTATAGCAGACTTTGTCTTATGGCAACATTTATGGCAGGTTTCAGCGACAGTGTCGGTAGGTTTCACGATCTCATTTTGCAACAAAGCATTATTTTATTAGATAAAATCGATATTGACAAAGTTCAACTTTGAGGACATAATTTGCAGTTGATAAGAGGCGATAAATTGCAATATATGTTATACTTAGCATATCATAAAATATCACAAATTGCAATAATATCGTATTGTGACAATATTGAACAATGAGGTGTGTAGTGTTTCCCACCACAATACATTTTCTTATACTTGATGTAGATGCAGCTCGTCAGCGCTTCCAAAGCCTGAAACTAGCCGTTTTGGCTCCTCTGCTGTTAAGCAACTATATTCTGATTAGCTACCCTGAAAAATAGTAACTTACAACATCTCATCAAATGCCCATATATAACCAAATATAAGTAAGTGTTGTTTATTTATAAAACACCTTTCACAAACAAGGGGTCACAAAATGCTGTGCACTAATTAGAGTAAGGAGAATTAAATGCGATAAAAATAACATAAAACAAGTTGACATACAGAATACCTTAAAATCAGTTAGTACCAACAAAAAACGGATTAAACAAATAAGGTAAATGGCATCAAAACCTCACATTTGAGAGACCAGCCACGTTAATTTTAGTTCTTTCAATTTCTACGCCCAGGCAGCTGTACAAATGTGTCCTGTCTGTTACTAGATCAGCCCCAAGGGAGAAGAGCATGACTGATTTTGTGTCAGTTAAAGGTATTCATGTCATATGACTGCCATCCACGTCCTACTAGTTTAGTAACTAACAGAACATCCTCAAAGTAATTAGATGAGAAACTTAACAAATAACAACACAACACGATACAAAAGCAAACTAAAAGGGAAAAAGTATTTAAGTTTATCAGCTGCTGAGAGCATGTGGATCTGCAAAGCACAAGGACTTTCTCATCAGCAGAGCATAAAACAATATCAACTTACGTGACAGCACGTACATATGTGACACCATAGAGTAAAAAGGTACACTCAGTGGGAGCCAGGGTTTGATAATATCTTCTTCAAACAGTGTGTGATGCTACAGAGTTGCCTGCAAGTTTGAGCATGTTAAAAGTGAAAGCAGCTGTAGCCAAATTTAAGCCAGAGGAGTGAGGAGGTCAAGGTGCAGGCAGGAGATACGAGGAATCATAATCTTCTCTACGCAAATTATAGTGTTAAAGCATAACTGTTTTTTTAAACTTAGTTTTTGGAGTTAATGTGGTTTTGCTTCATGCAAATGTAACTGAATATGTTATAGTACGTGTACTGTAATCAACTGCACTTATAATTGCAAATAGCAACCACTGAGCAGTGCTATGGAAAATGTGCAAGCCATACTGTTAACACCAGTCATGGTGTATTAATGGAAAGGCTTTACAGAACTAGCTGGAGTTGGATTTTTATACCCAATCAGCTGTGCATCTCCTTCAGAAAAACCTCAACTTTCACATCAACACGAATCAAACAGGTGCTATGTGCAGTAACAGACTCAGTGTGTTGTAAAGCTACACATATGCGGTCGGTAAAAAAGAGAGCCCCAGCTTGTTCCATCCATCCATCCGCTTATCCTTTTCAGGGTCGCTGGAGCCTATCCCAGCTGTCATAGGGCGAGAGGCGGGGTACACCCCGGACAGGTCGCCAGTCTGTCGCAGGGCCAACACACAGGGACAGACAACCATTCGCACTCACATTCAACCTAGTGGCAATTTGGATTATCCAATTAACCTGTCCCCACAAGTTGCATGTCTTTGGACGGTGGGAGGAAGCCGGAGTACCCGGAGTGAACCCACGCAAATACGGAGAGAACATGCAAACTCCACACAGAAAGACCCCGGCCTGATGGTAGAATTGAACTCAGGACCTTCTTGCTGTGCGGCAACAGTGCTAACCACCCTGCCACCGTGCTGCCCCAGCTTGTTGTATAATAATAATAATAATGTGTGAAGGCCACAGTTATACTGATCAAGCAACAGTTGTACCACAGGAAGTCTGACTGAAACTGCAAGGGTGACTCTAATCTTCTCCGTGTTGAACAAATGCATCTACGATCTAAAAGAAGCAGTTTTCGCACCATCGCCGCTCCTTTTGAGTCACCTTTATTCTGACTGGCTGCCTGCCGCAAACAGGATGTAGTCACAGCCAAAGCATCCAGGCCAGTCTGAAGTCTAGCTTCTTGGCTCACTGGAAACTGAACATTTTAATGGTTTTTTTTCCTGGTAAATTTTCATTTACCAGCGAATGAATGAAAATTTTAAAAGCAAAAAAAGAAACACCCTTCAACCATGTTATTAGTGGTTTGTCCACCAGAGGGCACTTTTCCCTGTTGGCAGCAGGTTTAGAACAAGAAGTTGAACCGTGCATAAACAAGTAATACGTGACAACAGGACAAGTTGATTTTTTAACCTAAATTGTGTTACATTATTTCAGTAAGGACTAAATCCCTAACAAATTTTAGCAAAACTGTTTCATGTGTCTGAAAGAAAAAGAAAAATCCCCAGATATTGCTATCAGTCTTATGTATCACTCACATATCGCCTGTGAGAAAATAAGAAAAACCATAAAAAGGATAATGCATTTTTATAGTCAGATGTATATTAAATAAGAGTTCACACTCATGATTGATGTGACATCCAATGACAACAATAACAGATGTCAAAACCTGACCTGGACTTTGTCAGCAGACAGAGGCTCATTTTGATTTTACTGTCAAACCATTAAAATCAATTGGCCACTAAAAAAAAAAAAAAAAAAAAAAATCACTTATGTGCAAATGCCTTGCATAATGCTAAGCATAAAGCTATAAACCCTCCTCACAGGCTACAAAGATAATAACAGCTATTACAGCAGAATGTGTGCGATGTGACAGGCGTGAGAGCAGTGCAGACATGAAGCCTACAGAGTGCATCTGCAGTGAAAGGACACATAATGGTTTTGTGGTATGCAGAGGTCAGCTGAGGTTAGATTTACAGTGCAGAGGGTAGCGAGCTTTGTTCTGCTGCCCTCAGGCCTCCTATCCGACACCGGGGTTCATCATGTGTGCACGCATGTGGGTGAGAGAAAGAAGCGGAAGACGGGAAGATAATGTACAGCAAGTGGGAACAAGAGCTGAGGCTGAGCTGCATAGTTTCACTCTGTGAAGTTCAATGCATTTTTTCTTTTTTACTCTTAAGGGTTGGTTTGATTGACGAGACGAGAGAAGCCGTTTCAACATCCCATAATGAAACTGTTCTGTCTTGATGGGATGACAAGACAACCATCCGTATGGTATGAGGTGGCAATGAATGATTTTAGGCAGGGGTGTCAAACCTAAGGCCCGGAGGCCAGAATTGGCCCAACAAAGAAGACACGAATCTGGCCCACTGGATAGCTTTCGGCATAAAATTGTAACTGTATTTTCATGGGTTTTACAGCTTTTCCTACTAAACATAAGGATAAAGACATCCCCGGTGACGTCCATATGACACCAAAGTAATTAAATAAATGATAAATAATGACAGAAGTGTTATTGTTTTTTCACTATGTACCAGCAAAGGCACATACAGCCCACTTTGATCTTAAGTGGGCCAGACTAGTGAAAGCCTCCTTTACCTCATATCTTAATATAGGAAAAAGAATTACAAGTTCAAACATGCATCTCACTTTTTCTACACATTTAATCCCCGAGTTTAAACATGTAGAAAACAAGTACTGCTGTAATAAATCAAGGAAATGTGTCAGCACAGCTCCTCACACTTAAATCATAAGAAATAAATGTGCAAAATTCAAGAAAAAGTTCTGGCAGCTCTGTATACCTATTACTTCATTACTTTATTTTAGTAAGAATGGCTATGAGAGATGTATTTATCAGCAGGAAAAGTGATGAAAATACAGTTAAAAGTCAAAAATGTATGCTCTGCTGTTGAAATTGCACTTCTTTGTCTTATATTTAAATATCTCAGGGATTAAATGTGTAATCAAAGGTCTTTACACTGACTGAAAGGGGTGTATCAGTGGTTCGGCCCACTTAAGATCAAAGTGAGCTGTATGTGACCATCAATGTAAAACGATTTAAGGACCTATGGATGTCATGAAAACACTAAATTATGGAACATCTTTTGGAAGAATTGTGTTTCACTTCTTAGGAGCATCAATGCCAATGTGCATCAAAGCTGAAACAACTTACTAAAGACACTTTATCACGGTTTTTCCTTTCATTTGCCGCGCGTTTTATATACAAGCAAAGGGCTGGAGGATGTTTGCGGATCTTATTTAACTATTTGAATGCATTGGCTGAAATCCCTACACAGACTCCTCATTCTAGACTGTGTAATTATACATTTGCAGTGAGTGTAGGCTTTGATATCATGTGTTGCGTGACTCCTTCACTGGTCAGGTGTGCTGTATTTATCCAAGTCAGAGCCTAAACAGAAATGTTTGTATCGCTGTGTAAGCAAGTTAAAGAGGCAGAAACAGGTCAAGTGCGCGTATAGAAACACACTACCTTTAAGAAAAATAGACATTTTATAGACACTTGACATCACCTTTTGCCTTTTTCATACTTCCATGTGACTTGCTTCAGTAAAGAGGACCTGTTAGGCTAACTAAGCACACCTGGGTGCCCTCCTCGCCTGAGCCTCTGCCCGGACCCTGAGACAGCTATCCGCATATAAAACTCACGTACATGTACAAGCTGGTCAGGTTGGCCCCCTCTGTGACCTGCGTTGTTGCAACTAAAGTGCTCCGGGCTTTCACAACAGAGACTCGGTGACAGCAGCTCTCACCTGCTGCCTCCTTCCCGCCACCAAGCCTATTTAACCGGCTCGCGTTGCATTTGAGGACCTGGACAAGTGGCCGTCTGACAACTAAGTACTTGAACTTTAACTGCGACGCTAACATTTCCACAACTAAATGAAGACTGCAAGTAAAGTTTACTACTCTGTTAGTCACTTCTGTTTAATGAGTGCACCTACCTGTCAGTCTCGGTTCCTGTCACCTTACGCTCCTGTAGCCCTCTCTTTAATGTTACTATTATTTCATTGATTTGGCCTCCAAAAAACTTTCTACAAATGAAGAGGTGCTGGCATCCCCGAGAGCTCCTTGTCCTGTGGAGTGGATGAAGCTGATGAAAGTTTGCTGAATGCTTACACAGCAGCAGTATCCGAAATACTGCCCGGGTATGAATGCAGAGGCTGCTGGCGTCGGTTCTGCGCTGTCCTTGTACAACACAAAGATCTTCTATACGTTTACCGATGGATAACTCCATTAAAGAACAGTCATTGTTTCATTTATCTGAATTTATGTGTATTTATTTATTTAATTTATTTGTATTTGCATAAGGAGGCATTTAAAATATATATTAAAATGAAAAAAACATGCAAAAATACGGAAGGCTTTATTAAAAATAAATAAGGTCCAATTAGTCAACTGATTGTCTCATTCATGATATTTTAATTATAGAACTGAGGAAATAGTCACCTTGCTTGCTCACTCATTAATTAGCTGATAAGTATCGCTTCATAACACAGTCATGCTTTACATTATTATGACATACAATTAAAAATGGCAGAGCCACTAAAGGCACAGTGAGGAGTGCCTGATCTATCTATCTATCTATCTATCTATCTATCTATCTATCTATCTATCTATCTATCTATCTATCAAGTTATGTTTCAAGCGATCTGCCAGTCATTTCCCTTTTTTACTAAAGCACTACATAGTGTTTCATTTTTGTAGGTTGGTTTGTTTCACCGCAGGAATAAGTAGCGAAGTGAGACGTCTTTTATTTTCTCATATCTCTGTTGCGCATTCACTTTGTCAGCCCACTCTTAAAGAAATATTCTCCCATTTAGATTTTTCATGCTACCACCTTGCTGACAGTTGTCTCTGCAAACTGAAATGAAGCCTCTGTGGACGTGTTCAGATATTTCACTTACAGAGATTCCTACAAAGAACAACTGGGTGTATTTAAAGAGAACAACAGGGATAGGGAATGAGGTAGGACCTCTAGCTCCTGTTCCCCTTGATTTTATACCCTGATACAATTAAAAGCTGCCCAAGTCATTAGAAGAATGCGCTATGATTTGGTGGTGGTGAACGCACTCTGTGAACTAACATAGATGATAGGTTTTTATGACAAATCAGCTCATTTATAACAAAAAAATCTTTTTCGGACGTACGTTATTCCGAAAGTCATTGAGAATAAAACGTTTACGAGCCGCTGACGGTCCGATTTGAATTAGATTCACCTGCCTGAACACGCTGGAAAAAGCACAAATGCCAAATGATGCACTAACGATTTCTTTACTTTGTGTCCATCTTCCGGTCAAATTGTGTCACAGCAGCTTTTTGTGTTTACGGGATCATTTTGAAAAAGGACACTAAATGAATGGGCTTTAATACAGACAAAAAAGAAACGAAAAACTAATTAATCATTGACATGAATACTTATTAACTATTAAGTTGCATAAAGTCAGACTTTGCAAATTTACATTTAAATGGAACATATTCAGCCAATTTCCAGCTTTACTTTATCTTTCTACGCCATCGAGGATCTTTTACATGCTTCAGTTTAAAATATATAATTTTTCTATTTTAAAACTTTGTTTTTCGACTTCGGTCATTTAAATATTCCATAGGCTATAAATAAAATAGGCATTTTTTACATTGCACATTTGAGGTTAATTTTTATTTTAAATCATTTAACACACTTCAGTGGGCTACATACTTAGTGTTACTATCAGTCCAATACCAATAACAGTGTTGGTATCGATACTAGTGATATTTGGATGAGTCCACTCACCTCTACTACACCTCAATGTGAATAATTAAGCAAAACTCAAATAGTTGTGTTTATTGAAGAAGAAAACTGTAAGGCCAAGAAAATGTGTTCACAGTTTATTTGTTTTTTTAGCTGAATATTTTAACAATTTGCAAACACAAAGGAATTTTACATTTTTTTTCCAAGTTCACCAACTTTTGATCTTAACAGAAATCAAGAAAATTATCTGAACCTCTTTCAGCATACAGAAGCTCGGCTCTCCATTGGAGACATGAAACGAAAAAAAAGGAACAAAGGAAATCTCAACAAATTCATCAAAAGGTAAAATGTAGTTTTATTCATTCAAACTAAATCCACAGTGTAGAGTGGTGATTAGTTATGGAAATAATACTGGACCACAATGCTGTGGCCATGGTAAGTGTTTGTAACACTCCTTTCTTTAAAGCCCAAATTCCTTCAATAGTAGACCTTGAAGATGGAACAGATCAGCTGGGCCGGATGAAATGGGCTCTTAAACCTTACACCTTGAAACCATGTACCCAAATAAGTGCATTTTTTGTCGTAAAATCGTATCTTTGGTAGAATACAGTAGCCATTACTTCACGTGCCCTACTCCCCTACACTGTTGAGGCTAGTGGTCTCTTCCAATTTTAGCTAAAATTGCTATACTTTAAGGTGAAACAAGCAGAAGCAGGTTTAACAAATGCAATAAAAAGAGAAGAGTGAGGTTCCACCTTTATTTTTTTTTCAAACAAATCAGGATGAAACCACTGCAGTTAGCTTAAAGTTTTCCAGACAATATTGGACAAGAAGACATCCCAGCTAATCCAGACATTAGCAACAGCTGGTAATGATAGTGAATTATCATGACCTGAAACGATGGTTCAGAAACTGTGCTTCTTTAGATGATCCATCACATGAAAAAGCTCTGGCCTCTGATTTTAATATCAGGTACTCTGAGATGCTTTTGCTAAAGTGATACTGTGATGGTTATTTTTCATTTTTATTTCATCCAGCCAAAGGACTGATGTTCTCCATGGTATAGGACAAAGGATGAGCTTAAGCCAGAGGTATACATTGTCCGTCCATCCTTTCATAATCAATAATCGCTACTCCTCCTACAGTATTTGTCATTTTTTTAGCTAAATATGCACACAATGAGATCCTAATTAGTCCTTACCCAAAAAGGTCAAAGTCATAGTCACATTTGCTGTTTTCTGTGCTTGAAGACCAAAGTCAGGATAGTACTTAATCAGGGAGATGCTCTTTACCCTCGTGGCCCACACTGAGGCTATCCTCCAGAGACTGACGAGCATCCTCTAATCTTTGAGTAAGTAGTTTGGGCTCACTGTCAGCCAGAAAAAAGATGAACATCTGTGCATAAGATGGCCTCACCCCTCCCTCCATCACTATGAATATCTGCACCCGTGCAGTTAAAATAACTTTCCTGGGTTCTACCATCAACACTACCCTCTCACTTAATATGGAACTCAGTTGATGACTCAGGAAGGTAAACACTATCGTGGCCTTTTTGTCCTGCAGGGTGTGTAAAAATAAAGTGCTGACTGACCACACAAAGATCAAAGTGTAGCAGCCCTGTGTCAACAGCCCCTTACTGTATGGACATGAAACCTGGATCACCTAAATGAGACGACTCAACTCGTTCAACACGCGGTGCCTCAGAAGCGTCTTTGGATTCAGATGGCAGGACCGCTTTCCAACCACTGGCACACCAACCATCTGTGCTCAGTGGCTTGTAGCTATGATATTGGCGTGACATGATGAGGGCCAAAGTATTGAAGATCGTGATATTTAAAATACCACAGGTTCAAATTCAAGATTTGTTTTTTTCTTTGTGCAAGTATTTTTAAGCGGAAGGCTCACATATTTTCTATCATGACATATCATATATTGGTTTTATGGAAAATTTTAGAAAAAGGAAAATGAACACTGTGGAACAGATGTGATGACTTTGTGGAAATCCATTAAAAAACTGTCTGTTAATCACACCATCATACTGGCTGTCACACCGCCAGTTGTAATAAGAGGGCCAAGCCATGAACAAGGGAGGGCAAAGGACTTTTCTAGAATTCATTATCCAGAGACCAGATGTCCCCTGCTAGGGAGTTGGCACAGGCCTGAATGGTCCAGGTCGCCTGGGCAAGCTTGTTGCGGAACAGCTCGGCGTTGGCCTCTGGGCTGGCAGACTTCAGAGCGTCGAGATGGTTGGTCAGAGCTTTGAGGGTGTGGGGGCCGGAGCCCAGCAGGATGTGGCGAAAGGGGCTGTCTATCGGAGAAACGTAGGGTGACAGGAAGTTCCTTTCCACCTATAGTAACAGGAGGAGGAACATGGAGGAGTTTGTTAAAAGTGTTCTGGGTCACCAGACTTTTCTGTCATATAAAAGGAGGCAATTAGCAGCTAAAAAGAAAACTACCTTGAATACTATTGCACTTTACAGTAGATAAAAAGTAATGCAGTAAAATAAAATATGACGTATTCCATTTTAAATATGACACAAAAGTAGCTAAACCACACTAAAATATATGAAATCCTTTGGCCAAAAGCTCAGATAGCAGCTTAGCTTTAGCTTTATTGTTGTCTCCACTTTATAAGCCCATTAGCTGTGTTGATTCACCAGTTGAATTAATAATTATCAGTTCAAAAGAAGGAAATATTTACAATAACAGCAACAATTGCTAAGATATGTCCATATTTTCCACAGAATTTCTCAGGAAGAATTACTGAGTGTTGGAAGCCTTACCGTCATGATGCGGTCATTGATCATGCGGCACATCTCCACGTTTTCCAGGTCGCTGTTTTGGATGTCAGCTGTCAATATGTTAGAGACACGGTTGTAGGAGCCAGAGGCCATGACCAACCACTGCCCAGTCAGGGTCTTGGGCAACAGCTGGGGCTGCAACTGGAAGCAGACAAATATGCAGGAGTGATTTAGTTTTCACAATAAACTCAATTTGGTAACTGGACGTGCAAGATCTGACCAGTGTCTGGGCAAAAGAGTAAGAGAGGTGACGTTACTCTACATCTCTTCAACTTGCATTCAACTAGATAAATAGATTTCATTTAACTAAATATAACATTTCTTTTTTATGTAGCTGCTAATGAGTCCTTAATTAATAAAATAAAAATGTAGTTTCAAAATAATCTTCTTTTACTCTAATTAAGTCTTGGATTAATCGTTTACGCCAGGGGTGCTCAATACGTCGATCGCGATCGACCAGTCGATCGCAAAGGTAGTATTGGTAGATCGCATGGCATTAAAAAAAATAGATGCCAGCCTATCATCCATCCCGTCACTTGATTGATACAGGGAAGCCAGTCAGATGACATCAGATTTTTTCTGACGCTTAGGTCGCTGCGCATGCGCAAACAGCGGCGCGAAGTGTAGTAAAACTGACAAGCTAGTCAGCGAGTTAACTCCAATTTTTAGCTCTCGGTTTTTTCTCTTAAACCTGGCCGTCAGCAGCTACTGTCCGGACTATGCATCCCTGGCTGATTCAATTCAGTGCAAGTCATCAGAGTAAACTCAGGTAATGACAAAAAATTTACATAGTTAATTGTGTTGTGAAATATTGGATATTGCGGTTATGCATGTATAATACATTGTAGATATAAAGAATCCTCAATATATTTATAAATAAGTATATGTTTTGGATTTTTGTAGTGGGTAGATCATTTTGACTTGGTCATTTTATAAGTAGCTCACATGCGGAAAAAGTGTGAGCACCCCTGGTTTACGCTTTGCCCGATTCTGCTCAGAGCCCAAAGCAAACTCAGCATATCCAGGCTAAGACTGAAGACTATAAGACTGAAAACAGCTACAATATAAATAAAGTTTAGTCAATTTGAAGACAGAAAAGAAATGCCGGCAAAATGCCAACTGTGTGACTTAGACCTAATATCTCAACTCTTAACCTCTCAGACTCACTATCACATCTCTATCATCCAACCTTCCTTTATCTCAAAGGTTCTTGAAAGAGTAAAACAGCTAAGTGATCATCTCAGAGGAATTGTTTATTTGAAGAGTTTCAGTCAGGTTTCAGAATTCACAGCACAGAAACAGCTTTAGTGAAGGGTACGAATGATCTTCTTATGCCCTCTGTGCTTGTCCTGCTAGACCTCAGTGCAGCGTTCAATACTGCTGACCATAATATTTTATTTCAGCCATTAGAGCATGCTGTAAGTGTGCTGCATTGATTTGAATCATATCCATCTAATACAATACAATTTGTTCATGTAAATGGGAAGTCTTATTTCACACACCAAGGTTAACTATGGAGTTCCACAGGTTTCTGTGTTAGAACCAATTCTGTTTACATAACACATGCTTACATAAGCCCTGCAACAGACTGTTGACCTGGTCAAGGTATACTTCCCCATGGTAGCTGGGATATGCCATTAGGATAGATGGCTTAACTTGTCCTCCAGTAACACTGTGAGGAATCTTGAAGTCATTTTTGACCAGCAAATGTCCTGCAGTGTGTATATTGAACAAATATGTAGGACTGCTTTCTTGCATTTGTGCAATATCTCTAAAATTAGAAACATCGTACTCAAAGTAATGTTGATACTAGTTCATACATTTAGTACTTCTAGGTTGGACTACTGGAATTAAGCCTTCAGTTGATCCAAAATGCTGCAGCCAGAGTACTGACAGGGATTAGAAAGAGAAAGCATATTTCTGATCATGGTTATGCAAGAGGTTTCTATTGTTAAAAGGGAGTTCTTCCTTCCCACTGTCGCAAAGTGCTATCTAATAGGTGATCGTCTAACTGTTGGGGTTTTCTCTGCATTATTGTAAGGTCTTTACCTTACAATATAAATTGCCTTGAGGCGACTGTTGTGATTTGACCCCATATAAATAAAAATGAAGAAGAAGTGAAACTTCTTTGTAATACAGAAACCTTTTAGTTACCTGGATAGGAAGAATTCCCGCTTTGAAGTACAGGCCTGTAATCAGATAGTTGTTGTGTTTCTGGCATTCCAATTACATGTTGTCAACAGCGAAATCTCAGAATGCCCTCTGGTGGACAAACTATGTAACATCAACACTCATAACATGGTCGAAGTGTGTTTCTCTCTTCTCTGTTTCCTTTGTTAAAAACTTGTATTGGCATCATTGTATCAATGTCAATACTGATATATCAGCAATGGTCAAGTTGCTCCTGATTTCTGCAGCCCTGCTCTCAACAAGGTAAATACTATCTTCTTTTACAAGGACACTGGTGAGCACTCACCCTCTGAACAGCCTTGACCTTCCCATTAATCTGAACCACGTGGCTGCGTATGAGCTGGTTGTACTTCTTCAGGTCCATCTGCAGCAGGTGGTCATGGACCAGCCTCAGCGCTATGTGACCTGCAAACTGGCCCGCTCTCACAGCCAGCTGAGGAACCTGGCTGGCTGTGACAGAGTTCAGGTTTTCTCGGGTGTCCAGGTTTGTGCCAAAGTGCGGGTAGTCCTGAGGAGGCACACAGGATGTTTTAAGAATTACTCTCAGATCTACAAAGTTGGCATTAGTTCAGAAACTATTTAAGAACTTGTAGTACAGAAGAATTCACTTACTGAACTTCCAGAGTGGAATCTGAAAGCGACTGAGGGAATGCCGGAGAAGGCGAGGAAAGGATACGCAGCACTGTCCATCCTCAGAGGCTCCAGACTTCAAAATCAAACACAAAAAAGAAGAGTGAGAATGACAGCCTACTTTCAAACAAGAAGGCTGTGATAATCATCACTGGCTATACTTTGTTATCTTTAATTAGACGGACTCACATAACAGACTCCCAGTTGTTCTTTCCAAACTGAGAAAGAAGAGACTTGTCCTTGTCATAGTTCACCTAAGAAGAAAACAAATACTTTGATTAAACTCTTGTTTTATTTTACAAATAAAACTGACCAACAGAATTATTTCTGCAGAAGAGATCAGCTGTGGAGTTACCTCTTTCAGAGCGTTTTGGACCAGGCTGTGCAGCAACGGGCTGGCTGCTACTTTAAACCCATTCTGACCTAGAATAACAAGACCACTAATATTTAGTTATCCTGAAACATAAGTGACGCTTTTTGCATGTGTATGTAAAAGTTTGACATTAAACAGCTTCATGGGTACAAGAAGTCTGCATCCATGTCACAATACCAATACCTGTCACAATGCCGTCCAGGTTGATGTAGGCGACTGCTTTCATGCTCAGAGAGGAAAGATAACCCTGGAACAAAGAAATATCCAAAATAAATTTATACTCAGCCACTTTGTTAGGTACATCTTTTCAAATGTTTGCTCTCTAATAAGCCAATTTATGCATGTAAACATGAACCCGATGTGAGATGAAACTGAACAATTGTGCTGCAAATGCTTGATGCTAATGTGTCAATATGAACCAAAATCTCTGAGAAATTTTTCCACCACTTTGTTGAATATATGACATGAAAAATTAAGCTATTATAGCGTGTATTTACATGAACAGAGTACACTCATTATTAATGCAGTTTTGCCTTGCATTTCTCACCTCCAACCACTCGGTGGCGCCAACACTCCCATACTCTCCCGCACTCCAACTGGCAAACACAATGCTCCTCCTGGGTTTGAATCCATCTGACAAAGTGGAAACACATTTAATAAAACTAATGAAGCCGGCGCGTTTTTTAGCTGATCAGTGACAAACTTTAGCGTCTGATGTGAAGTTTACATCAATTTCATTACTGTTACTTATTCATTTGGTTTTTTCCCCTGTTGTGAATTTTAGCACTACGGTTAGCATTTACAGGATATTGTTTTTGATGATATTATACAAAGGACCCTGTTTATGCAATGCCCTTTGTTTTAAAACTTCATCTCCTCTTCTTGTGACTCCACGGGCACTTCCTTTGGCCTGCTGGCCTGGAAAATCCAACAGTTCATCTATATGTAAAGAAGGCACTTAAACTGGAATAGGCATGGCTGCGTTGATCGTATAGTGGGACAGTGCATTCCTCAGTGCACCTCAAGCTTGCAAGCCTGCTAAAGATCACACACCATTGATTATGTGCCTCTAGATATATATGGTTAAACATTTCCTAATGCAAATAACTACATGTAGTATTCTACCATGTGCAAACTTATATCACTAAAGGATTCTAACTGTCTAGTGTTTAATGGACCTGTCAAAGATATGTTGAGATTATAGAAGGCCCATTTACTAGTTGTCTTTTTCTTTCTCTGTGACCCAAAAATTAATGTGTAAGAATCACAGGCTGGTACTTCAAGGTTGAACATACCACAGAGACCACCTCCTTATTCCCATCCTCCCTTCTTTATCTCTTAGAAAAAGAGCTTGTTAAAGGCCAGGTGGTTTGTCTCAGAATTCACTAATGAAAGAACTCTGTATTCTATGTCTAGGAGTTGTTATTTTCTCTTGCCTTGTCCAATTCAGTTTTATCTATATACAGCCAAATTGCAAGCTAAAGAGCCTACAGTAAAACAGAGAACACGCCAACAATCAGACTTGAAGCACTTGGTGACAGTGGAAAATAAAAACTCCCTCTTAACAGCAAGAGCAGCAATCAGGAAGAAAAAGAGGTGGGTAAAGAAGCACTCAGTGCATCATGGGAGGCCCACAGCACCATAACTAAGGGAGGATTCAGGATCACCTGATCCAGCCATAACTATAAGCTGTAGCAAAAAGGAAAGTTTAAAGCCTAATCTTAAAAGTAGAAACGGTGTCAGTCTCCCAAATCCACCTGGGAGCTGGTTCCAAAGAAGAGCGCCCTGAAAGCTAAAGGCTCTGCCCCCCCATTCTCCTTTTAAATATTGTGAGAACCACAAGTAGGCCTTCAGACTGAGAGTCAAGTACTCAGCCTGGGTAATTACAAACTGTGAGGTCTTTAAGATACGATGGGGCCTGATTATTCAAGACCTTTTTTGAGAATGTTAAGGTTTTTGAATAAGATTCGGGATTTAACATGAAGCCTGTCAAGCAAAGCCAGTATCGGAGAAATGTTTTCTCTTTCTAGTCCCTGTCAGTATTCTCAGTCCAGCACTTTGAAACAACTGAAGACACACCCTGGTCAAAAACAACCCCAAGATATCTAAAAGTTTTATTTCATTCCAAGACGATGCAATTGTTAGGGCCAAGTATGATAGCCTTGGTTTTCATTTAGAAGCAGGAAGTTAGAGCCAGGTCTTTATGGCTTTAAGACATTCCTGTCGTTCAACTAATTGGTGCGTGCCATCTGGCTTCACTGATACATTAAGCTGGGTATCCTTTGCATAGCAATGAAAATGAATGATCTGCTTTCCCATGATAGTGCCTAAGAGAAGCATGTATAAAGTATCAACAGGTGCTCACCGTTCTCCACCATGTCAGAGATGGAACGCGCCAGCTCGACGAGGACGCTGGTGCCCACGGTTGATGCTGCAAAGCCCGGGCCCCACGCATCCCTCTGGGCCCCAATGACCACGTATCGATCTGCAGACGGTCACAGGACATTCATCACTCGCATCGTTTCCATATTTCCTGATCACAGGATCTCTCTCATTATTCATCTTTGCTGTACCTGCATCCACAAAGCCTTTGATGACCCCAAAGACATTATTTATCCTTTTCTCAGTAAGGACATTGTTGACTTCCACAGTAATAACATCGCTCTCATCTCCGAGTCTATTGATGCTCCCCCAACCATTTGGCTGAGTTCTACCCCCGAGCTGCCTGTGGGATGCAGACAAACATCAACCCTTTATTGATGCCCTGTTTATTACAAGCTTCGACAATCTTTCTGATACCAGTATGATGTTTGTGAGTCTTACCTCAGAATTTTGGTTCCCATGCCCATTGTGATAGTCTGAGCCAAAATATGTGGCAGGCCTGAAGACTGCACAGGTGGAAACTGGGTGTGGTTGAAGGAGGGGAAGCCTGGGGTGTAGGGATCCCCAGAGCCCATGTGGACCTGTGGGAATCAGAAGAAAAACACAATGCAGTGCAATTGCTTCCTCTTAGCAACAGTATTAGGTTTACAGACTTTAGAGTTTGTAATACATGTCAAATCAGTCTTCATATTCCCTGTCTGTCTTTTTGTCTATGCTTCTACAGAACCTACCAGCAATACTGTATGACCAGGAATTAAACAATTGCCAGGGAGTTATGATTTGTTTGGTAGCACCCTCACTTGCTCAAAACTCCAGAAAAGCTCCCACTGCATTCCAATTCTTTGAATCTTGAGAACATCAAACAAACTAAGCACGTAGAGCACTTCAGTGGGTTTTATTCCAAGACATTTTAAAACTGCCCTCACTCACATGTCCAAAGAGTGAAGTATCATTTCCAATAGGGTAATCAGCAGGGTCTGGGTAGATCAGCACAGCAGAAGCGTTCACTTTGGCTGCATTGGCTACCTATAAGCAGAGAAACAAGGCAATGGAAAATTAAGTTCACCAACAGTAAAGATTTTTGCATGAATCCATCCATCTTTTTGCAGTGTTTCATGCAAAAAGAAGTAAACTTAAGTCCCACAATCACTAAACTGGTATCACTAGTATGACCTCAGATTTACAAAGTACCCTATTGCCTACCCTGTCACATCAGCTGCCACATATTAAGCCTGTTCATCTGATAGATTTAAACATGTCACTTCTATGTGTGAATCTGTGCCATTTAGCAAAACAGTCTCTCCTGAATTTATGCACAAAATGTTCTCCAAGCTTTATTTCATCACAGCCTCATGCAGGAAAGAGGATGAAGAAAAGTGTAGAGAAGTCAAAGCTTTTTACACACACACAAAAAACAAAAACAAAACCAGATTTAAACTGGACTAAAACTTCTGTTTGATATTTTGACATTTTCAAATTGCAATTTAGGGACATGACAGATTTGCAAGGAATTACAACACGCACAGATATTACCCAAGTCACCCCAGGAAAGATAATTCCTGTTTGAATAGTTTACTAATACAACTTTTGCATCTTTTTAAGCATCCCACCTTCTCAGCTAAGCTGATCCTTCCAGCTCTGACCAGCATCACCCTGTTATTCATGTTGATGTTCATGTTCTTCAGCTGTTTGAAGTCATCTTCCTGTCCATAATGGGCATACAGCACTGCACCCTGGAGCCATCAGAAACTGAAATGTCACTGCAAGTGTCACTGTACATTTTTCCTACTCATAATTTAGCCTTCTGATTACCCTTGCTGTTCCACTGGCGCTGTAGGACAGGAAACCCGTTGGATGTTCCTCTGATCCGTTCTTGAAAACTATTCTGTTGTATCCAGATGCTGGGGGGTCCTGAACCTTGACAAAGTACTCATCAGTCCAGGTCTTCATGCCGTACTCCTTAAACTTTTTTATCACCTTGTTCCCCAGATCTTCATCACCAGGAGAACCAGCCCGGTGGTTGCTACTGGTCAGCTGACTGTGAACGAACACAGGGAAAACAAATGGAGGCAAGAAAACAGGGCCCAGTTATTCTCATTTAAAACTGCAATGCACATAAAATTTGTACAGCACTGTACATGCAATGTGTGGGGTTTCTATTCACCTTAGTGCAATCTCTAAGTTGGATGTATTTAGTTTATCACCAAGCAGTTTTCTCACATCATCCCAGTCCATGAAAGGGACAGCACCAGTCTTATGGGTAATATCATCTTCAGAAGGTGCACAGGAGCAATTCAGATCCTTATTCTTATGAACCAGGTAGCCAGTCAAATAGCCTGAACGTGGTAGTCATTTAAAATGAGGAAACAATTACTAATAAGGAAAGGGAACACACCCAAGACCAGACCATAGCACAGAGTCAGCATTTTGAAATACCAGTGAGGGACCAAGAGACCTAAAGTTTGTACACTATCAGCGCTTACACCTCCAGACTAAATTCATGGCTATAAACTGTCAAATTGTTGCTCAGATGAATGCAAGGTCAAAGCTGGGCTATGTTTTTCAGATGATAAAATTATACTTTGTAAGTTTTCACACACACATGGAAAATGTTTAAAAAAAATGTAACTTTCTAGGCATATGCATCTCCTCAGACAAACAGAAATATGCCAACTATGCCTTTCTCCCTCTCTTACCAATGACAAATGTGAAGACGATGGTAGCTGCCATGAAGCAGAGGCTCTTGGTTGTACATTCAAAGTTTTGAGCCACGTGTGGTTGGCGGTTTGACTTGTGACTAAGGTGGCCTTCGTCGCCATTCTCTCCAACCTCCTCATTCATGTCAGACGACTGTATCATCTCCACCTGGCTGGTGTCACCTTCCATATTATCAGGCAAGTTGAATCGTGTGTAGGAGTGTGGTTCATTGTTAAACTAACAAAACAGAAACAGAAAAGGTCAGGGTAAGCAAAACATATTATTTCAGTAACTACCAAAGAATATAGAACCTGGGTGGGAATCATAGACAGCATGCCCACTGATCCAGTTCTGTTTTCTTAATATATGTTACCACGAGTCTTCGATTAAACAGTTTCAAAGGATTTCATACCACTGCTATGCTGACGATACACCGTTTTACTTTTCTGTTAATCCAAAAGCCTCAACTGTCTCTCCTGCCTCAGTGAATGTTTCACTGTCATTACTGATTGAAAGTCTTCAAATTTCCTCCATCTCAGTGCTGAAAAACGAAGTTCTTGTGTTCGGCCTCGACAGTTCCTCTAAGCAGGTCAGTCATTACACCAGAGCAGTTTCAGTGCAGCGCACTAGCAGGCTAGTGATTCGCTACATGCGGTAGGTGGTAAGTTAGATTCAGATTTTCCATTTGGATTTAGTTTGTATTATCCCCCAAGAGAAAAGTGTCTTGGTTTGTGAATTGGATTTTGGTAGAGTGTCCCTGTGCCAAAGGAAATACTGCACAGTGAAATGTATATTTGAAGTAACCTTTCAGTTAAGAGGTGGAAATGGAAAAATAAATAAATAAAGGGGGGGATTCAAGCTTAATACTAAGCTTGTTAACACTCACTGAATACTTACAATTTGGGATATCGCTGATCTTGCTTGGTCCATGGCTGCTTCAGAGGATTCTGAGAAGATAAACCAAAAAGTTAGACTACTCCAGCCAAGTTTAAGTCTTTAAATGACAGGCATTTTATCCTCCAAAGAGACTTAAAGTCAGGTGGTGCGTGAATGTAACTTTTTATTCAACTTAAATCCCTCACAGTGCGAGCAGTGGGTTGCTGCTTTTTACTTGCAGGAACATCCAAAGAATATATCCCATGTCTTGTCATTGGTCCGATTCTTCTTATCCTAAAGGCAGAGCTGGCAGGGGAGCAAAAGGCCAGTGTCCTGCACAGGTCGACACACAATGACACCACCGACTCTTTGGTCTCGCCCATCGTGGTAGCGAGGTAGGAATGGATAAACTGTTTCTGTGGGCTGGGTCGATTTATACTCATAAAGAGTTGCGATCAGGAGTGCTTGTAATTGATTGATTGTTTGATTGAAATCTGTGGGAGCCAGAATTCTGGATGTTTGTAGGGGATCAACTACTTCCTTCACTCAATGACAAATGCAAATAAATTTATAACTTTTATGCAATGTGTTTTTTTGTGGATTTGTGGTTGTGTCTCTTTTCATTAAAATGAAAATACCATAACAAGTACAGACTGTTCTTCTCTTTGGAAGTGGGTAACCTTACAGATTCATCACAAATCAAATAATTATTTCCTCCACTGTTAAGAAGTCAAAGGCAAGTTGTATAAGAAGCTTCAGCTATGGGACAGAATCTATACAAGCTAATCATAAGAATCTCTTTAGCCCATAAGAAACCTCTTTACACGTTGAGGAAAGTTTCTGTTAAAGTTTTAACACTGACTCTCCCATAGTTTTCTTGAAAGTAAAAATGGGTCTGGGGTCTTATGTAGTAATGCTTCCCTGTACAGTTCTTATCATATCTACAGGTACGTGCATTATCAGAAGAAATATTATTTCTGTTAAACGTGCACATAATGTCAAACACATAAACACTACACCCGCGACAAGATTACAGAAGAGAGTTTCTGATCACTCAGGATTGTTTTTCATTAACTCATATGTGATACTGCAGAGCCACTTAGAGGCTTTCCACTGCTGGCTGAGGACTGTCATAGAGGACGCACATGCAGAATTCTGCTGTGGATTCAAAGTTATCAGACAACGCATGTGACTAAAGTGGACAATGAGTCTAAACTGGAGGGCGTAAAATGCACCTCTTGTCGTTAAAATACAGATGGAAGCTGAAAAAAACCCTGCAACATTCATACTGCAGTGACATGTGGGCCATTTAAGGGGAAATTACGAAAGGAATTGCACAACAACAACAAAAATAATAATAAATAAAACTTTTTCTGCTCAGCAAACAGTAGTTGAAACCTCGACCTCGGCTCCCAGGTCAAAACAATTCGCGCTATGACTGCAGAAACTGTGCAGCACACGGACGGGTGTTGATGTTGTTTCCACGTAGAGTCGTTGTAGTCACTCAGACCGTGTCTTACACAGTGAGAAATATAGATCTGAAAACTAATCTGATTAGTACATAGTCGTGATCAAACAGCCACATAATGCTCTTTCCACGGCACAGACTACACTACACCAGAGTGTGTTTTCCCAAATTAATGAGCAAATGAAACAAATGCACAACACTTTTACGCTTATCCTTATCTAAATTCTCTCTGATGTGTTACATGGCGAACTTACTGTGTCAGACTGTTGCCTCTCTGTGACCGATGTCAGCATCATAAATCGGGGGACACAGTTCTCTGAGCAGGAAGATCTTTAGCGCAGTTGGGAAAGAAATGGGCGTGAAAGGGCGAGATCACGAGTTTGGAGTCACCGCTCAGTGGTAACATACTTCCTCTAATCTTTTCTAACGACAATATTTTCATTTACATTGTTTATTCTAACCCTTGAGTAGGCAATGGGCGGATCGCGGTCCGGATCTGGACCCAGATGACGTTCTGTGTGGAACCAGATCGTTTATATTTTACTCTGCGCAGCTTTCCACGAACTTACGGTAAGGTTATTTTTAATGTGCGCAGCTTTTTCTTTTGTGTTTACGGTACTCGACGTACACAGGAAGCAAACGGGTTAAACGCGTACGTTATAAGCCATCCCACGTGACATTACTCAACCAATCAAATAATTTCTTCAGTTGAACAGGCGCATTGCGCGTGTGCGAAAACAAAGTTTTGTACTGAATGTACACATTATGGGAAACAGTATCACCATAATATTAAAAAAACTACCTACTGTTATTAACATTTTGGAAATTACTGCTCCTGATAATTATACTTTTATATGAAAGGTGATTAAAAACTATTTATAGTGAACCCTGCCACTGATAAATAAATAACTCAATAAATAAACACGTGGGTTCTGTTTCAGTGCCACATGGTTGAGGACCTTCTCCCCTGCTTTGACAGGTCTGCACAGATTAGCTCCAATGCCAGGAAATGTGTTTCGTATTTGATTCAGATCACTTTATTAAATTCATGCATATAATCAGGGCTTTGCGTTGTTTTGTTGTTGTTGTTGTTTTTATTTTTAATGCAGCTGATTATTCCAAATCTTTATACACTGGTGCTTCTGTAAAAATCAATCGGAAATTTCTGTATCTATCACAGTATGAGATATTTTAGCTAGTGATAAAAAAAAATAAAGCTCAGGTTTGAACACCGCAGCAGCAATAGTAGAACAAAAAAAAACAGTTTTCCTCATGGTAAACTATAGAAAGTCATTGACTTATTGTCATCATACGGCGCTTTTAACAAATGAACATTGTGAAAACAATATGATGACTTAGTAGATATCCACTGAAAACGTGGTGATTAATCACAACAGCACTGCCTGTTGTAATAAGAGGGCCAAACCATGAACAAGGGAGGGAAAAGGACTTTTCTAGATTTCATTATCCAGAGACCAGATGTCCCCTGCTAGGGAGTTGGCACAGGTCTGAATGGTCCAGGTCGCCTGGGCAAACTGGTTGCGGAACAGCTCGGCGTCTGCGTCGGGGTTGGCAGTCGTCAAAGAGTCGAGGTGGTTGGTCAGAGCTTTGAGGGTGTGGGGACCGGAGCCCAGCAGGATGTGACGGAAGGGGCTGTCTCTGGGAGAAACGTAGGGTGACAGGAAGTTCCTTTCCACCTATAGCAAGAAGACGGACATCATGAAAGAGCTGGATAAAAACCAACGTTATCAACAAATTTATTGGACAGTCCCGTCCTTTGAAAAGCAGAAAGCAGACACTGAACACTACCTACATCAACTATTACACTTGACTGTGATTAAAATGTGATGTATCCCATTTAATATACGATCCAAAGGTAGCTAAACCAACACTAAAGTTGTAATTTCAGCTAATCAAAAGCAGAGGTGGCAGCTTGTGAAATCAACTAAACTTGATGGGCTGAGTTTTTTCCCCTTACCGTCATGATGCGGTCATTGATCACGCGGCACATCTCGATGTCCTCCAGGTCACTGTTCTGGATGTCAGCTGCCAGCGCGCTAGAGGCACGGCTGTAGGAGCCAGAGGCCATGATCAACCACCGCACTGTCAGAGCTTTGGGCAACAGCTGGGGCTGCATCTGCAAGCACACAAACATGCAGGGATGACTTTTCTCCCACAAACTCAAGTTAGTAAGCTGGACATTCAAGACCTGACCACAGCTTTGTCTTCTATGATGAGAGGAGTAACCAGGCAAAACAAACTGATTCAAAACTGATCATTTTTAAGTTGAGTGATGAAAAACACGACAACAGTCAAGTTGCTCCTGATTTCTGCAGCCCTGCTCTCAACAAGGTAAATACTATCTTCTTTTACAAGGACACTGGTGAGCACTCACCCTCTGAACAGCCTTGACCTTCCCATTAATCTGAACCACGTGGCTGCGTATGAGCTGGTTGTACTTCTTCAGGTCCATCTGCAGAAGGTGGTCATGGACCAGCCTCAGCGCTATGTGACCTGCAAACTGGCCCGCTCTCACAGCCAGCTGAGGAACCTGGCTGGCTGTGACAGAGTTCAGGTTTTCTCGGGTGTCCAGGTTTGTGCTAAAGTGCGGGTAGTCCTGAGGAGGCACACAGGATGTTTTAAGAATTACTCTCAGATCTACAAAGTTGGCATTAGTTAAAAGAGTTCAGAAACTATTTAAGAACTTGTAGTACAGAAGAATTCACTTACTGAACTTCCAGAGTGGAATCTGAAAGCGACTGAGGGAATGCCGGAGAAGGCGAGGAAAGGATACGCAGCACTGTCCATCCTCAGAGGCTCCAGACTTCAAAATCAAACGCAAAAAAGAAGAGTGAGAATGACAGCCTACTTTCAAACAAGAAGGCTGTGATAATCATCACTGGCTATACTTTGTTATCTTTAATTAGACGGACTCACATAGCAGACTCCCAGTTGTTCTTTCCAAACTGAGAAAGAAGAGACTTGTCCTTGTCATAGTTCACCTAAGAAGAAAACAAATACTTTGATTAAACTCTTGTTTTATTTTACAAATAAAACTGACCAACAGAATTATTTCTGCAGAAGAGATCAGCTGTGGAGTTACCTCTTTCAGAGCGTTTTGGACCAGGCTGTGCAGCAACGGGCTGGCTGCTACTTTAAACCCATTCTGCCCTAGAATAACAAGACCACTAATATTTAGTTATCCTCAAACATAAGCAGTGTTGGTCAAGTTACTTGAAAAAAGTAATCAGTAACTAATTACTGATTACTTCCCCCAAAAAATAATCCCGTTACTTTACTGATTACTTATTTTCAAAAGTAATTAATTACTTAGTTACTTTTTAAAAACACGATTTACAACCTGAATAGGTGATAAAGCAATAGATCTTTCAGCCCAATTCTACTTTTTCTGCATAATTCATCATACAAAATGTAATCAAATGGAAAAGTCTCCTTTTAAAACTTGTTTTTATTAGTTTTAATCTTTTAACTTTATGCATCAAGCAAAAATTTAATTATATGCACCATTCTCTGACTGGAAGAAATTTCTTTAATATTTAAACCTATTTTCTGCACATTCCAGCTTCATGAGTACAAGAAGTCTGCATCCATGGCAACCAATACCTGTCACAATGCCGTCCAGGTTGATGTAGGTGAATGCTTTCATGCTCAGAGAGGACAGATAACCCTGGAACAAAGAAATATCCAATATATGAATGAGACTGAGCACAATCACTAATAATTATCCTCCTCAGAATAAGTCTATTCATTTACGTCTTCTTTAATGGGCATTTGTTTTTGGTCTACATCTTTTGACTTATTTGAGCTATCCTAAAAAGAAATCCTGATGTACGAAGTAGAAAACATCCTGGGCTTTCCATTGATATCTCATGCATTTGGGGGGGGGGGGGGGGGGGGGGGGGGGGGGTGTCTCTTTTAGCACCAAAGATGAAGGAAATCGCAAAAAAAGTACAATGAGAAGATTTATTTTTGTTGAGTAAAAGAAAAATGCAGCTAATCTGAACCTTTGCCATGCACTTCTTACCTCCAACCACTCGGTGGCGCCAACACTCCCATACTCTCCCGCACTCCAGCTTGCAAACACAATACTCCTCCTCGGTTTGAATCCATCTATCAAAGTGGAAACACAATTAATCAAACTCATGAAGCCAGCATGTTCTTTAGCTGCTCAGTATCTGACGTGAAGTGTACGTCCAGGATCATTTTATTTGGAAATTAAAAACCAAACATCAGCTGCCGACAGGTGCTCACCGTTCTCCACCATGTCAGAGATGGAACGCGCCAGCTCGACGAGGACGCTGGTGCCCACGCTTGATGCTGCAAAGCCCGGGCCCCACGCATCCCTCTGGGCCCCAATGACCACGTATCGATCTGCAGACGGTCACAGGACATTCATCACTCGCATCGTTTCCATATTTCCTGATCACAGGATCTCTCTCATTACTCATCTTTGCTGTACCTGCATCCACAAAGCCTTTGATGACCCCAAAGACATTATTTATCCTTTTCTCAGTAAGGACATTGTTGACTTCCACAGTAATAACATCGCTCTCATCTCCGAGTCTATTGATGCTCCCCCAACCATTTGGCTGAGTTCTACCCCCGAGCTGCCTGTGGGATGCAGACAAACATCAACCCTTTATTGATGCCCTGTTTATTACAAGCTTCAACCATCTTTCTGATACCAGTATGATGTTTGTGAGTCTTACCTCAGAATGTTCATTCCCATGCCTGTTGTGATAGTCTGAGCCAAAATATTTGGCAGGCCTGAAGACTGCACAGGTGGAAACTGGGTGTGGTTGAAGGAGGGGAAGCCTGGGGTGTAGGGATCCCCAGAGCCCATGTGGACCTGTGGGAATCAGACAGATGAAAAGATGATCTTTGAGTGGATCATGACATCTTTTCAAAGGTAGCTTTAATCAAACTAAACACATGAACCCCATTATTATTGTGGTTATCATTTAGATTATTGCACTGGTAGAGGAAGCGCAACTACTTCCTCTTATGAACAGTGCTAGGTTTAAATGCACTTCACAACATGTGTATTGTCGACATGTCAAACATCTGTCCTCTCATTTCATATTTAAACAACAGTCTTCACCTTTCCTTCAGTGTACTCATCTGAGTATTTTCCCAGGTGATTTACACCTGAGGAGTAAAAATTGTCTTCACTCACATGTCCAAAGAGTGGAGTGCTCTCGCCGATCGAGTAATCAGCAGGGTCTGGGTAGATCAGCACAGCAGAGGCGTTCACTTTGGCTGCATTGGCTACCTATAAGCAGAGAAACAAGGCAGTGGGAAGCTAAGATCACCAACAGTAAAATTATTCGAATGAATCACATAATATAAAACGAAGTTTCATGGTAAAAAGGGGAAACGCGAGGCTTTGTTTACATAATTTCTTCTGCGATTAATAAAGTATGATTCTGATTCAGTTGGGGAGAAAGAGGATGAGATGGAGATGACAAAGGAGAATGCAGTGATGGAGGAGGCAGATGAAGGAAAGGAGGAGAAAGATTATGAGAAAAGTATGAAAATATAAATCTGCAGATCTTAAAAGGTCATATAGTTCGGAAGGTCTCGCCTGTACAGAAACACACACACGAAAATTCTAATGGAATTCTACTGAAGGTTAAGAACAGAGGACATCTACAAATATTGACAAGTACCACAGGGAATAAAGTCCTGTTCAAATGATGTTCCACCTTATTTTGAAACCACCCACCTTCTCAGCAAAGCTGATCCTTCCAGCTCTGACCAGCATCACCCTGTTATTCATGTCGATGTTCATGTCCTTTAACTGCCTCAAGTCATCTTCCTGTCCATAATGGGCATACAGCACTGCACCCTGGAGCCATCAGAAACAGAAATGTCACTGCAAGTGTCACTGTACATTTCTCCTATTCATAATTTAGCCTTCTGATTACCCTTGCTGTTCCACTGGCGCTGTAGGACAGGAAACCCGTTGGACGTTCCTCTGATCCGTTCTTGAAAACTATTCTGTTGTATCCAGATGCTGGGGGGTCCTGAACCTTGACAAAGTGCTCATCAGTCCAGGTCTTCATGCCGTACTCCTTAAACTTTGTTATCACCTTGTTCCTCAGATCTTCATCACCAGGAGAACCAGCCCGGTGGTTGCTACTGGTCAGCTGACTGTGACAGGGAAAACAAAAACTGGTTACTTACTGTTAAAAATACAACACACATAACAAAATGTGTGCAGTGCATGGAGCTTCTATTCACCCAAGGACAGCGTCCATACTGGATGTAGTCAGTTTTTCAGCAAGAAGCTTTTTCACATCATCCCAGTCCATGAGGGGAGCAGCACTGGTCTCATGGGCGACAGAAACGTCTTCATAACGGAGAGCAGAGGTTGCACAGGTGGGAGCCAAATCCTTATTCCGATGGACCAGGTAGCCAATCAAATAGCCTGAAAGTGGCAGTGATTCCAGATAAGGGATGGGAACAGATCAACTGAATTAAGTGACTCAACTGACTACAAAACCACAGCTTCCTCTTTTAACTTGCTTTCTTACCGAAGATGAAGACGAGGATGATAGCAGCTGCTATGAAGCAGAGGACTTTGGGTGTACATCTACATTTTTGAGGGACGTATTGTTTGCGGCTTGACTTGTGATTGAGGTGATCTCCAACCTCAAACGGCTCATTTATGCCAGATGACTCTATAATCTCCACATGCCTGGTGTCATCTTCCATATTCTGGGTAGGTCGAATCATGTGTAGAAGTGTGGTTTACTGTTAAACTGACAAAAACAAAAAATCATGGTAATCAGAATATATCACTTCTGTATTTTCCAAACGACATCATAAGTCATAAGGCCAGCTTATGATTTCCCACGCTGTCAAAAAAGTAATTTTCCTTCTTCATAAACATGCCTCTAACAAATAACTCATCATTTAAATGCATTTTTGCTGTGTTAAAATCAGATGACAGGCTCTCAAAAACTATGAACACAGGAAAGCTGTCTCCTTTCACTTTCACAATCATCTACTCTTTCTAGCCCTACTTTCACCTTCCCAGTCTTTTTCTTGAGGTAACTTGTCTCTTAACCTGCATATATTTCCTGTGTGCTCAAAACACATCACAGATAATGATGTATGAGAAAACCATCCAAAAAAATATTTGCTTGAATAGTGAAAATAAAGCAGAAAGATTATTCAATTCAATTTGATATAAAACAGCATCATATCAACAATTTGTCAAACAGTCTCCTCAAGAGTTAATAAACTGAACTTACTATTTGAGATTCCCGAGAGCCTAAAAAAGGTGGATGGTCACCGTCTTTGGTGGCAAAACGAAAGTGGGGATCTGCTTCCTGATTTTGTTGTATATTAAAAGAGGAGGTGGTGGACAGGGAAGGACCTTTTTACTCTTTCTGTTCTCCAGAATTGCAAAAAGCTCCATTTCAGTTTTTACCGAAATGAAACTTGTCTTTCAGGTTTTTAATCTCCTTAGTCAAGTTTAACTGTAGATTAATAGTTATCAGACACTGCGTGTAACTAGAATTGGCCAGGAATCTAAACAAGACGGGCTAAAATACACATTCAGGGGAAATTACCCAGCAAACAACAGAACTACCAGTAAAGTGTTTTTGTTCATTTGTAGACTTTGTCTCAGTGAACTTAACTGAAACCCTGACATTGTCTCCCTGCTCACAATGATTTGCGGTATGACTGCAAAAGGTGAACCATAGAGGGAAGAATGCTGGTGTCGTTTCCATGTAGAATAAGGATCTAGCGAGAGCGTAACAAAGTAAGAACTATAAATCAGATAACTGCTGTGGGGGGATTAAATTTCCATATAATGGCATTCAGAATTTCAGGTAAAAAAAAAAGGTCAGATTTCAAACTGCTATTATTTTTGAAATAATTTGATATTAATTGAGTAACACTGTGAAGGTGTATACTTTTCACTTAAAGTAAAATTAAAAACCAGATTGACCTAATATTGAATGAGTAAGACGGTGAGAGTGTGTGCTGTTGATCTAAAGTGAAATGAGTCCGTGGAAACACGAGGTTTCCTTATAATGGCATTCTGAATGTGAAGAAAAAACTGCACTTATGACATTTCAGCAGACTTTTAATTTGAAATTCAACAACAAAGTGATGTGATACTGACTGGGTAACACTGTAATGGTGTAAACTTGACCTAAAGTGAAATTAGTCTGTATGCTTGTAATGGCTGTACATGCATTTTAAAAGACGGACCATTTTCTTCTACTTATCCAATTCAGGGTCGCAGGGGGCTGGAGCCTATCGCCGCTGTCATGGGGTGAGAGGCAGGTTACACCCTGGAAAGGTCAAGGATTAGGGCCACTCACTTTTTTTCTTAGTGAATTCTGAAAAACCTCAGAAATGCCAAGAAATGTCAGAATTGTGAGATTAGTGTGAGAATTCTGACTTTTTGTTTTCAGAATAGTGAAAAGAAAAAACAAAGTTTTCTTCAGCTCTAACCGTCTTCAATGGTACTGGGTACATTCTCAAATGCTTATTTTTTCTCAGGACATTTGAGGCCACCAAACACTCGTTGATAATCTCCTAATCAGAGAATGGGCTGCAGTTTTTGGTCATTTTATCCAGCTCTATCCTGGGACATAGACTTGAGTAAATTAATGCATAAAGTCTGGTTTTTGTTCAAACTCTGCTTTCTGCATCTCTGTTGTTTTTCATGCAAGTTGTGCATTGGCTGGCACACAAGTAGGTAGGTCAATCACCAAAAGCAGTGGCCTTAAAAAACAGAGCTACAAAGTTTTTCTGGAATTTCCCTTAAAAAAGTAAATAAACAAAAATAAAATGGAAAAAAAGAATTTTACAAAAAAAACCAAACAGTGAGTTGGTACACTTCTTTAATAAAAAGGTAAGGAACAACCAAAGTGTCGCACATGGCCTGGGGTCAGCACAACGCACAGGCAGGCTTTTTCCAACTGATTGGCTGCTGCTTACAGACAAAAAGGTTTAACAGCAGGTGGTGGGGCTGCTGTGTAGCTAAGCTGCTGCTCTCAGTGACATCATACAGAGCCAAAAGTAGAGCCTCTGCTGACAATCAGAGGTGGGTAGAGCAGCCAAAAATTGTACTCCAGTAAAAGTAGCACTACCTTAACATAGTTTTATTCAAGTAAAAGTAAAAAGCAGCCATCCAAGAAATTACTCATGTAAGAGTAAAACGGTATTTATTTAAAAAAAGGCTACTTGAATATTGAGTAACTGATCATAACATCTGATTTAATATTAAAAAAAAAAATTAGATAATCAGACAAGAACAACGTTTAAAATACCAAAATTTGCACTAAAGACAGAAAAAGAAATGTATATAAATAACATGATTACAAAACAATAAATCTAAGAAGAAACACTTTTCCAAATCATTATTAAACGAATATTTACAGAAGGTAATATAAATATATTGTCAGGATGAGGTCGTGGACGAAAGAAGGAGGACCCAAACGCTGGACTCACAGGTAGGTGAAGATTGGTGTTTTATTGTCAACGGAGTGAACAAACAGAACAGAAGTAGGAAACGGCTGGCCGGCTGGACGACTGACTGAATGGATGAATGAAAGACTGACTGACAACTGACCAGCTGACCTGACGGAACTGAACAGAGGACAACCTAACAGCGGCGAGAACATCATCACAATAACATCAATGACACGACATTGGACTGGTTGAACTGAGGAACATAAATACACAGGCTGAGTGATGAGAGATTAGAACCTGGTGAGTACACAGCTGAACATAATGACCTAATGATAAACGGGAAGAGGACGGAACATAATGCACATGGACCAAGGCTAACACAATAAAACAGGAGGTGAAGCAGACAGAATATAAACAGTGAACATGAACTAAGAATACTGGGTCAAAGACCCAGAAACCCTGACATATATGGTGTTGCTTTGCCTCTCCAAATGGCACAACAGGCTCAGCAGATAGAATAACATTAAAACAACAAACCTTATGTACAAACAAGAAGTGTCATTTCAACATAAACTGTAGGTTTGTGTCTGTGTCTCATGCATTTTTGGTTAAAACATGTTTATTATTCCTTTACTGAAGTTATTCACACTGAGTAGAATGGCCAGAATTATTTCTCAAGAGTAGTGATACTTCATAATAATATTACTCAAGTAAAACTACTCAAAAAGTTACTTTTTGGAAAAAAGTAAATGTAATTGGTTACTACCCACCTCTGATAAGACAAGAGAAACCCTCAGTGGGGGAATTAGAGACTGAAGAGGATGCCAGATGACCACGAGAACCATGATCACCAGCACCATTAAGCAAGGCACCGAATAATGAAAAAGGTCACTGGTAGTTTTGTTTTAAGAACTAAAGCAATAAGCTAATGTACAATACAGTGCCAAATTTTATTAGTAGCCTAACAAACAAGACAAAGTGTCCATGTTATTGAGAATGAATAATGAAACTAAGACTCCAATAGCTGTGATTGTTTATTGCTGCAATGAAACAAAACAACTAAAATAAAGCAAAGCAAATGTGCGCACAGTTTGAGAGAAAGGAAAAAAGAACAAAGAAAAGAAAACCACGCACAATAATAATCGAGCATTTTCAAACATTCTTTAACAAGGGTTACATTTTCCCCCTTTGATCCAAAACTCATCTGCTAATTCTTACAAGCCAGTGCTGAAAATGGAGTTGCAATTTCTAGAACCTGCCTCATTATAAACCAACAGGATTAAGGTAAAATCACTCAAATGACGAATGGTTAATGCATCATGTTAACAAGTTTGATGAACTACAATCAGTCAGATGGGTTTTGGACAGAATCCTGCTTTCAGTCATTTGAAATGGACTCGCATCCATTTGTTTTCTGTCTAGCAACTCTGTTTTAACACCAGTTTGATTCTTAGAGAAACAGGAAAAAAAAAAAAATAAACTGAACCCTGATACATGAAAACGAAACAATCCAAGTATTCGTCAGCTCAGAAACAAAAGAAGAGGCACAAGGAAATCTCAGTGAATTCATCAAAAGAGAAGGTACAATGAACTTTAATTCATTAGACTAACTCCATAACACAGAGTGGGGGCTGATTATGGAGACACGCTGTTGTAACCACATTACACATTTGTGCTTTCCTTAAAGCAAAGACACCTTCCATATGCAAAGAAAAGACCAGAGCAGACCAGCGTTCGCTTCAAAACAGACCGTCTCGCTAAAAACAAGCACATCAGCTGCTTGGCCTCACTAATGACACAGACACAGATCTTTGATCAGGTGCTCTGGGTGCCAACCTGCCTGTCTAGAGAGAAACGCTGAAGAAGTTAGCATGGAACGCCAGATGGGATTGCAAAGATGCAAACGTGTGCGATGTGTAGCTTTGTACTGTATATACACATTATGGGAAACACTGTCCCCGATAATAAAAAACATCCACCCCTACAGTGAAATATGGAGGGCATTGCCTCCGATACGGCACACACTGGTAGGCAAAAACTACCTTCAGTTTTTCACATTATGGAAATCACTGCTCCCGATAATGCCATCAAGATGAGAAGTGTACATGCACCAAAGGACAGGTACGGGTAAATATTGTCAGGTGTGATGTGTGAGCTGGCATTGCTCAGAGACCAGTTCAGTGTCAGTTGACAGAGGGGAAAGAAAAACTGTTGTGTACCAGCTGTCGGTGCACATGTACACTTCTTTTAGCAGATGCTGCTTTTGTCATTTCGACAGTATAACTGTCATAATTATGGAAGACACTGCCCCCGATAATTATACTTTTTTTATATAAAACGTGAATAAAAACTATTTATAGTGAACCCTGCCACTGATAAATAAATAACACAATAAATAAACATACGGTTTCCGTTTCAGTGCCACATGGTTGAGGACCTTTTCCCCTGCTTTGACAGGTCTGCACAAATTAGCTCCAAAGCCAAAAAATGTGTTTCGTATTTGATTCAGATCACTTTGTTTTTTTTTTGTTTTAATTCAATTCTTGCATATAATTAGGACTTTTTTTCCCCCATTTAAAGTAGACGATTATTCCAAATCTGTGTGCACTGTTGCTGCTGCATGCTGTAAATCAATCTGCACTTCTTTCAGCAGCTGCATCTATTTTCTGACTTGAGTTGTGTAGCAGAATCAGCACAGTATGGGATATTTTAGCTACCAATAGAAACCAGCTCAGGCTTGAACACCAAGCCGCAGCAGCAGTAGCAGAAATACCAGCAGTTTGCCTCGTGGTAAACAAATAAAAAGTCATTAGCTTATTGTAATCATACTGCGGTCTAAAGATCTGAGCTGGCAAACACAGTCTTTACTGTGATTCTGACCTGATACTGTTCTGGAATTAAAGAAAAAAAATCCAACTCATTCAGAGGTAACACCAATTTAAAGTAGTACTTCCACATAACATTTGTTGACATTACTAGCACCATGTGATTTAAGACTGTGATAACTAAATACCACATGTTCAAATTCAAGATTCTTAGAGGGTTAAGTCCTTTTAAGGCAGAAGGCTTAAAAACCACTTTGCAACATGTTTGGCTTTAAGAGAATTTTAGATAAAAGGAAAATGAACATTGTGAAAACAATATGATGACTTAGTAGATATCCGCTGAAAACGTGGTGATTAATCACAACAGCACTGCCTGTTGTAATAAGAGGGCCAAACCATGAACAAGGGAGGGAAAAGGACTTTTCTAGATTTCATTATCCAGAGACCAGATGTCCCCTGCTAGGGAGTTGGCACAGGTCTGAATGGTCCAGGTCGCCTGGGCAAACTGGTTGCGGAACAGCTCGGCGTCTGCGTCGGGGTCAGCAGTCGTCAAAGAGTCGAGGTGGTTGGTCAGAGCTTTGAGGGTGTGGGGACCGGAGCCCAGCAGGATGTGACGGAAGGGGCTGTCTCTGGGAGAAACGTAGGGTGACAGGAAGTTCCTTTCCACCTATAGCAAGAAGACGGACATCATGAAAGAGCTGGATAAAAACCAACGTTATCAACAAATTTATTGGACAGTCCCGTCCTTTGAAAAGCAGAAAGCAGACACTGAACACTACCTACATCAACTATTACACTTGACTGTGATTAAAATGTGATGCATCCCATTTAATATACGATCCAAAGGTAGCTAAACCAACACTAAAGTTGTAATTTCAGCTAATCAAAAGCAGAGGTGGCAGCTTGTGAAATCAACTAAACTTGATGGGCTGAGTTTTTTCCCCTTACCGTCATGATGCGGTCATTGATCACGCGGCACATCTCGATGTCCTCCAGGTCGCTGTTCTGGATGTCGGCTGCCAGCGCGCTAGAGGCACGGCTGTAGGAGCCAGAGGCCATGATCAACCACCGCACTGTCAGAGCTTTGGGCAACAGCTGGGGCTGCATCTGCAAGCACACAAACATGCAGGGATGACTTTTCTCCCTCAAACTCGAGTTAGTAAGCTGGACATTCAAGACCTGACCACAGCTTTGTCTTCTATGATGAGAGGAGTAACCAGGCAAAACAAACTGATTCAAAACTGATCATTTTTAAGTTGAGTGATGAAAAACACGACAACAGTCAAGTTGCTCCTGATTTCTGCAGCCCTGCTCTCAACAAGGTAAATACTATCTTCTTTTACAAGGACACTGGTGAGCACTCACCCTCTGAACAGCCTTGACCTTCCCATTAATCTGAACCACGTGGCTGCGTATGAGCTGGTTGTACTTCTTCAGGTCCATCTGCAGCAGGTGGTCATGGACCAGCCTCAGCGCTATGTGACCTGCAAACTGGCCCGCTCTCACAGCCAGCTGAGGAACCTGGCTGGCTGTGACAGAGTTCAGGTTTTCTCGGGTGTCCAGGATTGTGCCAAAGTGCGGGTAGTCCTGAGGAGGCACACGGGATGTTTTAAGAATTACTCTCAGATCTACAAAGTTGGCATTAGTTAAAAGAGTTCAGAAACTATTTAAGAACTTGTAGTACAGAAGAATTCACTTACTGAACTTCCAGAGTGGAATCTGAAAGCGACTGAGGGAATGCCGGAGAAGGCGAGGAAAGGATACGCAGCACTGTCCATCCTCAGAGGCTCCAGACTTCAAAATCAAACGCAAAAAAGAAGAGTGAGAATGACAGCCTACTTTCAAACAAGAAGGCTGTGATAATCATCACTGGCTATACTTTGTTATCTTTAATTAGACGGACTCACATAGCAGACTCCCAGTTGTTCTTTCCAAACTGAGAAAGAAGAGACTTGTCCTTGTCATAGTTCACCTAAGAAGAAAACAAATACTTTGATTAAACTCTTGTTTTATTTTACAAATAAAACTGACCAACAGAATTATTTCTGCAGAAGAGATCAGCTGTGGAGTTACCTCTTTCAGAGCGTTTTGGACCAGGCTGTGCAGCAACGGGCTGGCTGCTACTTTAAACCCATTCTGACCTAGAATAACAAGACCACTAATATTTAGTTATCCTCAAACATAAGTGATGCTTTTTGCATGTGTATGTAAAAGTTTGACATTAAACAGCTTCATGGGTAAATGGTAAATGGCCTGTATTTGTATAGCACTTTACTAGTCCCCAAGGACCCCAAAGCGCTTCACATATCCAGTCATCCACCCATTCACGCACACATTCACACACTGGTGATGGCAAGCTACATTGTAGCCACAGCCACCCTGGGGCGCACTGACAGAGGCGAGGCTGCCAGACACTGGCGCCACCGGGCCCTCTGACCACCACCAGTAGGCAACGGGTGAAGTGTCTTGCCCAAGGACACAACGACCGAGACTGTCCAAGCCAGGGCTCAAACCGGCAACCTTCCAATTACAAGGCGAACTCCCAACTCTTGAGCCACAATCGCCCCAGGGGTACAAGAAGTCTGCATCCATGGAAGTAAATACCTGTCACAATGCCGTCCAGGTTGATGTAGGTGAATGCTTTCATGTTCAGAGAGGACAGATAACCCTGGAACAAAGAAATATCCAATATATGAATGAGACTGAGCACAATCACTAATAATTATCCTCCTCAGAATAAGTCTATTCATTTACGTCTTCTTTAATGGGCATTTGTTTTTGGTCTACATCTTTTGACTTATTTGAGCTATCCTAAAAAGAAATCCTGATGTACGAAGTAGAAAACATCCTGGGCTTTCCATTGATATCTCATGCATTTTGGGGGGGGGGGGGTCTCTTTTAGCACCAAAGATGAAGGAAATCGCAAAAAAAGTACAATGAGAAGATTTATTTTTGTTGAGTAAAAGAAAAATGCAGCTAATCTAAACCTTTGCCATGCACTTCTTACCTCCAACCACTCGGTGGCGCCAACACTCCCATACTCTCCCGCACTCCAGCTCGCAAACACAATACTCCTCCTCGGTTTGAATCCACCTATCAAAGTGGAAACACAATTAATCAAACTCATGAAGCCAGCATGTTCTTTAGCTGCTCAGTATCTGACGTGAAGTGTACGTCCAGGATCATTTTATTTGGAAATTAAAAACCAAACATCAGCTGCCGACAGGTGCTCACCGTTCTCCACCATGTCAGAGATGGAACGCGCCAGCTCGACGAGGACGCTGGTGCCCACGGTTGATGCTCCAAAGCCCGGGCCCCACGCATCCCTCTGGGCCCCAATGACCACGTATCGATCTGCAGACGGTCACAGGACATTCATCACTCGCATCGTTTCCATATTTCCTGATCACAGGATCTCTCTCATTACTCATCTTTGCTGTACCTGCATCCACAAAGCCTTTGATGACCCCAAAGACATTATTTATCCTTTTCTCAGTAAGGACATTGTTGACTTCCACAGTAATAACATCGCTCTCATCTCCGAGTCTATTGATGCTCCCCCAACCATTTGGCTGAGTTCTACCCCCGAGCTGCCTGTTGGATGCAGACAAACATCAACCCTTTATTGATGCCCTGTTTATTACAAGCTTCAACCATCTTTCTGATACCAGTATGATGTTTGTGAGTCTTACCTCAGAATGTTCATTCCCATGCCTGTTGTGATAGTCTGAGCCAAAATATTTGGCAGGCCTGAAGACTGCACAGGTGGAAACTGGGTGTGGTTGAAGGAGGGGAAGCCTGGGGTGTAGGGATCCCCAGAGCCCATGTGGACCTGTGGGAATCAGACAGATGAAAAGATGATCTTTGAGTGGATCATGACATCTTTTCAAAGGTAGCTTTAATCAAACTAAACACATGAACCCCATTATTATTGTGGTTATCATTTAGATTATTGCACTGGTAGAGGAAGCGCAACTACTTCCTCTTATGAACAGTGCTAGGTTTAAATGCACTTCACAACATGTGTATTGTCGACATGTCAAACATCTGTCCTCTCATTTCATATTTAAACAACAGTCTTCACCTTTCCTTCAGTGTACTCATCTGAGTATTTTCCCAGGTGATTTACACCTGAGGAGTAAAAACTGTCTTCACTCACATGTCCAAAGAGTGGAGTGCTCTCGCCGATCGAGTAATCAGCAGGGTCTGGGTAGATCAGCACAGCAGAGGCGTTCACTTTGGCTGCATTGGCTACCTATAAGCAGAGAAACAAGGGAATGGGAAGCTAAGATCACCAACAGTAAAATTATTCGAATGAATCACATAATATAAAATGAAGTTTCATGGTAAAAAGGGGAAACGTGAGGCTTTGTTTACATAATTTCTTCTGCGATTAATAAAGTATGATTCTGATTCAGTTGGGGAGAAAGAGGATGAGATGGAGATGACAAAGGAGAATGCAGTGATGGAGGAGGCAGATGAAGGAAAGGAGGAGAAAGATTATGAGAAAAGTATGAAAATATAAATCTGCAGATCTTAAAAGGTCATATAGTTCGGAAGGTCTTGCCTGTACAGAAACACACACACGAAAATTCTAATGGAATTCTACTGAAGGTTAAGAACAGAGGACATAATAATAATAATAATAATAATGGATACTTTATTGATCCCCATGGGGAAATTACTTGTTTTTCTCTGCATTTGACCCATTCACTCAGTGAAGCAGTGGGCAGCCCACTAAGCAGGCGCCCGGGGAGCAGTGTGTAGGGACGGTACCTTGCTCAGGGGTACCTCAGGGTAGCCGTTAAGTGGATCTACAAATATTGACAAGTACCACAGGGAATAAAGTCCTGTTCAAATGATGTTCCATCTTATTTTGAAACCACCCACCTTCTCAGCAAAGCTGATTTTTCCAGCTCTGACCAGCATCACCCTGTTATTCATGTCGATGTTCATGTCCTTTAACTGCCTCAAGTCATCTTCCTGTCCATAATGGGCATACAGCACTGCACCCTGGAGCCATCAGAAACAGAAATGTCACTGCAAGTGTCACTGTACATTTGTCCTACTCATAATTTAGCCTTCTGATTACCCTTGCTGTTCCACTGGCGCTGTAGGACAGGAAACCCGTTGGACGTTCCTCTGATCCGTTCTTGAAAACTATTCTGTTGTATCCAGATGCTGGGGGGTCCTGAACCTTGACAAAGTGCTCATCAGTCCAGGTCTTCATGCCGTACTCCTTAAACTTTGTTATCACCTTGTTCCCCAGATCTTCATCACCAGGAGAACCAGCCCGGTGGTTGCTACTGGTCAGCTGACTGTGACAGGGAAAACAAAAACTGGTTACTTACTGTTAAAAATACAACACACATAACAAAATGTGTGCAGTGCATGGAGCTTCTATTCACCCAAGGACAGCGTCCATACTGGATGTAGTCAGTTTTTCAGCAAGAAGCTTTTTTACATCATCCCAGTCCATGAGGGGAGCAGCACCGGTCTCATGGGCGACAGAAACGTCTTCATAGCGGAGAGCAGAGGTTGCACAGGTGGGAGCCAAATCCTTATTCCGATGGACCAGGTAGCCAATCAAATAGCCTGAAAGTGGCAGTGATTCCAGATAAGGGATGGGAACAGATCAACTGAATTAAGTGGTGCAAGCCAAACCCTGACTGAAGTGTCTCACTCAGATGACAACTCAAAGCTAAGCCATGTTTTTCCAGATAAAATGACACATGGTAAGTCCCCTCACCACACCCACACACGGGAAAATTATGTTAAAATAGCTGTCGGACAGTGAACTTCCACTTTTTCACAAGTAACACACAATCCAACGGGACAGATCCCCAAAGAACCACTCAAGTTATTGTGCACTAAATTAAAGAGAGTTTCTTCCTTCCTCCCTCTCTTACCGATGATGAAGATGAGGAAGATTGTAGCTGCCATAAAGCAGAGGTTCTTGGGTGTACGTCCAAACTTTTGAGCCACATAGGGTGTGCGATTTGAGTTGTGATTCAGGTGGCCGCCAACGCCATTTCCCCCAGTCTCCTCATCTATTTCAGATGACAGCTTCATCTCCACCTGACTGTTGTCACCCTCCATATTCTGGGTCAAGTTGAATCGTGTGTAGGAGTGGGGCTCCCCATTAAACTATCACAAATAGAAAAAGGGTAAGCAGATTAAATTATTTCAGTAACTCCCAAAGAACAGCAGTGGTTTGATTTCAGGATCTTTGCTTGGACTTACAAGAGGTAAAAGGTTTTTGCTTTTTTATGACCGAACAGAGATTTGACTGAAGAATAGTTCTAGATCTCAATTTATAATAAGTGCTTTACAAACCCAAAGATCAGCTAACTGGTGGACTTTCCAGTTTCAGTGTGGCTAGCCAAACAAGAGGAACCACTCACTAATTAAAACAAAACTTAATTATGCAATTTAACAGTTTAACATTTCAATGCATTTCTGAATATGAAACAATTGCATTTATCAAGTTCTTCCTGTGTTTGTTCCCAAAATAGAATAAAAATTAAATTCTGGTCATGCAAGTTCTCATTTTTGCAATAACAGTCATTTCAGATGTGGAAATGATGATGTCCCGTTTAGGATGAAAGCTTAAAGCAAAGCCTGTTATTGTTGGGTTTACACTTATACTTACAATCTTGGATATTGTTGACCTTGCTTGGTCCATTGTTGCTTCTCAGAATTCTAAAAAGATAAGGAAGAAGAAAATAAGTTAAACATTGCAGAGTTGGTGAATGCAGCCACAACTGAATCTATAAAGGGTAATGAACCAACCCTCTTCTTCACGTAGTGTGCGGCTTGAATTCTTTGTGCTTCAATTTCAGTTCCCTTACAGTGCGAGCAGTGTGTTACAGTTTTACTTGTGATGTCCAAACAATACATCCCCACCTCTTGTCTAAACATCCACAGGGCTTCCTATCTTACTAACTAGAAAAACAGTGCCGTTTCCAGGCACAAAAGGCCAGTGTCCGTCAAAAAACACCATCTGAGACCCCTGCAAACTCCAACTGAATGCAAGACCACTGATTTCCCACAAAATCGTATGCCAAACAAAGCAAGGTGTCAATTTAACAAAGCCAACAAGGTTCAAAATACAAGTTCTCTACATACAATCTTAAATACTGGAATTCTCAGCATGATAAAGAAGGACCTAAAAGCATAGCTTTTTGTCTTGCTATGCTTTACAAGGTAAAAAAAAAACTGACCAAAATGTAACTGAACAGCTTTAAAATCCAAGAAGTGGAGTTCCTCTTCATAGGAACCACATGCAGACAATGTGAAACAATGCTGCAACAGTCATACTGGAATCACAATTTCAGGGGAAGTTTCCCAACCATCAGCACACAAAGGATATTTGTTGATAAGCTATGGCCACATTACAGAAACATTTTGAATACACACATTTTGATTGCTTAACATTAACATTTTTTCCTGTATCAGAACAGGCCTTTGTGGGATTTGCTTATTTAAAAAATATATTTAAACAAATAAATAAATAAATAAAAATTGATGGCTCAACGTCTCTTCCATTAGCTGTGCCCTCAAGAACAAAAAGACCAAGCCATCTCAAATCTTGTCTCATCAAGAGTGGATCATTTTACTGTGTGAAAAGTTTAGAATCACAGGGTTAAATCACTATCACGGTCACTGAACTTTGGCCTGATTAAAAACACTGAAAACATTGTTTTGTTGACGCCGACTTGAAATCCACATGGTCCGAGAGTTGGCATACAAATAAATTGTGCAGTCGCGGGTTGATGCATTCTGTAATGGTATGGAAGTGTTTAATAATATAATGTGTGCTGTTCACACAAATCAGGAGAAATCCTATAATTATCCTTAGGACCGATTTGCAGCTACAGATGGGAGCTCGAGATGTCTAACTGGACAGTGCGTGTGGAAGGTCTGTGTGGGCAAATGCCAAGGGGACAAACAGGCGGGCGGGCAGGCTCGGTCTAATTTGCAGCAGAAGAACACGACCTTAATAGACTTCGATGGCAAGCTTCCAAGACAGAATAGATAAAAAGCTTAATATTTCCACAAAGCAAATGAAAGCACAGACAAGTTGGAACCTGCCCTCGGTCAAGTTGTTCAGGAAACACTTTTTTTGTCTATTCTCAGCACTATGAGGTAACTTTAGAGCATGGCTTGGCAGGACTACCTAGACAACCTTCAGGGTAATAAACCAGAACCACACTGAAAAGCAGTAAAATCAGCTCTAAAAAGGACAACAAATGAGCAGCCTTATATTTTTCTTGCTCACAACTTTAAGTGTGACTGATGTGAGCTTTAGAAAGTAGAACTAGGCAAGGATTAGTCACCGTGTAAAGCTAATTGATCTCTAAGGTGGGTAGAGCCGTGTCTACAGCCGTACATACCAAGCATACCGGTTCTGAGCTAAGCCGATCCTTTAATCAGATTAGCTACTCTTTGAGGCTTGGAAACATATGGATATTAATATTAAATAGAAATCAAGAATTCATGTTCAATTTCAACAGCACTTTACTAAAAACAAGCGTTTTCACATCACAGGAGAAGCCCACTTCTGTACATCAGTTGCTGAACCATAACTATAGCCAAAAGGCACAAGCTGCATCACCGTTGAAGAGGTTTTTGAACATGTGTGTGTGCCCAAGAGATAGTGTGTGTGTGTCCCACCCTTCTGAGAAGGATACTGGCAGGCATGGTCCTCCACCCCCCCCCACACACACACACCAAGCTGTAACAGGAGATATTTGCCCCCTGTGAGCCCATGATCAAGGTTATTAAAACAAGATCTGGAACAGCGAGCCACTCTCACCAGTTATTTTGTGTTTTTCCACAAAATACAACACAGCATTTTGTCTCTTTTTACAAGTTTATCTTCCCAAAAAACATTCAAGCTGTCAGACACAGCTCCTTATCGAGTATGCCTCAAGTTCAACCTTCAAGGACTGCACAGTCCTGCAAAAAATTGAAATGTCACTGTCAGGGTCAGAGAGGTGGAGTACAGTCTGGCTCTACAAATGCAACTTCCTCGTACAGAGTTCAGAACTGAACAAAACCCTTTGTCTGAAAAAAAAAAGAAAAAAAAAGGGCTAACTGTTGCTTCATCATGAGGCACAATCTGGCAACAAGAACAGAGCTGTTGTAAAGATGAGGGTGATTGAGAAGGACAAAAAGCTTGGAACACACCAATGTTTTACACAATAACTGAACCAGTCACTCTCATTCACCAGATTAACCGACCATTTTAAAATTACTAGCCACTGCCACCTTAAATCTGACATAAGCATAACAACAGTCATTATGGGAATTAAAGCCCTCCTGTGTGTCAAGGGCTCTTTATGCAACTTGTCTGTTTATGTGTATTCAGCTTCCAAAAGAAAAGAAAAAAACCCCCAATAGTTATCTAGTACTGGATCATTACTTAAAGCACAATTAGTTCATAAAATAATGTAATTACCACAATGCACTTGCACTACACCCCCTATGTTAATTACACATCCAAATACCACACAATTAGGTGGAAACCTCACCCAAGCACAGAGTTAACCATAGCTGAAATAAAACCAGCATGTGAGAAACTTACCTGACCATTCACCAATGTACAGGAAATGACGCACTTTATAGTTTAGACTGTATATATTGAAATATAGCTAAATGTTGCTTCCTAAGAGGAAAAGAACAACATGTGAGGTAAGCGGTGTATAGGAGTTATTGTAGAGTAGCAGATCATGTGATAGTCACACTGGGGGAAAAGCAGGGCAGGCAAATCCTTTTTTTAAGAAGTATTTTTAAACAGCAGGAAATTCTGAATTCAAACCATCAGAAGCGACACTGGATGACCTTGAATTTACTAAACAGAGATTTCAGGAGAGTTTTGTTTCCTGTTCACTTTCACTATTGTGGGTTCTACTCTAATACCGCAGCGTGTCTCTTCGGCACAATTTAGCCCTCTATACCTATATAACAGTACTACAGAGTACTGTCTGCAGTATTATATTAAAACTGCACCCATTAAGACAATGACAGCTCGCAGTTTACAGGGCTGTCAAGTTCACCCACTGCTGCTCCGAGAACTCATCCACAGCGAGAGCCAGCTTCACGTGTTTTATGTGAGACAATTTGTCACCTTTATTTAGACCAGCGAGTTAGATTATCTGAGAAGTTCCTGAAAATCTCCCAACCATGTGCATCTTCATTATCCTATATTTAGCCGCCAGTAGCTTGTGTGACATGGTCAATGAGAAGGCTCGACACTGGCCCGGTTACCTCCACGTTACAGGAACGGGTCGTTACGAGGACCTGGCGTTAGCTTACACCGGAACAATACTCCGCAATGCTGGCTGAACGTGACAACCGGCCTGCTTCATTATGGCGCCCTGCAAGCTGCAGCGTGTAGCTCGCGAGACAAAGTGACAGGTGACGTTCGCGAAGACACCGGCTACCTACGTGCACGTGCTCGGATACGGAGCTAGCAAATTTGCTCAAAGTTTGACACATCAGTAAACTGAATATGAGATATATAAACATTTTAATACATCGCACTCTGAGGAAAGCGAAAGATGGCCATGTGCCATCTGCATCGAGTCTTATTTATTTTAACTACAATAAGCTTTAACACTTCCCCAGCTCGACTTGAAATAGTGTAGCTAGGCCTTCATTTTTTTTTTTTTTTTTTTTACTGTTATCGTTTCTTTTCTTTCAAAGCTCACCTTCTCCCCAGCACAACCCAACCTGAGTGACCTTCTGCTGTGTAACACGCGGTTCCTTCTTCGGTCGGCGCTCTTCCACCCTCCAGCCAGGAATTACGCTGCACTCACCAACTACCCCGCTTATTATTGGCCGTGCAGGATCTACGCACGCGTGACGTCAACACAGCGGAAACGTCAAAGCGCCCATTTTTCTTTTTTGCAGCCTTTATTACCGTCAAATCGAACTATGAGCCAGTATAAAGCAAGGTATGGACATCAAAGAGGCAGTAGGTGTTGTGAAACAGAGAAGGAAAGGGGGCAATAAAGAACGACAGGACGGCAATAAGCTCGCTTTTTCTTTAATTTGTGACGAAATCTTCATCGTAAAGTATTGCTCTATTTCTTTCACAAAAAGTAGACGTTTTTTTCTGACAAATGTACATTTGTGCATGTGGTACTTGGAAGCGTCTTTGTCACAACAATCAATGCAGCCAAATTAAACATTTTTACTATAAAGCAACAAAATGACATAAAATAGTATCAACTATTAAAAAAGAAGGGGAAAAACAACAATATGTAAATGACAAGACCAAAATAGAGGGACAAGGAGATTATTCGCAGAACATGAAATTTGCTGTTCTGCTTCAATTTGCTTTTGTTTACACAAAAAGTATTTGGATAAAATCTATGGATCAGCTTAACTAAAATTTCAATGTGTGTTCATTGTTTTTATTAAGGTCAAAAATGCCACAAATGTGAGGATGGAATATACAGCATGTTTCTTCCTAAAAGAAAGGTAAAAGGAAAGAGAGGAGGATTTGCACTGCATGGCACATGAATAATGCCAGATTCTTTCTGCAAATACCAGCTGGTTCTGAAGGTATTCATCATGCAGTTGTGTTTATATATTTATAAGTATGAGGAGGCACTAACAAAGAATAACCTATTGTAGATGAGGGATTATGTGGTATAATAAAGCAACCAATCTTTAACTTAAACTAAAATGTTCCAAATCACACAAAACAGAAATGCATACAGATGGAAGAAGGCCTCTGTCAGTGATGGAGACTACTTATTTGATAAAATATTTCTAGAAGCTAATGAACATAACCAAGTATGTGTGTATGTGTGTTTGATAACTCACAATATTAAAGTTGTCAAAGAAGACTAATAATATTCTTCCAAGCTTCTCCATCTTTACTTGTACGTTTAAAGTGCAAATTATGGAAGATGCAAACTTTTACTGAAATCCAATCCTGAATTCTGCTGGATAAGCTTTTTTTATAATAGCTTCAGCTTTTTTTTTTTTTAAGAATCATAGTGTGCTGCGCTGTGGCCTTGTACCATATCTACCCTTCAAAATTATAGTTTATAAAGTCTAGAATGAATATTATAACCAGAAAATTAGAAATTACCATTTATATCTATGTAAGTAAATATACTTTTAAAATGTCCTAATAAAATATTATAACTGTACTTTTTTCCCTCTGGTATTTTTAGTATTTTGGTTGTGTTTAAAACCACAGTCTACCTTGGATGACCTTTCCAGATAAATCGTGGCTTTTCTTCCATCAACTGAAACCTTGAAATGAGGAACAGCAGACATGATAGCGGTCAGGACTGTTTTTTTTGTGTTTTTTTTTTATCTGTGTGTGTGTGTGTTTGGGGGGGGGGGGGGGGGGTGTCATACACCCACAGTCCAAAAACAGTGTTGTCTTTGTGCTGCAGCTGTGAAAATGTCTAGAAGAAGACAAGACGTGAAGGTCCATTGACTGTGGTCAGTGTCTGAAGTTTTCCCATTTCTGCTTTTCATTCCCACACAGCACAGAAGTAAAGACAATGCTTTATATTCAGAATTAATACAGAGCAGTATTCTACCACTAAGCCTAGGAGTGCAAAGTCTGGAAATTTCCACTGGAGCCAAAGTTGGTAAATAATTCAGTGCAAAGACTGATGCTGTCTGGCCTTTAGTAGCCAAAAAAGGAGACGACATTGATAATTTGGTTATTATACTACTCACTGTCATGTTCATTCAGACAGGGTTGACCAATCAATAACCTCTGGGATTGGGCATTGGGGTGGGCAGCAGCGAAGCAGTCGCCACTGATGGTAAATTATTAGTAAATCTTTGTAAACAGGTCTTTGTAAACTTTTTTTGATGGCTGGTTTTGCAATCTCGTTTATTTGCCATCACTTTTAATTATTGATTATTGAACCAAAACAAGCGCGATTGTGAAATTGTCCCTGTAATTGCTCTTTTGGGTTGACTTAAGTAATTGCATGTTTATGCCCAACATCAGGCTGCTTACATGTATTTTGCAGAAAGCAGTCATTGAGTGACGAGAGCGCCGGCTTTAATAATGTTCCCACACCATCATTTCCCCACATTTTTGTGTCACACCTGCTTTGGAAGTCCACTTGTTTGAGAACATTCCATGCTAGGACTCAGAAGCACACTACTGTGTATATATCTCTCTCTATACAAAACAGTGGACATGGGAAACGGTGCTTTCACGTTTAAGGATTTAGAGTTCTGAAAGTTCAAGAGCATTTATTACAGCAAGACGTCGTTGTAGTTCCATGTTGGTGTAAGCCAAGAATGTAAAGTTGTCGTAAGAATTGTTTTCAGGCCGGCCTTTGTTGTCTCTTTTAATCATTACTTGGCACACTGATCCAAAGTGAGGCATCGGGTAATAATGTGTGGTGTCTGTAACAATAGTCCAACTGTGCAAGAAGAGAGGAAGAAATGTTTTCTCAGAAAAAAAGACAAGACAAAAACAAGATGTCTGGAATTTAAAAAACGAAACATTTAATAAGGCACACGTGTTCAGTGTGCACACGGAGAGAGGCTGTAAGACTCAACCGCTTTTCTGAAATCATTAAGAAATACCTCATGCAACTCCTTCCTTCCTTTCTTTCAAATAAGACTCCTGAATAGGTTTAATAGAGAGATCTCAGCAACTAGGCGTTGGGCTGCCATGAAAATTTGTGCAGACACGACATTCCTCGGAGAACGAATCCTGCAGACTGTTGAATTTTACTGTAACTGCACAAGGCTGACATTTGTTTCTCTGAATAAAATACACTCCTGTTTTCATGCACACCTGTACAATCAAATGGAATCCAAATCCAACCTGAGAGATCAGTTCTGTGTTTCTTATGAAGCTCATAATACTCCGATTTTGATGAAGCCGTCAGGAATGTTTGGCTTTAATAATGTGGTCACAGATAAAAATGGTGCTGTGCTGGCCTGTTTGCAGCTCAGAAACACCTCTGAATATTATGTTACCCCATCATAAAAGTGCACTATGGTACAATAAATTTCTTTACCGCCATTTGTTCAGTAAACTAATTTGATATCTAGTGATATGGATCAATGCCCATGTTTGTTCACACATCATTGGCTCCAAGAAGATCTTAATGCATCTTATGATCCACTAACAGTTTCACCTGCAGAGGTTTGATTTCATTTCAGAGTTTGAATGAATGAATGAAGAGTTTGTTTTTTGGTGCATCACCGTGGCAAAATCGAGGTTTTGCCTCATACATTATGTTTTTTTCCAAGGGCTGTTTGGGAAATGCTAGCATGCAGGTGATTCAGGTAAATGCTACAAGCCACTAATATTTAGGATGTGCAGGTAGCAGGGACTTTCCTCCTCTAACATGCATCACTGTGCACACATTAATACAGACTTAATAAATTAGCCAGTAAGCAGAACAGTGAATGAGAGAAGATAATATCCTTTCTAGGTGTATTTTTTCCAAACTGAAAAGCAGCACGGCTTTTTTTTTTTTTTCAAACTTACACACTGCTGCTAATGAAACCTTCATCTCAGGAGCTTCTTGGAAGCTTTCAGGACGATATGGGAAAGAATCATCCTGAGTTTCCCATATCACCGTTAAATCCCCAGAAAATAACTGCTTTGTGTCCTCTTTGTGCTTGTTTCTGTCTTAAAGTGAATTATAAGATCAAGCTTTGCAGGATGTACAGTCAGCAGCATTGATCCTTGTCTTTGAGAAAAGCAAATGAGGGTGGTCCCACAGCAGCTACAGCCCGACTTACAGCTCTTTATTCAGAGACGCTTGTGTTGTTGGATATGACAGAGCAAACCTGTTAATGACAGCTTTGATGCCATGTACTGTACATATTCACTCAGAGAATAGAATCAGTTACACGAGTCCCCCCACAAAAACTAGGTGAAAGATACTTGTTTTTATTCTTTGAGTCCTCCAGTGACAGTTTGATTTTTATTACTTTATACCTTCAGATCGACAGGTGCCGAAACTGCCGGTGACTTCCAGACTTGTTGCTGTATTTGTAAGAGAGGAAGTGTAAGCAGAACCACTGAACACCTGCACTCTGTGCAAAGCAAAGTGAAGAAGGGGAAGAGGTCGTTTTGTGCCATGATTTATTTTGCTGATATGTTGTTTCAAGCATGAATGAACTTTACGAGTTCACAGTTAAAGATTGAAAACCTAGTGTAACATTTAGTCCAGGCACTGCAGACGTTCACCACTTAAGTAGTTCACCACATAAACTAGTCCAGCCATCTAGTTTATGGTTAGCTTGCAGTTCTGAGGGAATCAGCCCCAATGTAGGTAGTGGTGCATCTGTGTGACTGAGGCGGTGTTCCTGCAGAAACCTTGCTTCTGCAGCTGTTAACACACAGTCCAGCCCAACCATACAGTCACACCTCTGGCAAGGGTGAACTGAACCAACACAAACCAAAATATCCTCTGAAACCTCGACGGAAAAATCTGTTACAGTAAGAGCACAGATGAAACTAGCTATGGTCAGCATGTGTGGCAACATGGTGCAGCATAATTTTCTAATGTTAATTAGTACAAGAACGTATCAAATGTTGAAACTGAAATTTAATGGCAGTAACACATAAAAAAAGCTGGTAGAGTCAGTTACCTACGAAATGTTGGAACATCTAATATCTGATGAGGTTAAATAGTTGCATGATCGGAAATAGAAAAGCTATTTAATGTTGGCCATACACTCCTTTCTTATTTCATCAGGACAAAGAAGACAGAGTGTTGCTAAAAGGAGAAACTACATATCTTGATGATATGCGACATATCGCATTCTGCTCTAATTTACATTTTCACCAAACCACACACTAGAATGCAAAATCTGAGTCCGCCCGGCCGGTTTCATTATCATTTGTAGAAACAAAGCTCACACGCTCTTTCTCATCGATCCCGCCTTTTTAACTTTAATACTATCTCCGTGTGTCACCTTTGAAGGCCCAACAGTAAAGCATCATTTTCTAGGAAGAGATTATCCTTATCACTGCCTCCGCCCATGAGATGTGTGTGTGTGGGGGGGCAAACAGTCAGCACATGCATGAACATACTACAATCAGCCTTAAGCTGTGGCGAAATGCATTTGTGAACTGGATTCCATTTTGCCGCCACATGCTGACACTCTGTTGGAGCGGATTCAAGACTTAATGTATCCTCGCACCTGTTCCAGGATGGAATGAAGGAAATCTACGTGCACCTCTGTTAGCGCAATTCCAGTAAGAACAGAAAAGGAAGCACAAGGGCTAACAATGGCAACAATACTGATCAAAATAACATGAATAGATTGAAAACTATTCACTTCGTTCTAAGCACGTTATAAGGAAGTGAAGCAAAAATATTCAACCCTATCCTAACCTTTTGTTCTGTTAAAGGCACCCATTGCTTCTGCTATAGAGAAAATATCGCAGATGATGCAATTCTCATCCTACATGAAGGCAGCTGGGGTCTCTGAAAAGGGTGAGGTGCTGCAGTTCAATGATATGCTATCTGCCCCGCAACAGGGCGAACTTATGCACACAGGGCAGGGCTCCAAAAACTCTTGACATCTCCAAGTTATGTAATGAAGCACATTGAGTTTGGGACACGCCGAACAGTCTACCTTTACTCATTTGTCCACACTCTGAGTCAAGTTGCCTCTATGCCTGCACTTGCACATGTCACGTCATGTTTTAACAGGTGGTTTGGTTAATTCCTGTAATGATGATTCAGTTTCTAACTGTCCACCTGGAAATACAAGCTCAGCGTTTCCTGCTGGAAACAGGACAACAGTGACCACAAATAGTTGGTAAAAAGAACACCACCATGATGGAGGTAAAAAAATATTTATTGGACAAACATGTAAGCCTCACAGACTTTCTCAGAAGCAAAGGTGCTAATAACATCAGACAATAAACCCTAGTTACACAAACACACATATTAATCCACGCACACAAACACTCACTTCATACTACCAAATGTCCACATGAACATCTGCCAGTGGTTTGAGGGATTTTTCTCTCAGTGGCTGGGTCGGAAGGGGAACGGCATCCCTGTCATAAAGGGCTGAGCTGGGTACTGAGGGTGAGAGGAAGGGTGTGGGGCAAGTGGCGCATGCGGGGTGTGTGCGCGGTGTGTGGGGAGTGCAGGGAGCGGGGCGATGGGTGAATGAGCGGCGTGCGGACTATAGGCCAGCGGAGATGTGTGGATGTTGTTGTAGTACATCACCGGGCCAAACAGCACCAACTGGAGCAGACTGGAAACACAAATACACAAAAAGATGAGACTGAGATGAGAAGCCAAAAGAAAACCAAAATCACAGGAATTAAATCTGTAATCAGATTGACCCTCGGACGGTTTAAGTCAAAAAAGGGACTTAAACCGTCCGAGGGTTAAAGGCACAGATACTGCATTGTTTAAATAGAATGGCTTTAGCGGTAAAATTTCTTCCAATGGGGAAGTTTGTTCGATTTCACTTCAACACCTAAACTTCAGTCCTTAACCAGCTTCCTATATAGTCTAGGGTGCTGGTTATAACATGGTACATTTATGTAATTTTGTTAAAAACAAAAACAAAAACAAACAAACCCTGAAGCTGAAGCACAGTGTAGGCGACAACACTGTGGAAATATCACATTGTGAAGGGAAATGATGTACTAAACAACAAATTCTTGGATCTTACTTGTTGTGGGGGAGTCGGGAACAGATGGCCCTCAGGTCCTCTGTGAAGACAACATTATGTTTGAAAAGACAGTGTGCTAAGACAAAGTACAGCTGGTTACCTAGCTACTAAATTCTTTTCTAAAAGCTCCTTCATATATAACATTTGTTAAAGTTCCTTCAAAGTGACATTTTAAAAATCAGTTTGCCTTTAAATACTAATGCACTCAATCTTTTTAGGTCTTTAACTTAAAAGATAAGAGAAAAAATAAAGCAGTAATTGCAACACGTGGGACAAGTTTATGTACCCATCTACTAGGAAGGAGAAAGATTTCACAGGACTCTACTCAGTAGTGAAAAACTAAGTACAAGACGTGATCCAACAGCTTTTGGAGACACATTCAGCAGCAATAACTCAAAGTAATAATTTTCTGTATGACTTCAACAGTTTCTCACATTGTTGTGGAGGAACTTTGGCTCATTCTTCACTCAGACTGACATTTGGACTCTGACTGAGATGTTGTAACAGTCTAATTTTTTTTGTTTTTCAGTCACTCTGTTGTAGATTTGCTGCTTTATTTGGGATCATTATCACATGACATGATGACATGACCCAGTTTGGACCAAGCTTTAGCTGTCAGACAGGTGGCCACATATTTGACTCTAGAATACTTGCTTAGAATAATATACAGATGAGTTCATGGCAGACTTAACTGTAACTACAGCTGTGTTTTTTTGTTGTCATTTTGTTTCTTTTAGAAAATGAACTTAGAAGCCATACATGGAGCTGGATTTGAATAGCTGAATATTACATTAATTTCCAGTCTCAGGCACAACAATGTACAGGCACTCACGACACCATTTTTCCACACTGTTACCTCTTGAGCAGAGCAGGGCTCCGCTGGCCATGGCCACCTGCAGGGCTTGGGCCAGCCGGTCGAGGGCCAGCTGGGACAGTGCAAGTGTATCAGCGGAGGACGTGTGCGTGTGTTTGTCAGCCTGGTCCAAAAGTCGGGAAAGATCGGACGTCAGAGCAGCCAAGGACTCCATCTGAAGCAGTGCCAGGCGACCAAAAAGCCCCTTCTCGTTGAGTATGTTGGGCAAAAGCATTAAGACCTAAATAAGGAAGGAGGAGGAGATGGCTAATGACCTTCTCTGTGGACGTTACAAGGGTTTACGTGTACAATGTGTCTTTTACTGAATGGATCTGAACACAAACACAAACCTGTAGGACACTTAAATGGAGTGCAGAGAAGAGAGGCCCTACTTCTGGCTCATTCTCAGAGCTTCCATTGGTCAGCGCCTGCTTCTTGTCTCTGCTATAGACCAGCGGTGCTTTTATGCACCAGCGCACCAAACCCCCTAACGGTGTGACATCGAGCGAGGTGATCGGTTGGCTGCCGGAAATGGGCGAGTTCAGGAAGGTGATCAGGACTAGATGAGGGTCATCTTGAATCCACGATACTATCATCTGGAGGAGTTCGAGTGGGGGGGTGAGCTCCTCTGAAAACACACACAAAAATGTTAAATATCAGATGTTCCTCCAACGAACACAGGCGTGTCAGTCTTTTTTCAAACAGTTTCCATGTTTTTACATGCATTTTTTTTTTTACCTGAAGTGAAGTCATAGAGAGTGGTGACAGCAGTGATGAACTGGCAGCAGAAGCGTGGGCTTGCACTGTGGATATTCTGCAGGGTGGGCACAGAGCCTGGGACCATACTGCAGTAATCATCTACCAGCACCTGCGCCAAGCGTACGCAGTACACACGATGGGTTCTCTGCACAGCACAAACATAATCAGAAGCCTACGATTAGTACATCCAAAGTACAGGGACACATACATGCAGTCTTTTCTTGACACATCAGGTCCAGACAGTGTCAGGAGAAAAACATAGACCTTAAAGCATCAAAGTTCCAACTGTGATAAGGGCTGGTGAAACTGGTCAAATTACACATGGCACCATCACTGAAGCAATACATCGTCCAGATGCAACGATGTCTGCTGTCACGTATCAAAGTCTAGTGTAAGAACAGTTGTTGTGGTTGTGTTTTTTTGTCATTTCTCCCTGACCTCATGATTTCACTACTAACAACACAGGGCTGTGTGATTGAGTCCTCACCTGCAACCAGGTAGCAGCACATTCCAGGATAGGAACCCTGCCCACAGCGATAGCCATGGAGACCAATTTGCCCAGCAGTGCCATGCGGCTTTCATCTGCCTGGTTGCCTTGGAGATTAAAAAGGGCAGCAAACATAAGTTGACGGACAGCATCACGACTCTGCTCCTGAAAACAGCTGCACATGATCTCCAACAGCTGGAGCTCCTGAAGAGCACTCATTCTCTGAAATAAAGAACAAAACAAAAAAACACACTTGAGTTATTGACTGATTTCTTTTGTGTGTTTACATATTATACATTGGTGCTTAAGCATTCTGGGGTCCCAGTTTACCCTGGCTGTGGTGTTTCTATCTTTGGGTGCATGTAGAATGAACTCCTCAACCAGCTCCAGGGTTTTTGAGTCAACCTGAGGAGGCTGCCTCCCAGACTGCACCAGGTTACAGATGTAAATGTCCAGGTGGTACAGCAGCTCCTTGGCTGCACTCAGCACATCCCGAGGCAGCAATGACTGACGGATGTCACCCATCTGTAACCTGACAGAGGCACATAAACAATGTGAAAGACGTTAAATATGATGATCAGAAGTGAAGTGTATTAATGAAAAGTCCATGGTAACAAGGCTGTATCTCTTCCATCTGTGAAAGTATTAAACAGTTTTAATTCATGAAGTAACAGTGGTTCTGAAGGCTTTAAACAACACTGCATGGTGGGCTGTTAAGATGTTGCAGACTTTTTTTTTTTAATCTTGACACACTGTGACATGTGCCACAGAAAGAAAACAACACAACAAACAAAGCACATTAGATGTAACAAAAACATTAGCTTGTTTTATCATCCAAAATGACGGAACAGTGGACAGTGATTTTCTTTAAACTCTGGTTTCAAGTTAAATTATGCCTATGACTTTTGCCGTGTCTATAGTGTCAATACTTTTGGAGTGGACCAGCTCCACACTGAGTCTCCTCAATGGTCTGCTCCATCCTGCTACAGCTAGTGTTAGCTGGCAGCTAACACTAGCTGTTTCCTTCGCTACAGAGCTTACGCGTTACAGTTAACCCGGCAGTATTCAAAAAGCAGGAGTTAAGCACTTACCTCAGCAAAAGCTCTTATTTCCTTTCAAAAAATTAGCTGAAAACAGGACCACGAAAGGTCTTAAAAGACGACGGAACTGCTTCCTGCTTCTACGGAAGCCTGTGTGGCACAAAAATGACAGCCATTGACGTTCAATCATTGTCTTTAATCATGTGTATGTAAACTGGCAACGCATTAACCCTCTGATGCATGAATTATGAAAGCCTTGGTCAAGATTTTTTTCTTAAGTGCTTTTATTCTTCTCAGGACATGAAAAAAAATGTTCAACTCTTTTTTCCCCAAAAATATGTTTTTTTATAAAGTTATAAACTTGTCCACTCCAGTGGACTACATGCGCCTGAGCACTTAGCATGAAATACTGTGAATTTACTATAAAAATTAATTACCTTGTGTTCTATTGTAAATATACAAACACTTGTTTGCTTGTATCCTTTGAAAAACATCTCAGCAATTTTTTTGGAACTTTCAACTCATAAGGCCCCAATGTTTAGACGTAAATAACAAAACCAATCAACAGTCCTAGCTGTGAATCCTACACCTGAATATGGCAAACTATCTCCAACAAGAGCAACATTTTTGAGTCTACACAGTTCTATAACGATGCAGGACAGTATTACCAAGCCCTTAGTAGCATGCTGGAAGAAAACACAAACTGACATCTTAGTCTCTGCATCTCCAAACACTTCTGTGTTCATCACACCTAGGCTGTCCGTAGTTCCTATGTCTCTGTTCTGCTCTGGCAGCCACTCTCATCATCACTGGACTTATCACTGAACTCATCATCACTGCACTCATCAATGAAATCATCATCACTGGAGCTGGATGGAATTTCCTGGACTATTCTGTACGCTGCCTTATTCTTTGCTGCATTTGAAGTCTACAAAATATGATAAAATAATTATTATAGTAACTCAAACTACAGCTGATCTGCACAGAAATATACATTTTAAATGAGTAGCTTATAAATGTAACAATTATATGCTTACTTATAACCAAAACAGTCCCAAAAAACAGTGAGACAATTTATGACTTATGTTAAAAAAATATAGTGGGTAATGCATGATGTCCACTACAGTGGACACATGGTTAATCGTAGTTTTCTACATATTAGACATAACAATTTCTTATTCCAAACAGATAATATCCTTCCCTAGATGTTACTGCATATCATCATATTTTTTTTACCTGTTGGGCTCTTTTAGCATAGAAGGATTGACAGGATATGCCAGCAGTGGTCGGCAGGGGTGACAGTTTGTCTGCCATCTTTGATTCAGAGGAAATTTACTTGCAGTTGCACTAACTGAACACTGAATTGACCTCAATAGAGCATGGCAGCAGAGAGCACTCTAGAGGCTAATATGCAGTTCCACCATAGAAACCAATGCATTAAAGAGATATGTACGTTTTAGTAGCTGTCCACTCCAGTGACCACTATGCATCAGAGGGTTAAATTAAATTAAATTAAATTAAATTAAATTAAATTAAATTAAATTAAATTATTTTTGTTTAAATTATTTTACCAATCAAAAAAATATTTCACTCTCATAATTTTATCTTTAATTCCACATAATGACACATCATACATTGGGATAGGGCATTGTTTGATTGACTGATCTATTTTATTAGAATACACACACACACACACATCTCTCTCTCTCTCTATATATATATATACATATATATATACATATATATATATATACATACATATATACATATATATATATATATATATATATATATATATATATATATATATATATGTATATATATATATATATATATATATATATATATATATATATATATATATATATATATATATATATATATATAGGAGCACTAGGTGCGGTGACTCCCAAGGCGAGTGGCTCCAGCAGATCCCGGGAATAACATCGGAGATCTCTGTCCAGAAGAGCGCAGTCCTGGGAACAGCTAAGATACTGCGCAGGAGCCTAAACAAACAAACAAACAACCATATGACCAAATCACATCTACGGATATAGTAAAGAGAGGGAACAAAATCCGTAACAATATGTAGCTACTTTGTTATAAATATAATGATGGTTAAGGATATATAATACATCCTCATTAAAACATTTAACCATTTTAATCTACATAAATGATTAAGCACCAGTGTTTGCTGTCATAGATATTTTAAGATACAAAATACCAGTTCATTTCGAAATGACTGTAATTGCTGATATGCTAATATGTGTAAGCGGAGAAAGCATCTTTAAGAATTTTTGTTACGAAAATTTGTTTAACTGCAAATGTATTTCTTAGCTCATACAGTCAGGGCCAGTTTATTGTTTTTAATGGCATAAAATGAAAAAATACCAAGGCTGCTTGCTTAGTCATCTATTTATTGACTAATGTAATCCGTTCAACACATTTCAGCAACCTGACATGTTTTATTCAACCTTTTAGCTATTTAGCTCACAGAACATACTAATATGCAGTGTCTTTATCTTTATTACCCTTATCAGGTCAGTACACAAGCCAAACGCTCTCTGCAAATATAAAACTATTTAAAAAAAAAGGTCAATATTCAAATAACAGCGAAAGAACTTGATATGGTACACTCTTAGAAGGGATGTGTTAAAATTGACACATCATGTGTTAAATTTTAACACATGTGCTGCATCAGATTAGGGACAACACATGATGTGTCAGTTTTAACACAATTAATGTGTCTGCTCCTTTAACACATCTTCTGTGTTAAAAAATGTAAACACAAAGATGTGTTATTTTGACACAAAGATGTGTTAAAATGTGTACATTTCAATTTTTTTTAAAAAAGGAGAAAAAAGATGGGTATATATTATACATTTATTGAATTCCATTTTTTATTTGGCATATTATAAATCATTACAAACTGAATGAACAACAGCTGTCAGAATCTTTTCAATTAAAATGTTTTAAATTCAATTTTAGCCAAAGCTATATCACAATTTTTACTTTACAAAATCAAACAAAATTCATATCTGACTAGCTTTCTATCTCTCTAGATCATTAAAATGTCAAAAAAATTTGAGGGCAATATATATGATTGCCCTTTTTTCAATTTTTTCAATATATATATAATGTTCTGATATAATCCAGACAATACATGAATTAAAATTTTTAAAGGTAACAATTGTCATCTTCAACAAATTGTCAACATTTAACAAATGTGCAGTTGCATGCAAACAGAAAAACATACATTTTGGCGAATATAGCATCCAGGTTATACAATTTTGTACCTTGGGTTTAAATACGAAAATCAAAAATTTCAGCCAATCAGTTCATATTGTCTGACCTTTCCACTGCATAGGCATAAAAATGGTCAGTCCTGATAAGCAGTGTATTTGACAAAGATGCCAAATGAGGTTTCTCACCTCTGTGAACAGAGACTCTCTACATTTTGGACAGGTGAACATTTTACTTGCATCCTTTAATCTGTGCAATCAGCTCCAGTACTTTGGTTTTCCTTTGGGTGGACAGCGGCAGGTCATAGACAAACTCAAAGAAGGTGAAGACGGAGCCAAGTGGTGCTGGATAGGACAAGTTACATACCCAGTACAGTTTGAAAAGCTTATCCACAGCACACGTCAGGCCATCATTCAGAGAAATGGTTACTCTGTCATTCTTAGCAACAATGATGTACTGCCTGGTTGCCCTCTTTAGATCACCGATGCATATCAGCTGGGGTTGGTGTGTTGTGGATGATGCTTCAGGATCACTGCAAAGCGATGCAATACTTGTTCCAGGCTTGGAGATGGGGAAGATAAAGATAGTATTCAGTGAGGTGTAGACAAATGCTTTCCTCAGGTAAATACCGTGAGAACTTTACTGAATACATACCAGTGCAAAAAAGGCTGCAACGACTGGCACCAACTGGTGGGAGTAGGTGTGTTAACACATGGCGGGGGGGTTCTTGTTTCCAGGGCAGCTACTGATTTGAGCTTCGGAATGATAGTGGCTTCTAGGGCTGCCACGATTTGTCGACTAGTCACGATTACGTCGACTATCAAAATCGTCGACGACTGATTTAATAGTCGACGTGTCGTTTGAAGCTTTGTAAGATCGCAAAAGACGCAGGAATAATAGCAGGATTTAAGAGTGTAATAACGGACTGAAACAGAAGATGGCAGCACAGCATATACAAGGATGCCAGCTGCCGTTAAACCCCGAAGAAGAAGAAGAAGCAGCTGTGTCCCAGAATTCATAGCGCGGCCCAGCTTAGTTTCCAACAATGGCGGTAGCTAGTTAGTTTTAATATTACTCTTATTATTCTTTCTGGGTCACAAAATAAACGTTTAACATATTTTCAGGCGAGAATGTAGCTGTGTAAACCTCAAATATCGGCTCAGTTTATCAGGACACCACATATTTTCAAAAGCGCTCCGACGTTTTCGGAGACGTCTGTTACCCACTAGCTCGATAGCTAGCCGGGGGCTAGGTCACTAGCGCCGTGAGAACACCGGACTCCCGGCAAATTGTTTTCAAACCCACCGCCGTCTTTCGCGACTCAGGTTAAATATATATGAGTCACTTAGATAAATTAAAAATGTTGTTGTATGGCTTTTTTTTTTTTTTTTTTTTTTAGTATTTTATTTGTTCCTGAGTAAATCAGTTTGGCTGAGATTAAAGTTATAGTTTTTACACAGCTGAATAAACGTCAAGCAGACAGCTGATCATCAGAAGTGTGAGATGCTGGAGAATATACTCCGGTGTCCTGTTATATTTTAGATAGCAAGGAGTTTATTAAACTTTACCGAAACAATCTGCAAATTTCATTAAAATTGAATAAACTATCATCTTGTCTTTATTTTTAGTTAGCACCTTAAAAGCTTAAAGCTGTAAGCTAATGATAGTTATATAAGAGCAGATGCTGCTGGTGCAATAAGCTGTAGTTTTACGTCCAGTGGATGATGATCTGATTAGTCGACTAATCGCATAAATAATCGGTGACTAGTCGACTATCAAAATAATCGTTTGTGGCAGCCCTACTGGCTTCCCATTTTCGCAAAAAGAGGTCCACCTTTCCTCCTGTAAGATTGCCAAACTCCAAGTCCAGCCTACGGAAATAAAAGAAGTGTTTACGTTTAAAATGAAGCATTAAATACATTAAATCAAAAGTACATTCTGTCCATTTGGTAGCTGAAAGGCTAAAATCAAACTTTATAGTATCACATTTCTATTACCCATTCCACATCAAGCTTACCTACACAGTGAAACAACAATTTACTTGGAGTGGTATTTGAATACAAGTCCATTATTCCTTAATTTTAGCTATGATTTGGGTCCCATCAGACCCTGAGAAAAAATTAGGACTTTTTAGCTGATGTTCAACTTTCTAGCAGACAATTTCTTATGTTGTCTGTCTGCGGTTTGTCCTGTAGAGCTTTTTTGTTGAAAATAGTGCTGCTGAAAGCAGTTTCATACAGATTTAGGTGATTTTTTGTAGGGTTTTCACTTCCACGAGCAGCACTTTCTGCATTGTCATTTGATGTCCCTACTATTAGATAGTCATTTGGTGGTACGACTAAGATTTTGGACCATGTGAAAAGTGATGCTCATTGTAATCAGTGCGCAGGGAGTAATGATCAAACTCTGAAGTTATAAAACTTTCAAAATATTCACTAGGAGCTCATAAACATACCTCCAAATGTATCGACTCCTGTTACATACTTTGTATGCAAAACACAACTGAGTGGAGAAGGAGTACATAAACCATTACCAGAGAACCAAGCAACTTACCAGACTTGGCATGTCCAAAAACCGTGGGTACTCTCCGAATATTCCAGGCTCTGAGACTGGTGTATGTTTCCTCCATGCCTGACATGATAATTGGAAGGTTCTCAGCTGAGGGCCGCAATAACTTGGGTGACCCACTCATCTGTGCTGCTGGTATTCCCATCCTCTCGCCTGAGCTTCTTGTCTTCACCACAGTCATCTGTCACTTTTCGCTTCTTATAACGTCTCTGCCCCTGGTCGAGATTCCGTCTAAGGTTGCGCAGTTTAGTCTCTAGGAATCCACAATGAGAGACTGGATCATAATAATGCTCCTGAGGAAGAAAGGACAGAGGTATATGGGTAACAGCTGAGCAATTTTAACTGAGAAAAAAAGCTCTAATAAATAATTAGATAAAGGTTAAACGATACACAGTAAGTGGGAACAAGTGCAATTTACAGTATGTAGTGGAATTTACATTATTAAAATGCTAAATTTACTTACAAATCCTTCCCCCTGTCCTGCCACTTAAGGGTGGAAAAGTGGTGAGGATGCTTTTTGCTACAGTTAGCTTCTCTGCACTAAGAGGGTAACTGGAAAACAAACTTTTTTACTTCTGTGCACTTCAACATTTTTAAAGGAAAACATTCATTGCAAAATTTTAACAAAGTACAGTAAAGTGCTATACTTACTAACCACACCTCTCCACCAAATCCCCAATGCAAGTCTTCACAAGGAGCCTCCTCGATGGCACCGACAGGTTTCATACTCCTTAAGAATCTGTGGGGCTTTCCTGAGTGACTTCAGGGGTTGACTTTGTTCTTCTGTGGTAATGGTAGACTGTGTAAAGGCAACACCAGACACTTTACCTCTCTGCAATAATCTTCAAAGTCATGACAGCAAATTTCCACAGAGCATAAAAGCACGAGTTTACTCAAAAAGCTGCAGCAGAAGAAGGCGGTTTCTTAACTACGTGATTATAACGCAATGACTAAAAGAAATTCTGAATAATAAATAAATTGATTTTATCTTCTAGTTGCTACTTGGTGAATAAATCTGATCCTGACTAATAGTGATGTCTGATGTCTGTGGCACTGCTGACAATAAGAATTTTTTTTTTTACAAATTTCTTTCTCATCTATAAAAGTGGTTACAAGGACTTTGACAGATTCTAAGTTGTCATATGTGTGCTGAAAAAATGAAACACATGGCTAAATAAGTAAGATAATTTGCATGGTCAAGTTGCTGTTGTTTGGTTTTTTTAAATAACACTGACTATTACTTCCTCAGAAGTTCTGCATAAAAAAGAAACTATATCAGAGCATGTTTCCAGCAATAAGCCTTAAAAAAGAATGTGCACATACTTTAGTTAATCATACTAGATGCAAAAACTGCTTTAACTGCTTGAAAAAATAATTATCTCTGTCAATATGAGGTATATTTCATGTTAAAGTTACTCAGTCTTTATTCCTATTCTCTGCTAGTAAACGAATGGTAACTGTGATAACTACATTTGCTATATTCAGAGCTAACCACAATATTGTCATTTTACTCAACACCGCTACGGTTAGGTGCTGCTCATAGACAACATAATGCCTGTCGGAGCCGCTAGCCAACTACCACACTGGTTCTAAGAGCAATTTCTGAATACTCTAATACATAAATAAAGTAAATAGATAAATACATGAATAAAGTAATACATAAAAATACTACCAAAACACATTAACTCTAATGGAGTATGGCACGAAATCCAAGAACTAATAATAAAATTAAGAGTAGGATATGTTAGCAAGACTGTTACATTAAGGTTAGTTAGGTATAGTTAAGCAGTAATTAACTTAAACTCTAAACTCCTACATAACTCCTATATTTTATATAAATTCACATTCTTCCAGAAACCCGGCATATTTTCAGTACATTAAGATAAACTGGTAAATGATACTTACTGTAAGGTCTGACAACATACTAGGCGACGTAACCTCCATCTTTGTCTCCTTTGTCTCAGTGGCGCGAAAGATAGCGCCCCCTTCCCGCCGCCGGTATGTCATGTTGCTGGGCAGAATTTGTTTCAATTTTAAGCATGTGTGTTCTTACTCATTTCATTTTCTACTTTTGCTTCAATTATATTCACATGTTATGGTCAAAATTAAGCCTGTTCTTTGTGGATACTTATGCTTATAGTATAGCCATGGCCATTAATTGGTATGCCATACATATTGAGAAATAAAAAATTAATCCTCTTTCAGAATTTTAGTACACCATACACACCTTGGTCCACATTACATTATAAAATGTTTTATTTGTTGAAAGTAATGAGGAAAGGATTAAGGAAAACAAACAATAACTAAACATTTTATTTATTCAGTTAATATAGTTATAATACATTGTTAATCTACAATTTATTTCACTAAACACAGGGCTAGCATCAAATTACTGAGCTGCTAATTTTAGGTCCTGCTGTTAGATTCTGAAAATAACACACAAAATGTGTTAAACTGTGCAACACATCAAGTGTGTTAAGCGTTTTATACATTTTTTCAATGTTTACACATTTTCTTACACATGTTATGTTAAAATTTACACAAAATGTGTTAATAGTGTAACAACACATTTTTTGTGTCATTTTTTAACACATCCTTTCTAAGAGTGTACGCTTTGGTAAGGCCTACATTTCGTATACAGCTATATTTTTTCATTTTCAGTTCGTCATGTAGCCTATCTGTAAAAAGAAACAGAGAAAAGCTAGTTGCCTCTTTTGTGCCGAAACTCTTGAGTAAAAATTTATTTGACCTGTAATCCTCTCTAATCTACACAGCCGCGCGCGCGCCCGGCAGGCACGGGACAGCCTGATGTTTCCATCTCTCTCCCTCTCTCTCTTTTCTCGCTCTCTCTCCCTCTCTCTCTCTCTCTTCTCTCTCTCTCTCTCTCTCTCGCTCTCCCGGTAGCGCTTTGCTTTTGCACTTTGCCGTCCCGTCGAGTGATCCCAAGCATCCCGCAAGATGACCATCAACACCCTGGCTAAAGGAGGGTGTCATCGGGAGCAAATGGCATGCTTTCGAAAGGTAAGACTGCTTGATCACGTTCTCTTTGGTTGTATTTATTTATTGTCACAGAATATCCTGGAAATCCAGCGCTGAACAAATCCAACACATTTCATTAGATTAAAGAAGAAAAACAAATTAAGGTAAAATTATCATTATTATTGTTGTTGTTGTTGTTATTATTCGTGTAGTGGTCCAATTCTTGTTGCCCAGCTGCATGTTTACATATGTGTGTGTGTGTGTGTGTGTGTGTGTGTGTGTGTGTGTGTGTGTGTGTGTGTGTGTGTGTGTGTGTGTGTCTCCCTTGCAGATGGAGAAAGTGATAGTGGCCATGCAGGACCCTGACATGGGCATGAAGATGAGAAACCAGAGGCTTCTTATAACTGTCATTCCACACGCCATGACAGGTGTGTGTGTGTGTGTGTGTGTGTGTGTGTGTGTGTGTGTGTGTGTGTGTGTGTGTGTGTGTGTGTGTGTGTGTGAGTATGCTCCTTGTGTCAGTATGCATTAGAATCAGTGCGCTTGGGTGGACAGGTACATTGCAGCTTGACTTTGTCCCAGCAGTCATACATAATTCAGCATTCATTTTTTTGAGAATCCCGTGTGCTTTGCCAAGATTGGAGAGGAACTTCCCCTCTTGTTTCTTTCCATTCTTTTACAGGCCATGATATAATTGCCTGGTTGACACACAAATACAGAATCAGCGAGGAGGGTAGGTGTACAGATGCATACAATGTGCGCTTGATTGTTGACTGTTACGTATCTGCTGTTTTTCTCCTGTCTCTGTGTGAGCGGCATGTTGTGTGTCGTTGGTGTGTTGCCAGGATATGGTGCCTGACGCGGTAGGTAGTTATTTGTGTGTGCATCGTAGGGAAGGATGTTTCCAGTAAACAGGAATGGGGTTAGCCCCTGTGGGACTGGGTCTGATTAACTCACCTGATGATCTGAGTTTGATTAGTGTGCCCAAAGAGATCTCCACCTCAGGAGATTTTCAACTAAATTAGACGTTGAGGGGGAAAAAAGTAGCCCGCTGGTCCCTTTTGCTTCCGAGCAGCAGGAAAGAAAAGAGTGGAGTCAGGCAGAGAGAGACAGAGAGAGAGTGGTAGAAGCTGATTAAAAAGCATCCCACGGCTTTTTTTGGGAGCTGTCACTCAAAAAAGTAGGGCTCTTTAACAAATGAGGAGAGACTGAAGATTGATGAGGCATTCCATCGCTGGAGCAAAGCCTTGATTTATGAGAGATGGTTGACAATGCTTGCATGTGTGATAAAGAAAAGTGCAGTGCCAACAGCTCTTTTCCAGTCACAGCTACTTAGTCAGTTCAGTCTAAAAGCTTTAGTCCTAATGAAATCAGCATCCCCTCTCAGGTGCCATCAGACATGACATGGTGATAAATAAAAAACCTGAATAACAATCTGGTGAGATGATTGAGACTTCTCCTGTGGTGTTCGACAGAGTCTCTGCACCTTGGCAACATGCTGGTGAAATATGGATACATTTACCCCCTCAAAGAGCCGAGGTGCCTTGTGCTACGGCCCGATGAGTCACCCTACCGCTTCCAGGTCAGGCCGCTCAGTATGTCCATTCTGCCTACTTTCTACAACCCTGGCCCTTCCTCCATCAATCTTTCAGTAAACATCACCTTCTCTCTATTAGTGCCCATCTCCCATTTTCACTCTCACTCCATTAGCCCACTTCCTAATCCCTCATCCATCTGCCAGTCTGCTGCTTTTTCATCAACTGCTTCAACATCAGTTTCAGTCAAGAAAAAAATAAATAAAAAGGAAAAAGAAAAATGTTGCTTTTAGTTAGTTAGTTTTTTTTTGTTTGTGTTTTTTACAGACTCCTTATTTCTGGACTAGTACCAGGTGGCCCGCGTCAGAGCTGGACTATGGTAAGAAAAAACTCTAAATATACATGTGATCTCTGAGGGACGATGTCCACTTCCCAGTGGACATGTCATATATAAAACATTATATAATCATGATTACGAACATGTAAGCTCTTTTTTACATATATCCTACAATTCCTGTCTTTTTCACTCTTTTTAAAAATTATTTATATGAAACACTTTGCGAAAAAATCCTACACAACTAAGAGTTTTTATACTTTAGTGGTTTATACATTCATAAGAGAACCCCAGTTTGAGACCAGGAGGAGACCCAGGAAAAAAAAATCCCAAATCAAATATGCGGAGCTACCTGCTGTGAAGACCCATGTGAATAAGTGAGCAGCTGAAGGCAGAAAGGAGCCTTTATAACATCTAATAAACACAGGTGCAGGTCTTTGGACCTCTGATTTCACCTCTTTCTCTTTGTTTTCTTTCTTATATCCCAACAGCAATCTATCTGGCTAAAAAGAATATAAGAAAACAAGGCGAACTGATGGAATATGAGAAGGTGAGGAAATCATGTGGGTATGCATGTCTGTGCATCTAAATGACAGAGAAAGTGTGTTTGTGTGTGTTTGTTTGTGTTATGAAATATGCACCAGGAAAATTTGGGCCAAGAAGTCTGTGTCATCATTCCTCCTCCTCTCCTCCCTCTTTTCCTTTTCCTTTTTTAGGAAAGGTACAGTCTGTTGCACAAGAGGATCAACCACACCTGGGACTTTGTTGTGATGCAAGCCAGAGAGCAACTCAGGTGCACTTTGTCGCAAACATGCACGCACACACACACGTGCGTTTACCAGCGTGCACGAACAAACCTTGTGATTTATGTTCAGAGCGTCCAAACAGAGGCGGAAGGCTGACCGCATTGTTCTGGAGTGTCAGGAGCAGGCTTACTGGCTCATCAACAGACCCCCGGTACGCTCAATAACACTGTACTGTATTCAACTGTACTGTGCTGTACATGCTATGCTACAGCACAACTACATGATCATCTCTATACTTGGCAACTATTAAAGCTGTATCCCAGCATAAAAGCAGACAGCAGTCCCACTAAAGTTCACCCACAGTCCCTTTTCCCTTCTGCATGAAATATTCAACCTATCCGGTAAGAGCCTCAGTTGACATAGAGAGAGTGAGAGCAACAGAGGGACAAACAAAGAGAGCAAGAAAAACATCATCATCATATTCCACATCTTTTTCTTAGATAGAGGCAGGCAGGCAGAGAGAAGTACCAAAGGGGAAGGAAAAAGCATTCACGTGCGTGTGCATGCCGCGGGAAAGAGGGGAGGGGAAGATGAAAGGGATAATGGGAGGCGGGTGGATAAGAGGACAAGGGTTTTGGAGGAGGGACTCCATCCTGTCTCGACCTTATGAATTAGGGACGAGGGCTTGGAGAAAAAGAAAGAAACCTGGGACTAAAAGTCAGAGCTAGTGGAGTGGAAACTTCTAGGGAGGCTAAGTGCTCGCTCACACACATCTCATCAGACACACACACACACACAGATATTGTATAGACACATGCATCAAATACACTGTACTTAGATTTTACTATGTTATTTTTTGTTTTTCTTCTTTTTTTACAGCCTGGGGTTAATAACGTGTTGGACACAGGCTTGGAGCGACCAAATAACTTCAGCTGCAGAGTCACACTGGTCAGTGACTTCATTGTATTTCTCTACTTCCTGCTTTAAAAAAAATGCATTAACAATATAACTTTTCACTCCGTGTTTAATCGCCACCTTTTGTTCTTCCTTGCCACTGGGATCGTTTGAAAGTAAGTTTACCGCAGACCTGCAGTGTATTAGGAATGATTATAATAATCATGATTGTAAATCAAGGTTAAAAAGTCGAGGACTTGAGATGACAGGGTAGAGTCAGTCGCGTCTGTCGTCCCAAATGGGAAATCTAATTCAGTATGTTAGTCTGTAATCTCATACTAGGCTGTCATTGTTTGTAAAATTATATATTTAATGCTTCTGTTTGTGTGTCTGTGACACATTTGGTCACAAGGCAGCTATCCTCAAATGTATATGTTTCTATAACTGTAACATACATTATATAAAGGTTTAATGTGTGACCTCACACGATGACCCTGTGTTACTCTTTACAGAACTAGAACAGTGACTACTACAAAAGAGAGGTAAGTACAGCGCGTAATTTAGATGCCATCAGATTAAGTACGAGTGTATAGAGCACATAAAAGGTTCTTCCTCCTGCCTTTGTTTGCAGATTGAAGCCTGTAGAAAGGCTCTTGGAAGAAACCGTGTAAAATCATCCATCTGCCTAGAAGGGTATGTGTCAGTTTGCTAAAGGCTCACATCCAGACACGCACAGATACACACATAATAGACGTCTGATTGCCCGGGTCAAACTCGGCGTCTTCTAGTACGCACACACATGCACATAAAGCTTAGCGCTCCCTCTAGAAGAGCCACTAATGGATGCTTCCCGGGGCGAGTTGGAATTAGTGGCCATTAACTCTGATCTGCAGGACTAATACAATAATACCGTGTGTGTGTGTGTGCGTGCATGTGTGTTCTTGTGTGCGCGCATGCCACTGCACTTGTGCGTGGATGTGCAGTTTTCTGAAATACAGCGAGCAGTACCTGAACCACGATCCCATTATGCAAGGCTGCCTGCCCAGTAACCCCTGGATCTCTGATGACACCGCGCACTGGACGATGAACGCAGAAATGTGAGACAATGCAGAGATTATAACCAGTCCACACAGTACAGTACTCCACACGTTCAAGACTTCATCGAGTCATGTAGCAGCAGCGCATTAGATCATATATATTTTCTCACAGTTGAAGTACTGAACTTATCATGCTTTTCCTTATTTTACACTAAGACACTTTACACTTATTTAACACTAAGTAGTAATTGAGACTATGAAAGCGCTACAGAAACATCAGCGTGTTACATTACAAATGAGCTCAGCATCCTACATCCAGCGTAACATTTCTGCTTTTTGTGCGTTTCTTGAGCAGAGTGCCGGTCCCGACGCGCCTACGAGTAGAACGCTGGAGCTTCAGCTTCATGGAGCTCCTCAACGATGCCATGGGGAGGAGGGAGTTCATGACCTACCTGGAGAAGGAATTCAGTGGTGAGAAACAGGAGCGAGGGAACCGATTACAAATATGGAGCATTCAGCTTTGAATACTGGAGGATAAAAAAACAAAATGCACTTGTTATACCATTCATATTATTATGTTCACTATCACTGTTGTGGTCCATAATTTCTTAGACAAAGATACAGACTTTGTAGTTTGTTTCCCCTCTGTGCACCACCATGGTGAATTTAAAATGAAACACTCAATAGTGAGTGAAGTGTAGACTTTCAGCTTTAATTCAAGGAGTTTAACAAAAATTATTTTTAAACATTAGCCCTCATTTTCAGAGGCTCAAAATAATTTGTACGAACAAAACTAATTGTAAATATGAGGATTGTTTTTGTAGGGCGGCACGGTGGTGCGGTGATTAGCACTGTCCACCATCAGGCCAGGGCCTTTCTGTGTGGAGTTGTTGTGGATGTTCTTCCTGTGTTTGCGTGGGTTCTCTCCTGGTACTCGGGCTTCCTCCCACAGTCCAAAGACACGCAGTTAGTGGGGTTTGGTTCATAGGTGTGAATGGTTGTCTCTCTCTATGAGTTAGCCCTGCGACAGACTGGCGACCTGTCCAGGGTGCACTCTGCCTCTGGCACTGCGGTAGCTGGGTTAGGCTCCAGCTCCTCTGTGGCCCTGACAAAGATAAGTAGAAGAGAATAGACGGATTGTTTTTATTACATGGATTTAGTCAGTGACCACCTGAAGTCTTGAACCCATGGACATCATTAAATGCTGTCTGAGCAATGAAGACCTGGCACTTTGGTGGTTTGCAGAGGAAAAACTGCAAAACTTTGTGTCTGCATAGCTGTGTTTAAAGTGATCCATAACCCATTTTCCCAGTAAAGCAGGTCTGAATGTCTGTATCCACCTGCACTTTCAGTTCATGTTTGCATCAATACAACACAATGTTGGCAGGCACCAGAGGTGTCCTCCCATACCCTGTCTTCAGCCACGTCCCTGTCGAGGCTGAAACTGCAGCTGGAAATGAGCATAACAGGTGTAAAATATGCGTGAAATACGAGGAATATAGTATAGATTGTTACAATATTACACATGGAAAATCTATTTAATTGTTTTTCACATCAGCTTTATTCCGAATTTGATTATCTCTCCTAATGATATTTTCCAGTCCCGGCGGTGAGAGGTGGAAAAGACGAGACAGTGGAAAAAGAGATTCAATATATTTATGTGTCCTGTATAAACACCAGAGACGTGGGCTAAAGCGCTGCGCAGCAATCAATTAAAACAATCTTTTAAATCATTAGAAGAAGAATTCAAATACAGAAGAGGTCACAAACAGATGTGGCAAAGTTAAAAGGTAGACGAATGGAGGAGAGGAAGGGCCACATTTAAGAGTGAGATGTGGAGAAGAGGGAGGCATGAGCAAAACACAGGAGAGGGATTTGCTCACCCATGCATGCGTACAGTAGGAACTCTTTCCACAGCTATAAAAAGACTCTTGCCGTGTGTCACATTTTCCTGCATCAGTGTTGTTTTACCACACACGCAGCTCCTCACCGTGTGTCTCTCCGCTCTCAGCGGAGAACCTGTATTTCTGGCAGGCGTGTGAGGATATCAGACATGGAGAAAGCTCCAAAATCGTAGAGAAAGTGGAGGACATCTACAAGTAAGTGGACAGCCATGTCACACATGCATGTGTTACATATTCATAAGATAAGCACCTCATCTTTTATGTAACCCAGGAATTTCCTGGCTCCTGGAGCGGCCCGCTGGGTCAACATCGACAGCAAGACAATGGATAAAACCTTAGAGGGGATCAAACGGCCGCACCGCTTTGTCATGGACGACGCGCAGATGCACATTTACTTCCTCATGAAGAAGGTCTGACCTCTGACTCACCCACCCACACACTGTACCTTTATGTAACAGCACTTACCATCAACCATAAAAAATGCATTATAAGCAAGCGCGAGCCATGAATATGGAACACAGATCCTTCTTATACTTTTTCACCTGACGTGGCTTTTCTGTATTTATTAAACGGGATCTCTCTCCTTTGTCCCACAAATTATAATAAAATTATGCAACGTTATGAAGTCATGTGCAAAAGTCTTGAACCATTTCTTTATACTTTGCTTCTAAGAAGCCAGACTCTTGTCATTTTTTAAAGTGGTCTTCATCAATTGCTCTTCTAGGCTTTCTGAAGGTCTTGCAGGGGTTTTCTTTGGACATTGGCTTGCTTCTTACTTATTTTCAATCTAGTCCTTGTACCTGACCATTTTCTGAGAAATGTTGTTTGTTTGTTAAGCTGCTTCACACTGACCTGTGAATCACTCAAGCATCACAAAGGCAATTTCTCAAGCGATGAACCAGTGTTTATACACATGACAGACAACTTAGCAAAGAACCTGTCTAAACTACAGAAGATGAACAGTATGTGAAAGCCATGCCCCTGAGGAGTAGGAAAAAAGTCCAGCAAAGACCCAACACAGGATCCGAGAGATGCATCTGGCCATGTAGTCGATCATTTACTATGCACTGAAGCCTTTTCAGCACAAGCCTGGCTGTCAATAAGCCTCAAAAGGCCGAGCTTTGCTAAATGACACACAAACTGAACTAAAAATCAGTGAAAACTTCATTTTCAAATACTTTTATGCACAAATTTTGATTCACCGTACAATACCACTGGAAAGCAGCTAATTGGCAATGACTTTGTTTTTCAGCGTGACAATGATCCCAAATGCAGCAAAATTACACTTGCATAGTAAAACACAAACTGTATAACAGTATCAGGCATGGACTGGCCTCCCCAAAGTTCAGACGGTGTTGGAGATTTAAGGTGGACATACCAAAGAACGACTTTCAAGCTTGTTAGAATTGTCTGTTTTCTGCCTTACATACTATATCACCTACTTACATTAGCAAAATATAAAAAAAAATAGGGGTGGCTCAAGATATTTGCACATTACTGTATGCACAGTCTGTTTTTTAGATTGTAATGGTGCTTTGAGGTGAGTCCTGCTTTACAGGAATACAGCTTGGGAAAAAAGCTCATTTGCTTCCTTGTCAGACGAGAGGATCAATATCAGTTTCTTACCAGTGAGCTTTAGAAGTGCTGCTTCACCTTTGGTCAGAGCCAAGCTGTTTCAGTGTGTATTTAGTATTTATGCCAAGCTAAGCTGGATACCTCTTTGCTCTGGCTTCATATTGCATGACATATGAGAATGTATTGATCTTTCCTTCTTACCCTCAGCAGGAAAGTAAATTAACGCATTAAAAAGAAGCCAGAAAGCAATTTTTATTTTTCTACCTTTTGCTCTCCAAATCTTTGGTTGGGTACAATAAATGTGTGACTTGCCTTTTCCTGTTTCTGAACATCAGATTTAAACAAAAAACATACTTTTTTGACTCATGTGGAAGTCCATCTTTTCTTTCCCATGAGCTAAAAGCTTCTTTTTGTGTATGTGTGTCTGTTCCCAGGACTCCTATCCAAGGTATCTCAAGTCTGACCTGTACAAGAACATGCTGGCCAAAGCCATCGTCCCCCAGGAAACCAAGAAAAGGTGACATTTTTATACTCATCCTACTTTTTTTCCCTCTATCCATATTTAAGCATGCATTTAATGAGCGCATTTTCCTTTTCTCCTTCCCGTCAGTGTGTTCCCCTTCATGAGACGCCAGAGGCACTCTAGCCCCTCCCCTGCTCAGACTGCCACCCAGGCAGCAGAGGAAGAAGGCCTTGCCAAGGGGGCAGGTGCCAACTCTGCAGCTGGCTCGCATTTCTGATCCAGGCCAAAAAAAAAGAACCCAAAAAAGAGAGAAAGACTCGGTCGCTTTACTCTCTGTTGTCTGAGTTTTTTCTTTAAAGTCAAACAGAGCTTCTCGTACGCCGCAGCAACATCACTAGAGCTTTGAGAAACAGGTGTCATGGCACACCTGAGCAGCATGCCACTGAAGGACAACCAGTGAACCACAGAGAAGAGCTTTTTCTACACCCTTTATTGTTGCATCCTCATCCCATCACAGTGTGCTGAATAGTTTTTCCTATGATCCCCATATCAAGTGTTCTTTTTCTATAGAATCCTGAGCCGGTTTAGGTAAAGGCGTCGGTAACATGATATTTCTTCAGAGATCTGCCTCAGTGTGACTGTGATTGTTGGGCAGTTTGCTTGTGCGGTTGGAGCTGCACAGTGCGTTTGTCGTTGCGCTTCACTTTTCTCAAGCATGCTCTCAACTCAATAAAATGTCACAACAGCAGTTAGTGTGGTGCTCCAGCCTCAGCCCTGCATGCTGTGAGTACCTGTGAGTGTGTGGATCAGCGACCAGGTTTTAGAGCACCTTTTCCTTCCTCTCTTTCTACCACACACTGCTAATCGATTTCATGGTTTAAGTTTTTAAATCCCCAGAAAAAGTAAAGTAAGAAAATAAATAAACAACTGTTCCCACTGAAATTTGTACCTTCGGTCATTTAACCCTTCCTATGGCTACCTGCAGGAGCTCTAAAAGGCTCATTATTTGCATTATTTATTGTAACACTTCTGTTGCTTCTACTTCCTTATAATAATAACTGTTCTGTGCTGGCTCCCTCTACTGGCTGCATGTGACCAAAGCAACATGTTTTCAAGTTTCCTGGAAAAACTACAGCCTGTGATCCTTTGTGGCAGGTGTGATCCCTGAGCTGTGAGCACCCTTTTCCTTCTCAGCACATTTTATCTGAAGTCTGAAGATGTGACAGTAATGTGTAAAATAAAATCTACACCTTAAGACCCTGCAAACAATCGTAGTCTGACTCAGGCTGACTCCAATCACCTTCAGGTCAGTCTGCACTGATGAGTGGAACTAGTCTGATATACAGGACTCAACTCGGCTTGATGCCAAATGCTTGCATTTCAAGCACTGAAGCTATTTTGTGGTTATTATTGGGTTTTGCACATTTATCAAGGTTAATCAATTTAGTATTGCAGATTGCATGCAGTTGCCTAGTTCGGCTGCAGACTGATAGACTGGCTTTGTCTCATTACCGTCTCAATGCACCAAAAGACGCCAACTAACTGTAAGTGGTCACAGACCTGGTCCCCAACTCTGAAGGAACCATTTCATGGGCAACAAAATCACAAACACACAGTTGCAATAATTTTCTGTTGTGCATAACAAAGGTTATCCGTAGTGTGACTGTAGTGTTTCTTTCAGCCTGTGAAAGCTTCATTCAGCTCTATAGATCTGAACCAAGCCTCCAAAGTTTACAGGATTACAGAGAAAAAAGTTTATATATTACACAAAGTGTAGATTCCACAGTTTTTGAAGTGCAACTCAACAGCAACAACGTGTTAACAAAAAAAACCAACAAAAAAACCCCCCAACCAAAAACAGGCTTTTAAATTCTTCACATTTTTTCGGAGGTAGGTCTACACGCTAACCACACCAAAGCAGTTCAGCTTAATGTTTTGATCTCTAAGCTTTGCAGGACCATCAATTTTACTAATGGAGGGAAGCTATTTATGGAAAGGGGGAAATACTTTTTCTCTCTCTCTCTCACTCACACACACACACACACACACACACACACACACACACACACACACACACACACACACACACACACACACACACACACACACACACACACACACACACACACACACACACACACACACACACACACACACACACTTTCAGCATTTTTGAGGATTAGGATAATCTGCTTCCCTCTGTTCCCCATCCCTTCTCTGCTATCCAAGTATAAGTGCTGGCGATGGAGTGTCTTCGCCTTAGGAACAGAAAAGAGCAGCCACATAAAAAGCATTGACAACAAATGAAATTATGTTCTTTACACATGGATTTATTTTTGGTAGGTTAAAATACTGTTTGGGTTTTTGACAGACTAACAGTACAGGGAAATAAAATCATTTCTGATGCCGAACATTACATTTTTTCCATGTTTACACATTAAGAGAGCAACAGTGTGTTGCGATTGAAGAAATCCTATTCATCCTCCTACTTATTCAACAATGTGATTTGCGCTAATACATGAGAGAAAAAGAGCATTACAACAATAAAAGTAAGGGAATGCAAGAGTGTTAGTAGGAAACATTCAATTTAAACCAAGTGCAAAACCCTTACAGTATGCAACACACTAGACAAAGTGTAAAGTAGTGTGTACATCTTACATAAAACAGTATGGAAAGTATTCAGCAGCCTTATTGGTAGAAGAGACAAAACACACATTCAGGCATACAAAGTACACAAAGAGGCACAAGACTAAATTCTGAATATACATTCAATAAGTTCCACTTTGCACACTATGAACACTGGATTGCTCTGCTATGTAATATCAGTAGCTATATACATTGCATCTAATCATAAGGTGCGTCAGGTGAATACAGGAAGTGGTTTTGGAGTAGAATTTAACGGAATTAGAGCTTAAAAGAAGGACACGGCGTTACTTAGTTCACCAATGATTATGAAAATCAAACGGAATATGGAAACAAAACGGGGCCCTAAGTACGCTGGCTGTGTATTACCGTATCTGAATGTGTAAAACATTTACATGTGAGACCTTTTTTGTATCAGCAAGCAGATCTGTAAACAAAGAAAGAGACTTGCATGGATAACTTCCAGTAAAAGATGCATTTGTTAGTGAACTCAGTTTTATCTGTGAAACTCACATTTATAGTTATGAGCTGTATCCCTAGTTATGTAGCCCATAACTAGGGACGACTTTGGTTATGATTTTAATGACACCAATCCCATTGCCAGGTCTGCTTGTAGGCGACATCCTTTACCAATTTTCTTACTGAATTTGACATATCGTCTGAGGGGAACAATGTAGACCTACACAGGATTTAGCATCAGTAAAGCCGTTTTATTATCACTGTGAATAGTTTTTAGAAACAGAATAGCAAACAGAGCCAGCCATGTGACTGGTGTGGAAAAGTTCCACTGCCAAAAGTCTGACATCATTGTTTTGCAATGTGCACCTGTCAGAAAAATATGCGAGCAACGATAAAAGAATAAAAAGGGGAGTCTTCTGTGCTGTTACCGTGGTTACAGCAAGCACTAAAAATGACAGTGTGGTCTGCTCTCCGTTTATATCACTTTATAATCTAAGTTAAACTGGTAGATTCATTAGGAGAGGAGTTCTGTGTAAACTCAAACATGTGTGCAACTACAAAGTTGTGCGCAAGTCTTTTTCATTAGTTCACAAAAATAACACACTCGGCTATAAACATCCTTAAGGGTAGAAAATGTTCAGATACACGTTACACATTTGAACATTCAGATATAGTGATGTAAAGCTACAATGCTAACATTTACTACACTGCTTTACACTTACATTTCCCCACCTGTTTATATCATCTAACTCAAAGTCTGTTGGGGTGACGGCAAAGCCGATAAGGGTCAAGACAGTTTTTATTTGGACAAAAACTTAAGCGCAAGTTAAAAAGGAATCACACTGACTTTATACATTAAAATTTGTTTACAGTACCATATTATATATTTGTGTATGGAGTCAAAGATAATCTCTTTACTGGGACAACTGACTGTGCAAGTGTTGCATTGCATTGTGGGTAGTGTAGGTGCTAGTAAGAAGAACGGGCAAATGAAAAGATGCTGTTACCTGTGGTTTTAGCTGTGGTCATTTTGATACTATAAAACTGTCAATTGTGAGTCCAACGCCCTTTAGGAGACTGAATTGAACATTAAGGCATGAAAAATGTAATAAGCAGACTTTGGCAAAGGTGTTGTTTTGTTTTAAATGGTCTAATAAATTTGTCTTCTTGCGAATTGCACTTGGACAACTGCACAATAGAGCGTAGCAGCCGTGAAAAAAAGCTAGCATTAAAACTACCTGTTAGTTAAAGATCAAGCATGTGTCGAATGGATCTAAACATAGTCGTGTCAATAGACTAAATATAAAGACTTAAAAGAGTTCTTTATAAATATTTCAAACATTAATGTCCTACACTAGTGAAACATACGCAAAGCACATAAACGCCTGGGCATAAAGTCTAAGGTTTTGTTGCTCAACCCTACATTAAGCTGGTGCAATGAACCGCTGATCAAATAGTCCACTGTGGAGGTTTCAAATGTGTTTGTGCATGTTTTGTTTAAGACTTAATTTAATGCAATTATGAATAAGAAACCTGCGGACCCAAGAGAATATAGGTCCACTTTGATTTTTAAAATACATTGCTTGGAAACTTTTTTGTAAAATGTCAACACCAGCAGGGATCAGATGCTCGTGTAAGTCTAAGGGTGTCAAACAGCCACTACCTAGACATAGCATCTCCTGACCTACTATGTGACAGTGTAGAGTTCATCTTTGCTGCCTTCACAGAGAGTGTATCCACAAACCCGGGGTCTCCAGCTCCAGTTCAGGGTCCAGCCACTGCTCCAGCCAAACTTCTCCCTGTTTTTCTTCTTTGGTGGCAGCAGTAACACAACGCAGCTCGCCACCAGGATGTGCCACAGCGAGTGTGTGTAATAGTAGTTGTCCTCTGTCTCAGCAAAAGTGTACAAACACAGGCCGATTAAGGCGCACAACACCCCCGGGATCAGGTAGAAGACCCAACGCCTCCAAGAGGGCGGGTAACAATGTCGTCGATGGACCCCTTTGCGCACCTGTAAACAGAAAAGAAGAGGAAAAACAGTTTTATTACAGTCCAAAATATAATCAACATCTGCAACAGATGGAAAATGCGTCTCTTACCCAGGCAATGACCATGATCAGTATGGCACAGAGGATGGGGCCCAGCAGGTTCCACAGGCCCGTGCGGTCCAGTTGCATTGACATGGCTATCAGCAGAGTCCCGAGCATGAACAGAGTCTACACACACAAAGGGGCGAGTAAAACCCACACAGCCTTTTAAAACATACCAATCCTTAGCAGAGTGTGTCAACAGTATGAAAGAAGAGGCAGGAATCAGCATCTTACATATTTGAATGCGTTTCTGATGCGAGCCATGCACAGGATGGTGACCCAGAAGGAGCAGATGGATCCTAGGAAGTCACAGTACTGCAGAGTATTATACTCCATTATACACATTACTGCAATGCCCGGCTGGTCACAAGCATGGTAGAACTACAAACAAGAGGGAAACAATGACAGTAAGGGCAGATATCAACGTTTAAACTAAGATTAGTATTATTTGCTGATGCTCATCTTGGTTTTTTTTATTACTATTTTTGTATCATCTTTATTGGTGACAAGTTTACTGAATATCTCAGTACCACCTACAAACTATGCCAAAATGATATTAAAGCTATTAAAAGTTCAATGTGTAATAGAGCAGAAACAGGAAAGCTCACCGTCTCCTCTCTTACACAAACCCACACAATAACAATCGACTCTTAAACCTATTTATGTATCAGAAACACACTCGTAAGTATGTCTACATGTATAAAAAGGTATATGCATGTTCCTGAATGTTTTACCGTGGAGAAAAACATGCTGAAGAGGTAGACAGAGGCCTCGGTGATGTAACCGTGTTTGACTGCAACCACGATGGCAGGCAGGAAAGCCAAGTTGCTGAGCGTGAGCAACAGAGTTGCTAACAGCTGGTGACTATACGACTGAGCTGTTGAATCATCTGTGCAGCCCCAACCACTCCAACCTGCACACAGTGAAAATAAATAAATGCATGACTGTAATTTTTTAAGGAGGAGATCTCGAAATATTTTAATATTAGTGAAATATAAGCTGCAGTGACACAAGTTGATTCTGTTCACTCATCCAAGTGACTTCTTCAGTCTGAGCTGACTGCAGGTTTCCACACCCTTATACACACTACATTTGCACAATGACTGAGACTAACACCACCGATGAACAACAGGCTGTGAGGTCAGTTTCTGGATCACTTATATACAAATTATCACGACCATAGATCAACAACCACTAATCAGTGACAATGTTCTTCTGCTTCCCAGGCTGCTGTATCTGTGGGGATGGTGTTGGGTCTGTGTTGTTGCATCCTAATGACAGCCAGTTTATGCTCCAGTGGATGATGAGAGTCAAACATTAAATGCTGATCCATATGTGTAGGTTTACATCAACTTTTAAATGTCCCCAATGAAATCTCACAGCCTAAGAAGGCTACCCTGCCACTTTCATATCCTCCCTGGCGAACTTGATGTGTTGGTCCACCGAGTTAATGTGATCAGTGAATTGTGGCGCATCTTAAGGTGTCATCCACATACCTGAACCAATGACTTGGTGGTGTTCCAGGGTAGGATAACAAAGCCCTATTTTCCACTTCTTCCATGTAAAAGTTGGCCACAATGGGTGAAACTGGACACCATGGCACACCCATGTTTCTACCTGTAGTACTGACTCTTATATGTGAAATAGGTGGAATTAAAACACAGTTCCAAAAGCAAACACACGTGGTCGGTGCTGAGAGTGGTCCTGTTGCTGAGGTTGGGGTCATCCTGTAATCACTTATGAATTACCTCCACTTCTTCAGTGATTTTCTCACGATAGTCTTTCTGCTTTAGCAAAACTGTCCACCTACCCTTGAGACGATGATGTTGTTGATGTCATTACTAAGCAATATGAGTGCCTTCTTCTCCTCTGTGCTGATTTTGGATGGTGGGGGATTTGCGTTGCTGAGACCAGCCAAAACTTTAGTCCATAGCTGCTCTGCTTCCATGTCTGCAATGTTGTTGTTTAGAATGGCTGTGATCAGTCCACTAGTGGGATTTCTCAATGCGTCACAGCAAAAGTTCAACCCTTTTGGAAGGATGTCTGCTTGAATGAGTTGTCTGTCAGACAAATTTGTTCACCCACTTGTCCACATCCTCAGTGTGGCGTCCTCCTCTCTTCTGGCCACTGAGGACACTCTCCGTATTTTGCTCTGGTTTCCGACACACAACAAAAAGGTCAAACGTCCTTTGTTGCCTGGTCTCAGACTTTTCATGCTGTCAGTGAATTCAAACACCTTTTGAAGAATTTTCTTATCTAGAAGCATTGCAAATCTCTATCGGATCTGCTCTTCTGTTGATTTTAGCACATCAACGGTAAAAATTTGTTTGTCTCACCCATTCATTGAGCAGCTGACTCTGTGCTTTTTGGAGGATTTTCAGTCAAATTGCTCAAAACTGAATTGCTGAAAAACAGTACCTTAAGAAATTTACTGTTTATAAGATTGGGGAAACCTGTAGTCAGCTGAGACTGAAGAAGTCACTTGGATGAGTGACGAAACTGAAAACGTCCAGATGAACAGAATCGACTTTTTGGGATTTCCTTACCTGGATGACTGAACATGCATCAAGACATAGGTTAATATTTTTAGTGCTTCTACTACAACTTTAACAAGGCCTTTTCTTAGGGGAGACGGACTGTGTGTGCCTGTGTGTGTGTGGGCGTACCAGCCTTGCATACACATCCAGCGTACAGGTAGCTGTAAGATCTCAGAAGTCTACATTCACCGTATAACCCACAGTCCTCTACACAGGCACTGAGGAACACCTCTGGGGTCACAGACACCACTGATGCGTTACCACAGTTACTGCTGCAAGAAAAAGCACAAACACATGCATGTAATATTATACATACATTACACACACACACACAAAGTATGAATAAATGAATGACACCTCATTTCATCAAATTTCAAACTTCTAAAATGTAAGATTTGGTACATATTTAGTGTACATTTCAAAAATATCTGAAGCAAGAAAAGTTGAATAACTGAACACAGTCTGCTACTGCTGTGTGTGTGTGTGTGTGTGTGTGTGTGTGTGTGTGTGTGTGTGTGTGTGTGTACTTACCTGTTGCATATAAGCTGCAGGGTGAGGTACCACGTTGCTGACTGAGGAAAAGGCAGCCTGACCACAGCTTTAGGAACGCTGGCATTCACAGCAACACCATAACCTCCAAATAAATCTGTCATCAAATCAACAACATACTGTTTTGTCTACAGGACACATTGTCATCTAAAAATCAGACCCACTGTGAATTCTGAAATTTATACCTTTTTGTGTTAGATTTTGTTTGAAATGATAAAAGAACTGGTATTGCATAGAACTTTTCAACAGTACTCAAATTACTTCCTAGTCATTCACCCAATAACAAAACTGCTTTTTTTTCTCTATACCTAAGAATCTTAGGCAGCTCAGGATTCAGTACCTTGCACAAGGGCACCTTGACATGCACCATGTAATCAAACCACCAAACTTCTGATCGGAAAATGACCTATTCTACCTCCTGAGCCACAGCTATGACAAATGGATGAAACACTTTTAAGAGATCCCATAAAGCTACACTAAATAAGCCATGATAACAAAGTGAATTGTAATAGAAAACCACTTGAACTTTATGTAAAAACAATTTAAACAGAAAAATTTTCAGCTGATTTATAATCTATCTACAAAAATTAAGACATTTGTATGCAATTCTTCATCAAAGCGTTCTGATCAATTAGGCATAAGCAATGTTTTCTGGTGTTTGATGTGTGTGAATTTGAATCAGTGCTACTGTACCTGTGCGACACGACTGAGAGTGGTTCAGTTCAAGGACTGGAGTCCAGGGAGAGAGACATGCAACCACACTGCTGCTGTTCCCCAATGTCATGTTAGTCTACAAAAAACACAACACAGACGCATGTATCAACGCAAATCTCCACAGAAGCTCAACTCTGTGACTTTCCAATCTGTCTATGCAAGTACAGCGATTCAATGTTACTCACAGAGTTGAGTGTGAGCTGCAGGTTGAGTGTGCCACCACTGGCGTGCGCGTGCAGGGGGTATGTGAGCAGCGTGGGGTGTGTATTTGTAACGCTAACATTGGCTCCACCAACGGGGGTGAATCGCAGTGACAGGACATCCACCTCCTCATACAGCACAGGGATGCTCCACACACACGCTGACCCCAGCAACTGTGACATCCATGAAAACGATTTATTGCTGGAGACACCTGTGTCTGCAAGCACCGAACTGTTGCTTGATGATGAGGAGTTGCTATAACTGCTGTTGCCATGGAGCTTAAAGATCTCATCATCTGCTTTGAGGCCAAGACTTTTTGGCTTACATCCCACTGAAGCAAAATGGATACACAAGAAAATGTGTTAGAACAGAAATACAGGTTGTGTCTGGAATCATGCACTCATTCAGCACTTCTTATTTAAACATTTGGAGCTCACTGTCAAAGTGGAAGAGAAAAGAAATGTGGGTTTATTTTTTGACAGGCTTCTTTTTTTCTTTTCATTCATGATGATGCAATGAGAGAGTGACCATATTTTAGACTATTTTTCTTAAGGTACTGGTGGATGTTTTGGGCCCACAGCGTAGTTTATATATTGTAGTGAGTAAAGAGTGATTTCAAACACAGGTGTAATGTGTGTACATACTTCAGTGTACATATTTCTGAATTCACCTGTGTAGTTTGAGACAACGCTGAAGGTAACAGTACGGTTGGCTCGGGTGCTCTCAATAACAACTCGTATCCAGGTGTCCCAAGGTGGATTAGAGAGAGCTGCAGAGCAGCTAAACCCTGAGCAGTTCATTGGTATTGGGCCCTGCTGCAGAGAAGCTGAGCCAAGCCTGAGGACCAGGAAACAGTTTCCCATCTCCGTTCCCTCCTCTGATGAACAGCCAGCCACAGAAACCGAAAGGGAAGAGGCAAACTCAGGAACATACAATCTAAGAGCAAGAGAACAAAATACACTCACTTACGGTCTTCTGACTGATGCATGAAAAAAATGTGCAAAGACTGGAAATACAGGAAATAAAACATGCACTTCTTACTTAAGGCGTGTAGGTCTGTCAGGGGCTGCAGTTTGTGTCAGGAATATGCCGTTCTGCAAAACAGGTGTGTCCACTGCTCTCCTAACTGACAATTGAGGCTGGAAGAAATAGGAGCAGGAAGGAAAACCCTAACAGATAAGGACAGACAACAAAGGTCTATAAATAAAGACATTGTGTTGCACACTTCTTCTTACACAGATGGGCGCCATTCAGAGTCTGAATAAGTGAATAAGAGGAGGTGATTACAGGAGAACAATAGGAAACTAATGCACACCAACACAATGCAGAGATTTAAGATAAAATGTAAACAGATCAAATGATAAGTAAGAAAACTCTTTTGCAGGAGGAACAGAGCCAAAGAACGTGGTTCAGCCGGTTTAGCATGAAAAACCAAAAGAAACCAAAAACTGCTCCCATATATCAAGTTAGAGTGATAAAGGAAATTGTGAGTACTAGTGTAACATGACCAGAATACTAACAATGTACATTGCCTGCCCCCCCTCACCCTCATGCAAGTACAAAGGTTACATAATTGTTAAAATTAGATGACAATTTGAAACAGCCAAGAAAATTTAAACCAGTTCTTTCTTCCATATACTCCTGGTAACGTCACAGAAATTTTAATGCACTGGATCAGGGAAGAAAAATTGTGGCTAACCTAACTGTGGCATCAGCAGCAGCAACATGCACCATATGCTGCTCTATACCAACCTTCTGTTCAATGCGGCCATCATCTTCAGGCAAGTGAGCAGCAACGTACCAATCACCTGGGGCAGGGTCAGAGAGGTTAAAAGTTGTGGAGTTCTCTGAGATTACAGGTAAAGTCAGAGACAAACAGGGGGTCCACAGTGTCGTATTGGGAAACTCCTGCCCTGTGGGGTTTATAACAGGAGGGGCACCCCATCGAATATAGCTGCAAAATGGTTATAACATAAGGTTAGGTTAGGGGGGATAAAATACATTATAAGGAGTCTCAAAAGGTCATTATTAATAAACTTCATAGCTTACATAGTGACATTATGCCTCCCGCAGTGGAAACTGTGGCCCTTTGTCACAGAAAAGAGCCAGCGAGCGATGGCGGTTTCCTCCGGTATGTGAAACCTCTGCAGCCTCGCATTCCCGTACCAGCCATACTTTGATAATTTCTGGGCAGGTTTGGATGACAGCTCTGACACAAATGTCACCTGCCCATCTGCAGGAAAAATAGTAAGACAGTCTTTCACCTTATCATCTTGGAGTTTCTCTCAAAACATGGAGACGCACACTAAAGCGGTGGCATTCCGTCAGGACAAGCAAGGCAAGCAGTGCTCCCCTTGTCCAATCAAGAATAGGCATATTTAAAACCTACCAATGACAATTATCTCTCCCCTTTCATCTCAAACAGTGCTGTCAAAAAGCTCTTCACGTGTGTGCATTCATCCTTTACATTACATCTTGTGGCTGCACTTAACTATTACAGGTGCGCTTGTTTTGTGTTCTTAGGAAACTGTAGCTGTCTCCATTTTATGCGAGTCCCTGTTCCCCACTAACAGTGACTGGAGCTGGACAAGCTGAGAGGCCAGCAGCCTTTTTTATAGTCATTTGCACATAACACATTCTGGATCTCTGGTCTTTGACTCTAAACTTAAGGGAGACCAGCATCTAACTGCTACTGGCCCAGCTTTCACTGCTCTGAGACCAGTTACGATATGCTTTTTGTGTGGCAACACAGCTGGCACGGGCAAGTAAACAGGCTTCAGTGATGTAGCATCATAACAGATAAGTTTTGTTCTCTTAGGAACCTTGGCCAACATGTGGGATGTAGAGAAAATGGAGTGTTACTCATTAATAACTCCTTATTAATAACTCCTATAGCACAGTGGCAAGGAAAGCTTTCATAATAGAGCACTGATGGCAGTTCTGACCACGTCCAGTATAACAAAACAGGCAAATTAACCAGGTTGCGCCAGCACTTTAGCATAAAACACCTGGCTGACTGACTGAATGTCATTAGTTTAACCAGCAAAACGCCTTCATCTTTAATTAGGATTTTTAATCCCCTCTGCAGACATTGGCAGTTAGTCGTGTCACACGCTGCTTAAGGCTTTTAAGTTAGCTGGGTTATTTTTGTCATTAATATATTTAAATATACATTTTTAATCTTGAGAAGTAGACATACATTTCTGAGCTCATGATCTACTGTTCTTACTCATACTACCAAGATATGAGGCAGTATAAGGAAGGGGTTTTGTGTGTTTACTTGTTTTTTTGTTTATTAAGAGTGTGTGTGTCTTGGGGTGGGGTGAGGAGTAGGTTGTCGTTGTTGACCTTATATAAAAAATAAATTACACTATATAGATAGCTATACATTTCCAATAAGAAATATTTACATATTTACATTCTTGGGAGAAAGGAAATGCATACAGGACACTTGACAAGATAAGACTAAAAACAAACAAACAAAACAAAACAAAAACAATGAGGGCTAAACATGTCTATACACCAGTAGAAACAAAGTGCTTTCTTTGACCAGGGTAAATAACCAGTTAGTAGCATCGTTGCATAGATATACTGTGAGCTCACTGACTAGCGCTGGCAGCTCAGTGCGTCTCTCATGTGTTTTCACGAGTTAACTTCAAGCCAGCCATGACTGCTAGCAAAAGTGCTAATACGTCGGACTTTGTGTGACCTCTGCCCGAAACACTTACCGTCGTCTCCTGATGTCCAATCCGTCAGGGCAACGAAAAGGAGACTACATAGAAACCAAACTTTCATGTTTCCTTCCCAACTATCCGAGTCGCTACATCTTCCGTATCCACCTGCACTTGCAAATTTACCTTCCCCGAGAAGACATCCCTACGTTTTGAAACACTTCCTGTTTTCTCTACATGACGTCACGTTGCGTTTACGTCCTATCGGAAAGAATAACACACACACATACTATGTAAGGCTTGTGTATTTCCCTCGCAATTTCATTAGTTTTTAGAGACAATATGTAAATATAAAAAAAGGAAAAAATCTGACTTTTGCTAATAAAGCAAAAAAAAAAAAATTCAAAATAATCAATTGTGGATTTGCGTTAACACGTATTACACCACTAACAATGGACATATGATTATCACGATAAATTAAAGAAAAACAAATAAAAAGACTACTGACTTACTTGTGGTTCCCAGGATATTCAAAAGTAGAATGGAAGGCAGAGCCTTCAGTTTTTAGGCTTAAAACTTAATCCCTGCCTCTGCTCCACAGTATGTCTTTTGCCCCATCTTTCTCGCGTTAACCTCCAACTGGCTACCTCTTCCCGAGCCTGGTTTCTTCCTGTTCCTGTTGTTCTTTAAAATATGCTGAGGTTAAACAAATTGATTAAAATAGTAAGAGGGATACAGCAAAATAAAAAAGTGGATTTCTAACCTATATGAACTGTTACCTTTGGCAATTAAAATTAGTCTTTTTGTAGCCACTTTTTCCACAACCAAGTTTACATTTAGTCTCAGGACAGGTGTAATTTGTGCAGGCGGGACCAAAAAATTCCTGTGATCCTAGATTGTCCCGGCTCTGTTATGCTGTGATGGCATTTTGTGAGTAGTTTGGATTGGTTGATAGGGGTGGATCACTGCAGATCACTGTGAAAGACCACCTGCCCTTAACCTTTGCAGAAACATGTCCTGATGGCAGTGAGCTCCTGGATGAAAATGCCTCCATCTGCTGGGCAAAAACGTGTCCCTGAATGGTTTGGTGACTTTGAAAGTGATGTCAAACAGGCCTCAGCTTTAGCAGTCACCAAATCCAAACTCACCGCAGTACCTATGGGAGTTCTTTTAACAAGTTAGACGATGCTTTTTACCTTAAAAAAAATGTATTCCCCAACTATATAAGGACACAACAGTTATTTCACCAATAATGACATTTAACATTCAGGCTTTTCTTCTAAGAAACAAACAAGAGTACCAATAAATTACTTTTATTGTCTTGGCAATTATATATAAAAAAGATATATTAGGCTCATAAATACAAAAAGCCTTACTCTAAATTGAAAAAAAAAAATCACCTTCTGCTATTTTTCCCCTATCTTCAAGAGATTTAGGAAAGAAAGCACAGTGTCCATAAAATTCAAGATAAGAAAACTGCTAAGCAAAGTTACTTAAACAAATACACTCTCAGAAATAGAGGTACGAGAGAAGAACATTTTTGTACCTATAGGTACATTTAAAAAAAATGTTCCCTTAAAAGTACAATACTGGTCTTTAAAAGTCCAGAAATGCCCCTTTAAAGGTACAATTTGAAATAAAGTACAAATCTGTACCATTTTGACCTGTACTGCAGTGACAGTGGCAGAATGTGGTAATGGGTCAGCATGGGAAAATCTGGATGGGCCTGGTTAATTGTAAAATTCATATGAGATGTGAGTGTGCTCATAAAAGCTACATGTTATAATCAAATCTGTTGGTCCTCTCCTCTGTACATAAATTATCCTATGATGCAAAGAATATCTGTAACCTACCTTTGTGTAAGTTATGTTAAATTATATTTTAAAAACACACACAATGACATGCAGGCACAACCAAATGATGTTAAAAAAAACTGGTCCATTTCCATTTTATTAAGTTTCAGTTATAATTTTTAATGTTTTAAATCTTGGTTGTAGCCTTCAAAAACGTGAAATCATATTACTGTTATGTTTGGCCATTTACTTTTTCGCTTTTACTACATCCTAGAATTGTTCATTAATTGGGAGGTTTTTATGGAATTTGCAACATCAAGTTAAACCGAGGTTCTTTGGAAGTTAAAATGTCAAGCAGATTTTTATGTTACGGTGACTACATTTTGTAAGTTACAAATATAGTTCGCCAAGACAGCATAACGGTTTCCAAACGCATTAATACCACAATGTCCATGTATCAAGTTCGCAACGCGCATTAATCCCAAAGGCTGAAAAGCCAGCAGCGATGAGTGCTCCGCCTCCGCGCTGACTAGCGTTGACGCAGAAAATGACTCTCAGGGGGTTATCGACACGGAGGAGCTCCTTAAAAAGTTGATGGAAGAAGGCATTGATGTCAGACGACGAGGCGCAAAGGTTTAGAGGTAAGTCGGGTGTGATTTTGTGTTTTTATAAAAATTACAACGTGTAATTTTACAGTAGAGTTAGCAAAAGTCCGAAGAGCTAGCTTTAACATGGGTGAATGCTAGCAGTTAGCTAAGTTTTAAACAAAGAAAGGTACAAATGTGGACTATTTAGACTGTTGGTGGAATGTTCAACGTCTGTCTGCCCGCCGTATTCCAGTGTTTTATCAATAAATAGTCACTAACCGTGTACAACAATGTAAAAAAATCAATAATTTCTCAAAACATGCTAGTATGTAAATATAGGTATTAACAAAATCGTTCTCTAAGCAAAATTCATCCCATCTAACGTGTTTCCCGCTCAAAGGGATTTTAAACAATGGAAGGTACACATTTGTACCATTCCACCTACTTAGTGGGATTTGGGATTTTCGAATATGAGAACTGTAAGCTCTGCGTAGGGACACTGTCTGCAACCCAAGAATTGTTAAGATGATTGGGGAAACAGCTAATGATTTTTTTTTTGTCTCTAAATCTGATTATTATTATTTTCTGTACTAACTGATTAATCAATCTGTTTATTAGCTTTAGAATTTTTGTTCAAGGGTTAAAGCACTTTACATTTATCTCCAGTCTGTGTCTTTAAACATGTCAAAAGTTTAAATCCTCAATGTAAAATGTCATTCTTTTGTCTATTCTGCTCTTTTCATTTCCAGTTGTGTGATGAGGTTGATTTAATGCATCCCTGCCAAGACAACATCTGTCGCCACTTTAGCAAAAACTTCACTGCTGTTCTTCAAATGACCAAGGATTTGCCACTGAAGAAGGTCTACATGGAGGCAAGAGAGAATGCACTGGCTGAAGACATTACAGGTGCTAATTTGACCTCATACAAATAGTAAATTTTGTGACAATTCATTTGCTCTCTCTTCCAAAGATAATTGATGTACCATAGTGTCATGTGAAGAGCATGTTAATGGGAATTTGCATGCTATCAAAATCTAATGAAGTGCATTTGCATCTGTATGACCTAGGAATTGACTTCAAGGGGGCACTTCTCTTGCCATCCATCTTCAAGGAGAAGATAGAAGATTTCGTCATCCTTGGAGAGGTAAATGCATGATGCAATGCATAGCCTTTGGCCACAAGTTTCATTCTTGGTTTTGTTGGCATGGAGCTGAATTCAGCTGCGGTTCAGCATCACAGCTAAGCTAATGTAGGGGAAACACTGCTGTTAATCCACAGTGCTGCTGTGCTCTTGGGTTTTGTCTGGTGTTTATATAGATAGATAGACCTTTATTGTCCCCTTAGGGAAATTCTTCTTCACAGGTACTGTCACTGTCAGGGGTGATTGCTTTTGCCCTTGAATATTATGTCAAACTTTAGCAGCTTATCAAACACTACCACAACAGTCATTGGTCAAGAAGCTTTTTGTTTGGAGTATGGGCCATGTTTACAGGTTATCAGAATAGACAGTTTTGTTTTCTAGCAAATAAAGAAGGTAATTTGAGGAATCTGTTGAAAATCCACTTGGCACATATTGCTTAAACATACTGTATACTAATGTTTTTCTTCCTCTTCTGCAGAATACTCCCACGAGTCCATACCCAACCATTCGAATGAAGGATAAGAGTTGGACAACTGCCCTCTTAAGACAGTGTCGCCGTGTTGTGACAGTTGAAGGAGTGGATGTTTGCTCGTGCCGCTCGCTGGATGAGGCCTACATCTCAGCATTCTCCACCTTCTTCGTGTTCAACATGACCTACCCTGCATACTTCAAGAAAACACTTGTCTTTCTTCAGAACTGCATTGTCAACATAGGAGACCAGGGAGACAAACCCCTGCCAGTAAGTGTCGCCAGGATACTTAACCAACTCTATTAAATACGCCCCCACCCAAGTGTCACTACCTTATTGACTACCCAATGCTGATTTTGATGTATGGTCCTCTTCGCCCTTTGTGGTGTATGAGATATGAAAGCAAGCATCAATATTTCAAAAATCTAGCGAGTAAATGCAAAAACTTTGTAAACATCACTGCAACTCTTAGCAATCGTCATCAAATGAAACAGTGCTGGGAGTTTTCTTCAGATAAGTTGCTTGTTGACTTTGAACATTCACTCAGCACAAGTGTCAGTGTGCCATTTTCATCTCTGCCAGGTGACTTACAGAATGCTCTGGAAATGAACAAAAGTTTTACAGATGTGCATTTTCAGGATAAAGTGCTTCAGTGTGTGTCTGCTATATCGGTCAGCAGTGTCAAATATGAACTTGAGGATGTTTTTGTAGTTGGCCATGTACACACTGAAGCCATACCTCAATTCTTTAAAATCAAGTATATTTTGAATGTTGATACTTGTTGGGTATTGTGTGGGAAACTGTTACTTCCTTGCACTTATGAATGTCATTTCCATGCTTACCAAGTGGCAGTTGACAATGACTGGATCCTGTTCAATCCAGGAAATGAATTAGACTTTCAAGCTCTAGACACCTATTAAGTTGATGATAGGCGGTTTGTGTCCTTGAGGTATTCTGTGTGACGTGATTGCAAGAACATTTTTATGTATGTGTGCGTGTGCGTGCGTGCGTATGTATGTGCGTGCTTGTTGAAGTAGAGCAAAACATTTGTGTGGACAGTTTTTTAAATACATGCCATCTCTGTGATCCGTCAAAACATTGTGTTCAGGTGTTTAATGTCTTTATGTGATTGTTTACTTTTTTCTTCTTTTTCTTCTTTTTTTTTTTTTTTTTTTTTTTTAAATGAATGTATTTTTCTTGACATGTCCTATGGCAGGGGTGTCAAACTCAAATACACAGTGGGCCAAAATTCAAATCTAGAACAAGGTCGCGGGCTAACATTAATATTTATTGAAAAATATCTTCCTCCAGATATAAGAATGAATCTCTTCTTATGGACTCAAACAAGTTTTGGTGAAAAACTGAATGTGGAACAAGCAAAGCTTAATACTAAACAATGTATATATTAGCTGTATAATACCAGTAGGCCAGCTCTAATAGTAATCTGGTATGGCTTTGCGGGCCAAATGTAATTAGGCTGCGGGCCAAATTTGGCCCGCGGGCCAGAGTTTGACACCTATGTCCTATGGCAATATACGAATGTAATCAAGGATGTATTCCTGTGGTTGTTTAAGTGCTTTGATGTGATTCTATTATCGAAAATAAATGGTTAAATAACCAAATATTTTGGACTATTGGGGTTACATTTTTGTCTCTTTAGGTACGAAATAGGTTGTCGCTGGGGGGGTACCCTATTGTACCCTTTTCAAGGGAACATTTCTGTACTATAGTTTCAAGGTACATTTATGTCTTAGGAAAGTACATGATTGTACTTCAGATGGTACAACTTCATAAGGTACAAAAATGTACCAAGCCTAAAGGGTACAGAAATGTCCTTCAAAAAGGAACACCCCCAGCGACAAGCATTTGTACCCTTTTTGGTACACTTTGGTACCCCTATTTCTGAGAGTGTACAAAACATAAGACCCGATGGTTACACAACAAAGACACAAAATCTGATGCTCAGATCTCATTCAGGTGTTTGAAACCTTCATCACATCATTCATTTCTAATTATTTAATATTTATAACAAATGATTTAAAAATATCAAGTCAAACACACAGAGTATATAGTGACACACAGAGAAACTTCACATTAGTCAGTGGCTTTAATCTTATTCTAAAAAATGTGCCAAAGTGCCTTTACGTCTCAGATCACTAGTTGAAAAGCTTTAAAGCAAAGATCATAAATCAAAGTTGTGTTCAGAGGTCGTCATACATATGTCACATCATCTTCTGATTCCACCCAGGACCACCGGGCATCATAGCCTAGAAAAACCTCCTCCTCACTGGTTTCACTGTCTTCCTTTTCTATAATATTGGTGTGAGATGCTGTGAAACTCTCCTGAGGTTGGTGTAATGTCTGTGTCTCTCGTGGAAGTGGAGTGGGGTCAAAAGTCTCCACGTCCAAGCTTTTTCTTGGTTTGAAAGATCTAAGCAAAACTCTTCTGATTGTGTCGCCACGATTTTTTACTTTTGGCGCTAAATACGTTAGAAAAACGTCCTGTGGTTGTTCATCATTCAATCCACTGGCTGGACTAAATGATGTCTGACCAAAACTTCCAGGAGCAGAATGATTGATCAAAAATTCGGAGCCGGAAGGACTCTGAGATGTTCCTTCACTAGAGTCTGAACTGAGAATGTCAGCATAGCTTTTAGGGTTTGAATTCTCTGAATTCTCACCCATTATTTCAGTCAGTTCCTCAGGGTAGTCTGGGTTTTCTCTGTGGGAAAAGAAACAGAAATGCATCAGTCACAGGCAGGATTTAAGTTCATTTCTCTCAAGGAAAGTCTATTCTGATGGGTCAGCAACACATAATTTTTGACCTCTTCTGCAAGGGCCTGAAAATCATGGCCAGCATTTTATGTGCCAATTTTGTGATTTATGTCTTTCCAGTTGAGTTTTCTAATTTGCCACAAACGTCCTTGACTATCCTTTGATCCACAACTTCTCCCTTTAACCGCTTTTAGAAAATCTTGCATTATTTTGCCAACATGCTGTAGGCTACTAAATTTAGGAAACTGCCACTTGTGTATACTTGCAGGGATGCAAGAAAATTCTAGTTCAAGAGCTTTACCTTACTCCTAGTGTATCCTCTTAGCAGCTGTACGCATATTTAACATCGTCATTTAATCTACAAAAGACTAAATAGGTAACACGCTGGGTGACCAGAACACAATAAATTAAATGTGGGGCAAAAAATATGTTTGTGTGGGACACATTAGTAACACTGACACATAGTTTTAAAATAAAACATGTCAAAGGTATGCAGATTAAACATTGGTAAAACAAATAACCTGGAAGCAAAAATAGAAGGGTTTTTTTTAACACCTTGATCCCAACAGTCTTTTTGAAAACATTAAAGCTGTTAAAGTTGCATGCTTGCAGCAATCACAATAAAAACGTTAAAAAAAAAAAATCACACTGTATGTCTCTGTGTTCTCTTTTGCACACTAAAATGTGAGACATTGCCTTAGTATGTGGGGCATGGAGACAAGAGAGTGGGACACCTGGTTACCCACCTGCAGGGAGACATCAAAGGCCCATTCTCCAGGCTGCTCAGGCTTCCTGTTAAACTGCTGCCACGACTGGTTAAAGGGCCCCTATCCTCCAGTAGCCAGCGCATGGTCTCGATCCCTTCGTTCAAAGCCACCAGTTGCCGTAGGATCCTTACATCGGCAGAACGGAGCCATCTCTGATTAAATGCCACAGAGTTAGTGAGTGTTAAGGTGTAACTGAAGAAACAGGTGTGTGTGTGCGTACTATGAACTTCTCCACTCCTTCCACCCCACTATCATGCTCATTTTAATTGCATTAGAGTGGAACAAAGGTGGTGGGAGTCAACATAGGAATCTGTTGTCAGAATGTGGCACTGACAGGTGTGGTGAGAACACAGGTAAGAGTGACTGTCATAAGAAATAAACTGCTGCCTGTGAAGTGGCTCAGAATGGCACTTCATACATGTCACAGTGATTGCTAAACAAGTTGTACAGGTTGTAGCTTAGCTTTGGCCAAGTAAGGAAAAATACACAGGTAATGGTGAGTCACTAAAACGCATGATGGAAACTCCATTTGGAATCTTTTCTATAAATATACCTGTATCATATAATACACACGCACACACACACACACAGGAAATAATTATTAGTGAGCACAGAAATGTTTACCAGCTCTTTTTTTAAGTTGTTAATTTTGTCAGATAAAGCCTCGGGGAAATCAGCGCTGTGGTTTTCCCTGCCGCTCACTTCAGACCTCCGGCCACCTTCACAATTTGGAGCATCTCTCATCCAGGTCAGAAGACTTTCCGGTGTCTTCATCCCGATCTTATTTTCCAGCTCTGTTAGATCCGGGGAGTAATCCCTGAATAACCCCTCTGCCATCCCGATCGCTGGTTTTGGATGGGAAGGAACACTTAAGCGTAAATTCCCTTTAAACCTCACACACGCGCAAACCAGCCCGCACTTGTCGACTTACAGCACAGTCCGAGGGTTATATTCCTGAACGCTCCACAGTTCAGCATGATCGCGACTGGAAAACAAACAAACAAACAAAAACTTGTCACGGGAGCGCAGAAAAATCTACGAAAACGCTGGAAGTATGAACGAACAAACCAAGTGCGGCAGCTGACTGCCGTCACCATTCACAGCCTATTACAGAGGTATGCAGCCCGGAACATGACGGCGGAAAGTGGAAATGCCCTTTGTGCATTCCTCAAACAATGGCAGGAATTTCACACTGACAAGCTTCAGAAACACCTGCGAGCACCGAGCTGCCGGAGACCAGAGCGTGCCGGATACCCTGTAAAGATATGGGATCACGTGACTGACTTTACTGGCATTTTTAAAATCTAAAAACACACACACACACACACACACACACACACACACACACACACACACACACACACACACACACACACACACACACACTTAGGGGAGACCGGGGATAGTTGTAACATTTTTGACATTTCTGTCTGTAAATTGGAGCTCTTTTAAGGTAGTGGATTCAAAATGTAATGCAAAGTATTTACATGTCTCTGCTATTAAATAGTGCAGCTATTTTCTCTGCAGCACAATTACCCATTGTATGGTATGGTCTCAAACACGAAGAGTGAAATGTTACAATTAACCCCATAGTCTGGGTTAGTTGTAACATATCCTGGGGTAAAATGTAACACAATGAAATAAGGGTACTAACAAAATATTAACATGTAATCTTTGTTTATTCAACACATGAATGCACTTAGAGCCATTTATGTAGCTGTGTGTGTGTGTGTGACAAAATGCAGAAATCTAACTTTTGAACATATTCCAACCCCCCAAAAAAGACAAATTATGGAATTTTCTGCAACTGAATATTTCATTAATTTTGATTGGTCTTCCTTGAGTTTGGCCTCATTGGCTCAGTGGGCATTATAACCTACAACTCTTGCACCAATTTTGAACATAACAATGAAGCTAAAAAAAAATGTAGATGTTCACCAGCATCGCAATTCCATTACTTTTTATCATGGCTTACCTTGGTGTGGTTTGCAGAGTGCTTCAGAAAGATGAGGAAATCTGTTTCTTGCACCCATCCTGATTTAGTTCCACTACCAGTACTTCCTACTGGTCCATCTCTGACACAGAGGTCTGCATAATGTATGTGTGGGAACACAAACAGTGGAGGAATTGTGTTGCCAATGGCATTAACCGCATATACAAAAGCGACCAGTGAACCTCTCTCTGCTGATGTCGTTGCCCCAACTTGTTTAATATAAGTTAAAGTAATAGTGTGGTAAGTTGTAACATCTGCATTATTGTTACAACTGACCCAGACTGTTGCTGTTACAACTGACCCAGACTCCTATAGCCATGAACTAGCTAACATTACAGCCAACGGCTAAAACATTAGCTCTAAAGACCTACACAGAATATATCCCCATAGACATACAAATAACACAATTTAAGTTTGATGAGTTTAACTGCAAAGCAGATAATGCTATCACAAATTGAAATAAAGTAGAAAAACTTACTTTTTGGCATACAATTTACTTTTTTTCATGTTAAACTGTCTGTGTTTGACAAAATGTGCTGATTTTTCACATGTGATAGCAGAACTGAATTGGGCATGCACAGGATGAGTCACATCATTTGAAACTCAGCCCTGATTGGAGAAATTGGAAGTGTTACAACTGACCCACGTTACAACTATCCCCGGTCTCCCCTACTTCCAGGTTGAGTTTTAAATGGGTTGAATGTATTTTACCTGTTATTCCAGATTACTCGTAAACAGTCTGGTTTCGCTTTCTTTTAAGCCTTAAGGTATTCAAACTTGACTGTAGTCCATCTGTGGGAAATTCCACTGACTAGTTTTCCCAGTACACAGTGCACACCAGAACGACACAATACTTCAGTAATCCCAGAGCAAATATGTGGTCACACGTGCTCCAAGACAGTAAGTACCATATTAAATAATACAATATATTACAAAATAGCTCTAATATAGAAATATCCCCGATATGTTACACACAAAATATAAAATATAAAATTAAAAACAGAAAGATAACCACAGGCAGGAATGATTTCCTGTGTTTTTAAGATAAGATAGAAATAAGATAAGACTTTATTGATCCCACAACGGGGAAATTTTTGCGTCACCTCAGCTCAGGTACATATGAAGGAAATACAAAAATACAATTAAGTACAATCAATGCAAAAAAGTAAGATAATACACTTTTCAGTGGTGCATTTGGTTAATCTCAGTATACATAGTTCATACAGTTCATGAGCTCAAAGGAAGTGTCTGAAGACCTTGCCAGCTTAGATTATGGTATGAAACCAGTGAAAGCTGGTTAAGTAGTGAAGTATAAGATGATAAACCTTTGGAATCATCAGATTATTTTTTATGTTATTGTTCAGCCAAACTGTCCTTCCCTATTAGACACGCAGCTAAGCGAGATTAGTGCTAGATGGAAACAATTCTAAGTAACAGCTTTTACTCACAAGACTGCCCATAGTTCTCTAAATTGCATTTAAAGATCTATGGGAGCATGGCCAAAAATGTGCTCTGATAAGAAGAAAATGAATGTACAGGCAAGTGCAGGCCTCTTGATGGTGAAGGATGGCAGACGTAGCACTGGTATAATGCCATGAGGATGCTTTTCTAAAAACTAAGGAAATATTTCTTCTTCTTCCTTCACTGTCACACCCTCTGCATGTCCTCCTTCACGTCAACCTCGTCTAAGCTCTTTTCCTCCTGCCTTGCCGTATTCATGAACGAACATGAGGAAAGAATAACCGAACCATACAGATAGAAGAAGCACTTCAGAGTGCAGGGGCATGGGGAACTGGACTTCAAGAAATTAAGATCCATCTGTGGGTGACAGTTAACAGGTGACTGACACCCAGACTAACAAAGGCTGAGCAGATCTGCTGAGAAGAATGAGACAGATCTCCCAAAATGCAAAGCTTGTGGAAACCCCATTACTGCAAAATGTTTGCATTTGTTGTAAAGCTTGCAATAGTTTGGTAGGTAGGTTCTGACTTACCTACCAAACTATTAGTTAATCAGCCCACTGACCTTCCTCCGGCCTCTTCTTTCACTGTGGTTCAGTTTTCGTGGCAACACCATCCAGTCTGAAAATCGGATCGCCCACAGCTGTACTTCATCGGGCTGTTAATGGATTGCTAGTGAATGCAAAGCTTAGCGTTGCTTACCATTTTTTTCCACTGAGCATGTTGTTGTGTTTCTGCTAGTATGAACTTGTTTGTTTTGAGTGTGTTGTTGGAGTGACGTTGTTCTCGTTTATCATCATTGCTGTCTGAAGTGTTTTGCTCAAATAGATTTCACGCAATTAAAAAACAAAACAAAAACCCCAAAGCTTTGTGTGGGCTCTTTAAGTGCTCAAGATTTGCAAAGCCCCAAGTGGAAGGAATCACAACCTACTTTTTTAGACTCATAGATGGGTCAAACAAGCAGGGAGGAAGCTGACATCTGCCAGCTGCTAAAATTGTTGATTTATTTTTGTTTGCTGTCATTTTGCCCCATATTCATGCCTCTTTAAAACTGGACCGATGGTTATATGCTTGTTGCTTTTTCACATCTAAGATTTTGTGCAGAAAATGCATTGTTTAATACCTGTTTAATATGCAATGATGATACAGCATCACCCTAACTAAAAATGTGAAGCAAAGTGCAGAAAACATGTTAGTGATACTTCATAAAACTTGACCTGGACCTGCCAATACCTCATAATTAACAAGATCCAAGACTTCAGAAGGTTTCATGTATGATAGAATCAAGGTAATGATGCAATGATGGTGCTGGAATTTAACAAAATACATAAACATACATACAAAGCAGTAGCAGCAGTTCAAAACTTTTGGAGATCTTCATTTGAAAATAAGTGTCGAAAAGTGTCCACCACATCCAAACAACTAATGTTCATGTCTGTGCATGAGCTGGGAGCACAGTGTTTATGTTAAAGAATGAGTCATGATCTCATGCGTGGTTTAAAAGATGAATTTCTTCTGCCCTTTAGCTTTACCTCCCTCGGCGGCTTACGCCACGGTTTAGAGGCTCGTAAATTTCACTCACCTTTACATTTAAATCTCAGCAGTGGAACAGAAAACCTCAACTGGTTTTACTGGAGCTGCTCAGCGGCCACCAGGACGACGCTGTTGTTATAGTGACCATTTCAGGTAAACTTTATATAGGAGTCACAGTAGTTGCTGTTAAGGATTACTGCCCTCATAGAAATTGTATAAATGGATCAAATTCAATATCAGAACTGTGTTTTTAACACGCAGGTATTCTGGCGTGTAAAAGTCTTGAGCCAACTCTTATTTCTTAACATTTTGTCAGGAAAATCAAGAAAAGATGCAACAATTTATTGAAACTTCAAAAAATAAAACCCAACAACAAAAAAATCATTCATATAAAAACAGAGTAAGCACATTTCTAAGGAGTTTGAAAGTTAATATTTGGTACGACCACCTTTATTCTCCAACACAGACAGAATTCTCTTAGTCAGGCTTCCTTGTAATTTTTTAAGTTCTCCAGGTTTCTGGAGAAACGCAACTCTTCTTTTGATGTTTTCAGGATGATTCCACATTACTGCAAATTACTGCAGATGAGATTTACAGTAACTGTGCTGTAAATAGAAATGACAGGAAATTACTGTAAATTTCAGTAATGTTGAGCTCTGGGCTCTGGGGAGGCCAATCTACTGCATGACTAACAGTGTGTGTCACTGTGGGTTTGTGAAGCCATTTTCAATCAGATACTATCCAGATGGTATTACACAGGGGATGGGAATCTAATGATTATAATGAGTTATTTATGCTTGAATTACTCATAGGTCAGTGTTAAGTGGCTAACAAACAAACAAACAAAGAAGCAAAAAGCACATAAGACATATCTATAAGAATTCAGGTATAAGGACTGGACTAAAAATGATTGAAAAACTTTAGAAATAACAGGAACGTGTTGCTGCTTAGAAGGGAAATAAAAAGTCATGAGGGCTGGATCAAGACTTTTTGTAGAAAGAAATGTGTTGCTGTCATTGTTGCTAATTTATTTTTAGAATCACGAAGCATAAATGTAAGAATTTAATAGCTATTTTGTTTTTGCTTTTAGTTGCACTACATAATATTCCTTGAAAAATGAATTTTTGCACAGATAAATCCATCCAACCTCTTCTGTTTATCCAGTCTGTCACAGGGCTAATAAGATAAATGCACATGTTTTTTTTCCCTGTCCAAAAAAAAAAGATGTTGCTTAACCTACAACAAAATTACAAAATTAACATCTGGCATTAACCACGAGTGCAAGGTTTATATCAAAGATTAACATTCCAGTAGAATGGCGTGTGCCATCTTTGAGCATTACTAAAGCAAAACGTTATGACCTCTTCTCACCTTCTAAACCACTTAGTTGCTGTATTTTTACAATGTGCATCAGTTAAACACTTTAATTCAGTGAAAATAATCAGAACTATAAATAAGACCTTCTTTTGACCTTTGTAACAGAGCATCAGCTGAAGCTCAAATGTAAACTAGATTTTCTGTAATGGCCTGCAGATGGCAGCATGTATTCAACATTTCCAAGCTCTCCATAAAAGGGTGACACATTCTGGTCTGAAAAATCAGGTCATATCTTTGCACTTCAGGGATTTACAATCACAAGTTTTGTTTTCTTAAGATTACGGATCAAGTTTCACCACTGAGCCTGTCAAATCCTGAAAACTGAGCCTAAGTCAACACCATGAGGTCATCGCGTATACCAGGAGAATGTAGTTGTTGTAACTTTATAGGAAAGCTCGGCCATTAAATGTCCAAGTTTGTTGACAAAGGTGCTCGACTGCTGCGAGCACGTTTCAGTGACTTCATCAGAGAGAAGCATTAACACTGATGGTAAATTTGTCAAATGTGACACAGCATTCTGCAGCCTCCTGGACTGGAAAAAAAGCATGAAGCTGAAGTGAGGAGTGAATAAACATCAGGTTTCACTTGGTGTACGGGGGCATAAATTACTGCCCACCTCTTTCAGGAAATGTGCGAGTGACCCTAAAGTTAGCGTTACATGACGCAGTGGTTAATCATAAAAAAGTTGCGCACCGAAGGAATTATGTTGTTTTTTTATGAGTCAGGGCCTCTGACTTCCAGTTTTAGGGAAATTATAAAGTTGTGTAAACATTAAAAAATGGTCAAAATGCGGATATCATTGAAAGGGGAACATTACGAGCAGATATGATTTTACTGCTTCTGCCATTGCAATTAAACGTGATTTACTGTGGATCATAAAGAGGGCAGGAGGTTTGTTACAGCAGTTACCCTACTTTCTTTTCCTCAAACACCTGAAACATGTGAAGAGCAGAATTAAAACCACATCACCCTGACTGCAGAGAGTCACCCTGATCGTTAAAAGAAAGAAAGGAAAAAAGATATATTAACATCCTTAGAGCTCAAATCCCCAAATAATGAGCATGAACTAGGGCAAACATGTTTGAGTCGAGGGTCAGAAAAACAGCATTACAAATGAGGCGAACGAGCCAGGAAATCCTGCTGCTTCATGTGGTGGAAGGCAGTCACATGCAAACAAAGCCAATCACTGAGGACGAGGATCCCTGGATTCCTACGGCACAACAAGACCAGGAAACGCTCAGCTGTTCGTTCAAGTTTGCAAAGAAAAATAAGCTTGAAAGTGTGGAAATCATCACATGTCAAATATGTAGTATAGAAGATATTTAAGAAGACTGTAAAATCCTAATGTTGGGGAGAAAAAGTTCAACATTTTGGGGGAAAAAATGTATATTTCCCTCAGTTTTGAATTTAAATGAGAAGATTATTGCCACTCTTACATTAAGCTTCTTCTTGTTTAGCTTAGCACAGAGGTTGGGACTTTATCTGTTGAGCTTTGGTGAAAACAAAGAAACATCGCACAGTGATTCTGTGATACTTCATGCATTGCAGTCAGCTATGATACATAATGACGTCTGTGTAGGTGAGGGAGAAGAAAATGGCCCCTTGATAATGTAGGTGTGTACAATACTGTACACAAGTCTTAATGCATAATTTACAATTCTGTTCAATTCAATTTTATTTATACAGCGCCAAATTATAACAGTTAGCTCAAGGCACTTTATATTGTAAGGTAGACCCTGCAATACAGAGAAAAACCCAACAATCACATGACCCCCTATGAGCAAGCATTTTGGCGACAGTGGGAAGGAAAAACTCCCTTTTCACTGGAAGAAACCTCCAGCAGAACCAGGCTCAGGGAGGGGCGGGGCCATCTGCCGTGACCAGACCTAGAACAGGCCTCCATAATTTGGAGGCCTGTGGAAAAAAAACACATAGTTTGTTGTCATTTCTTAAATTCAATATAAACCATTTGACAGGCATAATAATGTAAGGAAACTAAACAACTGGAGGAAAAAGACGATTAGCAGGAATTTAAAAAAAGTCTACATCAGATTAACAGTATCTGAAAGCAAAGACTGACACAGGACCTGAGAGATGCATCTGGCTTTTCAGTTTCAGTTTGCCAAAGCCTCTTCAGAAAGTCTCAGTGCCTGGCTGTCAAGAAGACATTTTTACAAAAGGATAGCGAGGAGAAAATGCTGATGCTAAATGACACCAACCCTGGACTAAAGTTAACGGCAGCAGGTCTTACAGAGTGATAAATGCAAATACCACTTTTTCAAATCATTGTAAATGCATATGGAGGAGGTCAGGAGAGACGTACAACAGTGAGTGTCTGCAGCCATCTGTAAAACACGGTGGAGGCTGTGTCATGGTTTGGGCTGCATTTCAGCCAGTGGTGTTGGGCATCTTGTGAAAACTGATTAAAAAAGTACCATCAGATTTTGATCCACCATGTAATACACTGTGGAAAATACCTGATGGTACTTTCTTCTTGAAGGTTACGCCAAATTACACAAGATCCGTGGTGATGCGTCTGATGGAGAGATGAATCCATGTTGTTTTTAGCTTTGCACTATATTTATTTTTTGATCATTTCTTTTTATTGTTTTTCTTTAAACATTATACAGGGGAGATGGAGGGTAACAACAAAGAAGAACATAAAAAGAAAAATAAATAAATAAATAAAACAGGTATAAAAAGGTGTTGAGTCACCATGTTTCTACAATTTGATTGTTTCTCATTATCAGTGTGATGGTCTTTATCCTGTCGAGTTTATGTAATCCGTCCATTTCTCCCACTGTGATGGTATTGAATCTTTCTGAGTCCTTATTCTGTAAGTCAATTGTTCCATAATTTGTATTTCGTCTATAATTTTGATCCATTCATCCTGCGATGGTGGGTCTATCTTGTACCATTTTCTTGTGATTGCCTTTTTACAGGCTGCAATCATACTTTTTTTTTTTTTTGCCTGTCCTGTTTGGCTCTTTTTGCCATCACAATTATTCTCTAAAGTTGAAGAAAGCTGCCCAACGGATTTACTTTACCAAATGGACCATTCCAGCCTTGCCGTAATGGTCTATTTGATTCACCTTTTATTGTTTATTTTATTTTATTTTCACTTGCTAAATACGGGACAGACCTGACTGGGGAAAAGAAAGGGGAGAAAGAGGGAAAGAAAAACAGTGGAGAAGAGGGACGGGGATAAAGGGCAAAAAACAAAAACCAACAAAAAAAACAGACAAAAAATACATATATCAATCACCTGGATCACCTGTTGAGAAAGAAAAAAAGAGAAAACAAGCAGGAAAAAAAGAGCGATATAATAAACAACATCACGATGATCTATGGGAATATAACAGTAAATACTAAATATTAAACATTATTGTGCAGCACGTAAGATCGACAGCGCACAGTGTGCTTTGAGGTAGGAGCCAAACTATGACCCCCCACCCCCACTAGGTGATGGAGCTGATCAAAGGAGCCCAGAGAAATTGATCTGATGTGGTGGCAGAGGCTGTATCAAGACTAATGTAATCTAATAGATAATTTCTATATTGGTTAGAATTAAGATTATTTTTATTTTTCCAGTTCATGAGGACAGTTTTCTTGGCTATGCATAGGGCAGTGAAAACCATATGGGCTACATTCTTATCTGTAGTGACATTATCTAAGCTGCCCAACAAACACACTAAGGGGGAAGTTGGAATGTTACATTTCAGACACTTCGATAAGTCTTCACATATCTTGCGCCAAAACCAAAGAGCGTGGATATAATTGTCCGGTGAATTGGTTTGGCAGTGTGAGCAGTTGTTGGTAGACGTAAAGCCCATCTTGAACATCCGATGACCTGTATAGTGCACTCTATGTAATATTTTGTATTGAATTGATTGAAGACTGGGATTTCTAATTAGATGAAAGGTTTTTAAGCAAATCTGAGACCAGAAGTTTAGGTCTAAGTTAACTGATAAATCCGCTTCCCATTTTGCAATAGGAAGTGATATTGATTCATCTGTTTTAGAAAGCATTCTGTATATTTTGGATAGTAATTTGGGGGTTTTAAGAGTAAGAAATTGAACCACACTTGGTGGTGTTTGTAGTTCAACTTGACCCGGTTTAAATTTCTTTTTTACTATGGATTTAATTTGTTGATATTCTAAAAATCTTTTCTTGTTGATCCCATATTGTGTAACTAGTCCGTCAAATGGAATAAATTCTGTTCCTTCTAATATATGTTCTAAATATTTGATTCCTTTACCACTCCAATCTGAAAAGTTTATCATATTATTGTTTTGTAATATGTCAGGGTTGTTCCAGATAGGTGTACGTTTGCATGGGATTAATGAAGATGCCGTCAATTTTAGAAACTCCCACCATGCTGTCAGAGAAGAGCTGATGTTGATGCTTTTAAAGCATTCATGTCGTTGGATGTTTGAGCTGATAAATGGTAGGTCTGAGATCTCTAGATTATTGCAGAGTGCTTGTTCTACATCTAGCCAAGGTTCATCTAAGAGGGTGTGTTTTAGCCATCCTGAGATAAACTGAAGCCTGTTGGCTAAGAAGTAGTGCTGAAAGTTAGGCAGTTCTAGTCCTCCTTTATCCTTGGTCTTTTGTAGTGTTTTTAAGCTTATACGTGGGGGTTTATTTTTCCAAAGGAATTTGGACATACATGAATCTAGAGATCTGAACCAATCTTGTGGCGGTTTAGTTGGGATCATTGAGAATAAATAATTTATTTTTGGTAAGACCATCATTTTTATAGCAGCGACCCTTCCCATGAGTGATATGGGTAGACATTTCCATCTAGCCAGATCGCCTTCTACCTTCTTTAAAAGTGGGATATGGTTTAATTTAGTTAGATCTGCAAGCTTGGGAGAAACATTAATACCTAAATATTTTATATTTCCCGATTGCAGTGGTGTAGAAGAGGAATTATGGAAGGAGCAATTAATCGGTAGGACTGTAGATTTTGACCAGTTAATTGAGTAATCTGATATTCTTGCAAAAGAGTTTATCAATTCAATCACCCCAGAGATATTGGTTTGTGAATTTTGGAGAAAGAGTAACACATCATCCGCATAAAGGCTGATTTTATGTTCCACGTTCTTGCATTTTATGCCCTTAATTACTGAATTCTGTCTAATTGCTGCTGCTAGTGGTTCAATAAAAATTGCAAATAGTGAAGGGGAGAGTGGGCATCCCTGCCTGATGCCCCTCAGGAGACAGAAGCTGGAGGATGTTTGGTCATTTGTTCTGACACAAGCTGTTGGGGAATTATATAATATTTTTAACCAGTTTATGAAAGAAGATCCAAAACCAAATTTGTGTAAAGTTGCAAATAGAAATTTCCAGTTAACTCTGTCAAATGCTTTTTCTGCATCTAAAGAGAGTATTGTAGTTTCTAGGTTTTTACTGTATGAGTAGTCTATCAAATTAAGTAATCTACGTGTATTTGTTGATGAGTGCCTACCTTTTATGAAACCAGTTTGGTCAGGATGAATTAGGAGGGGGGTTATTTTCTCTAATCTCTTTGAGAGAGCTTTGCAGATTATTTTAAGGTCTACATTAATAAGGGATATTGGACGATAGCTTGAGGGATATACAGGGTCTTTGCCTGGTTTTAGCAGGAGATTAATGTTTGCAGAATTCATATTTGATGGAAGTCTGCCCTTTTCTTTGATTTCCAACAACGTTCTGTAAAAAACTGGTGCTAGAATCGTCCAGAATTCTTTGTAGAATTCTGCAGGAAAGCCGTCTGGACCTGGAGCCTTATTATTGGGCATGCTTATCAGGGCTTCCTGATCATAATTTTTAATATGTATCTATGTTCTTTCAACACATTTTCCATAATGACACCAAGATATAATAATGTACAAGACTTAGATTTTGCGATCTTGGGACAGAACCAGAACACATGGGAATGATTCACATTTACATCTCCACAGCTTCTCCAACACGGATGTGGTAATGAAGTGTGTTTGCTTCTAATTTTGGGTGTTATAAAAAATCTAATTACATTTTTCCAGCAATGCAGTCTCCAAACACGAGATATGCTGTTGCCTGCTGTTTTTTCCAGATTTGTGACCATTCCTCATCAGATATGTTAAGTCCCAACTCTCTCTGCCACTTCAGTTTTACCTACGTTGTTGTGCACCCTCTTGCCTCCATTATATGCTCATGAATTGTAGAGATTTACACTATACTTACACTATATTTAAATATAAATTTGTACTTGATTCAAAAAGTTCTGCACCTACTTCCAGTTTTCCTAGCATATATAAAGAAATTTGGGGTGGCTCAAAAAATGTGCCTGCTACTGTATATCATAAAAATTTAATTTTCATAATGCTTTATTTCAATTGATTATTTCTTGTTCCCACCTTCTTCTTAACTGCAAGTGTATAAACTTTCATTCTCTTTAGTCTTTAAAACCACCCCCACGACGGTAAGTCAAACTGTTGTGGTGTTTGTTTTGTGCAACTACATTTTTTTTTAAAAATAACAACATTAGCTTATATTGATGATCAGTTATATGGCATCATTTATATTTTGCCTCACTGCTGGAGGCGCCTTATAGCAAATATGAAAGCATTATTGATGTCGAAGTCAAGTAAGTGTGTGTTTGAAAACATTTATTTTATGGATTTCACAGTAAGCCTAAACACTGTAAAGTAAAGGTGCAGTGTAAAGAGGGGAACTGTTAGTTAATAACTCCTGCAGTGCATGAATTTTTAGTTAAGCAATCACGCTGCTCTGTGCATCTGTTTCCACTTAGGGACCTACAGAGAGATTAAATGAATGTGGAAAAGTAATGAAGCTCACATGTAAAGAGAGGCCCATTTACATCCTGTAATGGCGTTGTGTTCAGTCAAACCATGACATAAAGCACAAATCCTGGAAGAGGACACAGCATTTACAATGCATGACAGGCATGCTAAGTAGTCCGTGAATTTTTTTTTACAGAAGGCCTCGCAAACATTAAACTGCTTCTGTTTCCTGCTGCACGTTACAATGTCAGACTGAAGCAAAACACAGGCAGAAGCGCACACTGCGTGGATGAGCATCCGGGCAGGCTTGTGCACACACTGATAAGCCGCACTGTCTGACTGCAGGGTCATCAATAGATTCCTGCTGCATCAATCTTTGTTGTTTAAACAGATGGCAGCGGCCTGATTGAATGCTTGATAGGAAAACCCAGAGGAGCCTGTGTCAGAGGCCATACTGGCTAGTAGATTCTAAGCACATTAACATTCCTGAATAAATAACCCCAGGGAATGTTATTGTGGAGACATTAAACAGGATTTTCCTCCCAGAGCTCCGGAGAAAGGCCAGGCATCACTCAGGGATCTCTACCGCCTGGAGTAAGGAGGAGCTGGAGAATCCAGTGCACAGAGGATAGATCTTCCTATCCTTCCCAAGAAAACATTTAAACCTCTGGGAACTGATGCGAGTTCCAACACAGGAAAGAATTTCAGATATTTTGGTTTGATGTCCCTTCTGATACTACTTTTGATAAACGTTAAGCAGTACAGTTTACTGGTTACACTGTGCTAAAACCAACACAGTCCAATGAAGTCCAGCATTAGACCCTTTAACATTTAGACTTTTTCTATGTTCTAGCATTTTGTTTTGAAACACTTTGGGATGTTGCTCTTGAAATGGATGCTGCACTAATGAAATTGCAAAATTGCACTTACTTTTTACTTGCAAATACTGCTGTATCTGCTGACACATTAGCTAATTCATAGTAGAAATTGGACATTTACTTCTACATTTCTGCTTTTTTCATTCGATTTAGTGATGCATACTGCAGTAAATCCATCATTATAGACATCAAGTCACCAGACTTATCAATATACTGTCCACAGAAGATTACCAAAGCACTAATCCATATGTATTATACTTATTTTATTACTAGCTTAATTAAATAAGCAATAAACAAGATTACATGCATGTATAGACTAAAGGAGGCTACACTAATAGATGTACAACAACAGAAATATTGATGAACAACTTAATCAATATAGCTACCACCAGTTGATCAATACATATAGCATCTCATTTCAGAAAAACTATCAATATCCCCACCTCTTGTATTATTATTATTTTCTAACTGCATTTATTGATTTTTTTGGCCACTCGTGGGAATGCTGACATTATCATTGATCTGGAGCTGTCTGTAAACGATGTCCAATATTCTCTCCCTCTTTGCTCTGTTTTACTCTTCGTCGAGTGCCGAGGGTTACGTCGGGCTTTTGAGCTGCTAAGGTTTGCCTGTAGAGTGCATTAGGGTTTAAAAGCTGCAAACAGAGCCAACGACAGCAGGGAGGGTGAACCGAGGACAGTGAAGTGTCAAGTTGTGGGTTTTAAAACCAAAATAATCAGATTAAGAAAATCACACCGTTCAGCTGATGGACACAATCTCCTGTGGGTTTTCCACTGAAGGTGACCACTTTCACATCACACGTTTGACCCATTGTCACTAATAAGCGCTGGGTACGAGAAGAGACTGAGGCTTTCGCATGCTTTGGGAGCTACTTTCATTTCCAAGGCTTAAGTCATCACCTTCCATCTCTTTTCCCAGATGTGAGTCAGCTGCATGACTTGACTCACATGTTGCTTTGTCAGAATTTTGTCTACCTCCTCCAGTAAAAAGACGCTGATGCTAGGTTTAGATGATCAGAGCAAAGAAATCAAAATTCCAGTGTGCTCAGAGTCACTGATTCCAATCTGCTGGCCTCCCATGGGGTGACTTTAGTAATCAGTGCTTTCTTGTGAATGTTGTCCAGCAGAACAGCAATAAGGTAACTTATATAACTGTTCAGTCTAATGTGGAATGTGTTCTTTTTTTTTTGTGTGTGTGTGTGTGTGTGTGTGTGTGTGTTGCCTTTATCGGATAGAAACAGTGAAGATAGACAGGAAAGCACGGAGAGAGAAATGGGAAGCCATGCAGATCAGACTCAAACCCGGCACATGGTCGCCTGCTCACCCACTGAGCTAAACCAGCACCCAGGATTTCTAATAAGGATCTCTAACCACCATCAAATAACAAGTCGAACAGCTGAGCAGAGGGTCCAAATGGAACACAACACAATAAAACAGCCTTCAGTGCAATAGCACTTTTGGTACTCAGAAAGGCTGTTACTGCCAAATCCTTAAAGATCCTCCCCCTCAATCTATCTGTGCATGTTGTGCTGTTAAAGACGCCTGGGAGGAGGCAGAGCCCGCTGATGGAGTCCCTCTGGATCAGCCCATAGCTCTGTTACAGCACAGCTTGGCACTCAGTAGATAGGAGCAGTCCACTTTTCTCTGCCCTGCTGAATCACACATTCCTAATGGTGGAGGTCAGCGCAGAGGGAGGACCGTAGCTCCAGACACATTGATGATTGTATGAATTACTGCTGCGCTTAATTAGGTGATTTTTCTCTTTAAAACCGGCGAAGGCTTTCTGTAAGCGATATTTCTCCAGAGGCATGCTTTTCATTGCCTGAAAGGTCACCGGCAAATGGCATGAGAACGAAAGCGAACAAGGTCAAAAGCCTCTGGCCAGGTGCCAGTGGAAATACAGGTTTCAGTGGGCCGAGTGCAGTACCTGAGGTGTAACGTCAGTCACCAATGGAAACGTATACTCGGTCTTCCTCTCGGCTTCTTTGAGGCTCCACAGAGAGCGATTTTGTTAACGTACACAAGAAATATTGAAATTTGATTGACATTTTCAATCTTTGCTTTCTCACTGTTAACTTATCATTTGAAGGCTTGTATAAACACAGACCCTCCGCTGTGTGGTGATGTTTTGCCTCAGCGGTGATAGCAGCTACCATGACCAGCCTCCGCGCCCCTCCGCTCCTCAGATACTGAACATGTGGCAGAAGAAGATAAAGAACCTCACTGGTGAGATGCTGCTGTGCTGTCAGCAAATGCCTGCTAGTGCCAGGTGAGCATATGGTGAGCATCAGAGCATGCCTGCAATGTTTGATGAAGTCAGTGTTTGTGTTCTGTCAGCACTATATTCTTCTTGGCCCTCCTCCCATGGGACTCCTTCAGACACATATGGAGGTAATTTGTTCAAATTCTTCAGCGGAGAAAGAAATAAGAGGGAGTACATGGCCTTGGGATTTGGGATTGGGAAATCAGTTTGAGGAGTTGGGACTGGGATGGAATATGTTTCTGGGGTACGTAGAGGCAGGTTTTCTGTGACTAATGGCTTTGAATAACATGTTGCTTGGGTATTGAGATTTTATGGAGGTCAATATATTTGACTTGATAGAAAGCAGTAAAAGTAAAGTAAAATTCCCACTAAATGAAACTTACAATCGTCTGTAAGTTTTCACCATTCCTTCTATTAGTGTTGTAGTTGTTAGGGTAGCTAAAACTGCAAAATCCACCTCATAATCATGTTATCAAATTTGAAACGGATCATCCCTCGGAAAATCTGATTATGGGTCATTCCAACTCAAATGCCCGAATCACGTCAACTGATTCCTTTTCAAAGCATTCAAAGATCTGATCGGTCTCATCCCTCGCTTTTGAGGCTGGGACATGTCAGAATCTGAGACAAATGTCTCAGATCAATAGTTCGATCATCATCAGCACCCCATCACAAGCAATAAAAGACACTATCAAAAAAACATAATGATTGCCAGCCATCCACACGTGACGTGACTTCCACAGACAAAGAGAGCTGTCTCAAAAACTTCAGGAACAAGCAGTAGTGTCTGTACAATCCTAACATTACTAACTCTAAGTAGTCTATATATTTATATATAGTGTTTTGGGCTGAGGGTCCTGACATAGCAAATGTTATTTGGCCTTCCTCCTGATGTTTACAGTCTGCAGGTACAAGGAGAACAAAGAGAGAAACGAGGAGAGAGGAAAGAGACACGTATTCAGAAAACTGCTTACAGCAGCAGAACTTAACCCCAAGATTCTGCCAAGAATAAGAGCTTCTGGGCATGGACGCAATATATTATGGCTAACATTAGCGCTTAGAGGTTTCAGAAGGGGCATTAGCTTGTATTGTATTAGCATGAGTAAAATAAGCTTACATAATAACATGTTAAAAACACCTGGTCTTTAAATGTTCTCACAAGCTGCTGGTATAGAGACATCAGATAACGCAATGTGTTTCAGTGCAATGTGAGTATTTCAGCCTGGTACTGATTGTCTTTGAAACTAAATGTGAGCCATGAGCCAAGAAGAGAAAAACTCTCAGAAAGTCAGAAAACTTGGCACAGCTCAAAAGCCGAGGTCCCCCGAGGAGCCAGCCGTCATCATTCTGTTCTGTGAATAAGAAAAACATGCCCAGCGGAGCCGTAATGAGGTCACTTATCAGCGAGGGCACTCGGAGGGTGTGCCACGCTTCCTCTCAGCATCCCTCCATCTGTCAGAGGGAGAGGACCAGTGACCTCAGCAAGTCCTGCCAATAATATCATGTGGCGTCAAACTCCACGACAGGCTTCAAAGTTGACGGAAGGAGCAGCAAGGCCAAACTTTGTCGAAGAATAGACCAGGTTTTGTTTTCTTCTAACTGCATTAATTAAAAAAAAAAACAAACTACAACTACACAAATGCTGTTTTTCTTTTCTGTCCAAACTACCAAAAAACATCTGAAAGGATGCCCTCGGAACATTGTGCACGCATGACCAGAAACACCATCGCTAATAAGAGTTGCATGACAAATAATCTTAGATGGCTTTTAAAGTCTCTGTGTGTGCAGGGGGCAAACAACAAAGAAGCAAGACTTCAGACCGACCACAACACTGCCGCAGAGTTCATGGGAAGAATTTGTAAGTCACACAGAGTAATTACTTCACAAATATCAGGAGTTAAACCACAGTGGGAAAACACAGCAGCAACTTCTCTTTTTGTTCCCCCCTCCAAACCACATGAAAGTATTTCAGTATTTCAGAGCTGAGAGCTTCTGATTAAGAAAGCCTCTGAATCACATTCAAGAAAGAAAGAAACAAACAAACAAAAAAAAAAAAAAAAACCCCATTCGACTGCTTTCGGATACAAATATGTAATCAAGTGATCACATGGCAGCAACTCAATTTGTTTAGGCCAAGACGACCTGTGAAGAAAGGTGATTTAACTGACTTTGAATGTGGCGTGGTTGTCGGTGCCAGACAGGGCGGAACATATCTCAGAAACTGCTGATCTACTGGGATTTTCCTGCATAGTCATATCTAGGGTTTACAGAGAATGGCCCATAAAGAAGGAAATATTCTCTGGATAAAAATGCCTCATTGAGGTCAGAGGAGAATGGCCAGACTGCTTCCAGCTGATAGGAAGGCAACAGTAAGTCAAATAACTACTTGTTACAACCAGGGCATGCAAAAGTGCATCTATGATCATGTGACAGGTCAAACCTGCACATTTGGATGCTGCAGACAGGTGCCTGTGCACCTTTGGAATGGGAGATTTTCATCATGGATGTGCAGTCAACAAATCTGCAATATTTAAGAAAGAGGAACTGTTCCCTTTCTTGACGGGGGTCTTGTTGTTGCCTCTCCAGTGCACTTATTGTCACTTTCATTTGCAGCAAAGCCAATGAAATGGTATCAAAATGGCTTATGATTTCTGCACAGACTGATATTCCTGCCTTAGTTTTACACTGTGATGATCACCACCATAAATAACTGGGTTCATTCTCTATAGAGAGCAAATGTAATTCAAAGTTGGAGTGCTGAACATTTACGTGAAAACAGACGTCTGTTAGATTCAAGCCCTTAACACTGTTATTAATCCCATCAGCATCTAAATATGCCCGATTTTTAAATGCAGAGTTTCTGGTGACAGTAACACAGCTGTAGTAATGCTTTTTACATGAACCAGCAACGGCCCGTTTGCCAGATCTGCAGAAAGGAGTATCAGTGTACAAAAAAGGTCTGTACTGCAGCTATGTGAATCCATTCAGGAATTGTTGAGATGTTTTGTTTTGGACTGTGTTCCAGATAGAATACCTAAAAATAACCCATAATGTAGCCTAGCTCAGAGTGGACACACACACACACACACACACAGTATGGTGTAGTCTCATGGCAAATTAAGACACTGGAAACAGTAATTTAGTAGTAGCATAACACAAGGCAGCTGGTACACAATAGCATTACTCCTGACATAGTCATATAAACAAAACACATTTTGCAGCTTATTAAACTAATCAGTTCTGGTCTCCCTCTGGGTGTCGTGCCTCAGCAGCTCAGGAGAACATGCTGGCACATAAAGAAACGTACAGTTAAACAGCACAACCTGTGGATAACATATACATTTACAGGCAACATAGAAGTATATAAGGGCAGGCAAACTATATAGCCTGCAAGCGTTTTCACATGTGAATGTATTTTACCGCTCTGCCATAGTTTGTGTGGACTCTATATTATTCCAGCGAGCCATTGGGGAGAGGGGTTAAAGCCTGGAATGTTCACCATTTCCCCCACAGGAAGCTGCGCATGGAAGTCTAGTATTGCCCCACACCCAAAAATCGCTCCATCACACGCACTGGCTTGCCAGCGACTATACCGAGATATAAAGAAAGAGAATTTCGGAGAATTTCTTTTTTGTCTTCAAGTAAAATAACAAACCAAACACACTCTCGCTCTTGGTTTTAGGCGTTTTATTAAAGACATTTTTATTTTGATATAGTCACACAGTTTCATCGTACAAAATTTCACAAAGTTAGAAAAATACTCAAACTCTATAAAAAAAAAAAGAAAAAAAAAGTACTGAAGCTGTCTGCTTAGAGAGCTTTGTTTTTTATAAAACTTAATATTCATGCTCTGCCTCTTCAAGAAGCTCGTATTCCATTTACACAGGTGTCAGAGTCATAGTGGACATTTCACCAAAATGCCTGCTGTACACACGCACAGCACGAACAACACAACACGTGGGGGAAAAAATTAAAAATATATACAAGAATGCTCAGATTCTATATAAAGTACATTTATAAACATGTCAGACTAAAGTTTCAACTCCGTCGAGTTAGGATGACATTTTGATATTTCACCCAGTGGTAACAGTTATCATTGTGCTAGGTAATTACATTAAAAACATACAAATATACTGGCATCATTATAAAATGGTCGTCTATTATATAATGCAGAGCTAGCCCTAGCTTGTTGCTAGCCCTTTTGTGTTACTTTACATGACTTTGAGTTATTTACAATGTGCTGAAAATAATGACTAAATTGTGCTTTGGTCCTGAAACGGGTAGCTGCTGCTCTATGAGTGCGCATCTTGTTGTTTTTAGGTGTATGTGTGCATATACAGATGTACTGAACACACACACACACACACACACACACACGCACACACACACGCACACACACACACGCACGCACACACACACACGCACGCACTTGTGAGTACCCGCTTGGTACATACAACAGGCATTTCATTAAATGGCTCAGTGTGGGCTTGTCCTGCCCAGCAGAAACAGGCCCACATCCAAAACATACGCCTTCACTGTACTTCCCAACTACTGTTACTTATGTGCAGCTTCTAAGCAACATTACATCGTGCACATTTTTTTTTTTTTTTAAACTTGACGGCTTACAAAGCTTTCCAAAAGCTTCACTTTATGTCATTCAAGTGGTGACAAAGAATACCGAGTTTAGTGCTATAAATCACACAGACTGCTTGTGTTGCAATCAAACCAAACAAAAACAACATCCTTCCTGAAATTAAGGAATTTGTTTGGTTGCCATGGTTTGTTAGGACAGGTCACACAGTGAGCGAGTGGCAGGAGCAGAGTAGCACCCCGGGACTCATAGATGCAGCTGAGGCAAGAAAGCCGCACAGCTTTGTTTACAGCTGCCATTTCTAAGCTGACAGTTGACATCTCCAGAAATCTTCATAACACAAAACAGGGACAAGGATCTCTTAATCAAAAGGAGGTCAGCTCTCTTTTCCACTCTGAGATCGTCTGGTAAATCGGAGGGGAAATAAAGACAAATTTCCATTCAGAGAGCTAAAGTCGCTTAACTGCTTTTCCGCAGCGTCTTCTCATCCAGTGAGATGTTCAAGACTCTGGATTTGTCTGCATGTTCCAGATCTTTGAAGTTTCCATTATTCAGTATTGACTAGTGGCTGTAGTTGTGATTTAATTTAAAAAAATAAAAAAGGCACAGGTCAGGGTTATATACAGTCACTCTGCAGCCTTCTCTATGCTATGATGAGGTGGTTGCTCCGCTCTCTGATGTCTACGGTGGGAACAAGTTCTTTCTTCAGAGGGGTTGAAGACAAAGTAGAGCGTCTTCCTTTGGGCTTGAACAAGTCTGACACAAAGAAGACCTGTGGAGAGCATAGAGAGAACACTCCTTTAACGTCTGAGCATCGCAAAGGGGCAAAATGTTAAAAATGTAATCAAATAACATTAAGAATGTAAGATAGAAAATAGACAATGCATTGTTTACATGGAGGGATTTTTATGAGTATGTCAGTACTAGACAAATGTATTTTGTTCCTCCCATTTAAAGTCTTACTCCTCCTACTTTCACTTGTACTTTCTGTCCTTTAGAAATACAGTTTGGTGTTCCTCAGGGTTCTGTATGTGGTCCCTTTGCTTTTTCCACTTGTAAACATGCTTTTTGCAACATAAATTATAAACCGACTGTGCGTCTAAATGATGAAAGGAAAAAAAATCTTTGCATCATTTACAAGGCACAGTCTCACCCAATATAGAACATCATTACCATTGTCATTTTCTTACATACTGATATGGAAACCTTTAGTTTACGCTCCATAGATAATGCTCACTGTCATCCTAAGACTTAACATATAGACCCCAACAGCATCCACACACAAAAAAAGCATCATTTTCTACAGATAAACATTTGTGGTGATGCAGGAGTAGGATAGTAGTTGGAGAAAATCTAACGATTGGACAAGATCCCCTCTTGTTAAGTAGCTTAATGAGAGTGAGGACATCCACAACACCAACCTGGTGGGCAAAGAAGCCACTAGAGAAACGCAAGGTGGGCTTTTTGGTTAGCAACGACTGAACTTTCAAAATAAAAGCGAGGTGATTGTCCACTAGAACGGCATCATTCTATTAGAAAGATTTAGCCTGAGCGCTCTTCGATTTCTGAACAAATCTAGTGCACTAGTTTGCAACACAGCCACTCACTATGCAGTAAGCCACCAGGGCTCCTTGTACGAAACCAGCCAGCACGTCAGTGGGGTGGTGCTTGTGATCAGACACGCGGGACAAGCCGGTGTAGAAAGACATCATGATGAGGGTGAACTGGGTTAAAGGGCGAAGCAGACGGGCTCCATGCCAAGTAAAGCGAGACTGGAGGTAAAACTGCAAGAGAGAGACGTTGACATACTGAGTATTCATGCAGAGAATAACAGGATGAGTAAGATGGTACGAGAATAAAAAGGTCAGAAACTTACCACCAAATAAAGCATCGTGTACATGGAGAAGGATGCATGTCCAGAGAAGAAAGACTTCCTGAGGAGAGCAGATGGCAGTCAGCATGTTGAAACGGCTTAAAAAACACAGCGGCCAATCAAGCATTTTATTTGGGATATTTAGAACATTTTGAGCTTTGCCCGTTATACCTGGCCTCTTGAACTTTGCTCTCCAGGCCCCGACACTGGTAGTCAGTGATGTAGCCCAGAGAGCAGTTGACCGTGGAGAAGTCAGGATCGCACACGTCAAGAAAGTGAGGACGCAGACGGCCCACTGACACTTTGGCGATATTGGTGAAGGAGTGGCTGACTGCACAGCCAAAGATGAACACCCCGACCTGCTTGTACAGAGCGGAAATGTACGGGTTCCCCACAAAAGACTTGGAGCCTTCATTCAAAAAGTAGATCCTGTAGCTCTCACCAATTATAATCTGAGGGGGAGAGACGGGAAAGCAATGTCAGTGACACGACTGGTAACAAAGACAACAAAGACCTATTCCTGAGGGAGCTTCTATTCATTTATATTTTAAATATCAGAACAAATAAATAATGAACACACTATTAACTATTAAGACCGTAGATGTTGTTATTACAGCTACGAGAATGCAGTGATTTCTTTGAGAAGGGGCTCGAGAAGAGCTTGTTTAGAGTTTGAAGTGTTTACCTGTGCCATTCTACAACTATAACAACAGTGAGACGACAGGAGGGGGGTGTCAGACCGAGTCCACCTTGTATAGTTTTCTAGAAGTGTGTAAATAGACCGCAGTCTAAACCAGCGACTGATGGAGTGAGGCGTGTTTAGGAGGAGGTAACTCAAAGCAGCTGCTGGAGCTCAAAAACGCCTCCCCCTCAGCCTCCCTCCTCCCCTTCCTCCTCATCCGCTGTTGTCTCAGCTCGAGAGTGGAAGGATGGAAGTCAGCATCGGAGGAGGGAGGAGGGGCCGGGCCCCGGTGGTTCTAATCAGGAGAATCGCTGAGCTGGGTGCTGTGTCTGATTCTGGAGGCCAGACTCCACAGGCGCACGTCGGGGGCACGTTTGTTTTTCCCCTCCGCTGGCCGCCTTACCGAAACAGCTCAGATTTCACAAGGGACGTGTGAGTTGTTTTCATGTTAGTGTCTCAGCTTCATAAGAAATTCTTTCGAACGGCACAGAAATAAGTCGGATTCTGGGAAAGTCTCTCTGGGGAGGGATAGCCCCTTAAGAAGATTTAACAAGCTGATAGTGCGAGCGCGTCATTTTCCCACCATTCAGGCCTTTAGAGCCGGCTCGACACAGCTCAGCGGCTTTCATGGGAAAGAGGGGAAGGGGGACAAAACACATCTGGTTCCCCTTCTTTGAGAGATTTGTTTTGTTTTATACTTTGCGAACGAGCTGGCATTCGAGAATCTATGCCTGTTGCACTGAAACCTCAAAGATAATCGTGGGGCAGGACACTAATTTGTGGCTTATGTCGAAAGTTTCGCATTTCCAAAGTGACACAGTGTTTTCTTCCCTTCTAATAAAGTTGGGCATAAATCATTTACGACACATTGGATTCTAGTTCTATAGTGGGAAATGAAGCACTAAATGGCTTAATGTTTGCGCCTTCTGGTTCAGAAAACAGAGGTTGGCCAGAACGCTCCAGGGGGGGAAAAAGAAAAAAAAGAAAACGTGGATTTTAAAGTCATGTTGCGCCAGGGGAAAATGCGATATTTGGCAGAGCCTTCTTGTTTGGGGCTTTCGCCACAATTCCACCCCAGCAATTACAGTATTTAACCAAACAACCATTGCATCAACCATAATTGCACAGCCAGGTCTCCTCACCATTAAAAGCCCCTGAGGGCCCAGAGTCTGCTCTGGTGACTGCAGGGCGAGATGATGACAGCCGGCGACATGTCGCTCTGTCAGGTGACAGCATGTGCTGCAGCAGCGCTGAGCAGAATTATCATCATCATCATCATTATTCTTTTTATCATTAATGTGTGTATGCTCCATGTTCCTGTCCAGGCTGCTTGTCCATTTATTTTAGTCTTATTTATCCGTTATTGTGTGTGATTTGGATGTTTGTGCTCACTTTCTTGCATGTCAGTGGTATTTGTTTAAAATACTGTGTGTGCATTTATCCTGTCGCAATTCTAAAACCACGATCAAAGAATCTACGGTATCGTACCACAGTTCCTTTACTGTGATCACCAGTGTGAGGCCTTTAATGCCTGCTGAAGGTTTGTAGTTTGCTGAGATGTAATGTTTAATAGCCGTTTACGTAACTAGTGAACTGGAAATGCACTAGAACAATAGAATTAATCTTCACAGTCGACCTTCCGCCTATTTGGGGATTTTTCTGTGGACCCTAATTCCAAACTATTCATGGATTTTTTCAGAAAGGATACCTAAAATATTTTCTCCTGATTTTCATAAGGATGACAGCTTAAGATATATTTAGTGTTTGCACTATTAAAATATGCAGTTATAAGTGTTTCTATTGGATTATTTTGAGCCGCAGTGCAGCTGTGCACTCTGAGGTGTTTGTGAAATGTTAGGCTTCTCTCTGCAGGGCCCGCTGATGGCCATCTGAAACCTGAAGCAGCAACATTATCTGGAGCAGAAAGGGCCATTGGGCTTCATCATCGTGGCAAATAAAAATTTGATATCCAGGAAATGTGCACAGGTTCGTCATCATCGCTTTCTCACAGGAATTTCCAAAAACCTACTCAAATCACCTGAATCATCTTAAATCCCACCCCTCATCCCCCAAGGCAAAGCCCTGAGAAAATGTTGACTGACTGTTATCTAGAACGGGGTGAAACGAATAATAAGGTGTGATGGTGCAGGTACGAGGAGTCGTCGTTCCAGCCATCTCCCGGGACAATCTCAGTTTATGGCCAGAACGCATCAACTGTAAGATAAAGCCCAGCGATAAACCCCGCATTTCTCAGCACATACAGTAAAGCGCACAGAGAAGATTGCAGGTTTACTTGGTGAAAAACACAACTGTTCTAATCTAACAGCTGGAAAAGTGTATCAGCGTTACTACAAATCGTCTGTGCTGGACACTTGGCTGTAACAATGAATAAAGACTGATGGATGATGACAAAGGATGTGGTTAACATCAACTGCAGTTCAACGGTGCTGCTAGTATATGGGCAAGGTGCAAAAACATGAGAGGAGGTGATGACATTAGTGGTCAGGGTGAGAGGACTTACAGAGAGGATGGAGATTAGAATGCCAGCAGCGCTAAGCACACCGTCGCTAATGGTGTCTCCGTTTTTGGCCGGATACTTGATGGACTCATCGTCGCAGTAAAACCCTCTATGGTAAGGCTGAACTGCGCTGGTTTCAATGACCAAGAAAGGCAGGCCGGCTAGTGTGAAGAAGCAGCGAGCGGCACAGAGAGGAAGGAGGGTTGGTGGGGATGGGTGATGGAGAAGAAAGGGAGAGGGAGAAAGAGAGACGGAGGTGCTGGGTTAATGCCACGCAAATTACAGGAGGACGCGGATACAAGCAAGAGGTAACGAGCGAACACGTGGGACCGGCTCAGTTCATTCTGTGGCTGCTATCCACAACCGATGGAGAAATTATTCCAGTTTTGTTAAAATACAACACGTTTTAAGACGGATTTTGGACAATCACTGCTTTCAGACTTATCTGTAACTCTCCAAGCCAGCTGAAAACTGACTTATTCTCTGATAGAAAAACGAGCTCAGATATCTATTTTTGGGATAACGCATATATCCAAATCCCAGCAGACGACAGAAAATTTAGTGAATTGAAAATCTCTTTTTAAAAACGTACATAAGCAAGAGTGTGGGAAACTGTGTGTGTTTTTAGGATCATTTAAGATTTCATAGACTAGATGACTCTTTGATCATCTTAGGGAGTTGCTGGTAATTGCATTATTATATAGTCCCATTTCTAAACGTGTAAAATATTTAATTTTATTGAAGCAGTGAAATAAATGGAAACCGAGGCAGCCTGAAGGGTAGCAATTAAATCTAAAAGTTAACGATACCGCGCAGTGGAAAATGGTTGGCGGTAATGTACGTGATTTACAGTCAATGAGACAAAACCACTGAGAGTGAGTGAGAGGCTGCTGAACCAATCAGACCCCCCCTAAGGTGTCACAGTGCAGCCGGTAATGAACTGAGAGCGTCCCGACGTGTTCTCTCGTTTTCTTACTTCACCGCGCAGGAACTTACTGAGACCACAGGCACAGTGAAGCCCACTGCCGTGAGCAGCGCAGTGGACACTGTGCTGTTCTTATAAGGCAGATTGATGCTGCTGTCACTGCAGGAGAATCCTCTCTGGTAAGGCGGGAAGGGAAATTTGTGCAACAGCACGGCAACGAGCATCACTGCATGGTTGGACAGACACAGGACCACAAACACAGACACGTTGGATCAACAGAGAGAAAAAACAAAACACATTTAAAACATTTACAGTAAGTTTACGAGCTTATCGCATCCCGTTTGCCCGTTATCGTAAAAAGAAGAAAAAATGATAACCATTAAATCAAATCATCACCATTTTGCACTTGACTTAAGTGAACCGCTTGAGCCGAGAATAGCATCAAATGATTTCAAGTTCCCATTAAGAGGGTAAGATGGGCCCTGTTCTTAGGAGGCAATGCTGCAGTTAACTGACAAGAAAAAACACACGCTATCAGTCCTCCTTCCTTTCCTGCCGAAGTGCTCTTACTCTTAAAAAGGCCCTTTTAAAAGACGCCTCGGGGGAGGTGTTTGTGTCCGATAGACTGCGTGTTTTTCGGCAAAAGTGCCAAAAAGATCTTATTTGTCTTCCGACAACAAACAGAGTGGGCGTAGTTAAGATGCAAGCCAACCCCCTCCCCCCCCAAAACAGCTTATTTTCCCCGTCAATTTCCTAACAGACTTCAGCGAGGACTTTGATATTCGAGGGTACCCAGGGGGAGGCCTCAAATCTCGGACAGAATTTGGAAAACACACTTTCAAACGACTTCAAAGCAACGTTTAGCTTTCAAGCCACTCTCTGAAGACGTCCGCGATCTGCAGACACAAAGAAAAACAAGCAGACGGGGGAGCGGGCACAATTTCTCAAAATAAATGTCAACACATGCTCCAGTCACTGCTGAGCCCCTTTACATCCACACACACAAACATACAGCTGACCCGGGGGTGCCTTTGAAGGTTCAGCTGTGGGCTGGGCTCAGGTTACAGACAGAACTCTGGCACCCTGAATGCCGGGGTAAGTCCTGCCACATTCAGCAGGATTCACATTATTAATTCTCTCGCTTTCACTGTTGTTCTTCAACCAAACACCTGGATGGAGCGGCTGTGAAGCAGGTCCAGTGAAGAAGAAAAAAGAAAAAGCGCAGGGTGGGACATATTAACAGCTCTGGAACTGTAAAAATACACTGCAGTTTAAAGTCTGCTAAATCCTGCATGTCTGATCCCTTCAGTTTGGTTAGTCTGGCTATGAAAAGAGCAACACGAGCCTTTCCAAAGCAGGGACTTAGTCTGTTCAAACTGCTGATACAAAGGATTTAGGGAGGGAAAATAATAATAATAAAAATAAAAAAAAAAGGGCACAGAAGCTCAAAATGCTACATGCGAAGCACATTGACCCGAGAGCCCCGACCCCTGCAACTGCATCTAAACACATTTGCAAACCCACAAACCACAAGGCCAGAGACTGATGGAAAGAAACCAATGGATGGCAAACGGCCTGATGAACTTAAGAGGTCACAGCTTTTGAGGAACCAGCGTGAGGTCAACGGTTCCAAAGCGGTGATTGGAATATATTAAAAAAAAGAAAAGAAGAAATGTGACCCCTGCTTGCCTCAGGTTTTTCTTCCACAGTCCTTTGACCCCCTGCATCCGAAACAGAGCTGCAGCATCAGCAGTGAGTGTGGCATCTTGGGATTTTCCCTCCCCTCCTTTTCTCCTCATCTAAAAGTCAGGGGGGGAGGGCGAGGGGGTGGAGGGTGTCCTCATCACTGCCAACAACAACACCAGTCAGCAGCCGTGAGTCTGCCTTTCGCACTAGCAGCATCGGCCCAAAGACAATAAAAAACAAGCAGAATGCTGGAAGATTTTTTTTTCCTGCAGTTCATGATCTCCTTCTCGCACCTCTTCTCCAAAACAACTGTGGAGACAAAATGTGAAAATAAGCAACCCCGTAAATGAAGACCGATGATGACTTTTTCAGCTCACGAATGAGCGCGGCGTAACGTCGAAACACGGCAGAAGACACATCATCAAGATCTGACAGCTCCATGCAGCCACACCTTGTGGAAACTAGAATAAATATGCGGTAAACGCACACTCCGAATTCAATCCTCACTATACTCCAGGAGGCATTCGCCAACACGGCTATTAAAAACAAACAGACGCACATTTTCCACTTGCAGGGATCCCTCGCTGTCTGCTGGCCTAAAAAAGTATACATACACGTCTGAGGCAGCTGTGACATATACACAGATGAAGTTGTTTTCACCACACACACACACACACACACACACACACACACACACACACACACACACACACACACACACACACAGCAATTGAGCTACTTCACAATTTCAGCATGGGGGTGGGGGGTTGGCGCAGGTCTGCCTGCTTGGGTTTTAATGAAAATCCCAGTGAAATCAAATGTGAATCTCACATCTTGACTGCCACACTGGACTAACAATTTCATTTAACACAAACATTTATTAAACTGGAACACCTCAGTGCTTTTCTCTTTTCCAAAAGGTCTGTGGGTCAAGCTTTTTTTTGGAAATTGTGTCACAAGAAGGAATCTAGGAGCCTACGGGTTCCTGGAAAGAACTGGATTAACTGGAAATAACTCGTTTCAGAAAGAAAGCTCATGTTTACTATTCCCAAAGGCTCCGTTTAACCAAATTCTAAATACAAAGACACTTTTAGTTTCAGTTTTGCTTGTAGAGGCTTGTGTTGGCCTCCAACGCATCCAATTACAATTAGTAATGAAACGCATTATGAAAGTGAGGTTCTCTGTTTTTCCTCATTCTGGTGAGCAGGCCTTAAGGGATTTAAAAAAAAAAAAAAAAAAAAAAAAAAGTGTGGTAAAAAATTCAGATCGTTACCCATTAACCGCCAATCACCAGCTTAGTTGTGAAGCTGGGCGAAGGCACGTGTAAACGTGATCACGCGATTAACTGGAGAGTCAGTTGCTACAGCTTAGAGTAAACGTGAACCCAATCACCCCCTCGCCCCGGGGCTGATTGAGGGGCATCTTTCTTTTTCCTTCTCCCAATTCAGTTCTAGTCAACACTGAATCAGCATGACTTTCTCATCCAGCCGACTTCCCCTGTTGTTATCTTTACATGCACTGACGGGTCCATGGGGAGCACATTCACTCAGTGCATGACAGAGCTGGGGAGCAATATCCTGGGATGCAGTTTTCCCCAGAAGTACAAATCAGTGTGTGAGAATGAAGGAGAAGTGGTGATTAACCAGCGCTGGCCAGACGTTTCCTCCTTGTGGTTGCTCTGTTCAAGCCACATCTTTAGCCAGAAAAAACTGGTTTGTTGACAAGCTTCTCTGTGGGAAGTTATGTACATAGAGAAGAAACGACGGGGATTTACCCTCCACAGAGATACAAAAAATAAAATTACACTTAAACTAAATATAGCTTAACTGCTATCCAGTATAGTTGCGGCTTTATCTTACCACTGCTGCGGTGTTTGCAATCATGACTTTACACCAATATTCCAGTGAACAACACAATGCAAACATGTGGTTGTATCACAGCAGAAAATGAAGTCAAAGGTCTGAACCACACAGCACCCTCCCCACTTTTAAAACTGGGACTTTCATGTTCTGAATGTTTCACCCAGTGTGTGCAGCTGCTGAACATCACAGGACCAGAATGGATCCACACATACACACACACTCAGCTCTGACCTTTTCACCACTTCCCTTAATTACACCACACACACAGAAATATTATGCCAGATGTTCAGATCTGAAGAATTCCTGCTGCTTTGGAATGTGGGCCATTCTGGAAAATAAAATGAACAGTCAAAGCAGAAGTCCACACAGGTGTGGGTGGAGACCAAAGAAATGTATATCCCTCCCGGAGCACTTTATTAATTTCTTTCCACTTGGACTGCATTTTTTAGGGATTAAGCTAATGTAACTTTTGGAAATCCACATGTACTTTAATAGCTAAATAAACAGGCCAGAGTAGCCACTGCTTTGCTTCAGTTACAAAGTTTGTGAAAGCTGGTGTGGCAGAATCACATGTGATATTATCACTTTTTGTCTTATTTAATACACATTTTTACAGCAGACATAAAGAAAAGAGATACAAATGCAGTGTTTTAATATCACAAATGAACTACAGGAAAAAGACATTTATATTATTACTCAGTGGTGTGAAACATATGGTCTGAGGACTAGAATCGGCCTGGGAAGGACTTTAATGTGAATGTCTTTGGAAAATAAGGAATACATTTTGACCTTTAAACTGAATATTCAGAATTTTTCTACAGCTTTTTCTACTGATTATTAAGACTTTCCCCCACAGCCATACATACTACAGCAATGAAGCTACCGATAAATCATTAAATGACAGTAAAGTTCAGTTTTCCCCACAATCTACATGCCTGTTCTTTTTACGCCTCCACAGAAAATAAATAAATACAATGAATGAATTACCAAAAATTTCAGCTTTATTAATACAGGACAGCCTGGGCGGACTTTCACACATTTGTTTCTTACAATTTCCGCCCAAAGAGTCTTGCAGAGTCCACTTTCTTCCACTGACATGCTGCAGCATTTCTACGTGAAACTGCACTTCTTTTTCTTATATTGAGAAGCCTCGGGAATGAAATGTGCAGTAAAAAACTAGTTTTCTCTTAAAGAAAGTGTCACGACATCAAACGAGCTCGGCATCCCTGGTATCGAGTATAAGCCGGGGCAGCCGCACACGAGCGAGAAACTGTCCGTTTGAAACACGCCAGGAGTAACAATGAAACGAGCAAGAAGCCGCAAACTTCCCGCCAAAGGTGCCCACAGTAACGTGACGCGACTCTTACCTAAAAACAGGCAGAACAGATCCACTCCGACCAGCAGCTTCCTCCCGCTGTGGTCTTTGCAGTTGTTGTTGTTGAGCGAACTCCCGCCGTTCTTCGTGTTGGCTGCCATGGCTTTCTCATAGATCAGACAGCGTTGCATTTAAAGCGTTTGCGTGTTTGGTTAAAAAAAAGGAGGAGGAAGCAGAATAAAAATAAATTGGTTGCTGTTGGAGTTTATTTCTCGGTCTACAACACGTGTCTCTACAGGAATCCTAAGTAGGAGCAGTCACGCGAGTCTCTTTGGTCAGCTGGAAAACACTGTGGAAACTACTCGCTCCTCACTAATGGCTCACCTTCCTCTAACCATCCTTTACTCGTTTCTGCAGGGATAGGTCCTGTCACAGCCTTTCAAGAAAACCCCTCCTCCGGCTCCTCCTCTTTCATGTGCCCGGTGGGGACTCCCACCACCCCACTCACCTCTCAGGGCTGAGGGGCGCCCCAGTCAACAGCAGCAACAAAGCAAAGAAAAATAAACTTTTTTCCTCCTTCAAATTCTGGAGCAAGTTCTCATTTTCCACTTTAAATAACTCATAGATGGAGGGAAAAACCAGTAGGAAAATTTCCTTGATTTTGCAAACTTTGAGCTCATCCATTTTCTTCTGCTCATCCAATTCAGGGTTGCAGTTGGACTGAAGCAATTTGAGCACTCAAAGTGCTTTCTTGGTACCATCCTCATTCACCTATTACACAAACATTCATTAAAAAGTACTTTTAACCTACGCCTGACATGCTCTTAAATACACTGCAATAGATGCAAGTTAATTACAGTTGACAAAATTAACTTACTGAGCCACAGCCACCACCTAAATCCAGCCCAGATTATTCAATTATATCAATGAACACAACAATTCACTCCAGCGTGCATGTCTTTGGACTGAGGACGCCAGCGTGAGGTAAAGAACACATTTGTGAAGTAATACAAGGATAGAACACCTGCCCATATCATTTGTTCTTATGATATCATTTGTAACCCTGATAAGCACAGCCTCAGTACTGGGATGCTTTAACAGAGGGGGGGGGGGGGGGGGGGGACTCCAGGTCTCATGTGACAGTGTCCTGCATATTTTAGATTTTAGATTGCACCCTGGGTCAACACACCTGAATCAAATGATGTGTTTTTTACCAGGCCTCTGGAGAACTTCAAAACATGTTGAGGTAATTTAGCAATTTGAATCAGCTGTGTTGGATCAAGGACACATCTAAAAGCTGCAGGACACCGGCCATTGAGGCCTGGAGTTCCCCCACCACTGCCTCAAACTCAGTCATAAGAAAAGACTGTACACAAACAGGATAGGAAAACCAAACGGTGTCATAAAGGCATAACTCGATGTCAACTATTTATTAGATGTTACACTGAAACAACAGCAAAAAAAAAAAAGAAAGAAAGAAATGTAAACAACATTTCTGGAAACAGTCATAACTAAGCAACCACAAGTGAACACTTAACTGTTACTGGTATTTAGACAAAGTGTAACTGTTTAATATGTGCACCATTACTCATTTCAGTGACTTCCAGAGTAATGAAAACAAACAAACAAAAAAACAAAAAACAAACGACTACTATTCGCAAAAAGTAGGTGATATCACAGTTCAATTAGTATTCATGAGGGTTTTTTTCTTCACAGCAGAGGGTCAAAGTCATAACATCAATCTCCATAAAGTGATAATTAGGTGTCAGCATATAGCGGTGGGGGAGGAAGAAGTTCCAGCTCTGTGAAGTCAACTTCTTGTTCACTGTCAAGAAGAACACAGGGCATTACAACAGTTTATGAGAAAGAAAAAAACATCTTACCTAACCCTAAGTATTACAGTACATGCTTCTATGGGTACTCAGTTTAATGTTTGTCATAATAACAAAGTTAGGCTTTCTGATCAGAAGGAAACAGGAGACACTTACGGATATGGAGGCTCCTCAACCACACTCAAGAAGTCTAGATAAAGACGAACAGATACAAGTGTCACATCAGCTTTGAACAACCAGCAACGCAAAATAACTAACAGCAGCATGACTCCAGGTCATTTAAAGCAGATAAAGGTTTCTCAAGTTATTTTCCATTAGGGAAAAAGTCTCCCGTGTTTAGCTTCACCATTATCAGTGAGGGCGACATGTGGTGACAACAGTGGAGCCATGGCAGAGAATGGGAGGGGAAAAACAAAACAACACACCACTTACTCTGAGGTTCATGGCTAAACAGGACACAAGAAGAGGAAAGAACAGTGCTGTTGAATATAAAGACAAGCAGCTAGAAACATGACAAGTTTGCATAAATAGTGTCTGAGGTTAAAGGTTACAAAAATAAAACCTTGTAAACTTTGCTCCATCATCATCATCATGGACATCACCAAGTTCATCTTTGGTGTGGTGAAAGAAGACTGCCAACTTCTGCAGGGCTTCATGCTTAATTCTGAAGAGCAGAAGTAATGTTGCAAAATTAGTTGTTTTATTTTGTCCAGCTTCCAAATTCTTCCACGGAAACAAGACTGTGCAGGGTGAGTAGAACCCAACACAACACCTCCCTGAAGCAGAGCTTTTTATTAAAGGCTACTTTTTGTACTTCCTGGAACAGAAGACAAAACGTTTTATCAAATTTGTATTGGCCTGAGGTTTCAAAGTAAAAGCCTGGTTATAAAAGGCTCAAAAAGCTTCCTTCAGCTAAGGTAAAAGCCTTCAAGGCAATGCTATCAAAGTCAATTTTTGTAATTTAGTTTTAGGCTTAACCTAAACTCAGTGTTCCATAAAAAAGAAGAAAACTTATGTTACAAATCCACAGTTTAAAAAAAAACAAAAAACAAACAAAAATTAATAGTGGCGATCCTTTGTGTATTAGTAAGATGTTGATAAGTAGGTTAAATAAAACAGCAAGCGTTGGTTATTTAACCATTTCTGCCACTTAGGATTTAAAATATCCCAATATTTTGGACTTCAAGCTTTGCTCACTTAGACAATCAGCAGCTTTTCTCTCTTCTGATTAATTGTTTCGCTTAAATTTCAAGTAAATTGGCCAATATTTTACCAGCTGGCGCCCTCCCTTTGTCGGATGTGATTACAAATTGAATAGCTTTTAGATTTATACAGTTGCTCGCACAAAAGAATAAACTGGAATACCTCACAGATAATTATAATTGGAGTTTTTAAATCATTTTGTAAAAGAAAATGATGCCAATCAAGAAAAATCATACACAAGTAACAGGTTAACAAAAAGAGAACCCAGCAGTTAGCCGGTTTCTCGGTTTGGTGATTCGCCTTTCTCGGGCAGACTGTTAATCAGCTAAGATTTTTAAGTTTATCATCCAGTGTGGCAATGATAGTCTTTAGTCGCTCCTGTAATCAGTGGAGGTCTCTAGAAACACTCCCTGTATCGCTACAGCTTCAAGGACCTTGTAAAATGTGTCCCAATATTGTTTTTGCTCCTCTTCCACCTTTAATATTTACCTGCTCATTAACACAGTAAGTGATCATAAATTAGTCCACAACACAGTATATATACCCTTGCTAAGAAGCAGTGCAGTAATGTTTATGAAGGGTTTGAAAGGGAAATAATGCGTCTGCTCTGACATCCGTGTTTGAGACTTACTGCGAGTGCAGGTCATCCAAGTTGGCGTCATTCGGTGTGTTCTGGGCACCAGCATGAACACATGCTGACAAAGTGAACAAATGAAGGGCAGAGGTGTAAGCGGAAGGGCGAGACAGGAACGGGGTTAGTTAAAATGCAGACTGAAGAGGAAGGAAGTAAGAAAAACATATGGTAAAAGTGCACATCAAAGCCCTGCTGCAGTCTGCCATTGCATAAAACAACCAGAGTTCCCTTTAAACAGGAGAGGGTGGGGGTGTGGGAAGGCATCTTCTGTTGGCCCATTTCAACTTCAAAAAGACGGGACATAAAAATGTACTCACACGTCTCGGGCACTGAAGCCGTCTGCTGAGAAAAGCTGCTACCCAAATTGAAGAGAAAGAATATTTAATGTTCATTTGTCATTTTTAGAAGTGACACTGATCAAAAAGCTGCTTTGAATAAATGCCAAACATCTTACTGGCTCTCACTGAATGGTGAGAGGGTCTCATCTTCATAGGCCCACTCCTCGCTGTCATCTGTGACTGTGTGAAGAAGGAAAAAGGAATAAAACAAACAATGAAGCCTGACAAGCATGCTAATGAAAGCCCATGAATTCCATCAGTATCATAAAATAACACCCGGCCGTAAAGCAGATGACAGCAGTTAAGTGATGCTGGCTGGGATCCAGCCTCAGTGCAGCAGCACTCAGTCATACAGAGCCTCCTGAAACTTACAACTGCTTGTTAGAAAAGGCTGGTTTGAGGATCTGAAAAACAAAGAAAAAAGTGAATCATGGCACTGTTTTGTTTTGTTTTTAATTGAGAAACTAAAAATTTGATCAGTGTGCTACCCAGTACCTGCTTCCAATACTTATGTTATCTCCCTCCACGTTGCCTCCTCGCCCTGCTGCTTGAGCCTTCTTGCCGAGTTCCAGCATCTCCTTGATATTTAGCTCCACATTCATCACTGAAATATAACCATCTGCAAGGAGAGAGCAGCAAAGTAATGACACCAAATGTGGAAACACTCCTGTTGTATCAACATCTGTTGTATCCATGCTATGTTTTTAAAGTCCAGATGCTATTAAGCCATTCTTATTTCACACTTACAAATAACACAAAAGTGAACTCACACTTGTTGTTGGCGTCTCGGGCCAACCATTTGCCTTTGGGGCAGTTGGTGGTGCGGATAATGCTGACCGTGTCCCCGCTCTTCACAGGCAGATCATTCTTGCGGACTTTACTGGCCACCATCACCTTGGCATGGTACATCGGCTCTTCGTCCCCTGTCACCTACGAGGTCACGTAAAAGACTGTATGTAAACAATGACGTTAGAGTTTTAAGGTTCAATATTAACATTTTGACCACTGCCCTGTCTTTTTGGGTGGATGGAGGCTGGAGTGCCAATTAATCTGCTAATGTTTGCAAGCTTGGAGAGCAAGCTGCATTCATAAACCCTGCGGCTGCAACACACACACACACACACACACACACACACACGCTAAGATTACAAAGCACTTACTCATCGGCTTCAGCTGTCGGTGTCTGAACACCTGTAAAATCGACTTAGCCACTCAGAGTTGTTATGAGCAAGTGAACTATCCACAGCAGTGAAAACTGTTTTTTCTACCAGGTTGTAAACAAGCTTTTTAATGCTGTAAAGTTGGACATTTTAACACGAGACTATGGGGATTCCTACAGGTACTGGAGTTTTTAACACTTTCTGCATTGGTTTCACTTTCAGAAGCTGTCCTTGGATGTCACACACTCACAGGCTGGCAAACTGAAAACAAATATTTGTTTTGTTGTATTCATAAAGACTTGAAATTAGACTTCTAGTTAGTGAAATTGATCACATCAGGAACACATTTACTGAGGTTATACATGAAAGGATTTTTTATTTTTTTTATTTCCAGAAAACACAGGTGTCACCCTCTGCTGGCTATTAGAAAGAAAGGTATATGGTACTTTTTCAGACCCTAAAGCCACATCCATCTGTTATACATTATAGGAGTCACATCTTAGCAATGAGCTGCACTGTCTTACAAATACCTAAGCAGCAAAAAAAGTAAAGCACAAAAATGTTTTACATCTCTGAAGAGATGCTGCACTGATTCTATGTTTGAAGTTTTATTAAAAAAAAAAAAACCCTAAAAATTCAGGAAGTAACATTTCCCAACTGTGACTTAGAAAAGCTGAATAAACAGTAACCAAAGGAAACTAAAATCAAAAGTCATCATCTCAAAACAAATCACCCCCTTACTTTGAACTTCTTTTTCATTTCATTTTCCTTCTTCTCCCTCTCTTTTTGCTCCTTTTTTTCCTTTTCCAATCGTTGTTTCTCCCGCTTCTTCTGTTCTTTATGGTCGGCGGGGTTGGGAGTGTTCATCATGCTAAGAAAAATGTGAAAAAAGGGATTTGAGTAGCTTGTTTTTTAAATCACATGTTAAGTAAAAAGATTTACATGTCTGACATACCTGTGCATATGATTATGTGCCAAATGTTCACCCGATACACAAACCCTGCAGTTTGATAACCATAGGAAGGGAATGGATGTCACAGTGTCAATAACAGAACAAAGGTATTATGTTTACGAGAAGGGAAGGAGGGAATGAAAGACGGGAAAAAAGAAGAAGCATACCATGGATTCTTTTGCCTTTTAACACATGACTCCTTTTGAGAAAAAACCCAAAAAAGACAACACTAGATACAAAAATACACAGTAAAATGCACTTTTTAAAGTTGCTAAGATGATTATATACTCCGATTTAAAAATGAGTTACCTTTGGCTGGTGGTCCACGTATGGATCTGTAAAAAGCAAAAGCAAACAGTGATTATAAATGAGAATAAATATCTGCAAATGGTTTTATTTTAAGAATAAAATGTGTGTGAAGTACTTACTCTTCAGTCCGCCTTTTCTTTTGGTGGAGTTTTGGCTCAAAGTGAATTTGTTCATATTCTCAACATCTTCATATATGTTAGTATACGTTTCATAGTAACTGTCCTGTTGATGTCCACTGTAAGGGGAAAGTATAAACAGCACACTGTTATATGAAGAAGGAAAAAAAAAAACTGATTCCAGTTACTATAAAACTTACCATGAGTGGCTACTGAGCTCTCTTTCCTCTGGGAAAGACTGACACTCAGCAACTCCCACATCAGTTTCATCAGACGGAGATTTAGGAAAAGAATCGACAAGCACCTCTTTGCTCTGGGACCTCTGCTGTGGTATAGCAGGCTCTGGGAACTCCAACAAGTTTATTGGTTCAGAGAAGCTGGCTGGATCAAGGGGTATTATGTTTTCACTTCCAAGGTTCAGATCTTGGATGATGGAGCTCACACGAGGCCCCACAGGATCGTGCGCTGACAACTCAGCTTGTGGATGCTCAGCGTCGACAGCTGTGTGAGGGTTAGCACCGACTAAGTCTAAGGCCTCCAGTTCTAGTGCAGCAACATCAACACCTCCACTTTCTGCTGTTTCCATCTCTGTATTTTCAAAGTCTGGAAACTCTGGGGCATCCAGCAGAGGGTTGGAGACGGGTGGGTGCTCAGACTCTGCTTGGCTAACGTTTGGTGACACCACTATAATAAGAAAGTAAAAGCAGTATTTGAACAGATGTTAGGCCTCACCACAAAAAGAGGAATAATGTGAACTGCAGAGAGGATAATGCTAAGTCACTGATGACTAAGCACATGAACTGTGGCCACAGAACTGAAGATGCAAAAAGAGGAAAAAGAAGAAGAAATGAAACATTAATCTCTATAAACAGACTGATAGCCTTTTCCAACATGCATCTGTTTAACCTGAGATGTTATTAGGAGTACTGCTAATAAATAATCATTCTAACTGACGCTATATAGACAGCAGCTGATGTTAAAACCTAAAATAAAATAAAACCTACATTTTCCTATTTTTCCAACATTAATCAGGTTTTTCTTAAGATCAAGAAACCTTTTGTTGTCAACTATGTTTTCTAATATGACTGATCGCAGCCCAAGTAATTTGTCAGATTATTCTGACACCTAATGCGCAGTTTGAGATGCAGGTAAACTGTCTATGTGACAGCAAGAGAGGACAGAATTTGCTAAAACGCATCAGCTAACCTTCGCTGACATTTTCTAATAGGTTTTTAACGCAAATCTATTCTCTGCTATTGCTCCCAGTGGCCATGTCTGTAGACTTCGTGAGACTCTCATACCAGTAAACAGAGGCGCATGGTAATAGCTGAGATCTACTAATGGAGGTCTGAGGGGCTTTGCCGGCACTGGCCCCAGTGTTCTCAGATCAGGCAGAGGCTTCTTTAGTGGGACACATGGTGGATGAAGTTCAACAGTCTTCACTGGCATATTTTCAGATTTCTCTCTGCCAAGCTGCTTATCCAGTGCCGATTCTTGAGGGGGAAAAGCATTAAATATGAATAGTATTAGCAATGTATATAAAAATTTATGTTATAACATTAACACACATGATGAAACTGCAGATTCTGACATTTGTCACTCTGCATATAGCTTACTGCATAAAGCGTTGTTGGTTTTGAAGAAAGGCCGGGCTGAGATACAAGCCAGATGTGAAAGACACACTGGTGGGGGGGTGGGCAGATCAGCGGTCCTCGGTGGTGGAGTAAACTCCTTGCCTGTGTTGTCAGGGGAATGCAAGCTCTTGGGTTTGGAAGAGATCAACATGTTTTGGCGTGAGAATTTCTTCTTGGCCCTCTCCAAAGTGCTCATAATTTTATTGTCAGAATCGACTGTGGTCTCTGCTGAAGGAGGGGTGACTGGGACATCTGGACTGGAGAGGGGGTATTCACTGTTTGATTGGTCACTTTGGAGTGAAGCCCCATCCTCTGTGGTTTGTTTTTCCACTGATGGCAACTCACCAGGAGCGCTACACGGTCTGGTGGTCAAATCACCATATGTGGGCTCATCTCCGCTTTCCGCACTGACCTTTGATGCTTTGACTGATTTGAATGGAAGCAGCAAAGCCTTCTTCTTGACTTTAGTTTGTGGCAAGGCTTCCTTCCCCAACTCTGGTTCGGGTTTGTACTCTCTCCTGAATGGTGTTTCTGTCTTCTGATGTTTTGCGGGCAGGACAGGAAGCACCAGCGGCATGTATCGAGAATGCCTTGCTGTGCCGTCTCCATTAGTAAGCTGAGATGACAGGGAGGTCCGCTGAGGTTGCAGCGGAAAGGAAATCGGCCTCTTGCCTCCAGACAGTCGCAGTGCATCTCTGAAAATGACACGAGGAAGCGCTGGTGTCTTGTTTTCTGCAGCAGTATTAATACTGCTAACCACAGTGCAGTGACCTCCAGGTGGAAGAATCAGTTTGGGTTTTTCAGCAACAGCTGGACGGCTGGTTTTGGATTGAGCCAGGAGAGCCTCTTCCTGAAATTTGGCCCTCAGTGCTTTGAAGTTGATTGGTCCCTCCTAAATTTAAAAAAAAAAAAAAAAGGTAAGTAAAAGAAAGCACAGAAGTATAAGGGATGTTATATGGTCATTTTAACTCTTTTCCCTCATAAAGACAAGGTTTGATGCCCTCCTCTGAACCCTTAATGACGAGCGCTGACACCTCAGTATATATCTATAAAGACGTGGTGTGACAACCATTAGAAGAGTTTGTCGTTTTCCAAGGAAAGCTACATGGGCAGAGACCACCCTCACTAACCTCTGGTACAAACCCAGTCATTGTTTCTATAAGCAGGCCCGAAATATGACAGAAACTGCTCAGTTTAGAAAAAAAAAAAAAAGCTTCAAGGGTTGCTGCTGCTCGGCATTCAAGGGGTAAAGAGATAAGCCTGCAAAAATTACAAAAGACGTCTTTTCCTCATTTACTCCCCTGAAAGTGATACAGAAATAATTTTGCGTTCCATCTGTCCAACAAAATTGCTATAATTCAACAGGTAATGTTTGCATATGCTGAGAAACAGGAATGAAAATAAACTTTCTAAGTTTCCAATCCTACCTTACCTACCAATCATACAAATGACACGTGAAGGTACCTTTTTTTGGTACTTTAGAACTATTTTTCTAACTGCAGAGTTTAAAGTAGTAATCCGCTCACCTAAATTTAATGTCTCTGCTTTAAGCTTTCTTTCTTTTCCCCGAAAAAACAAAACTACACCCTTTTGGTAATTGCGAGGCTTTTTTTTCCACAAGTCGCTGGTCATTTAAAACCCAAGTGTTTGTTGGTTAATTAAGATGCTACTGAACAGATTAAGCCTTCATATATTGTTTTAATCAATAATAGATGTAGAAAATTTAAGACATCCATGTTTCTCAAAAGCGATCAAAAGGAAAAACTGCTATCACTGTGAGCACCGAAACGACTTTCATATATTTAACTGGGTTGGTCGTAAAAATGATGATTTTATTTCAAAAGTATTTTTTCCCCGTTCTATCAGTTAAGTAAGCCATACTCGTGTGTTAGAAAGAGTAAAGCAGAAGCAGAAGCACATTAGCAGAAAGAAAAGCAATACAAGTAAATTAGCTTTCTATTTAACTGCCCTTTAGCTAATTAAACCTGCTATAAAAGCCTTGTAACTTTACCTCTTCCATTGTAGCTTCTGTCTGTCATCGCTGTTAAGGACCGAGCATTTGAAAGACGGTTTCAATTTTAATACCGAGACGCTGTTTACTTTATTTTTTTTAAACAGCGACCTAACAGCTCTGGTTAATCACGGTGAAGGCTAAAACAAACAATTTGAAAGAGCCGCTGAATGACGCACCTGCGTGCTGCACTCGACCTACGTGCGCGTTCACGTTTCCTCGATCAACGAATCAGGAGCGTCGAAGGCGCAACGTGCGTGGATAGGGATTTATTTTGATAACGATAACTAATTTTCCACTTACAGTTTTTAATTTTAACGCATCTTCTTTTGTCCATATCAACCTCTCACCTCTCCAAGAAGATTCATGAAATTCGGTGAGGTATCGGAAAATTTCATTACATATCATAATTTAAATAAATGGATATCAACTTTGCACACAGTGAAGGTTCAGTTTCACATTTGTAAAGTATGTCATAGAAAAAGGTTGCAATAGATGATTTTAAAAAAAGACAGAGAAAAACTTTCCTAACTGTTGTAATCGCATGTGTTTACTCTTGATCAATCATTTACTGTGGCTGATCAAGGCAACAGTGTCAAGAGTCCCCTCAGGACCCCTTCAGGATCACAATATCTGATTTGCGATGTGGCTCTGAGTCTTTAGGAATCGCTGTTTATTTTCACTATGGGGACATTCCTTCGTTTACTCCTTGGTTTATGCACACTGCATCTGTTTGTCAGTTCTGACACAATTGTTGACGCATCCAGGACGCCATGGACAACAGCTAAAAACAGGTACAGTATTTTTCACCTCACCACTTCTTGCATTTACACCTTAATAGCTTTTATTTATCATATCTCATGCACAATGGGATTTACAAATGGAACTAAGATAATAATAATAATTATGTGGGTCAGGAGGGCCAGAGCTGTGAACAAACCGACACCTATCGACTGTAGACTGGGGAGCTGGTCATCTTGGACACCATGTGACTCCTGCACAGACAGAAAGGTGATTATGCTTTTTTCACTAAACATTTAAATATGATTAATGTTGTTCACAGTGCTTGGTATGGCTGGCTTGTGCAATACTTTGCTACTGCAACTTTCTTCCAAACACTGACATTTCACAGTTTGTTTTGCAAAGTAACTCAGATCACATCAGGAGAGTCAATAAAGTGGGCCGTGGCTGTACTCTGTCCCCGATGTTCCTGGAAGCTCTCTTATAACTTTATAACTCATCAATAAATATCAAATGTTGTACAATTTTAATTTTACGATTCTTCTACTATGAGCATGAATGGATGAATTCAGAGAATTTAACTCATTTTGAACTTGGTTTTAGTTCAGTTTCCGATACTTAGAGAAACCTTCACAGTTTGGTGGGACTGAGTGTACTGATGTACTCTGGAGGAGGGAGATGTGTCCCAGATCAGCCACGCCGTGTCTGGTCCCAGATTACTGCGAAGAGAGCTTCACCTGCAAAGAAACAGGTAAGGACCATCTACGACCATTCAGGCAACAAATGCTGAAGGTGATTTCTCTATGTCTTTTCACTAGCATGCATGGCATGCTGCAAGCATTTGTGTGTCAGGAAGTCAATTCTGATAAATGTGCGTCCTTACTTACTTTGTTTCTAGGGCGTTGCATCAGCCATTCGCTTCAATGTAATGGAGAGCCAGACTGTGATGATTTTTCTGATGAGGATGGATGTGAAAATGTTAACCAGAGAAACGACAAGTGTTCCACCCTCATACCGATCCCTGGTGCGGAGCGTGGCACGCAAGGGTGAATAATGTGCTGTGATGAATGCACATGCACATGTAGTTTACATCACCTATGGAAAGTTGTACAATATGTGACTTCATTAGCAGTCAGTGGCATCTCAGTGGCTACAGCCATCTTTTATATTGTCTATTGTTATGCCTTGAAACGGGCATACTGCTGTGACCCTGGTGAAAGCCACCTTTCAGTATTGTTTGGCCTGCTTGTGGCCTAAGATTTAAATGATTAAAATGCATTTATAAGGTTTTTTTGGTGCATAAATGTAAAAAAAATAGGTAATTTTAGCTCATTGCTAGGTGGTTGCCAGGCAACATGACACTGTACAATTTATAATTCACCCTTTATGGATATAAATGTGGTAAATTGCGGTAAAATAAAAATAATGTCATGTTTTTACAAAATATTCTAGGTGCATAAATGTGAAAAACTACCCAGCAACATTTTACCCATGCTGCTGGGTAGTTGCTAGGCAACACGATGAAGCATAATTTCTGCTATTGATTAAAACCTCAGGGGCCTAATTTTTACCTGTGCGCCAAGTTTGGTGGCTCAACTCCTGATTGTGTAGGACGAGTTGGTGGCCAAAGAAACAAACATGCAAACAGAGATTTTCTGTATTATACTAAGATTTATTTATTTATTTATTTTTTAATCACAACCAGTAGCTTGAGGAAAATGGTCACTCTAAAGTTGTCCTTCCTTTTTGTTTTGGATAAAGATGTGGATTACCATTCACTGAACCATTAGCTTATTCAATTATCTGTAAACTAATTAAAGAAAAAAGAAAAAACACATGCGATGCATATCAGAAACTGACATTTTGCCTTCAAAGTAAAAGTTGCACCTTTTGAAGTTGCTATAAAATAGGACCTAAAATATAACAGCAAGTAAAAAGATTGTTAGCAGATTATTTGCGTGTGTATTTTAAAAAAGAACTCAGTTTTGCCACCTCAAGTCATAATATATTTTGTGTGAACAATAAAATGCAAAGCTGTTTCAAGACCTTATAAATAAAATAACTGCATTAAAATGACCCTGCCACAATAAAAGCATTTTTTGCTTTTTTTTTTTATGAAGGAGTTGTCAAACAATGTCAGCACGGTGGCGTTTTTGCCTCACAGCTAGAAGGTCCTGGGTTTGATTGGAGTTTGCATGTTCTCCTTATATTTGCGTGGGTGTCTCTCCAGGTTCTCCAGCTTCCTCCCACAGTCCAAAGACATGCAGGGAGTGGGGTTAGGTTAATTGGTGATTCTAAATTGCCCATAGCTGTGAATGTGACCGCGAATGGTTGCCGGTCTCTCTGTGTTGTCTAAAAGGTCCAGGGTTTACCCTGCCTCTCCCTCTATGGTAGCTGGGATAAATGTGCATCACAACCCTGATAATATTCACACCCATTGGTGATCACTTGGTAATTGGTGATCAATATTTATGTAATACGTTAATTAAGTACCTCTTCTTAAAGTTTGCTTCTGTAGTTGAGAATTGTTAAAAGACATATTTTTTTACTTTGCTGTAAAACTGTGACTATTTCACTCCACCATCTATTTTTCCAGGGTCACAGGGGCACTAGAGCTTCTCCTAGCAGTCATAGGATGAAAAGCAAGGTATACATAACATAGAGAGATAGACAGCCTTTCATATTCCCACTTGTGGACAATAAACCTATCCCTTACTCTGGACTGTGAGAGGAAGCTGGAGCACCCAGAGAGAACCTACGCTGGCATGGGTGACATGCAAACTCCACACAGAAACATCTGCCTGAATTTTAACCCAGGACCCTCTTACTGACAGGCACCCCTGTGACCCCCCCAAAACAAAATACTTTGCTCCAGAAACAGTTTTAGCTCCAAAATGCCGGTCCAATTGAACCTTTGATATGCATTTATATCACACTATTTCTTTGTCTTGAAAAAGGATAAATCTGTATCTGAATGTAATTTCTTAATTTGCACTGTTCTTCTTTCTTGTAGCTATAATGTTTTAAGTGGAGAATTAATGGATCATGTACTTGACCCAAGATATTTTGGAGGAGAGTGTGAATATGTCTATAATGGCGAATGGAGAAAATTCACGTATGATGCATTCTGCGAGAACCTGCACTACAATGAAGATGAAAAAAACTACAGAAAACCATACAACTACCATACTTACCATTTTATGGTACTGTAATGTTCTGATTTTTCGTTTTATTTTATTCTACAAAAATATTTTAACATATCTAACCTGTTACAGGCCCAAGCATCATCAAAGGGCTCTTCTGAATATTTTGATGACATGCTGAGCCTGCTGAAAGCAAGGAAAACAGTGTCATCGTCCAAAAGTGGCTTCACATTTGGAATCTCCCATGTGGAAGTGGGACTGGGTGGCAGCAGTGAAAATACATTTCTCAATAACATAACACAGTTTGAAAGCCAGGTATATTCTTTTCACCCGAATATTAAAATGTTTTAAATGAAAACAATTACTGTTGATATTGTTGTTAAAATATATTAATGTTCATTATTTGAAATCACTGCTAATTCGTTTTTAATTTAGCATTAAATAATTTAGAGTTAAATAGCTTACGGTATTTCTAGCTACTGAGGCTACCAGCAAATAATTAACCTATGGCTAACTAGATTGTTTATAAGAGGTCACATTCAATCCAACTGGCTTGAGCTAGCTAGCTCAACAGGTACCTTAAGCTAAGAACTCTACCTAGCATTAGCTTCAGTGGTCAAACAAGAATATAGTGTCAGCAAGATTGTACAGTACTGTGTGGAACTATTGAGCTCCTCTTCACTTCTTTATATTTTGGGATTAAAATGGTAAATATGTCAATTAAATGTATACAATTCAAATCAGTCTGAAAGTCAAGATTTGGTATGACTACCATTTGCTCTTTAACATAGTCTAAACTCTCTAAGCAAGATGTCTTTGAGTAGTTTTCAGGAATAGTTCCAGGCTTCTGGAAGGACGTTCAAAGGAAAATGATCAAAATTATCCCACACTGCTTCAGTGATGTTAATGTTGAGGCAGGCATGCTGTCAGGATTCTGGTTTTTAATGGACCAAAGTAGTTTGGGCTGATCCTCATAATTAGAGAAGCACACGCATGTACAAATTAAGAAAACAATTCAAAAGCTATCATTATTATTTTTGGCTGTGATCTGTGAAGACCAAAGTAAGCGTTCCATTCATTTAAATGTGAGATCCAAAGTGTAATTAAGGAAATGTCATCTTATCCATATGGTTTCTGTCATATTGGTGAGACAAGGCAAGAAAAAAAAGAGACGGAGTGGTGCACTCTTTGAACCATGAAATTGTTACTTAGGTCAATGTGAAACTGTCTCTTGTGACTGGTCAGAATTCACATATGTTATTATGTTATGTTATATTAAGACTGTGTGTTTGGGATCATTGTCATGCTGAACAATGAACCTGTTACCTATCAGATGCTTCCCAGATGGTATTGTGTGGTAGCTCAAAATATGAAAGTACTTGTCTGTGTTCATAGTTCCATCAATTTCAACAAGATCCAAATGGATCTAGTGAAGACGCATCTTTCAGCTCCGCCTATTTTGCTGGATTTTTCTATTTCTTGGGAAGATAACTTTCAGACATCGTTCATCTGTGTAGACTTCTTCCTCTAGTTTTTTTTTTTTTTTTTAGGACAAACTGAAAAAGTTATCAGCTAAAAGCACTTTGGCAATCACCTGATTAGTAAAAAAAACCCAACAACAACACTATTTTATGTTCAACCACAAGGTTCAATGGAGCACCTTGGGTTCAAGTCTGGCCCAGACCCCTTTGCCACAGAAACAAAATATAAAGAAGTGAAGGGTGGCACATTTTGTTTCTTTGTATATTTGTTGTTTCACATTCAAAGTGCAAAATCGAGTTGTTATATTGTTTTTCCCCCTCAGGATTTAGGTTTCATTTGGCTTAATTCAGAAGTGCAAACCGCTCGCTTCAAGATGAGAACTAATAAGCTGATGCTTCATGAAGATTTCTATGTTTCACTCATGGAGCTCCCAGAGGAATACGACTTTGGGATGTACTCTCGCTTCTTCAACACATTTGGCACCCACTATATCACAGAGGGAACTATGGGTGGAACCGTGGAACATGTCATGATTGTCAACAAAACAAAACTGGAAAACCTAAGTACTGCAGTTTTCCATTTTGTAATCAGAGTACCCTACCACATTATCACATGCGATGTAAAGTAACCCTTGTTTTGTGTTTTCCCCAATGTTTACAGATATTAACGCTGATGAAGCTGGTTCATGCTTTGGTGCCTCGTTTGGTTTGAGTATTCCAGTTGGCAGCAGTGCAGCAATAGAGCCCAAGCTGTCAGGGAAATTATGCAACAAAGACGGACATTTCAATGAAGGTGAAAAATGGAAATTCTGTCTTTATCTAAATTAACTAGTTAAATTGCTTTATTTGTAACTTTTTTTCATTTCTTACAAAAACAGGGTTATAGTTTCTTTTGATTTGTTTTTGTATGCACAGATAGAAGAGGTAGTTCAGCTATTATTGAGGACGTTGTCACAAAAGTAAGCGGAGGAATCACAGACAGCAGCGCTGGTCTGAACGCCATCAGGAACCCTGACATGTACCGGAAGTGGGGGTTCTCTCTTAAATATAACCCAGCACTCATTGATTATGAGGTAACTCAGTAAAGTTAAATTATGTATGAATCAAGATGAATTATATATCTTGCTCTTCAACAAATGTTATAAATCTGAGTGTCATTTCTCTCAACACACTGCTGACATCTTCTTGTAATGAACTTTCCTCTTTCTTCTCGTCCTGTCTCTGTCCCACATGCCCTGTAAACTAGATCATGCCGATTCATGAGCTTGTACGTAGCAGCACAGCTGCTGACCACGTAGGTGACAGACTGGCCAACTTGCAGCGAGCCATTGATGAGTATCTGCAGCAGTTTAACCCGTGCCGCTGTGCCCCCTGCAGCAACAATGGGATTCCTGTCCTCTCAGGCACGTCTTGTAATTGCATGTGTAGTTCAGGCTACCAGGGGTACGCCTGCGAAAAGACCAACCGAAGAGGTGAGAAGAAGAAACAGGAACAAGCTGAACATGTTCAAATCACACACAGTATTTCAAAAGACATTAGAAACAAGTAAAAATACAACTGTGACAAATATTGTAGTCGTAATTTTTTAACATTCAGCAGACAAGCTTCACTTGTATATGACCAGTGTTGGTCAAGTAACTTGAAAATAGTAATTAGTTACTAATTACGGATTACTTCGTCGAGAACGTAATCCTGTTACTTTACTGATTACTTATTTTCAAAAGTAATTAGTTACTTTATTGCCTAGTTACTTTTTTAAAAACATGATACACAACTGAATAAAGCAACCGACCTTTCAGCCCAATTCTATTTTCTGAATAATCCATCATATAAAACTGAATCAAATGAAAAAGTCTCTTTTAAAACCTTGTTTTATTAGTTTTAATCTTTTAACTTTATGCACATTGCATCAAGCAAAAATTAAATTATATATAACATTATTTGATTTGAAGGAATTTGTTTAACATTTAAACCTATTTACTGCATATTCCATCATATAAAATAAATTTTTTGTGTTTACACTCACTCTTTCAAATAGATGCAAGTAAAACACAGCAAAAAATAAATAAAATCAAAGAATTAGTAGCACTAAGTCCTGTTGCTCCTGAATCTATGTTCACCTGTTTAGCAGGAGAAACAAACACAAACAAAGGACTAGAACAGCAACCTGGACATCGTAGAAATTAATTTGAGAAACTAAACTGAAACTAGAACACAAATGAATAACAAAATACAATAAAACTTAAACACTGGGTCACACGACCCAGTACTGTGACTGTTGTGTGGCTGCATGGTGTAGTGGTTAACACATTCACCGTAAAATCCAAAAGCTCCCTGGTTCCAGAAGGGAAGCAAACACAAACCCAGCCTCAGGAGGATCACAAGGTAATGTGCGCTTAGTGCCAGTCATCAAGCCCAGTTAGATGGCAGGGTTGTGTCAGGAAGAGCATAAGGCACGCAATCTTTGCCAAATCAAAATGTGTGGCTCCATCTGCTGTAGTGGCCCCTTGGAAAAAAGGGAGCGGCTCCTCTTTACTGCAGACTGTTGCCTTTTGTAGCCCAAAGCAACATAATAGCTGAGCTAGAATGAACCGACTGCGGTGATAGTTCTCCACTGATTCATATTCAAATAGTCATCTAATCTGTTGTTAGTGAAACTCAAAAATTTAGCTGTTAATGGATCTACACCCTACAGTTCATAATCAACACCTTTAATTTTTATCAACAGAAACCAAGGCAGATGGATCGTGGTCCTGCTGGGGGGCCTGGTCACCCTGTACATCGAGGAGGAAGACCAGGACACGAGTGTGTAATAATCCTCCACCTCAGAATGGCGGAGCCACCTGCTTGGGCTCTGCTTCTCAGACTTGGCCCTGTTAAACACAAGTTTCTTTCAGATTGCTGAGTGAAGATGTGTTAACTACTTAGTGAGCATTTTTTGTATTCCTTTGGAAACATTAAAGTGCTCAAAAATAAAAGAGAAAATTGGAATTTCTGTATTTTTCCGAATAAATGTATGTTCATGCAGATTTTGTGTCCAGTCTTTGTACCTGGCCATTTTCACAGGAAGGCTTTATTGTTTGCTGAGCCACTTAACACTGACCTGAGTCATGTAAGCAAAAAAAGACACCTAACTCAAGGGATGAAACGATATTAAAATTTAGGATGAAAGAACAAATTTTAAATGATAAATTAGGCACCCTACTGTTACTGGCAGCCTGTCACAAAAACATTAATTTGTTCTCTTTTCTTTTGTTTAATTATTTTTCAATTTGATGAAGAATATCAAAGACAACACAAGTTGAGAGGCATAAAATGGTATTTTTGCACCAACAAGCTGATTCCCAAAGAGTCTTTAGCTGAAAAATTGCCATAGCTTGCCACAGTGTGCAGTGTGTCAATAAAAAATTTGAGGAAACTAAACAAGTGGAGGAAAAATGAAAAAGTAACTTGCCTAAAAGACCATCTACAGCAAATGAAAAGTATCTGAAAGACATTTGATCCTCACCAATGAGAAATGGTTGTTAAGACTGTCCAAACTCTGTTTTTGCCTTACATACTGTATTTATTATGATCCTTTCATACGTTTCAATAAATCTCTGCACGTATTTTCCACTGTGGGGTGTTTTTTGGCTCAGGAGGTAGAAGCAGATCATCTACCAAATGGAAGGCTGGGAGTTTGATCCTGGACTGCTCCAGCCTGCATGCCAAAGTATCCTTGGACAAAATGCTGCACCCCAAATTATTCCAAATGGTTCCATTTGAGTGTTAATGTTTGTGAGTGTTAGCCGTAGAGAAAAGTGCTTTCATGAATGGATGAATGAGACATGTTGTAAAAAGCTTTTTGAGCGCTCAAGTATGGCAAAAATAAATAAATATATATACTTTTATTTTTTAAAAGCACTTTATAAGAACCAGTCCATTTACCACTTCTCTCCTTGTCTTTTGGCCTCCACTGCAGAGTGACCACGCACCCCAGCACCTCCAGCACCTCCAGCACCTCCAGCTGCACAGTATTGTACTTTTGTGAATTACTTTAAATCTGACGGTCGAATCTTGTTAACAGAAGCTAAGTATCTGAAACAGGTCGGGATAAAAAATACAAAGACGAGGCCTAGAATCAAGACATAATCCATTGGGGTTAACATTTTTTTTAATACTTGAATAGGGAGATGAAGCATTGTCAAGGAGAATCATCATGTCACACTGGACAGTCAAATACAAGACAAATGTACCAGACACTGAACATCTCTTTTATAAATCTTTATGGCATCTTTGACAGGGGATTTTAAAAGCAGGCAGTAGACTCTTGCTGCAGTTCTGTGCATGCCCTGCCTCCATTGCTGGGTAGAGGGTTGTTGCACTGTCGACTTCTTGTCTTTTGCCCTCCGCTGCAGGATGACCACGCACCCCAGCAGCTCCAGTTGCCATCAATGACTATTTCTGTCAGAACGGATCAAACCATACCTCCTGTCAGTGTCTCAGCACAATTAGTGGACATAAATAAAACAAATACAACACTGTTACCAGATTATTATTATTATTGTTATTGTTTTTTAAAGTTGTCTTAACCTTTTTTCCTATTAGTGATCTCACAGGCTCTTCCAGTATAGCCAAAAGGACAAACACAGTCACACTTTGTACCTGTTAAGAAGAAAAAAAGATATTTCCTTCACTGTCACTATTTGCCATCACTATAATCATCACCAGATATCGCATTTAGATTTTGTTTCAGCTGAAACTTAAACAAAACAGTAGAAAAATGGGATTGTACTAAGATGTTGCAATTACTTCTTGAGTCTTTGATGAAAGACACATCCTTATTACATCAAAGTAAAGCTATCATAAGTAGCTTATGATACAAAGTAGTGCATTGAGTTTTCTGTGAATAAATGATGGAGATGGAACAAAGGAATCACTCCATGTTAATAGTTGTTGCTCAACAACAACAACTGGGTTACCTTTCAGAACAGCCACTCCATTGTTGCGACAGGGAGCACACCGGCATGGACTAGCCTCTGCCAAGTACTCTGACAGGGCTCTCTTCAGGCTTCTTTTCAGGACAGCATGCTGGGAAAAGTCTCTGGAGGTCACCAGCTCATGGAGTGGCCGTGTCTAATAAGACATAAATACTGTTTTAAATCCAGGATCTTTTTACTGTCCAAATAAAACTCTCTCCCTTTTTTGTACTGAGCTTACTGGGAAGCTCCACAAGTGCTGAAACCTGACTGTGCTGCAGCAAGGCAGCCTATTTGTCTTTGGCACACTTGCTTTTTGGCATCATTTTGTGTTTGCTCTTGCCATTGATCAGCTCGGTTTGTACTTTGCCACTGTGTGATTGTGCCAGTGCTTGTCATGCATCAATTAGTGAGGTCAGATGCCGTGTGAATAATTCCATCACATTTTTGAGCTGAAGCTGAGAAATATTTTAAAAAAAAATGAACAAAATGAACTATTTACTGCATTCATGTAAAAAAAAAAAATATAGACAAAAACAAACACACCCATTGTAGAGTATTATGTGTGGGACTCCAGCATGTAGCACAGCCAAAATAGAAGCAATAGACAGAAAAACTGCAATAGGCCTAGGCTGCTGGGGGGTTCCCAGGCTGGCTGCTCTTCCTGAGCCTGGCTCTTCCTTGCTAATAGAAGTTCATCTGATTATTGTTGTTTTCTTTGTTATTTTAGTATCTTCCCCTTACAATAGAAAGCACATTGAGGCGTCTGTTACTGTGATTTGGTGCTATATAAATAAAATTTAATTGAACTGAAATGAACTGAACTCACCGTTTGGCGAATGAAGTCAGGGTTGAACCGCACACCTTCACCCCATAGCCTCATTAGTTCAGGGGTGGGAAGCTTCTTGGACAACAAAGCAGAGACGGATTCGCTACTTCCACCTCTTACGATAGCAACAAAGTCTTCCACCACACTGCCAGTCCTTTTCTCCTCTGGAAAGAGACAAATTACTTACTTAAGCTTATTTGCTCAATGTAAGACAGACTGACAGAACTATGATCAAACAGGAGATCCCACCTCCCATCTCGTTCAGCAGGCCATCACAGGATCCTCCGTGAAACCCCAATGATAAATAGATACCGTCTATATTTGCGCCAACCTTTAAACCTGCCTCTACGCAGTTCTTGTAGTCTTCTAAAGAATATTCTGGGATAAAGAGAAAAAACCCCTCAGAGACCATTTCTTTCACGAAATAAAGCAAAGACTAGTTCAAACAGTCTTAAAGTGTTGACAGCTTATTTCTAACAGTAACGGTCTAGGATTTCTTGTCATGTCATCTAAATATGGAAACAACTGACTGAGAACGCCTAACTAAAGCTTGTTGAGGACTCCTACCTGTCTTTGCAAGCTTCTCTTTGTCCAAAATAATGGTGTGCTCATAGTCTCCTCCGAGGGCAGCCTCGGTGACATAGTGGGTGCCATAGTCCCTGTAAATCTGCCTGTATTCCCCATAATCATAAGCCTGCGGCAGGGCGCGTAGGCGCCGTAGAAACTCGGGGTGTAGCATTAAATCATCCGGCTTCAGCATGTACTGGGCCAACTCCAGCTCTGCCTTGGCCCTCACAAAGCTGTTTGTCTGGGCATCAGAGAATGCAGGTCAAAGTTATCACAATGCCTACTGTGTTAAGAATACAACATACATTTTGGATATGTGGATATTTGAAAACAGAGTGAGAAGTTCAAGGTAACGTAAAGAGATCTGCACGCATTAAAAACAACCCAAAACATGACACCTCACCGTCCCAGAGGCACTGCGAAGTTTCTTAACTGACTTGCTGTATTTGTTATCATTGTAGTTGATGCCAAACTCGAAAATTCCTGGAATGCCAAAGCCGATGGAAACAACGGTTTTGCTAGTGCGCTCCTTCATGGTGTAGTCCATGTAGTCAGAGTAGGATTCAAAAGCCTGCAGGCTAAAATCATAGGAGCCTCTCGTCTGTGGACAAAAAAAAAAATTAAATGTTTTGTGTGAAAACTAAATGGTAATGGTTAATTAGTCATATTAAGCGTGAACTGGCCTTTCTGTTCACCCCCATTGAGGTGTTAGCTCAAAAACAAGACAACAAAGGGTGTAGAGTAGAAAACCCTATTTTAAAGTTTTCAAAAATGGCGTGGCAAGATTCACAAGAGCTTTAATCTGTCCCCATACTTTCAAAAATGTGCACCCCTGTGGCACAACCCCAAAATTAAAAAAGGTAAACAAACAATTTACTGGCCACAATGGCACAAAAAAGTGATTTAAAAGAAGAGAACACGCTCATGTCTTTTAATGATCTGACAGTAAAGTTTAATTTGGAAGGACCCGGCCATTAGAGATTGTTTGAAAGATAAAATAAAGCTGTCTCAGGAGACAAATCTTCTAGAGAATTTCATTTTACTTACACCCTTACTTACAAAAAGATCTGGATTGATCCTTTGATAAGGGAACATGGGATTCAATCATCTCTGAAAATGGGTTTTACATAAGGGAAGCTAGAGGTAAATTTATCCAATATAAAATTCTTAACAGGTACTATTACACACAGATGAGACTTTATAAAATTAGTAAACATGACTTGTGTTGGAAGTGCATAAAAAGCAAAGGGTAAGCTAGTGCAAGCTATGTGGGAATATCCACTGGTCTCCCCAATATGGGAAAATGTTTTAAAATATATGGAGGGCTGGGTGAAATTTAAGTTTCCTAGATCACCAAGACTGTGCCTATTGGGGGACAGAGGCGAGGTGCCAGAGCTAGAAAAAGCAGGCTTCAGTGTTAAACACTGGGCTTGTGACCTGTGTTCGTCTTATTTTAACACTTTGGAAAGTGCCTCGGACCCCTACTGTTTCTTTAAATGTTCAAAAAATAATAAAAACTTAAAACAAATAGTCATATTAAGAGTACTTTGAACACAGATGATACTGCAATGATATAACAATGGCATAGCAACATGGCAACATGGCAACAATTTTGTTTTAAAACTTCAACAAACCATTAGTAAATGAATTCGTTTATGAATACTAGACCACAATACTGGACAGAAGTGTGTTTGTCTGCTTTTTCACCTGAAAGGTATACTGTTGTAAGTTGTAGGGCTTCCTGAATCTGACGTCCTGGATGTAGTGGGGCAGGCAGCTGCCTGCATAGTATCTGTTATCAAGCACCACTCCTTCCAGGTTACTGTTCAAGATGTTTATTCTGAAAGAACAGCAATAATTCTGTGCATGGATTGGATTTAGAAGAGTAACATGTAAAGTGTGCGTGTTAGTCCCCATAGGGAAATAGTTCCTCTGCATTTAACCCATTCACCCAGTGAAGCAGTGGGCAGCCACCAGTGCAGAGCCCGGGGAGCAGTGTGTAGGGATGGTACCTTGCTCAGGGGTACCTCAGGGTAGCCGTTCAGTGGAGTCGAACCCCCGACCTTCCGATCATGGGGCCACCACTCTACCTACTGAGCTATCCCTAACATGCTTGGATAGAAGTACAAAGTACATAAAACACAAGTAATAACAATAATTTGGACTTGCACAAGAGACAGACTAGTGGAAACATAGCTCACCCTTTGGCAAGGTTTTCGATTCCCCAGTACTCCTCAGCCTCCTGCCTGCAGGGCTTGGGAACCTTCCTGCAGCCATTTTCATCTGACATGTCCCCACAGTCATCCTCCCCATTACACTGCAGAGTTCTAGGAATACAGCGACCTGACAGAGTAGAGGAATATATGGTGTTAAACCATGACTTCTTTCCAGACAGGCAGTGTGCAGAATAAGTATGTTTGCAGAATTGGATCCATTTTGCAAAATTATCTGTAACATAAAATCAAAAAAAAAATGTGTTTCAAAAGTGGATCTTTACTTTCAAGTGAAGAGTTAGATAAGAATTAGATGAAGAGTTGATTTGATTCTCAACATGTCTCTTTGTCAAGTGGTGGTCATCAGTTTGCTAAGCTTAGGGAATAAAGCAAGTTGGACTCTGCTCCAAATAAAGAATATTGACTCCGGAAAGTCACAACTTATCCCAAAATGTAATCTCTCCAGTGAATCCTGGGTCTTCCCTGTGGCCTCTTCCCTGAACACATCACCTAGGAGGCACTAAGGAGGCATCCTGGTCAGATGTCTCAACCACCTCAACTGGCTCCTTGCATCCTGGAGGACTAGCCGCTCTATTTCAAGACCCCTGCTGACCCCCTGTCACCCTTTGGAGGATGTTCATTTGTGCTGCAATCTCGTTTTTCTATCCATCCATCCATTCGCTTCCGCTTATCCTTTTCAGGGTCGCGGGGGGCGCTGGAGCCTATCCCAGCTGTCATAGGGCGAAAGGCGGGGTACACCCTGGACAGGTCGCCAGTCTGTCGCAGGGCTAACACATAGGGACAGAGAACCATTCACACTCACATTCACACCTAGTGACAATTTGGATTAATCAATTATCGAAGTCACATTGCCCAGCCTTGCCCCCCTTAGTTCCTCTTCATGCCCTGTCTCCGCAGTCTGATGTGTGATGTGTGAAGGGTCCGGGCTGTGAGGATTATGGCAGTGATGACTTTTCCCAGGAGAAGCTGGGACCCTGTTTACTAGAAGGTTTTAAAATTTCTGTACTTTTAGGTGACAGGAGACATGTGGCCTGGTCAAAACACAGAGAGCTGCACTCTAAAAGATCTTTAAACATAGTAAACATACCTTGTGTGCCACAGACTGCTCCCAAACACGAGGGGACAAGTAATACCTCTAAAACACTTAAGTTGGCTTTATTAAACATTAGATCTCTAGCTGGGAAAACATTTTTAATTAATGATTTAATCACTGAGCACAGCCTTGATTTTATGTTTTTAACTGAAACTTGGTTGGACCAAAGTAACAGTGGAGCTGTTCTCATCGAGACGACCCCTCCTAACTACAGTTTTATCAGTGAGGCCAGGGTGAGCAGGAGAGGAGGAGGGGTTGCTGTCTTATTTAATGAATCATTTCAATGTAAGCAGCTATCTCCTGGAAGTTTTCAGTCTTTTGAATATGTGGCTTTACAGCTGAAGGCCCCATCCAAAGTTGTGTTTCTTAATGTTTACAGGCCTCCCAAATACTGCACAGACTTTTTTAATGACCTCAGTGAACTGCTGTCTGTGATCTGTGTTGATTTTGACTGTGTAATTATTGTTGGGGATTTTAACATTCATGTGGACAACCCTCAGGACAAAGGGACTAAAGACCTGAGTAACACTCTGGGCAACTTTGGGCTGACTCAGCATGTAACAGAGGCCACACATAATAGAGGACACACTCTTGACCTACTGATCTCCAAAGGCCTGAGCATTTCAAAGGTTACTGTGTCTGATGTGGGCCTGTCTGATCATTACTGTGTTTTCTTTGAAAGTAAAATCTCAGCCCACACAAATATATCAACAACAGTGATCACAAAACGGTGTATAACTGAACACAGTAGTGCAATTTTTAACCAGGTCTTCCCATTAACACCTGACCTGCCCAGAGGGTCAGTCAATGAGCTCGTCAATAGCTTCAATGCTAACATGTTAAATGTAATGGACACTATTGCTCCCATTAAGGTGAAGGTTATCTCTGGAAGGAAAAAGTCTCCATGGAGAAACTCCACACTGGTGAAAAATGAAAAAAGAGAGTGTAGGAAAGCTGAGCGCAGATGGAGAAAAACAAACCTCCAGGTTCATTATGACATTTATAAAGAGAAACTTCACAATTATAATTTACAACTGAGGAATGCAAGGAGGTCCTACTTCTCTGACATCATCACTAAAAACAGCCATAATGCTCGGGTCTTATTTTCTACAGTTGACAGGCTAACAAACCCTCCTGTGTCAGTGGCAGCTGAACTTCATTCGACCATGGCCTGCAATGACTTTGCCAAATTCTTCACTGAAAAAATCCAAAAAATTAGACAAGCAATTGGTACATCAACAGCAGATCCAGGATATGTACTGTGTCCACCAAAAAACTGTTTAAACACCATGAAACAGTTTCAACCTATTAACAGCAAAGACCTGGAGGACATCTTAGGTCAACTGAACTCCTCCTCCTGCTGTTTAGATGTCCTGCCAACAAGTTTTTTCAAAAAGGTCTCAAAGACTTTAGAGTCAGACCTGTTACAGATCGTCAACTTTTCTTTACTATCAGGTGTGTTTCCAGAATCACTAAAAACTGCTGTAATCAAACCTATACTGAAAAAGGACAATCTTGACAAGACACAAATGAACAACTACAGGCCGATCTCAAATCTCCCGTTTTTAAGTAAGATCATTGAAAAAGCAGTTTCTCAACAGCTCAGTTACTTCTTAAAACAGAATAATTGCTACGATGCCTTCCAGTCAGGTTTTAGACAGAACCACAGCACTGAAACTGCTCTGACCAAAGTGTTTAATGACATATGTCTGAATACAGACAGTGGAAAAATGTCAGTCCTAGTTTTACTGGATCTCAGTGCAGCATTTGATACAGTTGACCACAACATATTACTCAAACGACTGGAGAACTGGACAGGTCTTTCAGGAACTGTACTAAACTGGTTCAAAACATACTTAGAAAACAGGAAATACTTTGTATCAATAGGTAACTTCACATCTGAGCAGACAAGTATCACATGTGGAGTTCCCCAAGGTTCCATCTTGGGACCCCTTCTGTTTAACATCTACATGCTCCCACTGGCACAGATTATAAACAACAACAAAATAAACTATCACAGCTATGCAGATGACACACAAATATATATCACAATGTCACCAGGAGACCGAGGCCCTGTACAGGCTCTTGGTAAATGCATTGAGGAAATCAATGACTGGTTGTGCCACAATTTTCTCCAGCTAAACAAAAACAAAACTGAGGTAATAGTCTTTGGAGCCAAAGAAAAATGATTACAGGTCACCAGAGAACTTCAATCTATACATCTAAAAACCACAAACCAGGCGAGAAATTTGGGTGTAGTGATGGATGCAGACCTAAACTTAGAAAAACACATTAAGACAATAACAAAGTCAGCTTACTATCACCTCAAGAATATATCAAGGATAAAAGATCTGATGTCTCAACAGGACCTGGAAAAACTAGTCCATGCATTCATCTTTAGTAGGCTTGATTACTGTAACAGCATCTTTACAGGTCTACCTAAAAAATCAGTCAGACAACTACAGCTCATTCAGAACTCTGCTGCTCGAGTCCTCACTAAGACCAAAAAAGTGGACCACATCAGTCCAGCTCTGAGGTCCTTACACTGGCTGCCTGTCCGTCAGAGGATAGACTTTAAACTTCTGATGCTGGCCTATAAAGCTCTGAATGGTTTAGGACCAAAATACATCAATGACCTCCTGACCCAGTATGAACCTTCCAGATCCCTCAGGTCATCTGGATCCGGTCTTTTATCAGTTCCCAGAGTCAGAACCAGACACGGAGAAGCTGCATTCAGCTTTTATGCTCCTTATATCTGGAACAAACTCCCAGAAAGCCTCAGATCAGCTGAAACACTCAGTTTATTTAAATCCAGGTTGAAGACTCACCTGTTCTCAGCTGCATTTGAATAAAGCACCAAATCCACACTTTAAGCTTAAATTTCAAAACTTACATTTAACTACTGATTTTATCTACTGTTCTGATTTTATCTGTTTTGATTTTATATACTGTTTTGTTTGTTTGTTTGTTTGTTTGTTAATTAGTTAGTTAGTTTATTTGCTTGTTTTAATCAATTTTAAATCATGCTTTTTATTTGTTCTTGTTTCTAATGTCTCTGTAAAGCACTTTGAATCACCTTGTTGTTGAATTGTGCTATACAAATAAACTTGCCTTGCCTTGCCTTGCCTAACCTATCCCCACAAGTCTCCCCCCACAATCTCATTTTTCTAGTCACTCAGAAAATAGGTCAATCCGTAAAATTTAAGTTGTATCTAGGTTGGACAGTCAAAAACTTTGTTTAAAAATAGATAATTTACGATTATATAGTGGCTGAACCCAGTAAAAATTAAATTGCTAGATAATTTGAAATTTTCTGACTGGAAAGAAGACTTGATTATATCAAACACATAACAGTAACGTCCATGCAATGTGAATTCTTAAACACTGAAAAACTACTGCTGTGTGATTTCTATTCCGACTGTTGGAGTTACCTGTTTGGGTGCAGAGGAAGCCCTCACAGAGAGGAACACTGTCACAAGTGTAGCGGGCTGGAACATTACAGGCCTCCTCCTCCCTGGCATGGGAATTGCACTGTTCCCCTCCAAACTGAGAAGGCTGCTCCACTTTGGCATAGCGATACTGTGATGTTGCGGGTCACAGAAACACAAGAGATTTTGCCAGTATCCAATAACGGTGGCCTGAAAACTGCTCCCGGGGAGCTATCAGCTGAAATCACATTAGCAGGCTCTTTCCACTTTGTCATGTCAAGGTTATTAATCCCTTTACTTGTAAAGTGGATAAAATAGAGCACTGAAGTATATCAGCTGAGTCCTTCACCAGACACTGAGCTCTCAGCTTTCACAAAAACAGGTCACAAGTGTCAAAATGTAGAATGCTCCAGATTTAGCTCTCAATCCTAGCCCCATAGGAATGATTCATCCAGTCTAAACTACGCTAAATTAAGCTAATCTGTGGAAATGTAACATTTGATTTAAGAAGTTTATCTGGCTAGTAATTCTGTGGGTTAGTTAAACTAAAAATAGTATTGCTTGATTTCTGAGTTTGAGATGAAAGATTTTGTTTCAACTTTTGATATTTTAGGAAACATATTTTATTTGCCTTTTGCCAAAAATTCCCATTGAAACAATGCTAAGTTAGTTGCTAATTTAGCATTTTTATATTTAGCATAATTTAGCAGATTTATTTTTAAAATATATAGGTCTTCTAGGCAAATTCTACATTTGGACTAAACCAGGCAAGCCGTTTCCACTGTAGATGATCTACTATTAGCCGACTGCTGCCTGAAGCTTCATGGTTCAGACTTGATAATAGTACGCTCTGCTCATCTACTTTCAAACAAATTCTTTTAAATAGTCTTTAATACCTCTTTTTGTTTGCCCTATCTCTAAAGCAGTCTACAGTATAACCAATGACCAACCACTGTTGGGGGTAAATTCACATGAGGCTGAATCACAGGCTGTTCCACATTCTTGGACTAACAATGACTGTATTTTTTTCTAATTTTTTATTAAAGCATTGCATTCAGACTAAAGTTCTGCTTGTATTTGTCCACTGGTCAGCTGCTCTGTGAGGCAGCACACGCTTAGCTTATGCATAGCTGCATGAATCAGATTGTCTGATGAGATCCAGTCATATTTCTGCAGATTTCACTGTATGTTCTTGTTGATTTAACTAACATCTCATAGCCATTATACTTACTTTCTTCTTTTGACAGACGTCACAACGTGACCATGCGCTCCACTCTGACAAAATGCAATCCACTGGGTGAATTACCACTGGGTCACCCACTGACCGGGCTTGACGACTGCTAGGGTCTTCATTGCTTCCTGTGGCCACTGCAAAGTTACTGTTACATGCAGATTAAAAATCACATCAAAACAAATAGAGCAATGCGGCACTGGGAGCAAAGGTCATGTGCTTTTTTCAAAAGCATCTGATCAAAATATAATAGCTTGTGAAAGGAACACAGATTTAAGTGTCAAATGAGGTGCTTCTAAACTTCCTAGTTTGTCAGCTGGTCTTTGACAGATAAATAGTTACAACAATTAATTCCTGTGGAACCTACTCAGCAAATGAAAAATAAGCTTATCAATTCATTGCAGTTAAAAAAAATAAATCTCCTACCTTAGCAGCACCAAACTCAAAGTAACGTGGAGTAGACAACTGTGCAAATTGATTGCACTGCTCTGTATCACCACAGAAAGCATGTGTGTTGTGACTGACTGTGAATGAGGAGAAGACACTCTGCTCTCTATGTAAACAAAGCCTGATCAATAATGGACTGTATATGAACTGCTGCCATTAAAGTCAGATGTGGAGCTGGAGTCAGAATACTGCAGGCATTCAGGGCCACAAAGCCAATGTTATGGTGTTGTCTGTGTGGCTGGGACACATACCTCAAGTTTACTTAAACATTATAGAATTTGCAGAGCTTGCAGGTTTGGTCAGCCCAAATTATATGGATGTATTTTTAGTTTTCATAAACCTTAGTCTGTATAATCTGTAGGAATCAATGAATCTGGATGCCTATAAAGTATTTCCATTAAAATATGCCAGTGGTGAAATATCAAGAGTTTGTAATGAAGAAAATTCCAGCAAAGTCATTTGAATCATGTTTCCCTACGTGTGACCTTTAAGCTTTATTTATCTTGACTGGTTTGCGGGATTTCACAGAATGACACAACCACAGGAGTCAGCTGTACTTAGTGAAAAGCAATGAAAGTAAAGAAACTGCCATTACTCACACTGAGTGTGCAACGGCTGCTTTGTCATGTTATACATTCAAAATTTAGGCTTCTGCTTTGTAAAGATAGTAGTGGTAGAAGCTAAGTCACATGCAGACATTTAAGTACAGTAGTAAAGTATATACACTCCTGTGCAAAAGTCTTGAGCCACCCCTAATTTCTTTCTATTTTGTTTTGAAGGAGCCAGACTTTGTTGTAATGTTTTAAAGTGGTCTTGAGCGATAGTTCTCCAGGCTTTCCAAAGGTCTTTCAAAGTTCTTCTTTCTCCTCATTTTCAGTCCAGTCCATGTTTCTGGCCATTTTTCCAGGAATGTTTTCTGTTTGTTTGTTGAGCCACTAACACTGACCTATTACTCATTCAAACTGGGCTAGAATCACAAAACCTAGCAAATTAAATTGTGTCTTTAGACATTTTCTTACATTGGTTACTTTTCCACTTATTTCCAGTCCTGTCTATGTACCTGATCATTTTCACATGAGTGGCTTTGTTGTCGTTGTTGTTAAACCACTTAAGACTGACCTATGGATATTTCAATGCATTTAAATGATATTTTGTTCCAATTTCTTTAGTTGCATCTATGAAAAATGCCAAAGTACAGTTTTACAGACATACTTTTGCACCAATAAGGAGCAGCAAAAAATGGCACATCTTAGCTTAGCATGGTGTGCAGTGTGTTATTCAAACATCTGAGGAAACTGGACAAATAGAAGACAGAAGAAAGTGACGAACAGTATCTGAAAGTCACGCTGGGGGAAAAATCCCAGAAAGACCCGACACATGTCCTGAAAGACGCATCTGAATCTTCAGCTGATCTATTCACTGTTCATTGAATTTTAATTAGAAATGGCCTCAGTGGGAGGGTGGCTATCAGGAAGCCGTTATTAACGAAGGGAAACAAGGAGAAAAAACTCGGGTACACCAAACTGCACAATAGCAATTTTTTGATTTGTCACTAAAACAGTCACCACTTTTCGAAAACCAGATAATGAGTTTTTTGCAGATTCAGCAAAATGTTTCCCCCTCTAAAATACTTGCTTAAATATGGATGAATCTGTAAAAATGGAGATGTAATTTTTCATACACATACACACACACTAAAAAAAAAAAAAGCAAAGGCAATGGTGGGAATCACATGGTATTTTATTTGTGACTGAACAGTGGCATGGGTACAGTGTATGGGGGAAGTCATAGACGTACAAAAGTCCTTTTTTTTTCCTTTTTCATGACAATTCTTAATTCCATAAATAAAATTTACAAAATATTTTGGGACTATTTCTCATTTTTCTTACACAAGCAGGGGTACAGTTACCATTTGTTTTTGTAAGTCTAGCAGTTAATAGTGATATCTCTATTGTTCATATTATATAAAGTTGCCTGTCTTTTCAACCGTCTTACTTCAGTGGAGCAGACCTACAGTATGCCTAAGTGCTTTGTCACAACAATGACCTGCTTACTGTATACACCGACAAATGAAAAAGAAAACGATAAAAGACGATAAAAAGAAACGCGATAAGGCATTGAAACGCTATCGACCGTCTCCGAGCTTGGCGTGATCGAGCCACGTCAGTGCAGGATGAGTTGATTCTGCTCGCCTATTAAACCAGAGATACGGTTAGATGACAGGCAAAGTGTAAACAACGTGACCTCAGTTGGAAATGTCAAATATCTAAAAAGCAAAGCGTCCTATCACTACAACAAAAAAGAAAAAGCGGTTGTGGTTCCGGCCCCGTCGCTCGTGTCATATTTCAAGTTCAAAATGAGCAAAAACTGGGTCTAGTAGTTTTTTTAAATTTTCTTTTTAATGACAATGTAACACAGATTCACAGTTCATTTCTCACTAACTGAACAGAAGACAGTTTTTGAAATTTAAAAAAAGAAAAGAAAAAGGTGAAACAAATGTCCAGATGTCAAAAAAAAAAAAAAAGAAAACAAAGAAGAAGGAGGTGCTGGTAGGGCATTGTTTGAGAGAAACACAGGTAGTTGGCATCCAAGAGGCAGAGAGCTATCTTATGGCACAGAGGCTCGGGTGTGGGGGACTGGGAAGATTCTTATTTACAAAATAGATGTTTGGCAAATCTTGATTTCCATGCTGATGCCTCAGAGTCATGTGGATATCTGCAGTGACTCAGCGTCATCAACCGAGAATTCACAGCTTATAAAATAAAAACAAAAATGAAATAACCTTTCTTTTTTTAAAAATTTGTTGCAGGCCTAGAAGGAAGCTGCGGAGATCAGCTCTGCTCACAGCCGAGTCCGCTGAACCCATGTTAGGTCTGTTCATGCAAATGGCTGAGTCGGTGGAGCGACGCTATGAGAACATTTGGCAAATCTTCCTGCTGTGCACAGTGTTTGCTGGTGGCAGCTGACGAACTTGAAGGTCAACCGCATCCAGTAGGACACTGCTCCTCTCTCTTTTCCAAAAAATAATTTGCATCATCAGTGTAACCATGTTGTTTTTTTCTTTTGTCTTTTACATCATTGCAGATATAAACTCATTAATCCAGAACAGGAGGACGCAATCACCTCCTGTTGTCAGTTTCGGTCAAAGATAAAAGGTCACTTCCTGGTTGAAAGGTCAATTGATTGGACGATGAAGCCAAAGTCTGGAGTACAGTACAGTACAGTAAGCGGCCTCTGGAGGAAAGCAGATCCTAGGATAGCCAGCTATTAAATAACTGCCAAAATATCCTTTAAAGGTTGAAAAAAAAACAGCAGTTTGTGTTTCAGGCTGTGAGATGCTGCTGCTCACAGTCGCTCATCTCTCTTTTCTTCTTTTTCTCGTGAGCTCATGTTTCGGCCTTTAGAGCTTCCATCACCCTAAAAGACAAACAGCAATAATTTCAAAATCACTTAGCGGCACTAGTGCTGTTACAACTTTCGTCACAAGGTGGCAACATTGTGCCTTCCTTATTTCTGTGACGAAGCAGAGAGCTGGAGGACAGAAACAGAATTTAAACCAAGGCCCTTTCTCAACTGGCCACTCATTCACATGGAAAAAGGAGATATACTGACAGGTGAAAATACAGGGATAATAAAAAGAGACAGAGAGAGGGAAGAGCAGGATGAGAGGAGCTGGGGAGAGAGGACCCAAATGCAACAATGTGAAGACAGCTGATATTTAACTGAGAAAATCAGAGAAAGAAGGAAACCATGAAATACCAACTCACTGTCTGATGTTCTCTAGCTGTCTTCCTGTGGACATGTCTGATCCTGTGGAGGATCAGCAGCTTCGCTGGGCACAACGGCAGAGCCCTGAGAGAGAAAACACAATAAAATTTCTCCTTTAGACGTGACGTGTTTGTCAAGATCAGGCGATCCTCAGCTTGTTAAACCTCCTGCATTTCCCCGAAAAACAGGAAAACATTTAGGAAAGTGACATCGAGTTTAATTACCTTGAAATTTTGCCTTATTATACATGATCTAATCAAAGCACTTAAATCATTTTTGACCTTTCGTGTTTAATTGACTTGGCATTTTTCTAGAAAAAAGGTTAAACTCTCATCGAATTTGGCCATAATAATCACGACATTCTAATCTGCGTAATTACATGTTACATAATTGAGAATAGGTCACCCATGTGGCAGTAATGGATTGTAGCATCATGCTAGTCAGCTGTTCTATGAAAAATCTATGAATCTAAATGACTGACATGACCCCCAGAGGGGCCGTCCTCACCGATTGTTCCTCCTTAGCGTTGCTGGAGTTGCCCTCAGGGTCAACAGGGGAGTGATCTGTGGGTGGGTCACTGCCTTGGGAAGGGGGGCAGTCTGAAGATGAGCTCTGCTGTGGGGCTGGAGTGGATGCTAAGGAAAAGAACATAATCATGAAGATGAAAGAAAAATATTCACAGAACACAGTAAAAGGACTTATAGATGGATTTTGTGCTAATCTGCTCTGTCAGTATTCTGGCATCGTGGCTGGTAGCATGGATGTGCTTATAGGGAAGCAGTAAGTTTAAAACTATGACCTTTATTGCTTGTCATCACCTATCCTTTTTATCTAATGTACTTGACATTCTATAAAACTTAGGACAACCCTCTTCATTTTCTTAAGGTTAACAGAGTTTTTCGGTTAAAGCTGTAAAGACACAAGGCAAAATGTACAGACATGCTAGTAGTTTTGTGACATTATGTAGGCTATATAAAACTGAGGTGAATGCTAATGTCTGCATGCTAACATATTAGCTTTTTGATTTTTAGCAGGTGTACAGCAATGTTAGTGTGCTAACATTTGTTCAGTAGCCCAGTTGCTAATTGCTTATTAATTAGCTAATTAAGTAGCTAATTGCTAATTAACTTGGGTGTTGATTTGTACCACAGTGAATATAAAACATGTACAAGTATTTTGTAAATTTTGGTCATACTATGTTACAAAATGTACAATTATATGTGGTATTTTCATTGATTAATGACTTAGCATTCTTAGCTAATGTTAGCCAAGTCGTTGCAGCCAGTTTTTTTTAAAAATTACATGTATTAAAACTATATGCATATAACATATATGCATGTAACTTATTTTAAGGTAGTACATATAATTGTTACAATAATATAAGTAATTTAGAAAATACTTCTATTCTCTATGGAGGAATATCTGCACAGAACTAAATCAAACATTTGTAAGCCCACTGTTGTCCAAAGTGTTGACCTTTTTCAAAAGGGGATCGAGAAGATGAAAAAAATGCATTGAGCTAGTCATATAAAGTGGCACAGCTGCCGGTTTGAGTAATTATGTAGAAGGTAAATAATATAAAACACTTACGAGACTCAGTAGACGGTGAAGTCGATGTACCTGGGCTCAGAGTCATCCTAGAGAGATCAAGGTCGCTACAGCTCCCTTCTTCTTCCTGGGTCGTAGCAGCTGGAGGTGGCAGGAGCTGACTGCAGACCAGTGTGTCCGGTACACTCATGAGGCCTGGGGTGCCGCACCTGCTCACCCCTGCTGATACAGCACCAGGTTCTACTGATACAGCTGCTCCCGATGTAGAAGGACCCTCACCTGCATCTGAGTCGAGGCCTTCTTTACCCAGGCTGAGCTGCTTTTGGAGCAGGGTGGGGTCGGCCGTATGCTGGGGGCTGGTGATGGCTGAGGATGGGGCTGATAGGTCGCAGGCCTGGGGGCACATTGTGGTTATGGGTACTAAGCCCTGGAGCATGGCGGCCGGGATGGCGTGGCCCCCCACGCCCACTGTCTGGGCCGGCATGTAGGCTGCCATAGCTGCCCACTGCTGCTGTGTAGCAGGGAAAATGTTGGCCTGGCTCCAGATGACCGGCTGACCACTGGGGAGGACCTGAGCCACCTGCAGAGGTGCCTGCACAGGGAAGGCCAGAGTCTGAGCCTGGGCAGGAAATGGCTGCTGAGCCCACTGTGCTGCCTGCACAGGGCCCATGGTCATATAACCTGAAACAGGAACAAGAGTGACAGAGAAAAGAAAAGGAAACGATTAAAGGTCTCCGTGGTTACCAATTTAGTGCACATTATTAAAATGACAGATACTAATCTATAAATACTTCCAATCTTTAAAAATGAGCTATTTAACTCTGAACATAAGAGCAAAAGAGATGCACTTGAGGAGATCATTCTTTTTACAGTCTTAGATTCACAGGGACTTTTCTTGTCGACCTCATTTTGGCACTATAATCTTTCCAAATCATATTTTTGTCACATTTATGCTATTATTTGTGATAGTACAGTCACAAACTTGTTTGAAAATGGTTTGCTGCTGTAGTGCTCCAAGTCATCAGAATGACTTAAATTTAATTTTTCCTTCTTACTCTTTAAATCTTACTGTGAATGAAACCAAGTCAAAATCGGACAGATGGCTGGCTATAAATGTATATTAGAGAACATACAGAGGTACAATCAATGTACAATCCAGTTGGAAACCAGTGCTGCACATGTAGTATAAATAAGAACTACAACAATGTTCCTGCATGAGGCCTGCTGACTTCATATTATAAGCGCTGTTATCTTAGACAGACACACTGTGAAAAGAATGATTGTGAAGGTTGTTGTTTCTTGCATCTAAAAGGATGTTGCTCTTCAGCGAGCTGCTGGTTAAATGATACATCTTTTTTTTCTTCAGTTTTATACAATGTCAGTTGTTTCAGTAAAGTATGCAAAATCACTGTAGTGGTCCTTCAAGTAACACCACTTTGCTGTATCTCACCACAGGTTTACAGCCTAATTAAACTGCATCTCTGTGTGCGGTCCTTAAAGTCGCTCACTGCTAAATCTTGGCAAGATTTTTCATGAACATCAAAGAGCCACGTCGCCACCGGCGTTCTTTATTTTTTCTCGCATTGTGGAAAACGATGAAGCGTTTCAGCCTGGGTATGGATACCTGATGGCACAGAGGTGGGGCTGAAGGGGGCGTACAGCTCAGCAGGAGTGTGTTGCTGCTGGCGGCTGCTCCTGCTAGGGTCCAGTGTGTTGGCAGGTGATGGGGGCATCTGGGAGGAAATGCATACACACACACACACACGCACAGATGTCACCGTGCTATCAAAGTCACCTAAAAGTCACAATATCTTTGGCTGCAGTGTCTGCCACATATTCAGGTCATTTAGATCTCAGTAAATAACCTAATGAAATTAAATGACATTACATGTTGGAGCTAAAAAAAAAGAAAGAGGGTTTGTGTTATAGTACTCACCGAAGGAGGAGTTGACATGTCGCCGAAAAGATCAAAGTGGTTGATATTCTGTCAGTCGAACCGAGGAATGAGGGAGAGAGAAAGACAAAGGCCAGTGATACATCACGCAAATGAGACTTGCACAACCATGAAGCCTTAAATTCATCTCCGGATAGGGTACGGTGGTTGCATGGGTGGGTAGGTGCGGGGAAGTGAATGTTACTCACAAAGGCAGTTTGTGCCGCGGATGGCAAGAAACAACTGTCCCCTCGATTCATTATCAGAAAATGGATCTAAAATGAATCTTTCGTAGCTCGCTATAATTGAGTGGGTAAAAGGCTATTCAGCCCTGTAAAGCAGACTCTGATTAGATATTCTTATGTGCGCCAATCAAGAGCCCCCCCACTCCCACCCCTCCCATGAGAGCTCGGGGTGCTTTATCATGCTGATTTCCCTCTGTGAGCACATACACGGGGGGACTGTGTTTATATCATCAAATGAATGAAGGAAGAAGCTCCTGGAACCACCCGACCGAGGCAATGAGGCCACCTCACCCTATAGGCAGATGTGACCCCTGCTCTAGTCCCCTCTGTCCTCCACTCACACTACTTAAAGGAGAGGAGACCTAGCTATGGGAGAGACTATGAGATGGCTAGGTTGCGTGAAATGTCTCTGAGGGGAGGGGGGGCCATGCACAAGCAGACAATGATTCACAAAAACACACAGGATTTACATGCTGTAAAAGAAACAGACAAACACACAAACACAACGTGGTCAAACTAAAGAAAGGAAAAGGGGGAGGAATCACAGCAATCCACGTTGCTGCCGACAGGGCGTTTATGTCCTCCTCCGATAAGCTGGGACATAACCGATTGTAACTGCATTTCGAAACCATCGAGGGGGATAGAATGAGTCAGAATTTGGAGCGAGATAAACACTGTACACAGAGATCTCTGCCCGCCGGCACCGACACACATCAGGGGAGCTCGAGGCTCTCAGAAAGCTCCAACTGAATGAACAGACAAGCAGTAACACTTAGAGATATGGAAGCGCTGCTACTTAATATACTGGCATGGGCTGTTCAGGTGAGATAGCAACAGGGGCTGGGACAGTTTATCTGTCTGATAGGCTGAGCAACAAGCACAAAAACAGCGAGGAGAAGGAGAAGAAGAGCACTTTGACGCAGCTGTTTTCAGAGGTTACATGGAGGTTCTTACTGGGTTAATGCTTGACAAAATTGGTTTGAATAAATGTTTTTTATCCTTTACAAGCGACTTGAGAGATGTAACAGCGTAGTCACTGCATGGCGGTGAAGAACTCATAAAGCCTAGCAAGATGAGATGAAATATATTTTCAGTTAGATGACATGGCAGGGGGATGGGGTCAAAAGTGCATTTCTTTTTATGCTGTTCTCTGGTCAGATGCTATTTGTTAAAGTAAAGCTTTTATGAGTGTTTGGCGGCCTTGGATAGTATGTAACTGCAACTACACCTCATGCAGCTCAACCCGACACCCACCCCCACCTACAAACCTCTCGTCCTCGACCTCTGAGGAAGATGAAGCAGCCACTCCTTTGTTTATCTAATCAGCCCCCTGCACCAGTCAGTTGGGACCAGCAAACAGATTCTTTGTCTTGACATGAATCAGATTGTGCAAAGATTCAGATTTTGGCTATGAGACCCGTCCTCTAACGTTGTGTGAAATTGCTGACATGCATGCTTTTGGTTGACAAATCAATTAGTTTCGATTCTTTAAGCATGCTTATCATGATCAGTAGCTTTGTTGTCACAGAAAAAAAACAGACGCAGACACACACATACACCCCTGTGTGACTCGTCCTTGTCTCGAGAAATTTGTTTTTAAAAGCCTGTCGGCTGTAATTCATAACTGAAACCATTAGATAACAGCAGATTAAATTACTAGAAATGGATGGTGGCTTAAGGCACTTCCTACAAGAGCATCTTAAAGAGAGGTTTGCAAGTAGAAAAATAGGAAAAGTAAATAATAATTCGAAAAAAACAAAACACCTACAGTCATGAAATGGCGTTTTGGGACATCATAGATCCCTTCCTTCTGCTGACTGGTTGGGACCTGCATTGGATTGGAGGTCGAGTCAAACGTAAGTCACATTCAACACCTTTTTTTTTCTTGGCTGAGTATTTAAGAACAAGAACTTACAAGAGCTGAAACATGTCGGAATCAATTTCTATCTGGGCCATTTATTTAGATGCGTTTTCATCGTTTAGCGCAATAGGATTATGCAGATTTTAAAGTTGCGGCACCAAATCAATTCTACTTAAATCAATATCGATTGCAAACAGTGCCTGAGAAAGGTGTGTGCTGGGCTCGTGAGTATTTGTTAATCAGCAACAGCACATCTCAACTAGTTTATCTGGCTATATATAAAGAAAAAAACCTCCTGAGCTCTGGCCTGTTCTGTTTATTTCGTTCACAATTATCCAAACTATCTGTTGCTCTTAAACTCATCTGTCACACCCCCCACTCCTCCACGCTCCTTCGACTGGTTAACTTTGGTTACGTTTTTTCCCCGAGTCTATTGATCTTGTTTCACTCTGAGATCAAATGGCATGGCAAGTGATTAATCTCTCACTCTCTCTGCATCTTTCATCTTCAGAAGAAGGCAAGATACAGAGAGGCAAAAAGAGGAGGAGGAAGAGAAGAGAGGGCGAAAGAGAAGGGGGGCTGGGGAATTGGATTAAACCATACGCCAGCTCCCTGGCACACACGTAGGAAAATATTTAGTATACACATCCAGAAATGCATACACTATTATATATTGTACATATATTTATTAGTTTCAGGTTGGCCATTCTTGTATTTTGCTCGTTTGTGTTGTTGTGTTTGCACATCTCTGTTGCTTGTGGGGCTCGCACACAAGAATTTCACTCGCATGTGCTGTGCCAGTGTGCCTGCACATGTGATGTGACAATAAAAAGTGATTTGATTTGATTTGATTTGATTTGGAGTCCTAGTTGGAGCTTCAAATGGTCTAAAACCAAAAGGTCATCGTATTGGATATATAAAAGCAGAATGTTATACAGGCTGTGGGTGAACTATTCAGACTAAACAACTGACCTTGACTCTGACATCATTTTTTTTAACGTAAAGTTGATGCCTTTTCAATGCCAGCATCTTTAAAGTTACAGCCCTCGAGATTTTCAACATTATTCATCATCTTTATGACACTTTTCAGCATTAGCCTTTACCATTTAGTAGATATCATTGTTTGCAAGGTAATCATCTTTAATATGATCTGCTGGTGCTCATCGTGTAATGATATTCAGTATGAACGTTTTTTTTTGTTTGCATGGAATTTTACTACAGAATTTCCTCGTCAGGAACATTAGCTTGATGTACTTATGAAAGTTTGGCATTTTTTAAATTCTTTAAGATGTGCTACGAAGTTATAATATTAGTACTGTTTGTATTATCTATCACAGGGTATGAAGAGGGAAGCAGAATGGGGGGCAATGTTTGTCTTTGTACCTGATAAACGCTCTCCTCTGACTGGGGGCCATGGAGGGGTTCGTGTCCAGCCTCAAACACTATGTACTAAAGAACAGAAGTAGTGGGCAAGGCGTATAGGTGCAGATAATAATGAGATGGAAGAGAGAGAGCAGAGAGAGACAGATTGGTATATAAAACAGAAAGACAGAGGTAGTGAAACATGACAAGAATACATGAAAGCACACAGGAGTGAGGATGGCGTCAAGTGGGAAATGAAATGAGATAGGAATATGAAGTGTATAAAAATAGGGCATGGGAAAAAGGAATGGGGAAGATGAAAGGAGGGAGAAAAAAAGAGTGAGGTGTGAGGAAAGAGCACAAGTATAACAGGTCAGGCAATAGTTCAAGGCAGTGTAGAGGTTTTAGCTTGAGGTCTTACTTCAACCTCAGAAATGCTCCACCTCTTCCAGAGAAAACAGACCTACTGGTCTGAATGTCCTTTAATGAAGTCTTAAAATCTGTCATTAATTCCTTTAACGTTTAAGAAGTGTTTCACATCTTGGGACATGTGCTTAGTCATCTTGCGTGTAGAGTAAGATGAGAGAACTGCAACTTTATAACACTGGCAATTGTAAATACTTAGCTGAAGCCAGCTAATTAGCTTATCATATAGACCAGAAAAGAGCTAGCCAGGCAACAACCACATTAATTAATGATATAAGTTATATAGTATGTATTATATCAATTACTGAATTATAAAAAAAAATCTAGGATGTTTTTTTGGTTGACAGCACCTGAAGAAAGTTAGCACAGTTAGCGAAGAGGAAAAATTAGCAAAAATGTCATTTTTACCCTTTGATTTTTCCAAGGAATAAAAACACAAAATTTACTTTTTAAAAGGGAGCTTAAGAGGTGCTAGTAAGCTTAATTTCTTTTCTTTAGACCCAGCCAGGTTGTTAGGCTAGCTATTACTTCTTTATGCTAAGCTAACTGGCATGTAGTTCCATGTTTGGGTACTGTTTTCAGACCATAGGCAGGATAACACAGATTCAGATCCTCTGAAGCTGAGAAGCCAGTGGAAGTGCTCAAAGCCACATTCTATCAGAAGGCCACCAGATGGCTGTGGTTGCAAAAAGACTACAGAGCCTATATTGGCTTCATGTGTGATTTCAAGCCCACAAAATGCTCAAAAGTGATGTTGAACCTACAGGACATGAAACCATTGGTCGTGAGAGAAAAAGCAACTTCAACAAAAGGAACATCAAACCCCAGCTACCAGGTTTTCCTCTTGTAAACAGTAACCCTACAGTGTGACCAAAATGGCCAACAAGTTAAGTCATTAGCTGTTATGCGCCGGCAAAGTCTTTCCTGATGACATTATGGGCTGAGTCGCTCATTTCAGGTCATATTGGTTATACTATGTTTCAGAATGGAGGACTATCAGTATTGTTTTTATTGGCCAATGGCTTACAAGTTTTTTTAGCCAGTGAGCGAGCAGGTTCACAATGAGACCTGCCTCTCTGGTCATATGGTTGTTAGTGGGTTTTTTTTTAAACCAATATCGTGACGGTGAGAGCACCAACCTCGAGGCTTCAAAACTAAGGGCCAGATTAACTAAATGGGTTAAAGTAGCTCATGAGCGCAATGCCGAAATAGCATTTATAGGTGTGCTTAGTTGTTCGGGTGATTTACAAAAGTTGCGCTGCTCTCTAAACCCAGTTAGTTGATTTCAATATCAAGCACAAAAATAAGATGTGCTTTTTTTGGCACTTAGCAATAATTTGCATGTCACAAACATTAATACATCATTTTGTGCACTTGATTTAAATATTTGTGTCCCTATATTTTGCATCTTGAGAACTACATGTGCAACAAGTATAGTTCCCACCTCTTGCACGCAATCTTGTCACTGTGATGTCTTTGTAAATGCCAACAGTACCTTTTGTTTTTACGCCTAAACCCAATTTGTGCTGGCACAACGCATTCGTAAAACTGATCCTAAGACTTTAGGAACCAATGAATGAAGTCATGTTTGCTAAGTCTAGCTTTTACACTGTCTGTGATACAGACATGAGAGTTGCACTGGTCCACTTATCTAACTCTTCGCAAGAAATCAATTAAGCATGTTTCCCCAGATGTCAAACAGTTCCTTCTGGGAGCAGGCTGGAGTTTTGTCAACCAACATCAACATAAATTGAAAGCTGCAAATGGAATGATCATACGTGAAAACATACTTGAAGAGCAAAGAACAGAGGTGAACTGGGAGGTGGTTGGACGTATCACTGAACATAGCATTCAGAGTAAGAGTTAGTGTTGTCTGTATTCAGTGTGAGCAAACACAGAGAAAAAAATGTTGAGCCAAATAAATGCACAGGGCAAAAGGGACGGGAATAACAACCAGTCAAGGGGAGGGGGGCATGTCTTTGGAAGAAATCAGAACATTGACACAGATCAACTGAAAAAATATGGTTTTACAACACTGCACTGGCAAATGGGTGTTGAATGGTTGAACAAAACTGTCCACTAGATGGTCTACTGTGTATTACTGGAATGGTGCAATATTTATGAATCATTAATTCAAGCATGTCAGTGGCTGATATAAATTAAGGATTATTTGTTTATATATTTATTCCAAGCTTAAAAAGTGAAAACAGCTAGAAAGCATCAAAGTCAGCAGTGTTTAGCTCCCGCTCTGAGTGCCTACGGACCTACCTGGTAAACTGGATCATCCACTTCATCTTCCAGGATAGTCTGTGTGTGTGGAACAGAAGGCAGATGACACATTTTGTTTTTCAGTCTCATTAGAGAATAAATTGAGAGAAGATGATAAAAAAAGAACCCCCATCACCACCAGCAACAACAACAAAAAAATACACTCATCGCAGCGTGACATTTCCTGCAAGCAGGCACAATTATAGACTGACAGCACGTTGCTTTTTAATCAAACAGTAATTTGGCACATCACAGACAAAACAACACATATTTCCTAGACGTGACAGTAATAATAATAATAATAATAATGATAAAATCAAACCAGCAAAACCTGTTGCTTTTCCATTGTAGTTAGATGTTCAGAACAGAAATCAATGGTCCAGACAAACACACAAAACAGCATCGCACTTTAAAGGAAGCTACAACGTGTTAAGATATTTGTTGTGTGAATGAATTGCAGGCGGAGTTATAACGTGTGATCTCACCTCCGAATTAGAAATGAAACTGAGTGGAAAACAACAAAAAAAGAAAATGCAAAGACTTCACGCAGGAAATCCTACCTGGTACACTGCCTGCTCACACTGTTTGTCCTTCTGGGCCTTCTTCTCCATCTCCTCCCGCTGTTTTATATCGTAGATGAGTGTGAAGAGGTCACGCAGGTCAATGATGAGAGGCTCCGCCTGGATGAGAGAATTGGAATATGATGGTGAAGGACTGAATTAAGAAAAGGTTAGCAATAGATGGTATATAATCAAAGTATCACCTTTCTCTCTCTCTCTCTCTCTCTCTCTCTCTCTCTCTCTCTATCTATATACATACATACATACATACATACATACATACATACATACATACATACATACATATATGTATACTATAGTACTAATAGTACTCCATCATCCATAACTGACGGACAGGAAGCAGCATGTGAGGCTGGGAAAGAATGTCTCGGACTCCCGGACCATCAGCACCGGCTCCCCTCAGGGCTGTGTTCTTTCTCCTCTGCTCTTCTCCCTGTACACTAACTACTGCACCTCCACCCACCAGTCTGTCAAGCTAATCAAGTTTGCAGATGACACCACCGTTATTGGACTCATCTCGGACGGGGTGAGTCTGCCTACAGCAGGGAGGTTGAACGTCTGGTGTCCTGGTGCAGCCGCAACAACCTGGTGCTGAATGCCCAGAAGACAGTGGAGATTGTTGTGGACTTCAGGAAGCACACAGCTCCACTCCCCCCCATCATCCTGACTGACACCCTCATCACCTCTGTGGACTCATTCCGCTTCCTGGGTACCACCATCACCCAGGACCTGAAGTGGGAGCCCACCATCACCTCTGTCATAAAGAAAGCCCAGCAGAGGATGTACTTCCTGAGGCAGCTGAAGAAATTCAACCTGCCAACATGGACGATGATGCAATTCTACACTGCAATCATCGAGTCCATCCTCACCTCCTCCATCACCGTGTGGTACATTGGAGCCACTATCAGGGACAAACAGAAACTGTACGCCCTGCTGAGAAGGTGATTGGCTGCACACTCCCATCTCTGCAGCACCTGTACACCTCCAGGACACTGGGGCGTGCAGCTCGGATCACAGCTGACCCTTCTCACCCTGGACACAGTCTATTTGACCTGCTCCCCTCAGGCAGGAGGCTCCGGTCCATTCTCACCAGAACCTCTCGCCATAAGAACAGTTTCTTCCCCTCTGCTGTTGGACTCATGAACAATAACCATATGACTGTTCCCACCACTAACACATGACCCTACTCATGTATATATCTATCTACTTAGCACTTTTAATTTCTAATTTTTATATTTATTTAAGCGTTATCTGACAGTATGTTTGCACTAAGTACCGCAGCAATTTCCTAATGTTGTAAACCTGCTCAACATTTGGCAATAAAACCCTTTCTGATTCTGATAACTAGAAGAATAGTTTTACTTAAAATATGAAATACACTGTTCATAATATGAGAACTTAAACAGAGTTGTAGGCAAGTTAATCAACTAACATGTCAGAGTCAAAGTCAAACTTATTCTCTTTTCTGCCAAATGTAAAGAATATGACTGAGAATTAAAATATTCGTGGGGAAAAGTACTCACAGACTGCGCGGTCTTGATGGCCACAAACCTGTGGTGGCCCTCCTTCCCACAGACATAGCCAAAGGCGCGATGGTCCCGGGTGTCCTTGGCAATGTAGCTGATCTCATGGACTGAGTGGTGATGAAGGAGCACCTTGATGGCAAAAAATATGAAAGTGTTAGCTAAAACTAAACAAAAAAAGGTCTTCTGTTTCACGTGTCCTATTTGTCTTCTTCTACTTTAAGATGCAGAAATGAAAACCTGATGTATGATTTAAAATCCTCCCTTAAAAAAAAAGACCACAGTACTGTAAACTGTGCTGGGAGACAAAGTAGGTCAAAGCTACTTAAAACATCTTTGCATATTGTTGAGCCAAATGCAACACAACACAGAGTGTGCTTCAAAGAGTGCTCTCATCTCTGCATATAACTTTATGGATAATGTAGCTACAGAACTAGCATTCATTAAAGATATAAACCAGTGGCATGATTTTAGCTTTGTGCTGTTTTGTGATATCAGCAAGACTCGAGTTGCCGTTCGACGAAAAAACACCAAATTAGCAAGCAAGAGATATTAGCAGTTGCAAAACTATACTTTGGGTTGTAAGTATATAGGAGTAACTCAGCTCTTCACACCCATCTGCTTCCTCTTCTCTTAGAAGATATGTGCTTAGACACCAGGAAGGAGCGTTTGTTTGAATATTAGCCGATATTCGGCGCCATGTGTGTCGGCGCCGGTAATGCCTCAGATTAATGTAAAATACAAAACTAATACGACTCGGGCACTCAATTCAGTGGCAAATCACATCAGCTTTACATGAAGCATTTCCATCTAAATGCTCGCTGACGCAGCCTGTGCTCTAGCGATCCCCATTTCCACCTAAATAAGTCAAGAGGGGTATTAAGTGTGGAGTGTTATTTACTGCCAGTAATCAGTAAATAAAAAGAGGAGCATTAGGGGGCATGATTTCCGAGCAACAAATGAGCATGTCAAAAAGCTGGTGAGCTGCGCGGGTCGTGGCAGGAGGCTTAATGCTCTTTTTCATTAGAGGCGAAAGACGTACTACTATCACCACCAGTCACATTGAAAAGAGATATTATCAAAAAGATGAGGGGCTTTTTTGTTTGGTGGGGTGAGGAGTAGGCTGTTGGTGGTCGGGCGGGAGATGGCAGCCACGGGACAAGCGCTGTTGCATAATTATCAGTTTAGCTCTAATGACAGCTGAGGTGGAGCCGGCGGTGTAATTAGCATTAGCGGCAATGATCATTAAGGGGTGGAACTGAGTGCTAATTATCGGTTAGCGCTGATGAGCAGAGTGGGCCTATCTAGCCAACACTACGCCGCGGGACGGGGGAGAAGCGAGCCCCTTGATCATCCTGTAATGGAACAGCAGGCCTCTGAGTCTGCCGGGTGGGGGTGGAAGCCAGGATGCAGGCGGAAACAGTCCATTTCATATCATCGCCATAAGACTGCTCACTGCACTATCATTAGCACACAGACAGGGCCTGAGTGATCTTAAGTAGGTCCTGCAGCACTCTCCTAATCGCACTGGAGTAAACCACTTGGCTTTGGGTTGTATAGCAAATGCAAGGCCCACAATCCAGTGCTGTCAAGTTTAACTTTTAGGGGCTAAAGGGCAAACTGTCCTGTATGAATCATGCTATTTCGTGATTTCTGTTGACATTTGGAGAAGAGATTGAAATATGGTCAACGCATTGAAAGATGTGTTACAGGTAATGCAGCTGCAAGAATATGTCAACTGTGGGAGTCAGGCTTATAAGATGGCAGCCCGAGCAGCCGTTGTGAACTGAGCCGTACGAGCGTCTGCCCTCTGGATGTCCTGCATTGTAGGTTCACGGTACAGCAGCTGGCACAGAGGTTGGCAGTGCAGCCCTGCCAAACCGGGCCTATTCGCTAATGTGATACTCACCCCTGATCTTTCACAGTAAATCTTGATCCCGCCGAAAGAGACCGTCAAGAAGACTCTCTGCTTGTGCTCCCCTTTGGAACGTGCCGAGGAAGCCATTCCCTGCAGGAGATTAAAGGGAACGACATGAGGAGATAAAAGAAGATGATGAAGCCTTCCTCTATTCCGACTCAGGTGAGTGTGGCAGTGGGAGATGTGGGGTAGAGATTGGGGGCAGGGTGACAGGAGTTACATAAAGTGTGATAGGACAGGATGTTCTTTCATGTGCTCTTTTTTTCTTGAAGCTTCACTCTCAGAGGAATTCACACATCGCCTTGTGCAGCAAGTTATATTATTATTGCCATTTCCCCCTTTAGAACCATTTTTCTCTCCCTTTTTTTGAAGTAAGTGTGCTACACCTCAACGTGGCAATACACAAGTGCTAGCTAACAACAATAAGGTGAGATCTGCTGACAGAATGGATCGCGCCGCTGACCGACGTCAGCTCGCTTCGGGAACTTCACATAGTGCTGACTGAACACCCAATCCAGCCTTTGAAGTATGTTTTTCCCATGGATCTCACCAGCTTCTTTTTCCTCATATTCTCAGCTCTGATAAAGAAAACAATTAAAATTTCCACCGTGTTCCCTTTGATGCGACCTGTGTGCTTGACATGTCTTTCACAGAACAACGCCTGGGAGAAAATAGAAGAGAGGAGAAGAGGAAAGATGAGATAAGGGTAGAAAAAGCTTGCCTTCTGCGCTCAGTATGTCTGGAAAAACTGCATCAATGCTATTCAATTCAATTCAGTTCAGTTTCATTTATATAGCACCAAATCACAATGGCAATCGCAAGGTAAAGACTCTACAATAACACAGAGAAAACCCCAACAATCAGATGGGCCCCTATGAGTAAGCACTTGGCAACAGTGGGAAGGAAAAACTCCCTTTTGACGGAAAGAAAAACTTCAGCAGAACCAGGCTCGGGGCAGGAGAACCATCTGCTACGACTGGTGGGGCATGTGAGGGGGAGGAGAAGTTCTTTGAAAGCCTAGCTGATAACACAACCACAAAGCCTGAATCGCAGTGATCACCTTCGAGCTAGCTTTAAATAACTATACAGTAAAAAGCTGAAGGAATAACAGTACATAAAGGAAGAGGGCGAAGGATAAAGAGCAGAACAAGCAACAGGAGCAGGAAAGAGATAAAGCAAATGAGAAAGAGGCGGGTGGGCAGGAGAGTCAATGGATGTTGTCAATCAGTCATCGGCATCCCCATTTGGCGGATTAGTCCGCACAGCAGTGAACGGCAGCTCAATAGAGACCTGTACCCCCTCTCTATCCCCTGTCCAGATAATAGCAGTTCTGTATCGACTGCTCCATTGACTGTAACTGGCTGGGAGCTGGTGACTACCGGAGTCATATGGAGGGCACTGCAGAAATGTCTGATCAAAGCAGTGAAAAAGTTGCTTTATTAGAAGTACTGTATCATTTGAAAAGGGTATGGGCAATGAGAGGTTTTGCCTTCTGGCTATACTGCTTTTCCAGTGGGGCTTCCCACACATTTAAGCTCTAGGAAAGTCATTGAGAATATGCATTTACAGTTCATCTGCTTATCCTGTAGCCAATTACTGCAGTGATGCTTGCGTGTTGCTTCTTTGCTCAACTGATAAATATCACTTGCCATTCATTTGTCTTATTCCTTTAATGTAAAACCAGAGCCTTTATGATACAGGTTTACATTAAAACGGTCTATTTGCAGTACACCTCAATAGAGTACATCGTCTTTGTCTCTGAGAAGCCAGGTTTTTATTCATCAATTTTGTATAAGACCATTACCAAAGATAAGAATCACATCAGAGGTGTGAATCTTAAAATCATCAGGCAGTTCAAAATGTTTAGTTGCTGCAGTTTCCCCCAAAACAGATCACTGTAATTGCCAAATTCAAAGAAACAGCAACTTTCAGCGCTAAAAACAGACAAGAAGCCAATGAAATGATACCAAAAACTAAACTTCTTCAAACAGAACTCATGGCTCGATAGTGAATCAGTCCCCAAAGACATTAATATTGTCCAAAAATGCCACACTTTGAAGCAAAATAATACTGCATTTCCAGTCTTCTATAAGATTTTCTTTTGTCTCTTTCAAATATCTTATTACCTTATTTCACCCGGTATAGTTATTGTGCATGGGAAGAATTGTAAATAACTCTTCTAATTTGTGGCCATTTTGAATGGCAGGTGAACAGACAGCTGCTGCTGCAAGCTGTCTGCCAGGCTTCAGCTCAGCTAATATACACTGAACTGGACCTCTTAACTGCATTTCTGGTGTTGATGCTTTCTGAGATATTTCTCAATCTAATTATCTGACCAAAAAAGATGGCTCGCTGAAATGTTAAGAGTACTAAGAGCCCATCCGAAGAGTCTTTCTTACACTTTTACTGAGTAAAATTATAATTTTTTTATTGAACCTTATTATCATCAGCAGATACCCAAGTCTGTGTGATGCACATAGATAAGCAAGCTAGCATCAGCTAATAGCCACTACAACTCATGTGATAATAATCACTTTTTCTGGCTGCAAACAAATAAATAAACAAAAAACAACAACAACAGGAGCCACAAAAGCTAAAGCTGTCCACGGTCTAAAAATTCAAAACAAAGCTGAAAAATAAAATAGACCTGATTTAAGCATCTGATTATAATGATAGACATGATTTACTCTGTACTCTGTCTTTATTACTATGTCTTTTACATGAAATTAAATTGACAAACCTAAACAGAGGCAACATTTTCACCAATCTGTCTATCCAACATGTGCAGGCTCAGTCACTTAGAGGAGAGAAGCTCATGAAAGGTGACTTAATAGAGGTAATTCCTTTTAAGTAGAAGTTCATACATCAAACTGTCTCCTTCCTATCATAATCCTCGCTGCCCTTCATACCTGTTTGTTGTTGCTTCTTGTGTCCCACACCCTCCCCTTCATTTGCCTCACTCCTGCTGCGCTCTCCTCTTGCTTGTAGGTGGGGGGGATTTCAGCCCTGGAGCTGCCCCTGATCCCCAATAAAGCCTTCTCCACAGCCCCACCATTTACCTTACTTCTCTGACACTTTTTCCCCATTTAAAAATAATAGAAATAACTCGCAGATTATGTAGTAAGTTCAAGAATACCCAACTCGTTCATCCACCACTTTTTATGCAGGCATTTTCTGACTCTCTCTGTCTCTCTGGCTGAATTTGATCTAGTTTACTTTCAATATTTTGCAAGGAAAACTAGCTGAAGTATTATCTGGGTCATGTTATCGCAGTTTGCATATGTGCCACAAGTGTAACATCATGAAATTGGTTGTAAAAATAGAGTGTGAGTGACACGAGAAAACATACAGGAGACAGATCGGGGTGGGGGGATGGGATGGTTACTCTCCTCGCACATGCGGAAAAGTGAAAATTCTCTTATTTAACTGATATACTGATTTAAGTATTTCTCAGAATAGGGAGCCAGTTTGCCCCGGAGGTAAAGAAAAAACAAAGACATATGAATATATGCGAAGTGCTTTGAGCAACACTAAAAATAAAGCAGCCTATTAAAATAAAGTAGAAAGCCGCTTCCATTTTGCACAAGCCAACCTTACAGTAGCTTTCTATAGGACACTGTGGAATAATAAGGCTGGACTTTCATTTGTTCCATCTGGTCAGTTCAAACCTTCAGTGAGTCATACACAGGATAAGACAAGCTCCTGTGATTCATTCAACAACAGACAACACAGCCATGTCTGAGCATGCTTATTCCAAATCTGACTGAGATGATTGAAGATGCTCAGTGATGTCCACACAGACTCAGACACACACACACAAAGAAGTCTGCACCTTCAGCTTCATCATGGAGTCCTGGCACAGCTTGTCCCCGCGTGCGGCTGTCACCTCATCAATCCCAATCAGCTTGGCCTTGTAGCGCACGCCATCTCCGCGGAAACGCTTAATAAGCCCCGCCTCACTGCGGTCCTGACCTGCAGAGGAAGAGAAAGAGAAACAGACAAGAGTCGGAGAAATAAGAACGAGAGAGTGATTACAGGAAATGAGGACGTGTGAGCTCAACTGAATTGAACACGTGTGGTACGTGGGCTTCTGCGTGCGGTGTCTGTGCGTAGGTGCATGCGTATTTGCGCGTGTGTCTCTTTGCTCCGGTGTTAATATTTATGGAATAGGAAACGCAGAAAGAATAGAAAATTAGCAGCGGCGCGCAAAGATGGAAAGAAAATTGAACTTGAAATTGAAAATGAAGTTGGATAAAGCCGGCGCACTAAATGAGAAAACAACTGGAACATCAAAAACAGTCAGCGCCACAATCACCTGTCGCAGAGCATTGTAGGGCATTCACACACAAAGGCAGGACTGAAGGGAGGGGGTGCTTACTCCAGTGTTGCTACCCATGGCTGGAGTTCCCATGGGTGCTATTGGTAGCGACAAACCAGCCTGAATGGCTCCTATTGAGAGGAATCTTCTCGGTCCAGCGCTCACCCACAATCCACCCAAGCCCTCTCTGTGTGATGGATGTAGGGTGGTGGCAAGAAGGTGGCGGGCTGATGGTGTGAGCCGCTGGGGGCAGTGGGGGGTGTTCACGTGTGTGTCTGGATGGCCTCAGGCTTTATACTGTCATCCCCTCCCCTCCTTCTTCCTGATTATTCTGTCTCTCCAGCCACCCTGACATCTCCTTGATACCGACACCTTTCTCATTTTGTCTCATCGCTCGCTGTTTTGATTATGTGGGTTCAAGCCTCAAGCGTTATCTCGTAGGTCTACATTGTATAACCTGTGCGGGCTTTGTCACTCGCAAAACACCGGCTCCCTGCAGCAGTCGCACAAAGAGATAGTAGGGATTTCGAATCAAGGTCACCGGCACCTTGGAGAATTTAACAGTTTCAAGTCTCTTCCTCATTCAAATCTAGGTCAGGAGACCATGCAGTACATCAGTTAGCAGCACATTAAAGGGGCTGGCTAAGCTGTGGGCGACAACGAGACAAGGTGTAACATCCTTAACTGAGGCTGTCAGGCTGTGCTCCAAAGTCACATTTACGCCAAAATCAGCTTATTCCACCCAGAAATGCCATTGCCTGCCACATCTAACCAAATTCCCGTCTTCCGTTTCTGCAATTTCCAAGTCAAAAACAAAAATTGGAAACAACGGAAAAGGGCAGATTAAGAAGCGTCTCTCTCCCCACCCACCCACCACCCCATCTTAGTGAAATGTAAGTGCTTGTCTTGGCTGTGCACACTTCTTCACTAATTCATGAGGGCACAATTCTCTAAAAGGGGGAAGGGCTTGAGGATGCTAAAGTCATTAAAGTCTCTAAGCAAGCGACTGTCAAATCTGGGTCTAATTTAGACTTATTTCACTGCCAGAGGAGTTATACACCTAATGGGCACATCTGAACATCAGCCGCAGCGTGTGAAGAAACGGACGCTCAGATTTAGTGACGAACTCCCTAAAAATACGAACTGTAGCCACATGTGTCCTATTTGCTAAACCCCGGAAGGTAATTATCATTGCTCACAAAGCAACCGCAGTTTGTTTGCGCAGTATTATGCATTCCACCCTGATTTTACCGAGTCATATACTCTGTAATGTAATGTAAAATACATGCTGCTCCAGATGCATTTTAAATACAATCGGTCCAATTCAGTGCAACTCTCTCAGATGAGCTGTAACCAAATGTTTTGTGCCATTTGTTTCTTTACATACCGCATACGGCCCTCCTCACACTTCAGGAAGGATTTAGAGATTTATGCACAGATCCTCAAAAAAAAAAAAAAAAAAAAAAAATAGGCCTTGCATACCAAATGAGAGTCTTGAGTCAGTGGCGTAACTTGTTCACTACGTGCTCTGGGTTCAGATCCAGATGAGCGAGTGTGCTGTATTTGAAAACTAAAGAGCTGAGGGGCATGTTGTTTCATGTTGTTACACACTGTAAGAGAGGAGAAGCGAGAAGGTGTGTGTGTGTGTGTGTGTGTGTGTGTGTGTATGGGTTCGTGACGGGAGGTGACACATATTCCTCTGGCTTTCTGGATTTACAATTACCCAAGGTTGAATGGTCCTCACAATGATTCTGGCCCGTAAGGCTGATGCTCATAATTTTTCTGACAGTGGATTGCCTGAAGTATTGTGTGCTGTTTGTCTCTATGTGTCCTGGTGCCTGGTGGTCTGAAGTGCATGTGTCCAGGGTTAAAATTTAGACCTCGTCTCCTGCTTCCCAATATTTCCAAAATCCCTTGCTTCTCAGTAGTCTTACAAAGATTTTATTTAAAAAAAAAAACTGAGTCGGGCATTAAAATCCAGGATGTCAGAGGCTTTAAATCAAACGCTACAATCCTCCCACGTGACACGCAGGCTCTGCACCAGGACCATGGAGAGAACAATTACTGTTCGCCCTGCTCCATACTGTTTCAGGGCTCGTGTCTGATCACAGTGTTGCATCCGTCTTCTTGCCACACTAGAATGGGGACAGCAAAGGGACAGATGGCGGCAGATGGAGAGTCAGAAGTGCCCCTCCAGATATAAGGACTTGGCAACAAGAAACTTTTTGTTGGGGATCTGGGCATAGAGGCAGCTTAACCTTTGAACCTCTCTGGGTGTGTATCTGTGCCTTCCTGTCCTTTTCCTTTAAAGTCGCTGTTTGCCAGTAGCCACACACACATCCACACGCACACACACCATCCTCCGAGCTATAATGAAATATGCAATAGCAGCCGATATTTTCTCTGAAATAAAAAGACAGGTATTTCCTGTCAGCGCAGGAGGCTGAAGTAGCAGCGAAGAGAATGCTCGTCTGAGAAAAGCAAAATCTGTCCGCGCCATCTGCCTCCCCCCATGTGCGCAAAAGAAATTTCACAAGCCTCAGCAAACACACAGAAGCACATTTACAAATCTCAACAGCGGTGCGTGCTCTCCCCGTCCAGCCCTCACTGATGTAAAAATAAACAAATACATTGAAAATTCTTCGACCAAACTTTGGCACTAAACGCAGCATTGAGGGTTTGGCTATAAACGGCTGATCAATAAAGCAGTTTCAGGATTAATGAAGGCTTTTGTGCAAATTGTCAGTTCACTAGATAGATCAGTGACTCGCTGTGGAGTCACACACAGGAGACGGTGTGTGCAGGCTGGCATTTTGTGGGGATGATACTTTAGGAAGGGGGGGCTCCATGATGCTATTACCAAGCTGATGGGGACGCAACGTCAAGACACAGTTAGGAAAATGCATACCTGCAAATGACTTGGCAAATAGTGTTTGAATAGATTTGAATGGGTAGTATTTGTATTGCCTCTTAGAGTATGGGAGGCAACCAGTGATTTACTCTGCTGCTTGTCTGCTAGCTGCTCTCTGCCCTTTTCTCCCCTGCTCTCAGTGTCTTCCATGTCCTCAACTCCATGCTTTTCTTTTTGAAATGAATCTTTTTTGCTTTCTTTCTCTTTTTCGGTGCACAGATTACACTGGTAGAGCAACAGTTGCTATGGAGATAGAGTAAAGTCACGCATGTAAAGCAATTCTGACGATGGGTAGAGGGGAGCTTTGGATTTTATGACGGCAGACTTTGCAGTCAGGATTGAATTTTTCCTCACCGTTTTGAGAAGAATGAAGAGTGATATAAGTGCGTGCCAAAACCAAAACGGACACGCAAAAAACCAAGTTCACCCTAAATTGTTTCGCATTCATCACAAATGCATCGGAATTTTATGAAAATGATACAGAAGCAATTAAATAATAAGTGGCCTATGATGCATTAGTGGATGAACCAGGACATGACTAAGGGGGCAAATCTTTTTATGTTGTAATGGGCAACTTATCTCCAATTTATTTCTATTCTGTGAGTGGCAATATTGTGGCATTTTGAAAGGATTCAAAGATTTTCCCTATTTTTTGCATCCATAATATACAACTTGATGTAGTTTGTAGGGGTGAAACAATACTCGTATCGATATTGAACCGTTCGATACAGCGCTTTCGGTTCGGTACGCATATGTATCGAACAATACAAATTTTTTATTTTATTTTATCAACTTTTCTTCTGACGATGCTGTCTGTGTTGAGCGCTCAGTGGATCTGCGTTCGACTACTCCGCCTAGGCTGCACCGTCGAGCGCAGATCCAGTGTTGCCAACTTAGCGACTTTGTCGCTATATTTAGCGAGTTTTCAGACCCCCTTAGCGACTTTTTTTCTAAAAAGCAACTAGCAACAAATCTGGCGACTTTTTCTGGTGTAATTGGACTTATTTATGACGACTTTTTGACGTGAAAGCGGGTATCGCTTTTACTCTCAACAAGCAGCGGTGCTGCCGTGGGCACCTCGCCCGTTCCAAAGTGCTCACGGTGGAGAATAGTCCTCCCCAGCTGCTATCAGGGCAGAAGATGTTCACACCTATGCGTCCGAACTGCAAATGAATCGCGCATGAGCGAAGCCGCTGCTCTCACACTGACTGTAACGCAGTCAGTTCTTCTTTTACTGTTATGCTGTTTTGTGGATCACGAGGTTTAAAACTACTTATACACACACACACACACACACACACACACACACACACACACACACACAGTAACACACAGTGACATTAAAAAAAACAATAATTGCTAAAATAAATTTAATTTGTAGTTATAAATAAATTCTAAATGCATTTAGAATGTTCTTTACTCACTTTATGTCTCTTCCATGATGTTATTTCTCTCTCCAACAACATAGGTTACAATTATGTTAGCATGACCAATGCAAATTAGGCGATGACGTCATTTAACGATTTCTAGCGACTTTAAGGACAGCCAATAGCGATTTTCCTTACTGAGGAGTTGGCAACACTGCGCAGATCCACTGAGCGCAGCGCAAGCTAGCAAGACAGACGCTAAGCTCGTTGCAACATGGCAAATTGAACCTCCCCCACCCTCATTCAGATCTGGTGTTTGGAACTATTTTGGTTTTCATGTGAAGTATGAACCTGAAGGTAAGCGCGTCATGGACAAAAGTAAAACAGTATGTCGGATGTGCCATGCAATGCTCAATTGGTGGGAACTAGTGTGTTAGCACAGTTAGCTTGTTAACGTGTTGATGCCGTCCAGCCCCACGCACGGGGCGATCCGCGGTAGCTCGTTAACAGAGATTTGCCGCGTTATGGCGTTAATGTCATTTTAACGAGATTAACGCTGACAGCACTAGTGGGAACACAACGAATATGACAGCACATTTACGCCGACATCATCCTAGTGCAAAGACAAGTGGAAGCAGACAAAAACAACAAGCACGCATGCTACAAACTTTACCCGAGTCATTTAGACAGCCGTTAGCACATGATTCTCCTTATGGGGACCTGATATGTTTAATATGCTGCTGAGAATATAGCCCAGAAGAAGCGTATAGTATAGCTTTTATTTTGGAAAGAGCCATTTCTCTGTAATAAACTCTTTTTTCCAAAGATGAGTGATTTTTCGATCAGATAGATTTATTTTTTTAATTATTTTGTTGTTTCAGCAACATTAAATTTAAAAACTGCACTTTTGAGTAAAAATATATATTCAGAATATTAATAAATGACAAATTAAAAAGGCATGAACATTTTTTGTATCGAAAAAATATCGAACCGTGACACCAAAGTATTGAACCGAACCAAACCGTCAATTTTGTGTATCGTTGCACCCCTAGTAGTCTGCCAGGTCACCACCGAATGTTCGGGCAGTAGGAACGTAATTCTGCAGATGAGATGTCATAAACTGCCATGAGACTTTTTTGGAATGAATCATGTCTCTGAAAGGCTAAATAGGAACATTTATTCTCTTGTTTCATAGTAAAATATTTCTTTCTTTCCTTTTTTTTTAAACCTAGTGTTAAAGCTAACAGCCTATTAAACCTGTCCTTGCACAATTCAGGGAAATAGCACTTGGAACATAGGTGCTAGATGATGAAAAATAATAAAATTAATTCAAAGCTGCTAAAAAACAACAACATCATCAAGGTCATTAACTAAAAACACAATATTTTGTCTGTCTATCTGCCCATGGCTTGCAGTTCTTGCTCTGACTGACCAAAACTTTACTTTTCTGTCATTTCCTTTCATTAAATTCACTTCTAAAGTTCTACTTACAATCTTGAAAAGAAAGCAAGACATTGTCTATCTGTCCAACAGTCTGCAAATAAGCTTAACTTGATGGGAATGGGAAAGCAGAAGGGGAGCAGTAAATATAAATGAGGCTGTCACTGTCATGCCCTCTTGTGGTTCCAGGTCCAGAATGAAGCTGGATTAGATATTTTATCCAATATCAACATAAACAGACACTCACCACAAACTTTTTTAGGTACAACTATTACTATTTGCTATTCGTGGCATAGATTCAACAAGTTACTGGAAACATTCCTCAGAGATTTCGGTCCATATTGACATGATAGAATCACACAGTTGCTGCAGATAGGATTGCTGCACATCCATGATGTGAATCACACCTTCCACCACACCCCAAAGGTGCTGTATTGGATCAAGATCTGGAGGTCATTTGAGTACATTGAACTCATTGTCATGTTCGAGAAACCAATTTGATCTAAGCTTTGTGACATAGCGGGTTATCCTGCTGGAAGCAACAATCAGAAGATGGGTACACTGTGGTCAAAAAGAGATGGTCAGCAACAACACTCAGATAAGCCGTGGTGCTTAAACAATGCTCAGCTGGCACAAAGGGCCCCATAGTGTCACAGGAAAATTTCCCCTACACCATTATTGCACCACCACCAGCCAGAATCGTTGATACAAGGCAGGATGGATCCATGCTTTCATGATGTTTTACCCACAATTCTGAGCCTATTTGAATGTTGCAGCCAAAACTGAGACTCATCAGAGCAGGCAACATTTTCCAGTCTTCTGTTATCCAATTTTGTTGAGTCCGAACAAACTGTAACCCATGACATGTGATGAGGTCTTCTGTTCAGAGATGCTCTTCTGCATAGCTTGGTAGTAACAAGTAAGTATTTGAGTTAGCTTCTCCTTCCTATTGGAAACAGCCTGGCCATTCTCTTCTGACCTCCGACATTATCAAAGCATTTTCACACAGAGAACTGCTGCTCACTAGATATCATCTCTTTTTCAGTCCCTTCTCAGTGAACCGTTTCAGATAAAAAACCAAAATAACCAGGGTCAATATTATTATCCCCCTGTGTTATTTTCCAGATATAGAGTATATACAGAGCTAGGAAACAAAAGATTTCAACGACTCAGGAAAGAAAACTTGAGAGAGATGTTTCTAAAGACCCAGAACAACTACAGGAAGGACAACCTGGAGAGAGATTATGCATACTGGGAGCACGTTATTTGGTCAGATGGGATGAAACTAGAGATCTTTGGCCACAGAGACTCTCTGAGAAAGATGGGAGATCAGTTAAACCTAAAGAACATTATCCTCACACTGAAACACGATGGTGGGAGTATAATGCTGTGGGTAGGCTTCAGTGCGTTAGGAACTGGGAAACTTGTCAAGGTGGAAGGAATCATAAAGAAAGAAGGATAAATAGTTTTAATTTTGGCCTTTTTTATTGGATAGTAAATTGAGATAGATAGGAAATGAGGGAGAAAGAGAGGGCAAGACATGCAGCAAAGGGCCACGGGGGAGACTCAAACAGGGAACGCTGCGTTCTAACCATTTGGCATGTGGCTGCCAGCCCACACACTAAAAAGGCACTGAAAAAATAAAGGACAGGTAAGGATTTTGAAAGAAAACCTCCAGCAGTCAGCACCAAAACTAGGTCTGGGTCATCACTTTGTCTTCCAACGTGACAACAACCCAAAACACAAAGCTTGTTGGTTGTTAAGGTTGTTATCCAGCGAGAAGGCCACATAACTGACTTTTAGCATGAAGAGGGCTAATTATTCTGACCTGTTGACCTGTAGTTTGGGGTTTTTGTGACATTATTCTGTTTGTGTGTAAACTAAATAATGCAAGCATCCAAAATAAAACCATGATGTTTGGACAAGCTGTGTTAAAAATTTCTTGCTCTGTTTAACAGCACTTTGGAAATACTTATTAAAAAATGACATGTACATGGTGGCCAATAATTCTCCCCTCCTCTGTATGTCATCAGCCTGATTCTTGATAGTGCCCTTCACCTCGCCCCAGCTGGCTCAAAGTCACCATGCTGCGTGACAGTCTGCTTGTATTCATGTTGCCTGATTTCCATTTATATGGATCTAAATAGCATGTTTGCTGATTGTGATAATAGTCCCTGCAGCACATGTGATTAGCATGGTAAAGTCAGGGGCTGATAGCCTGTGCTGATAGTCCCCACCAATAAGCCACATGGCCATGTGTGCAACTGCCCCCTCGCTCTACTCCCCCCCCTCCACTTAACTGAAATCGATGGGCCCTCCTCCAGCGGGCCATTTATCTGAGCAAGTCGACAGAGCCAGTGAAACAGCCGCAAAGGACCTGGCCCCGTGGCCTCGTTACAGCGAGCCCGCAGAAGCCAGATTTACAGGACTAGTTGGGAGTGGCTTTATTTGTGGACAGAGAAATGAGAACAAAAAAGCCAAAATGAAGATGGGGAAGAAGAAAGAGAAAGCATCCTTTTCTTTCTCACTTTCCTCTCCCTCCCTGTGAATCCCACTCTCTCTGCCCCTCTATCTCCTCATTCCTCCCCCCTCTCAGCCTTTTCAATCCCATTTCAATCTCCCAGTGAGCATTCTGAGAATGCCTCGTCCTATTACTTCACTTATGCTGTTCATCAAAGCGACAGAGTGCGAATTACCCTGTCCATGACACCTAAATCACGTCGCTACCGAAGCCTGGGGCTACATGGAATAGCTGTTACTACATCTGGATCCCCGGGATGAGACAGGGAGCCTCTCGGCAAACCTGACTGAGTGAAGCCTTTTTCCGTGCAGCCCAGCGTTATTTAACTCTATCCAAGATGTTTCACCAAAAGGTGAAAAGTTACGTTCACCACCTGATGAAGATAAGAAAGCTTTCAGGTTCCCATTTCGTCATGTCACGTTTCGTGTCTTTTGAGTACTTTTCCCTTAACGTTATATCTCAGACCTTTATCTCATTTGACAAACAAACATAATAAAGCCTGATATATTACAAGCATCTATGTTACAGACGCTCTGGTGTTGCAAAGGTAAGAACATACCTTTGATCCTCCTGGACTCCTTTCGCTGGCTGGTTTTGACACCCGGCTGGAGTTCGGCCTCTGCTGACATCCTCCACCGCTGAGTCCCTTTCCCCACTCACAGCAGATCCACCATGGGTTAGCAGCACTCCAAGCTAATCCTCCAAGCCTCCAGTGTCCAATCCCCCCCCCCACTCTGATGTTTCTCACTGTTGCTCTTTGGTGAAGAAAATCTCCTTCAAATCCATGGTGAGATGTCTGGTACTCCTCATTAGATGAAGATCCAGCCAAAATAACTACGTTCTGTCACTTTTGGCCCATGGTGTTTGAGTAATGATAAAACAAAACATGAAAAAGTGCTTGAATTATGAGCTGGGCGATCCTCTTGAGAGCTGCTTCAGATCCGATTTGACATCTTCTGGAGTGCACCTGAGTTCTTTCTTTGAAGGTCAAGTATCACATGGTCCAGTGTTGCTCTTTTCTTAGGGTTCACCTATTGTTCAAGAGTAATTCCCCTGCGGGGGAGACTGCGACATTGATCGAATGAAATATTTTTCTTCAGAGTAGGTCAGGAGTGGATATTATTCTTTGGTAGAGTACTTTAGATGTGGTTTGACAGCCCATCACAGTCACTTGCACTGAGCACTGCAAGACAAGGAGACAGGGGGTGATGGTTAATTTTAAGGTGGAGGTGGTAAGAACTTAAAAAGACACATGCCCCTTGATCACTCATTACAACATTAATTTAAGACACGAAATGGCAGGAACTAATTTAACAAATCAACAAAGATGTTATTATCTCTTCTGGATCATCAGTCCGTAATGAGAGTGCAGCAAATGCTTGCTGTTCGGCGCCCACCCTTGAAGAAGACCTGTGGGGAAATATTTGATGTTCTTGTTTTTTATGTTCTGCTTCTGAGTAAATATAGTACATTAGAGCATGACCGGTGCTTCTGTGCATGCAAAACAAATTTTCAGAAGATGGATTGGTAATGCTCCCAGCTCGGGCCAACAGCATGAGAGGAGGGGAAGTAGTGGAAAGCAATGAATGACAGGCTGTTTCAGAGCAAACTGTGGTGGGAATCCTGGCACTGCCACCAATACACTAGAACCCCCCCCCTCCCCCCCCCCCCACACACACACACACTGTGCTTTAATGCCCTTGAATCATCCACTGCTAACACGGTGGCTGAGCCAAGCTGACGCTGTGGCTGGCACAGCTTCTGTTGGCATGGTGACGTGCCATTGTTGGAGAAAGAGGCCTTGAGCCTATGCTGTCCTGAAAAGAGATGGAGCCCATCGAGCACCGGCCACACATTGTCCTGCGTGACATTGTGTGACATTGTCTGTGTAGTAGGAGTGTGATCAGTTAGTCATTTTATGATTAATTTCAAAACATTTCATACTATTTATTAATCATCATATCTGGATAGACAATGTATCCAGTGGACAAATTTTGCCTACTAATATATGCAATACTGCCGCATGAGTGGCACAGTCACAGTGTCCATCTTTTATGCCCAGTCTAGAAAATAAATTTTTTCATTTGTTTTATATAAGTGCTGTCTGAGCCTAGAGGTGTTTCCTGTCTGCCCACAAGCTCAATAAAACAGCTTTATCTATGAAAGCTCTAGTACTGCAACAGTTCAAATGCAAACGCTTTCAGACAGACTGGCTAAGGTTTACAAATAATTACCTTCTTATTCATTAACACAGACAGATTGCCCACACATTGCAAATCAGTATAAGTCTTCCTCCCCTCACCCCCAGCTGGTCATGGCAGATGGCTGCCTGATTCTGCCAGAGGTTTTTTCCTGTTAAAGGGGAGTTTCTCCTCCCCACTGTCGCCAAGTGCTTTCTCTTTGGGGGTTGTCTGATTGTTGGGGTTCTTCGTACAATATAAAGCACATTGAGGTGGCTGTGGTTGTGATTTGGGGCTACATACATAAAACTGAACTGAAATGAATTGAGTCAGTCTACGTTGACAAGCACAACTCATTTTCAACACATCTCTTTGCAGCATGGGACTCTATTGGTTGCTAAGAGGTTGTACTATGATTATATTCCTATGTAAAAGTAAAAACCTATGTCATTTTGTAGTTAAACTGCTGCCCTGCAGCAACCACATCACTATCTATCACTATTTGGATGGACTTTCTTACAGTCAGTTACCATATTATCACAAATAGATTGCATATAATCACCAACTTGACCTGATTTGACCACAAACTGAGAGCAGACTGACTCTGTCTTATTCCTGTGTTACTACCATCACGCCAAAGATGCATTGAAGATGGTAGGTGACTGCGACTGGTCACATATACTCCCTTGATATGCAACTTCACACAAGTTCACTGCACACAGCTGTAATACTTTTGGTCATACCATGGCTTCCAATCACTGTTTTTCCCAGTGTGAGTGTAACATTAATCCACTAGTCTCCAAAGTCAGTTGTAGACACATATAATGTCTTTGAACAACAGTTGGCCACTGGCTGTCTCATCACTACCGCTTCTCTTCTGGATGTCTAGCCCATGTGTCACAATTCATGTGCGCTTACGAGCCAGATAATGCCACCCAAGTCCAGACGAAGGCGCACTTTACCAACTGCGTCTCAGACAGAGCCTCGGAGTGTCAGTGGTGGGAGAGGTATTTTCTATGTCACAAAGAACCTTATCAGAATGTAATTTTCATTACCGACCAGGGAGATATGCCTCATTATATTAGACGTAGGAGCGATTTAATGTGAAGTACGGCTGCTTTTCAAAACCAATGCTATCTAGGTCACGCAGACTCCCCAATCTGCTCCGTGTTTTAACAGCTCCCACTGTCTCTTAGGATTTGGGTCAGAGTTAACGAGCATCGCTCATTTTTCCTGCTTCTCTCAACTGCTAGGGGATGTTAAAAGCCCTCAACAAAAGCCACCACTTATTTATTAATTTGTTCATTTTTGTTCTGCTGCTCTCACGTGTAAAGGGAAACTTCCTTGAGCAAAGTCAATTTCATTTCTTCATGCATGTCTTTATTTTCCTCCACTAATCCCCTGCTGGCATTTTTTTCTATCTGCCTGAATTTCAAAACTCTGTTCTTGAAATGTGCATCACCTGTTTGTGTCTCAATATTCACCCTGTTGGTTTATAGAAATGGTTTATAGAAATCAACATCACAAACCTACTGTGTGGTTGACTCTTCTTTAACACGACGCTCACAATGCATTCAGCCCTTCTAGTTTCAACAGGAACATTTACCTTCTCTTCAAAAAGACCCTCTGGGCGACATGCAGGTGTCTGTATCTTGTCATGCAGACTCTTTGTATTAGGATGAAATGCTTTCCATAATTACATAATTATTGCATGTATCATACAACCAGAAATTTGCATAACATGATAACTGGTTTGGAATGAAATAAAAACTATAATTTACAGCTTTGATTTATGCTTCTGAGAAACAAAAGGTTGTGATTTTCTAACAATTTACTGAGTCTAGTTCTTTAGTCGTCTCTGCTGAGGAAAGCAATTAATTAAGCGTGATCAATTTTTAAATCATGTTTACTGTCTCTGGGATATAATAGGCAATCACTGAGCACGAGCCGATTTTTGAATCAGATCTTTCTGGAGATTCTTCTAAGCTCCAGCATTCCAAGGAGAAACACTTCCTCCTGAGACTGGTGTTTAATAGACTGCACAATCAACCTCATATTGTGAGACAAGCCTCTGTGTATCCTGCCACTGATGAGCAACAAAGGTTGAACACCCATCTATGACTGGATATGGCCAATTACACCTCTATTCACAGTGGTCCCGACGGAAGGTGCAGCCTGCACTCCAGCTTGCACGTTGAAGCTGAGGAGCGGGGAGGCCCCGTCCCCAGGACCATCTCTGTCTGTTCTTAGCTGAGCCTAGTGTGGCCCGGGGCTCGTGGAACATTTGTTCGACAGACCGGCTCTGGCACCTCGCGCTGGTCATCTTTGTTACTAAATGGCCTCCAGCTTATGGAGTGGGACACAACTGTCACAACCTGGCCTAGGAAAGCTCCTCTCAGAATAGCCTCGCTGTGCTAACTTGTGTTATCTACGGTTGTACAGACCGACCGACTGTTTCTGCTGGAAAATTTTTATTTGGACATTTTATTCTATTCTGAAAGAGGCCTTATCACAGGTTCACAATCAACAACAAGGTCATCCTAGTCTGATGGCCCTTTACTCTATGATAACGTTAATTTGATTTTGTTGGACAAATTAGATTCCTGATTAGCGAGTGGTTCATTGGTACATGGGTCTTCATGGTAGCATGGCATCTATTAACATTTCTGACCATGTGTTTCAGGGCTTTCTGAGGGTTAATCACATTAAACTTAGTTATAGCTGTAAGGCCACTGGGAAAATGTTTAAAGATTTCAAAGTTAGCATTTCAGAGTAATGGTCCACCATAGAAATGGTTCTGCAAGGCTGTACTTTAAGGACTTTATAGAGAGAGGAAAAAAGGCAAACTACAGGACAGAAAGCCAGAGTTTAATAATTACTAATCATTAAATGCAGAGTGCTGTATAAACACATAGACAACGAGAAGAAGTGAGTGAAAACAATGCTCAGTGCATTATGGGAAGTCCTCCAGCAGCCTAGCCCATAACTAAGGGATGGTTCAGGGTCACCTGATCCAGCTCTAGCTATAAGCTTTAACAAAAAAGGCAAGTTTTAAGCCTACGTCTGTCCTGATAGTTTAGGAACCACAAGTAAGCATGCAGTCTGTGAGTGAAGTTCTCTGTTAGGATATTGAACTGTTAGGGTAATAAGGTCAAATGAGGTCTTTAAGATATGATTGATTATTCAATATTTTCCATATAAAGAGAAGGGTTTTAAATTCATTTCTGAATTTAACAGTGAGTCATTAAAGATGAGCTAATAGGGGAGAAATGTGCTCTCATTTTCTAGTCCCAGCTAGGACTGAGTATTACATCTGAATTTAGAAATCAGAGGTCATCCAGGCCTTGATGTCTTTAGGACATGCCTGTAGTTTAACTAGTTAATTTGTCTCATCTGGCTTCATGGATTAATAAAGCTGGGTGTTATCTGTTCAGCATTCAAAATGTATACAGTGTTTTCTAAAAATATTGCCTAAGAAAGCATGCATAATGTAAAATGAATTGGTCCTAGCACAGAACCCTGTGGAACTCCATAATAAACCTTTGTGTGTAAAGAAGACTCGAAATCCTGACTGAATAATCAAATCCTCTATAAATGATCAGTTAACTGTTTTACACCTACTTGTTCAACATTTTTTTTAAATAAATGAAGGGTTAGAAATCTGTCTATAATTAGGTAAGGCAGCTTAATCAAGTGATGCCTTTTTAAGTATTTGTATCATTACTGCCACCTTAAAAGCCTGCTATGTAGTCTGTTATTATTATTATTATTATTATTATTATTAATGGTGAAACCTGACCAGTCTTTTAGGAATGGGGTCTAAAATGGATATCAATGATTTAAAGGAAGACATTATTGAAAATAATGCAGACTGATCAGAGCGAAAGAATCCAAGTAGAATCAGTAGTTATTAGGGTTGCTGTACCTAAAGGCACATCTGTGGGACGGCTTTTAATATTTTATCTCTAATGGTTAAAGTTTTACCTGTGCAGAAGTTCACAAAGCCATTTCTAGTTAAGGTTAAAGGAATACTTGGTTCAACTGAGCTCTATTTACAGTGCTGAACAGCTACCGTTTTTCTCAGTCGGTGACAAATAGAAAGATGTTCCAGCTTTACACAGGGCTTCTTTAATAGAGGCCAAAATAAGACCTTCTAAATGAGTGCAAGACCATTTCCTCTAACTTTCACGTTATCAGCTGCTTAAGCAACTGTTATTGCTTGGCTTCTTCTTCAGATAAGCCACAGTATTATGAGGATATAACACTAGTCTCAAGATAATGGACCTCTGTGGGAGTAGAGTTGAGAAAGCTGCTTTGCATTGTGTTGGGACATAGCAGTACAGAAGATACGTGTGGAGGAATCACTTCCTTAACCATAGTTACAATTCTGATCAATGTTAATTTTATGTCTTTATAAGCTTATTGGTGCTAACCTCCCCAAACGGTCCCACTCTCCCTGCTCTAAAGACAGCAAGGCCCAGTGTGGTGGAAGGGATAACCAACAGACTGAGGGCAGTTGGTGATCCCAAGGAGAAGAAGAAGAAATATAGAGGCTAAAGAACAGAAGGACCTCCCCTTTCTCCTTTTCTCTGCCTTCCTGGCCTTCCAGGGGGAACTGATAGCCTCTGAGCTCAGGCTGCTCAGCCGCGGCCCATTAGTTCACCTCTCTCTGACAAGACTGAGGGCCTCTGATGATAGAATAGTGAAGTGTGTGAGCTGTGAAGTAGGGGGAAGAAAATACATACAAAAAATTCAGTTGAGGGTATAAATAAGCGTTGTTACGCAGCTGCTTGGCTGTGCAGATTTAAAGTTTGCCCGTAAAGGGCTCTGAGCTGTGCACTCAGTAAGGCGTGGCTCCAGCATGTTCGTGGCTGGCAAGCAAAGGGCAGTGAGAAGCTGCCCTTCAAAGTGCCCCTGCATTATCCTTTTGACCAGCTTAGCTGGAGGATATTGGGCCCATTTTAGATCAAACAAGTATGAGGAGGGGGTGAGTGTGTGTGTCTGTGTGTGTATCTCACGAGATAAATAAAGAAATACACTCACAGCATAGGTCTCAAGATGCAAATATTAATGGGGTTTATTTGGGAAGTTTTCATTTCTTAGGCCTCTACTGCCTCAATAAAAGACATATTCAGGCTAATAAAGTGTCACTTGCTCCCAATGGTAGCAGTAAACAAAAGCAAGAAAACAAGCTACACTACATTTCCTCTTTTATTCATCTAATTACAGCCATGGCAATATAGCAGGTCTGGAAACTGGCGCGAGACTCCAGGACCTCTCTTGGAACACTTAATTGCTGAATCTGGCTTTCCAAAGCACCCCCTCTGATGTTAGTCTGTGGTCTCCCCGAGGAGTCTTTAATTTAGTGTTGATTTGGTTTGTTTGTGTCTCAGTGCCTGAACAGTGTGTTAAAACAGCCTATTTACCATGTTGGTGGGAGAGAGAACTGGGCAGAGTCCAGAAAGCCTGGACAAACACCACGATACCTCACAGCCAATATTTTCTCCTTCTGTCTCGCTTCCCTCTCTTTGATTTGCTCTGTATTTATAATTTTCAATCTCAGCCTTTTTTATTCTTTCAATTGCGTATTTACCTCTTTTTTTCTCCTCCCTCCTGCCCCTGATCTCATTTGCCCTCTTTTTCTTTGTCTCCCTCTCTTCCAACACAATGCCTGTTTGTGAAAAGAGGTTAAAGCATGTTTTATTTTGCTGCCACCCCTCCTCTGCTCTCTTTTGTCAGTTACAAAAGAGCTGTGGATACCTTGGTTTGGTCATTATTTCATGTGGAGAGTAATTAATGAGACAATTAGGGCTTTCCCCCCTCTTCCCTCTGTGTTCTCTTTGAACTAAATAAATAGCCAAAAGGTGTCCTCTTTAATTACACATGGGTCATGGGTATAATTAAGATACACAAGCAGCCTCTTCGTGAAACTAGTTTCACGGTTTGTTGTTCTTACTATTCGCATCTTAAAAGACGCACGTTTAATGCAGAATCATTGACAGGTATATGAGGAGTACTCCCAACAACAGTCCTGTGTAGCAGAGATTAAAGTGCTCATGATCAAGCACAAAAGCCTTACCTGTGGTCTGCAAGAAAACATTAATGAACTTGAGGGGAAACCCAAAACATCCATCTTGAGATGAAAGTTTTTAGTGTTTCTACTTGCTGTCACAACATTTTGCTAAAGCCTAAGTTGAGATGGGCACAATATTGCACTTATGGTTAGGATTTTAAAGAACACAATAGTTCTGGCTCCATTAGGTTTGGCACAGTAACAGAACTTCAAAGTCAATACGAATACCCAAGAAAATATTCAACACCATTTTTGAGACTTTTGCGGGGGAAATTGAAATGGCAAAAAAACATGAATCAAATGTATTTTTTACACCAGCAGTGATAGGAACACACCGGCTGACCTCAGTCATTATGGAGTAGCATTAATTTAATGTTTTTAAGCTCCCTTGGCTAACTTAAACTTGCTTGTCCTCAGTGTTGGGGAGTAGCGGAATACATGTACCGCCGTTACATATTTAAAATACAAAATATGAGTAACTGTATTCCATTACAGTTACCGTTTAAAAAGGTGGTATTCAAAATACAGTTACTTTGTTGAAATAAAGGGATTACACGGCGGTCTTTTCCTGTTTCATATGTTAGGCTGTCCCCTTTCTATTTTTGGTAATTCCACGCCGGATGAAAACCCAAACAAAACACGCATTAAGAGGCTCTAATGCCTGGATCTCAATCTCGCGGCCCATGTCATCTCTACTTGCAGCCCGCATAATGATGTGAAGAAATATTTTTTTAAATTATTGTTCAAAAAATTATTTAATATGAAGGCAATAGGCAGAGTGTTACAGGCATAGCCCTAAATAATGTAGCCTCATGGGCAGTGTAGCCCAGTTGTAAGTAAGCTATTAAGACTCGACTGTACGCTGTGTTCGAGTTTTCCTCTGAAACAATAAGCTCCGTTGGAGCAGCCTTTCAACGCCTCTCCCTGTCTCTTGCTAGCAAAGTTGACCCAGACAACAAAGTAAAGTTATTTTTCAGCTACGAGCCCGACACGAACCCGAGGTATTAGCCAGAGGTCCCTTTACTACGGTTCAGAGCCGCGGACCTGTTTTATATACGTACAGAATAGTTTTGTATACGAGATCGCTGTGTCCACACTACTGTTACTCATTTTATATTAAGATTTAAAAATCTAGTATTTGTATGGCGAATAGCCTTCAGTAATAGTAATAAATCACACAGCAATAGTACATTCATGTAGTTGTAAAAAGCATGATAATATGTTAAGTAATCCAAAGTATTCAGAATATGTTACTCTCATTGAGTAACATAACGGAATACATTACAAAATACATTTTGGGGCATGTAATCTGTAATCTGTAGTGGAATACATTTTAAAATGGGTGTCCTATAGAAGACACCATAGCTAGGATTATGCATTTGAATTAGGAGGGGTAAGAAAACGGAAATTAGTTGACTGCAATAGCGGTGAAACCTTTACACACTTCAATCACAGGAATCTTTTGGGCAGGAAATTTGGAGGGGCACCAAAATAAATTGTGGCACTTTCTTTTAAAGAAGAAAGAAATGTTTAACCAGAATTCCTTTTCACCATCTTCATGTTCGGCCATAAAAGTGACGCATTCGTGTGGAAGTGATTTGTAGTAATGTGGAATATTATTTGTACGTCCTTGTATAGATCTAAATAAATGATCAACAGATGTGTGAAAGATTTGTTGAAAGTTTCTTCAGATCTCTAACATGTGTAGATTAATAATATTAGTCACGAAGTAGTATTGTCTACATTTCAAAAATACCATTAAATAATATTGTGAAGGTGGGTTTCTCATAGAGCTCTGCCTGCAGAGAATTATCGGCTAAACCTGCTGCTCTGTCAGCTTTACTGAGATTTAAACGGTTTATCTTTTTGCTCCACTCTCACCGTTCTCACAAGCCATTTTCACACATGCGCCATAGCCCCAAATTTTATATTACCAGAAGGAGTTTTATGTGAGAACATGTCTGAATAGTCAACCAGGAGCCACAACAAAAGGAGGTATGTTCAGGAGTGAGAAGGTATCTTAGATTTGAGAAAGGACTACTCCAAACAATATCTTGACCTCCGAAGTTCATGTGTGAAAACAGCCATAGTGCAATTTTTAGTTACAGCACAGAGGTGCGCTTGGAAAATCCCACTATACTCTAATGTCTCAGCATCAAGCAGACCACAAAGAAAGAAACAGGTAGCAACTTGCCATTTCGAGTGGTGGAGAACAGAAATAGAGCTAGAAAAGGGTATTTGTTGGACTTTCATTTGCTGGATGCAAGATGAAATCTCAATCTAAATGCTGATTTGGCTTATCTAAGCTGCTGAAAGCGAAGCAAGTGAAATACAATTTTTATATGCAAACCAGGGTGGTAAAAAAATGCTACTCAGATTCCAGCTGATTCTAAAAATTAACATCTGATTAGGTAATCAGATGTTAATCATCTGACCAACAGTGCCGTCTTCTCTTCCTGCAAAGTTCAGTTGTTTAGTTATGATAATCCAAGTGTTAGACAGCTCGGATGACTGGACAGAAACGGCGATGTGTTTCAGCATTTAAGAAAAAAACTTTGATCTCGAGAAAAGTGACATCAAAATTAAGGAAAGTGTTTGTTTTTACTGAAATGTGTGAACTGATTCTTCATGATGAGTTCAAAAGAAAAGAAACATGGGAAACATTTGTGCAGGTTACCCAGAATTTTCTTGGTAATCACAGAGCAGAGAGATACGCTGAGCTTGTGATAGCATGCTGAACGTGTACCAGCTAATGAGTCCCAGAATGCCACTTCTTACATTCTCATCTCAACGTTTTTTCACCAAACCTGGGCGATGTCAGCAATGAACGCGGGGAAAGATTTCATTCAGATATAAGCACGACGAAAAAAACGATATCAGTGAACATTTGATCCGAGTATGATGAGGTGGCTACCGCTGGTGCTTGCAACGAGAGAAGGATGTGCAGTACAAGGACAAAAGCAAGTGCCTCAAACATTTTTTAGCACGCTGACCTAATTTTATTTTCAGTCAAATTGACAGAAATATGTTTTAACGGATCTCTAGTGTCATCTTCTGCTCTGCTTTTAGATTAAACACATTTCAACAATTTTGGAGGGAAATTGCTAAACTTCCATATATGTTAATATTCAAAAGTGTCAAAATGTCATTGATATGTATCTCAAAAACATGACACGCAAGCTTAAATTGAATTTCATAGCAGAAATCAATGTAGAAAACAAAAACTGAGCAGGTCTGAAATTCCCAGTAGCAAACAAAAGACCAGTGCTATTAGCATAGCCTTATTAGCTGCCAGTTAGGTTATCATTCAGATAGATGCTAGCAGCTTTGGTTAATAGTAAAAGAGCAATGATAAAATGGGAGCTGGGCAGTATATCGTATCAGTCCTGCCTGTCTATAACATTAACAGAAAGTGTGACTTAACAGGATAATACAATTATTTGTGTCTAAAAAGTGATTTCTCCTTAAGTCTGGGATTGATTTGATTTTTTAATAATTAGATTAGATTTTATCATTGATGTCATTCGTTGTGTCATTTTCCACTTTGTAGTCTGAAAAGCAGTGTTGGGTGTTTTCTTGTGTATTGGTATTGAGTTTGAAGGTCTGGTATTTCTTACCAACACAAATACTACGAATCACTTCCACACGAACGCATCACTTTTATGGCACATCAAGCTGGTGGAACTGAATTCTGATTCTGAAACATTCCTTGTTCTGCTTTAAAAGTGCCGCAATTAATTTGATTGCTCCTCCAAATCTACTGCCCAAAAGATTCCTGTGATTACAGTGTGTAAAGTTTCACCAATATATGTCAGTAGATTGCAGATTGCAGTCAACTAAGTTTTATTTTCTTACCCCTCCTAATTCAAATGCATATTCCTATCTATAGTATGGTTTAGTCAGACAAGAGAGATCAAAAACGTTAAATTACGACTTCTCCATGATGACTGCAACCAGCTGGTGTGTTTCTTTCTGTTGGTATAAAAATACATTTTGTACACACTATATTTTTACTTTAACTTAGCACAAAAAATAAGGAAATTGAGTTTGGTGGATTATTTCTTTGTTGTAACAATGTTTGTTGGCGATAAATCTTACTGTGTTGGAATGCCTGTTTATTTCCATTTAAATTGTGCCACATTTGTAATGCATCTGTGGGTTCAGCAGCAGATTGAGGAGCTTGGAAAGAAAGCGTCTAGACCTCTTTAAGTTTCCTGAAGATGTTTCACCTCTCACTCGAGGGGCTTCCTCAGTTCTGAAACCAAAAGGTAGACAGTCCCAGGATTTAAAGATCTCGGAAGATCCACCATTTGGTTTTAGAACTGACATAGCCTCTTGGATGAGAGGTAAAAAAACATCTTCAAGAAACTTAAAGTAGTCCATACTCTGTCTTTCCAAGCTCCTTAAACAATCATGACCTGGATAACGGAGAAGTTTTCCAGGTCAGTTATTCAGCCCACATATTCAACTCTGCTGAACAATCATTACAGCAACATAATAATCGCTGTAACAACACACAAATGTCCTTACTTTTTGTAATGAGTTTATTTGAATAATATCAACACTTAAATGAAATCAGTTAAATCAAAACCTCTGGCTGCCATTTGTCTGTAATGTGTGTACTGAGATAGCAAAGAGACCGACCAGATTTGCCTTTGAGGTTTTTCCTGTTATGTAGGCTTCAGTCCACTATCAATGCTGGGTGGGAAACAGCCACCTTTATTTACACTGAAAGAGGTTATGAACCTTTGTAAAAGATTCATACATGAGTTGATTAGTCAGTGAAGCTCAGTTCTGACCAATAACAGCAATACTGAGGTGAGTTGATGAGGATATGTTGAACTTTTCTGTTGGTAAGCATTGCTGTTTTTGCTGCTGTTAGCCAGCATTAGCAAAACTGCCTTTGAAGTAGATCTAAGATTGGAATCTGATGGTTAGTAAATAAACTCTAAATTTATCAGAGGGAAAGTGTGATTTTAGGACATTTGAGCATAAAATTAGCCGGGATAATGTTAACTTATATTCAGTTTATTATTTATAATCTAGTCCAGAGCCTGAACAGTCATGTGTCTAATCTAATCTAATCTGCTCACAATAAGTAAGTGCGACAGCATGGGAATAAACAAACATGTTTATGCACACTTGAGTGTGTGATGCTATTGGTGTTGTCTCTTTTTCTTTTCATTTTCTTTGCATTTTTTGCTTCTTTGCTAAAGGGAACTCCGTCTCTAACAATAAAATGTAGCTATGAACCTTCACGCAGACATGAATTTTATGTCCCTACAAGTGATACAACACTTTTCTTCTCCTTTGCGTACCACATATGTTTCTAACAACCACATATGTGAAATGTGATTAGAAGGTAGATGTCCTTCCTAGCCACTTCAAATATGCTAGGAACCTGCACTCGCTCCTGTGCATTTTCTATGTGAATGCATCAGATTGTTGAAGGCGTAATTACACACATATTCATCAGTGCAACAATCTTTTTTCATCGAAATAACCCCCCCTCGAAAAAATGACTAACTGCACCTTTAATAATTCTACACTACAACTTGTTAACGTTCCAGGTTTAAAGATATTTTGCAGTGATTTGACTTTGTTACTCCACTTCCCCACACAGCCATTTCTTCTTTCCTCTCGAGGTCACCCTCGCCCACTAAGGAGTAACAGGTATCTCATAAAACTGTACATTAAAAAGAGCTTAAGAAACCCACACACATACACTCGGACACACAAACTCTCCAGTCCCCCGACTACATTACAGCATGCGCGGGTGTAATTAGTGAATCTCCCACCACACCTCAACGTCTCTCATTAATCTCACATGAGTGATTAGGCTGCTGCGACGTATGGAACCACGGGAGGTGTGAAACTGTTGTCATCTCATATGTTATCGCACTCTGGAGACTGGGAGGATTAAACCACGTCAGGCACAGCCCATTGGCAGCTAATCATGCTGCTAATGATAAGTGAAATATTCCACTGCCTCTCATTACAATGGCGTCGCAAGGTCAGGATCTCGCACAGATCGCGAAAACACCCCCCAAAAAAAACATCATGCACACACAAGCAACACAAGTGTCGTCTCTCTCTCCAAGGAGCTGCTCCTTCGGTGTTGTTTTGTATAAACCAAAAGTGGAGGCTGGATACAAGCCTGAGTGAAGCCTTCTGAATATGACACTTGACGGCTGATTAGAGCAAAGTATCAGGGTGGTCTCCAACTGCGATGCTCTGATGAGAAGTGATCTAAAGGGTCTCGTCAGAAGGCGTCATGCTGACCGCCGCCGCTGTGCCAGATGCTCGCTGCTCGGTGCAACTCCACATCAAAAAAAATAAAAAATACAGAGGCTCTTCCCTGCAGGCGCTGCTACGAGACGTTCTGCACCAGCATCTTTTAATTTAGCAGACTTGGTTATTAAAAGACGCGGTACGCTGATAAAATAAAAGCATAACTCAGGTGGTACTCTCATTCGATCGCATGAATATAAATTCTGTCTTTTTTTTTGTTTTTTAAGGGTAGAATGAGAACTTTGGGTTTTTGAAGATTTCTCTTGATCTCAGCAAGAGCTACAGCAGTTTTACAGCATCTATTTATGCTGTTTATGCTTTTCTACATCTTTACGGTGTAGCAGCTTGGCCACATGAAAGACATTCTACACTCAGTAGTCAGTTTATCCGCTACAAAAAGATACTAATGCAGTCTAATACACCAGCTTTCCGGTGAATCCTGAAGGTTATGCTGTAGCGTAGCCTTTGCTGCTGAAACTTCTTTAGATGTGTGAGGATTCCCTTTTTTATACCAATGAGGGCATCCCGAGTATTGGAAACACAAACTACAGCCTCCCATAAGAGGCATAAAGTTCTCCTTTTCGTGAATTGAAAAAAAATTAGCTTCTCAAATACTCCAAAATTGTAAATGATTGAAATGGCAGCACTGGGGAAAACAACAAAAAAAAAGACATGAATCTGAGGGAGATGAAATCACATGAAAACTTAATCTGATAGCTCCTCCGGGCTGAACTAAACAGCCCAATTATCTCCAGGGGGCTGAAGAAGTACAGCAGTAAGGAGATGTGGCAGAGACAATATTTAAATTGACTGTCAGTGGAAGAAAAACATGGCTAAGCTTATATTTGATTACATATTTTACAGACTGAAACACGAGGCTGCTGCTGCCAGCCTGGCACTCTGTTATAATCGCCAGCCACATATGGACCCGCTGTCCTGCCTGTTGGGAACAGGGTTGTAGAACGGGCCAGCGGGATGAAACTGAAGGATCTCACTACTCTGAGGTGATGGATGCTCTTATGGAGCCTCCTGTAGTGCATCTGTGAGAGCAGATGAATGGGGAGGAGAGACTGATAAATTGGGTCACGCGAACGCAGCGTTTCTGGGTAATGCGGTGAAAACGCTGGAGGAGTGCAGTTGGGTGGCTGCACGTGCTTACAACTGGGGCAGAGTGGCTCCGACTTGACTTACTTTGCCTGTATCCTCACTCATTGCTGGTATTATTGAAACGTTAGGCCTTTAATGCGCAAAAACGTGCATTCATTTTCTATTTCTTGCTCCAAAAAAAAAGGCTCCACAAATTAAAATGTGAAAATTCAAAAGCCAAACCAACAAAACCTCCTGAACGATGGCCGGTTTCCGCTAAAGATGTTCACGTGAGATACAAACCTGTTTGTATGGAGAACACTGCCTTACCAAAATCCCTTTTTTGTTAAGTGTTTTCAGTGACTCATCCTGCTTTCACTGCCCTACATATAAATTTATCCAATCAAATGTGATTTGGATGAGCAGCTAAGCCGTCCCATCATATGCCGGAAAAAACGCTGGAGATATGGAGGGAGGGAGGCGTGTGACCGACATTAATTTCCTTATGTGCATGGGAGGTTTCACTTTAAATATATACGCTAAAGAAAGCCCTACACCTGCTTCAGCCGTTCCTTCAAGGACGTCTGACCTAAAATTTCTACAAATCAATGTAAAATAGAGAAAATTATGAGCATTTGCTTTTCAAATCTCAAAAGTATTGATGATTAATGGATTTTTTTTTACCCCGAAGGGGTTGCCTCCTGCTCCTATCTGATTTCATTTATTTCTGTTTATGGAACACTTTGATTAAGTGGCAGGGGCATGTGGAATGAGGTGAGGGGGTCCTTTACCTTGGCACAGATAAGAAGACAAACTAGATTTGAGGGCGGATAGATCTTGTCTGCAGCGCATGCCGCCTCTTGGCAAGGGAAGAGAAGTCGATACTGAGCGGGGGCCTTTCTTACCTCCTAAGATTTACAGTATCTGGAGCTCCACAGTCTCATACTTCAGTAGATGGATGAGTATTTCATACGGTGCCAACTGGCGCAACATGAGTTGAGCTGAAGGTCATTGTGACTCATTTCCAGCTCAAAAGCTGGGCGGCTGGAAACAGAGCTGCTAAAACTCTGCTACTGACTTGTTTTAATAGCACAAAGACGATGCCTCTGCGGAAAAGAGCAGACTGCAGCCCTTGTGCTGCTACTGTACACCACTGATACAGCACACATGTACAGACTTTACAGTGCCAAAATACAGTTGAGATTATAGTAACGGAGAGTGGGTACAGATTGCTGTTGAACCTCGAGGCATATGGCAGGGCGCCCCATGCCTCCCAGCTAATTGAGTCCTAATGAATCATTGGTTTGGCATGCTACATGTCCCTTGTGATGGCTGGTGTCATTGATGCATTGAAGTTGCCCAGTCCTCTGGAAGTGAAGCGGGCAGTGATGGCTGCCCCAGTTGAACAGAGGAGGCAGGCTGACACTGCTGGCTTCACACTGAACACTTCACTCACTCACCAGATGTTACAGGCCAAGGCACAGGGATTACTAGCCACCCGCCTCTGCACAATGGAAATAACTGTATGACTGACTGGTAATTCACTTCCCCATCTGAGTCCAGTGAAACTGTTTATACTGTTAGGGTCACTGCCTCATTATCAGCTCAAAAGGATCAGTGTGATAAGTGACAAGAGGTTAGGAAAGCAGTACTCGATTGCTGTTTTTGCAGAATGTACATATTTATCTACAATTGTCTAAATCACAATGAGATAGTTTTGGATGGAGAAGTTTATAAGTTTGATTGTTTGTAAATGTGAGTGGATTTATTTGCTTAATATCTTCAGCCTTTCTTTAATTTTGGATATAATAGCTAAATTGGAAACAATTTAACATATGTATTAATAAGGCATAAACAGAATTAGCTTTTCCATTCAGATACTCTTTATGAAGCGAGAGACAGAAACTTGCAAGGCAGTACAGCCTCTGTCCTGTGGAAGATGTAAAGTGTGGACTATTTCCAATTTTTATACTGAAACAGGTCCAAAAAGAGTATTTTCATTTGAACATTTTCCAGTTTCGCATTTTATATTCTGTATGACTGCTTGCTGATGCTACTGAGAGATTGTTCAATAAGCGAGTCCTGTTACCATGATATTGCTGATGTGAAGTCTGTCCAAGCCTGATATTTTGGTTCTTAGCAGGACGGCTGTCCTAGAGGACGTTAAAAACAGCTTTCATGCTGAGAGTTAGATGAAAAAATCAATAAGGGCAACATGACCTTAAACTGCATGAGATGCTGGAGCCAGCAGCCTGTGAGCTCAGCTTAGCATAAAGACTCAAACCAAACAGCAACAGCTAGCTTTAGCTTGGCTCCACTGGCTGCACACTAGCTTGTTAGCACAGAAGTTTATCCGGCGCGGGAATGAAGACTTCAGTACTTGTGCTTTGCTCTTTGTTAGTCACAATGATGGATGGAATGAATGTATATTAGTGACCATATGCAACTCTCAACTCTGCAACTATAAAACAAAAAAGGAAGGCACTACTTTGTGGTGCTATCCAAGTTCCTCATTAGCCAAACAGCTAGTAGGGTAGACCAGGGTTTGTTGTTACACTTTTTGCTCTTGCATGAATTGCTGATCATTGAATAGCTTTCAATAACTATTCCTTTGTTAAATCAGAGCTTATGGTGCTAGCTAAACATGGGTATCCTTTTCATTTTTGCAGTCAATTGTATCACAAAGTAATTAACCATCAATGACACGTTGTGAACACCAACTGGGGTTGGTTGTCTCCATAGTTATCAATGGTGTTTCTAAATGTAAATTTAGAAATGAACACCATCTATTACACCTTGTAATTAAAATGTGAATTTAAACAAGTGATAATTATTGTGTATTATGAGCAGTGAAATTAAGGTATTCTCAGTGCTTTAATAATGTCACTTTTATAAAAGCCACAAAAACAACAGAGAACCAATTCCACTGATGTATCACTGATATAATTTTAAAAAAGGCCAGAAGTTCTGTATATATTTTAAAAGACAAACAGATTTCTTTTGCAAGATTTTCCAACAGGTAACCAGAGGAATAGTGAGCAAGGTGGTGTAAAAGTGAGAAGAAAAATGAACTGCATCAATATCAAACTGACTGCTCTCCATTTAAGTCCTTATGCATGCTCGATCAACCAGGTAAGGAAAGTTTCTGGGATCTCCATAAGGTTGCTTGTTGTGATTTAGCAAGCCTATACATCCCTCAGCATCACACAAGTCAGTCATGACAAACATACACCTCTGTTTTTCAGGGATAAAGTCTTTGTGTGATCAGTTTTAGCAGACAACACAACAAAGCCATACTTCCTCTGGTTTATGGCTCAACAAAAACCATTCTGTCAACAAAGAATCAACCACAGGGTAACAGTGAGACCTAGCTACCAAATGGCTTTGGTTGGGTAGTGAAGAACTGATTCAAATCAAAGCTATTACCTTCAACTTTTTAATAAAAGTCCAGTTTAAATGCCTAATATTGTATGATTTTTTAATACAGAAACAACAACATGAAAACTCTGACCCAAGAAAATCACAAAATGTGTCCTCCCCTCAAAGTTTGTGTGCTTTCCACAAACTGACCACAGCAAAAATGGACATATTGTCAGGTCAAATGTGTGATACTGACAGATTCCACGGTGTAATGTGACAACCAACTTATACTTGCTATTCCTTCCAATACCTTTAAAGTTTAGTATTTAACACTTTGTTTGTTCATCAAAATAGCAGAAAACAAAACAATTTAATGGGGGGTTGTGTTGGATTACTTCAAGATGGTGCCAGTTTGCTGATGTAAACTCAACAAAGTTACTCATCCCAAAACCTAGTGCAGCACATGGCACTCTGTAAAATGGAAGGCCGTTTGTTTTTTTTTTTGCTCTTTGATTTCACACCAAGTAGTCTGAGTTCTTGCTTCTGACACATTAAGTTGCCCCAACTCTCCCTGCACCTGTCATGGTGATTACACTCCCAGGAGGGTGGCGGGTTGGGGGGGGGGGGGGGGGGGGGGGGGGGGACGTGTGCATCATTCAGCTTTTTACAATACACCGTTATCAGAGCAATCTCCCCCCTTTTGTTCAACTCCTGCAAGCGAGGTCACCTCTGACCTGCCTCTGCCAGGGGCCACATCTTTATTAATGAACAGACTAAATGTGATAAGGCCGCCAGCAAAAATCAGAACTCAGGCACAATCTTGCTCATTAAAGCTACTTTTTTTATAAAAGATTCAGGCCACTCCGGGAGTCATGTGTCTGAGTCTGAAACTGCATTACCTCAGAGCACTTGGTAGTTCGTGTTGAGGGAATGCCGCTGCGAGATGAAGAGAAACTACAAATGCGATAATCCACCAGGCTTCCAGCAGAAACAAAAGAAGAGAAGCAGAGTGTGCACGGTACGGCAAAGGGGTGAAAAAGCCCAAAGATTTAAGAAGTGCAAAACAACAACAGGCTGAAAATGCTCCAACACTGTTGCAATGCAATCGTGAAGAGTTAACACAGAGAAGAAATACCCAAACCACCTTTCCTCCAAATGCAAAAGGGGAAAATTCATTATGGTCTTAATTAGATAAGCTATATCCACCATATGCACCGGCTGCTTTCGCTTTCAGGAGCTAAATGAAGCGCCTTGATTCCACTGGGAGTCTCAACAAAGAAGGCCTTACTGGAGAAGTTAATGCTCTCTAGTGTTTTGTTGAGCTCTATCTTAAGCACCACAATTCACACTGGGCTGCAAAGAAATGTCTGGGGGTGACAACCGGAAATTATAGCATGTGTGTGTGAGAGTGGTAACACATCCATCCCACGATCGACCTACTGAGCACAGCTTAGGCTCTGTTGCAGAGCATCCTCACTAAGGAGATTACGAAGGATAGTTTGGGCGACTTGCAGAAATCGCCAGTGAACTTTGGCACCAGCATGAGAATCCTAGCCCCAGACCTTCGCTTTTATCCCACCAAACCACGGCATGAACAAGATGCAGGTGAGCCACAGTGTTTCAGCAGCACCCTGATCTGTAGCTGATGGCTGCTGTGTTACTACATTTCCACTACAGTGCTCATTTCCCATCATTTACGGCTGCTCTCATACAAGCACCCATGTAGAAAACACAGAGCATCATGACTGACATATGGTCCAGTAATGAACTTTGCATTTGAACTGGTAACACTGGCTCCAATTCAATTTTACCCAAAGGGGGAGGGGGGTTGGGTTTGAGAGGTTATGATTGGGAAAAACAAAATAATAAACAGCCAGGACAGTAGCCTGTTCTATTGAATGAGTTAACAGAAAAAACTATATTTTTGTCAATATTTGGCTCTTTTTAATTAATTAAGAAATGCCTCTGGACTAGGGATGGACCTTGCTGTTTAGGGTTATCTTTAAATATAGAACCAAGAATGATAACAGACTTTTAAAAAATAAAATAACCAAAGTTTAGCCATTCTTATACAACGCAAGTAAGTCCTACAAATCCAGACATATATTAAAAATCAACATAAAAAATAAAATAAAAATGTTTAAATGACGCAAATGGAAGTCGTGTCTCACGCTACCCCCCACCCACCCACCTCATCCACGTCTTCCAAGACTAACTGGAATGCTTCCACCTCCACACTGACCCACGAACGTCGCTGCTGACCGGAGGACTCACACTGAAGGCCCACGCACTGGTTTCTGGCACATTTTTGCTCACCGCTGCCGGACAGACCGGCGCCGTTGTGCGCTGTGCGCTCCCATCCAACCGTTCATCCACAGGTACTCAGCCCCTACTACTGCAGCCCGCGGAGCATTCCCTGACCGCTTCCGCACTGAAATCAATACATTTATCAACATATGCGTCATCATTCATCCATTCGCTCAGCATCGGAGCGGGCTAACACGCACTCGTTTGAGGATGACTTACTGCTGTTGCAGCAGAACATCTCTTCATTTGAATATTGTGGAGGGGGGCGAGAGCAACAGACGTGGTGGGCAGAGAAAAAAAGATTTCGCCTGTTCTCACACTTGTTCCTTTACACGAAATCCTACAGCCAAAAGCCCCTATGAGCAGCTAACCCGCTGAAATCGTTTAAAAACAATCAAAACCCAAACGTCACTTTGTAATTTATGCGCAATTTGACGTGGGACAGCGGGTTATTTGACAGGCGACCGGCGTTTGCGCTTCAGAGGACTCCACGTTCAAATCCATCAAAGCAGCACCGACGATCAGGTTCACAGCTTCATGATCACATTTGTTTCTCTTTCCCTTTTTCTTTCTTTCTTTTTTTTTTTTCACTCTGTGTGTGTTTGTATCCCGGTCATCCACAGCGGACTGGTTCGCAACCCATTTTCGTTCAACGCATCCCATCCATAAATCTTGACATGTCGCTGAGCTGCCTTGCATCCTTAAACAGCTCTGTAGTTTCACAGTTTAATGCTGAAGCACCTCTTCATCCCACACCCCTCAAAAAAAGAAAGAAAAGCTGAGATGTTACTCACCTTTTCTCAGTGGATGCTTTTCTGAAGTGTCCCATTTGTGCGTTTTAATCCACATCTGTGTCTCCTTCATTTGAGCGCTCTATTCCCCCCCCTCAACGAGCGAGAGAGGGAGAGAGAGGGAGGAAGCGCGTTTAAGAAAATCCATTTGTTAATTCCATTTGCCGGACACTCAAGGTGAAATCACATTGCCTCTTCCTCTTTTTTTCTTTCTTCTGTTAACAGCTTCAAAATTCTTCCATCATTGTGAAAATCCCGTAAAGCCCTATCATCTTTTTGCTTTTTTTATCTTCTTCTCCCCAGCACTGAAGTTGCTTGGTTACCCCTATTTCTCATTCAAGGAGGCTGAAGCGCTGAATACAGCGGCCAATCATAGCAGCAGCCGGAGAGATTAACTATTTCTTGGCTCCAGTATTCTAGTTTCAAGCTTAAATGAGGAGAGTAGGCGGGGAAAAACTGGGCCCCCGGTGACAGAAGAAGGAAAAAAAAATTAAAATGCACAGAGAATAATGTAGAGAGGGGATCCGTTGGAGGGAGAATGTGTGGAGGGGGGAGGGGACGAAGGGGATTAAACATTTTCGAAAAATAAAGGATTCTGGAGAGGAGGAGGGACCAGTTGCCACTTCTCACAACAACAAAGATGTAAGTGAATAATATTCCTGCCTTGCAGGGCTCTCATGCAAACTGGAGTGGAGCCTCCATTCCTTCTGAATTTGCCTTTAAAGAGCAGAGATCTGTCTCATTTCAGAGATCCCCAAAAAGCAATCCATCAGGGTAATTGATCATCCCCCTTTAACCAGCCATCCATCAAGTCCAAGCTCACTCTCTCTCCCTCTTTCCCCCACCTCCTACCTTCCCTCACCCCTGTCTCACTGCAGTCGCCTCATCATAGGCTGTATTGATTTTAATTTACCCCTTAAGATTGTCAAGGGGAGAAAGCCAGGTTCACGCACCGGCTCATGCAGGCGTAATGATCCCCTGCCTTCAAGGTCCTTTTATTGAGGAACATCCAGGTCAAGCCCCCCACCTCTCCAAGCACACGCCTACCTTTGGTCTTTGTGGCCCGCGCATTGAAGGCTTCTGACTTGCCCTCCACCACCACCCCTCACAGGGTGCCATGCAGGAGTGCTGGTGCATTATGGGCAAACAGTCGGGGGTCCTGACAAGGAGACAACAAGCTTCTCAAAGAGAGACAGAGCACCAGCAACCATTGAGAGGGGGTGACCTGTGTTGGGGGGACTGACTGTACACTAATGATGTAGAACATTCCTGCAGAATGAATTTATGTTTTTTATTATTATTATTTCGGTACTTTGTCGGCCCTCTTGTTGTCAAACTTGTTTTTGAAGCACTTTAAAGCATCGTCTTCATCCCACATTACAGTATGAAGGAGATGTCAGCCACATACGATTCATGCTCGGGTGCCAACTTCACACATTTCACAAAAAATAAAGTTTCTCTCTTTTTTTATGTTGGGTGACGGACGTATCGCTGGCTTCGCTCCATCCCACAGATTATGAACGAATTCAGCAAAGTTGGGGTCCTCGCTGTGGGATCAGAAGAGCACATGTATGTGGGTGTACAGTTGTGCATGTGACACACACACACACACACACACACACACACACACACACACACACACACACACACACACACACACACATATATGCACATTGGCACAAGAACACGCACAAACACTTAGCGGTTGATTGACGTGTAGCTCCTGGCTTGAGCACAGCTTAATCCTGCTGCTTTCACAGATGGACTCAGTCTTCCTCTTTTTGTCTGGTGTCACGAGCGGTGGCGCACACACACACACACACACACACACACACTGCACATCCCCATGTACTTTTGTTTACCAGGGAGGGAAGCTGCTGTTTGGGTTTTAATCCCCTCTGTAAACCTCCCGCTCTTTATCGGACACCCCTGCTACTGGACACACACACAAACAAGCACACAAACACACACACACAGTCCTCTACTCTTTGGTCATTAAAAAGAAACAAAGGAGGTCAGTGTCAGGAGTGGAATCAGGCAGCTGTGTCCTGTGAGGCGAGAGTTAATCCTCATTTCCAAGGCCCAGAGACAAAAAGAAGCCTCGCAGTTGAAATGCTTCGTGAGTTATGCAGGAACTCGTCACTTTTGTGCCACCTTGTTCACCCATTCATCCACCTCCACTGTAAAGGGGAAATTATGGTTCAGTACATTGGCAGCTGTGGGTTGAATGTCCACCTGCAGCGAGCACATGTTATCAGATGGGGGCAATGTCAAAAATATGTGGTACAACTGGTCTCTGGGCAACTATTGTTTGTCTTATTGATGACCCTTCAGTCATCCACAGAGAAGAGTGAAGTTATATAAAGAGCCGAAGTGAAACTGAGAGTTACAAATGATTAAAGGGTCCACTGCAGCCATTGTCAATTCCCCAGTTCCCTGTTCCCAACCACTGTCAACCAGTCAGCATTAATAAACCCCTCTCCACAGGCTCTCTTTAGGCAAATACGCACACAGTCCCTAAATTAAGAATAACAGGAAGTGTTTGTTGTTGTTCATTTGTTCGGTTCATCGTAGGTTTTTTGGTGGCATGAACCAAAAGGGGAAAGATTAGACTTTTCCCCCCTCCCTAATCGTATTCCACTTCTGGAAAGGCTTTGATTTCCATGTAGATGGAGCCAAATTGATAACGGCAGGGAACTGCCCCGGAGAAATGAGGCAGGGTGATAAGATAAGGAGAACAGATCCCCGTCCAGACAAAAAAGACAAAGAGGAGAGCCGTCACCCCACGTGGCAGTTAATCTCCATTCAATCCAGAGATTAGTTAAGTCAAAATTCTCATCGCCGCACCCTGGCAAATGATTAGTCAGCTCCCTAAGGGGAGATGGGTAACTGGTGGCTACCTTGCAAAACCTCGGCATGAAAGCTGATCAATAATTAGTTCCCTGTTTGAGTCAGAGCGGCAGCTTCGGGGTCACGATGTGTATTTCAAGGACAAAGAAAAAGGTTATTGTACCAACACAGTGCTGATTTGCCTCTGATTCTGGGCATGAAGGTTGCCAAAAACACGAACAATAAGTGCACGTCCAGTCAGTTGCAGTTTCGACACTCAGAGTGAGCATGATTTCCAGGAAAGAAGGATGTTTGCCCAGCCTGTGGGTTCTATGCTAATAGACTGTTTTAATCAAGTCTAATCGTATTGTCACAGCAGAGCGTGAGCGATTAGCATTCAGAGAGGCACGGCGGGGCAAAGCCTGACATCGATAAATGACATGTGACCCCTGACTCTGACTACTCCGACTGCTGAGAAGTTCCACTCCTTTTATTGCTCTCACCCCGGGCCACTTCATTTCCGGTACCACGGGTAATCATGATGTACTCCATCGGCTGTGGGTCTAGGGGGCACACTTCTCAGGGGACTGAGACAGAACACCTGTGGTAGTGCTCATATTTATTATTGAAGGAAATGAGCAAGTTGTTCAATGTGACTATCATTTATTGTGTATATGAGCTGGGACTGCACTGCTATTGTAGTTAGGTCAATAGCTTTTTGCTCAAAGGCACCTTTTTTTCTAGTTTTGCCTCTGCACGCTTTCATGGTGGATTTTGAATCATAAAACCATGGTGGGATTGAAGGCGAGACTTTGAACTTTAATTGAAGTGGGTTTATAAAAATTACAGCTTTTTTTATACACAGACTGTCAAATCAAGAATTTGGTACATTTTTGAAATGAAAAGCAAAATCTAAAAGAAACATCCAAAGAGCTGACACAGTTGTGGAAAGATGAAACCATACTTTTATTTATGCATAACCAAAATGATAGGAAGACAAAAGCATGGAGACGGTGAGAAACAACTCGTGATTTTAAGTATAGCGCGTCATCTGTCAAACATGGTGGAGGCAGTAATATGGCATGGGAATATATGGCTGCTAATGATGTGATTGATGATAGAAGTAGCGGGATGAATTGTGAAGTGTACAGTGCTGCACTCTCTGCTCAGATTCAAAAGTGATCAGACAGCATGTCACAAAAGTGGATAATGAGCCAAAGCATATGGAAAAAAGCAACCCAGGAGTTTCTCAAAGGAGGGACGTGGGATATTCTTCAATGGCCAAGTCAGTCACTGGATCTCAACCCGATAGAGTTATTAAATACAAGACTGAATGCATTAAGACATGAGAAAGTGTGCATAAAAATGGCTGTATTTCCTAAACAGTTAATGGACTCATCCATCCTCCAATATCATTTTATAGTAGTGTTTTGTTTTGTTTTTTCTGTTTTGTGGTAGTTAGCATGTCTTTGGAAGTAGTGCTTCTGTTGGGAAGTATAGTATGGAAATGTATGCAAGTCAACTATTTGTTAAAGTCCACAACTGTCCATCAATGTAGACCCAGAAACTTAAAAAAAAATCATAACTTATTGACTGAGATCATACGGAGTCAGTGTGGTCTGAGTATGGTCCTATTCAACACGATCATACTGAGACCACAGCGGGAAATGGGAGGCAGGAAACGCTCTTTAAGCACTTCTTCTTTGGCTTGAGCGGAAACATTTGCATGCCAGCATGTCTCCAAATTAAATTTTGTGTGCTTTCAAAAGGCAGCTGTTTGCTAACATCTGTGACATATCCACGTTTTATGTCATTGCTGAAAACAGCTTGCTCCACTGCCCTATATTGCTCAAAACAAACAGGGAAAAAAATCAGTTAATACTGTTTAAGTATTACTGGATCCTTCAGTCTCAAAGGATTAAGTGTTGTGACCTTGAAGCAGCAGTCAAGAAATGAAAAACCACAAAAAGGTAGTGAATCAGCATTAGGATTCATGCAACTGAACAGATGCAGTGCCGATGCTCAGGGGGGTTTTAACTTTGTTTCAGTATCGTGCCACACCTTTACCCTTGTTGTCTTGCTATAAGCCATTTTTGTTTCTCAACCAAGAACACCACAACACCGGCTTGTTAATCTCGTGCAGTCAGAGCAGCTGTCTTTTCAAGGTCAAAGAGGTCTGGAGAAAATCTTGCTGATAAATCTTGAAATAATCAGACCATGCAAATCCAGATGCACGCACTAATTTGTGTAGATGAAACCCCGTCTTCGATTTCTATCTAGGTCGAAAGAAGCTCTACATACCGCAGCTTTATATTAGTGTCAGTGTAACAAGGCGTCTGTGTTTTCTAACTAACCTTGGATTTTTTATTTTTTTCCCACCGTGCATGAATATTGAATTTTAAACTATCAGCAATGAAGTGGATGGGTGGGGTGGTAGGGGGGATTTGAGGATTTTTGTGATGCTGCTGGAATTTATATCCAGCCATCACTTGAACCACACTGGAGCATACTGTATGCAGAATAACAAGTGGCAGCATGGAAGCAGTTAGTCTAGCTTCAGCGTGGAGGATACACATGGTGGGAGCTCAAGCTCAAGGTGTGAGGGTTTATTAGCCGCTGATATTAAATCCCAAGAACAGGAAATAAAGCAGATGGACAATGACAAGTGCCAGTTTGCATTTTGGGTTGGAAAAGGAACTTGGATTCACACCCATCTGCCAAACTCGCATTCTTAATTAAAAGCGCAATGTGGATACATTGCCTCTGTACACTGCTCGGATACAGGCTAGCGTGCAGAAACATCTTATGTCAGTTATTTGCGGTGAACATCTTGACTGTAGCAGAAATTTGGCTCCACTCTGGGCCATTTGCATTCCTTTTTCTTGCTTCTGCATCCCTTCTTGTTGTTTCACGACATTATACAGCGCGGGGAGACGTGCACACCAAGCACCAATTTGGTTGTTTGCCGTGTGCAAATGATGTGTAAATGAAGCGCAGACACTGCAGATGTCACGTGTTTACATACAAACTAAGCTGTGCACGTTTAATAGCCTCATCTGCACAAGTTTGATCACTTTTCTCTTCAAACTGAACTAAACTGACAAAAAGGGTGATCTCCCTTTCATGTCATTTTAAGCGCTATTCGTGAAAAGGTAACACGACGCGCTCTTTGCTCAATCGGCAACCCCAAACACACAGCATCTCCTTCGGGGAGGGGGGCATGGGAACACGCGAGACCTCGTCCATGTCCAGTTTATCAAAGAGGGCCTGTATTTGATTTAATTTATTTACTTTTGTTTTAGCGAGTGCACTGGGTGTGCAGAAGTCGCTTTACGTGCACGTGCAGGGGCACGTGCGCACACACCGTACGTGCATTTTCCGCCCACTCATCTCCGCGATCGGGCTGTCACAGGGGCGCTATGACAGAGACAATGTGACAGTATGTGATTTATTGTGTCAGAAGAGAGCATAAAAGAGGCTAATTGAGGGGTAAGTGAAGGAAGCAAAGTTTGCAGGTGTCAGCGTAACTTTGGCCGTGATGAATTTATTCACGGGTGGGTGACGCTGACATGTCAAGGACAAAAACCATATAATTAGCCCATAAATTTAGAAAGTGATTAATTCTAAATTCCTGCTATTTAATTAAAATATGCAAATAGACAGCCATTCCCACTAACAACGCGACACACTTACCAGAGTAACAAAGTTTGACGGGGAGTTAAGTCACTTAGTTGACTTAGACAGAAGAATTCTGCCGCTGTTTCACACCCACACACACACACACACACACACACACACGCAATACATCTGTCTCCACTGCACATTTGCACCACTGCGCATCACTGGTTTGCCGAGCACATTCGGGTCCAGCAGTGGTGACTCAAGGAAGCTGACTCCTTCAAAGCAGAAGAACAGTTGAAGAGGCATTACGGATATAATTGGATTTCATTTCAACCATGTGAGAGGGGGGGACTTGTCACCACCCTGGAGAAAATGGAGCCAAAATCACTGTGTTTACTGTGCTGCATAGAGGGGGTGTGTTTGTGTATGTGTGTTTCACCTCGTGTGGCTCAGAGTGTGCGCGGATACGCTTTTTTAGGTCGTGTGTGTGTGTGGGTGTGTGTGTATTGCACATGCCGAAAATCCCAAGACACACAAACTAGTGTCAATTGAATCCACAGAGAGAGAGAGAGAGAGAGAGAGAGAGAGAGAGAGAGAGAGAAAGAGAGAGACGGGTTTCCCTGATGCCTTTTAAAGCAATGCATCAGAGAAGGACTAACTGCAGACAGCAAATACAGGACGAAAGGGAACCGCAGATAAACTTGTGCCTTTCCCCTTTTGGAAATAAACCTCCCACACTGCCTGCTGCGCGTGCCATTACTTCACAGCAAAAATGTCCACCTTGATGAGACCTTTGGTCTTTGAAGCCAGTGGGAAGGGAAAAAAGTGTCTGTAGTTTGGAGATTTGACCTTTTTTTTTTGATTCAGACAATCCTTGTTCGGGACATGGATTCCACAGTGATCACAATGATACTTAAAAGATGAAATATTGCTAACAAAATATGACTCACTCCATCCTCCCCAGCAGGCAGGTGTTTGATTGGTGTGTAGTTTGGCTTTTGTTTTCTTTGATTGACCTTTTTTTGGCAGGCATTTCCACTTATCTGCATCCACACTCTCACTGCAATACTGATATAGGTGTTCAAACAGAATTAAATCTGAATAGTTAACCTCACAATACAATTCCCTGTATGATGTTCCTTTTTTGTCTTAAATGTGATTTGGTTCATTGACATGAAATTTTGGCTGAAAAATGAAGACTAAGCTAGTGTCGACATTTTAAAAGTAACCTTTTAAAATGTATTCCACTACAGATTACAGAATACATGCCCCAAAATTTAATTTGTAACGTATTCTAAATACTTTGGATCACTTACTATATTGTCATGCTTTTTACAACTACATGAATGTACCAGAGGTGTGGACTCGAGTCACATGACTTGGACTCGAGTCAGACTCGAGTCATTAATTTTATGACTTTAGACTTGACTTGAAAAAATGTTCTAAGACTTGTGACTTGACTAACCTAAAGAAACATCTGGATCAGTAGTTTTAAACTACTGATCCAGATGTTTCTTTAGGTTGGAGGTGGAGTCTTTTGACACTGAGAGCAACTTGGTTGCTGGGAAACAGTTTGCATTGCACGGTCAGATTTTGCCCATCCCTTTCTTTCAATGTGAAGTGGTGTCGGAATTTCCAAGGAATGCATTCCTGCCCGTGCACTGCTGAAACTTTTGTGCCGTTTCCGGGTTCATTGTGTAACTGACGCCACCAACATTAACAGGACGCTTACATTAAAGCCTCTTATTTTGTGTTTTGTTTGGGTTTCTGGCAATGCGTGGAATTACCACAATTAGAGAGGGGATAGCCTAACATATGAAACGGAAAGACCGCAGTATAATCCAATAATTCCAAGAAAGTAACTGTATTCTAATTATCACTGTTTTAAACAGTAACTGTAACAGTAACAGTTACTCATATTTTGTATTTTAACCTTAAGACCTGAACTCTTCCATGGTATGCATTTTAAATTTCTCTTTGATATTTGGGCTGATTGGCACCTGATGAATGTAAAAACAAAGAACTAACAGATTTTATTTGACCTAATCTTTGTTTCTGAGAAAAATGATATTCACATATGAGGATATTTGTTTAAAATTTCAATAGAACAGTGGCAATATAATGTCCGCATAAGTGGATATCAGGCCCTTGTAGAGCAAAATGTAGTATTTTGGTCTAGACAACCCAAATTGTGATGTCCACATATGTGGATGCCAGGTCCTAGGAGGTTAAATATGTAATGCCGATACTTGTATTCTGTTACTCCCCAACACTGGTTAAAATGCAGGTTCTTGGGAGGAAGGCAGAGTTTCTGGAGAAAACATGCAAACACCACACAGGAAGGTCCGAGCTGGCAAATGGATTCCAACCTTCTTGCTGTGGGGCAACAGTGCTAACCTGGTGGTGCAGTAGACTTCTAGTAAGGCCATAGTTTATGCACTATTAGCAGCATGGATGCATTGATTGACAGCTTCAATCTTGTTTGTGGTTTTGGTACTTTTTAGAGCATTATTAATAATTATACCTCACTCATGTCTTCCTGTATAATTGGTCTGTTAGCATCTGTGCTGAGAAGTGTGATCTCCATATTGTAGTAATTTAATACTCATGTGTAGTTTATCAGCAATTTACAGGTATCTGTGTCTCTCCCTTTCCTCCATACAGTCTAGGGATGCACTCTGCCAGTCAAGCCTGTTAGTGTAGCCAATGACTCAGCATCACAGACAGTGTAAAAGATGGATGTAGCTATGGCGACATCACCCACTGGTTTCTGAAGTTCTGTTTTGAAGCCTTGAGATGGGCATTTCTGCCATCTTGATTGCAAAAAAGATATAGTCTGATTGTGAAACCACACACTCATTGGCTACTGACTTGTGATTACTAGCCAGTGAGCTTGTGGTTTCATACCAAGGACAATTATACATTCTGAAACGCAGCATGACTGAAATTTTCAAAATAGGCTTAATTTTTGTTCAGTATGTCCTAAAGTGAGTGACTGAGCCTATAAACTCAAAAGGAAAGTGTGTACACAGGTCAAGACAGAAAGCTGTTTTTCCATAGACTCTTTAGGACCAGAGGTCTTTTTGCAACCACAGGTGTTTCCACCTCCTGGCCTTCAAATAGAATGCAGCTGTAAGTAACTTGTGGATTGGCTTCATTTATGGAACCTGGAAGCTACATCCATGTTTTTTTACTGTCTAATAAATAAGTAAGTCACTGTAGTCCATATTTTATATACATTGTTTTTGACTAAACATCAAACTTACAAAGACTCGATACCAGATAAGCGAGTCCCTGGGATTGGTCAATTTTCCTGCCTTTTAAGAAAACTGCAGAAAGTAGAGGTGAAGGAGGAGAGAAACGGGGGAACATTTGATTTTCCAACAAGACAATCCAAATGCCTTCAGACCTCCCTTTCACTGCACTCACAGGCACTATACACATCTTTGCATCATCACACTCCTCAGCACAAGCAGTCAGATGGGTGCAGCTGCTGCACATTGCTTGTGTCTAACTGACATATATATTTAACCACCCACGTGTACTTTACATGATACACATATACACAAAGAGATATGTGTTACCCTCTTAGATCTGTTGCACGTACACAGGTCCAAGATATTCCCTGAAGATTCTGGAGGTAAATGGTGCAGGGACCGAGATTTGAAGGCTTTAAACGCCATGCAGGAGCCACTGAAACGTTGAATATGTGTTAAAAGCGATAGGCTGCTTTGGACACAAGCACACACACCACGACAGAGCCTTCTTCCCTGACATCTGGAGTCTTGGTATCCCTCTCCTCCCACTGTATCCTAATTTCCATCCTAGATGTGCTATCCTATTGTTTAGAGAGTTCTTCTCTGGCAGAATACGAAGCTTAACAATACACAGAAATGATAATAAGGCTCCTCTTTTGATATTTTGAAGCTCTGACCCAGTTTTGATTTCTTCTACGGGGGGGTGGGGGGTGTTCCTGTGATACATTGCAGTAAAATACCCCTTGGATTCCAACGCCTGCTGTATAATTACGCCAGCAATTTTCCCGGGACAAACAAGTGTTGTTTGATAATTGATGGCTGAGTTTTATTTAAGCCGGCCAACCAAGAGTGATACCTAGAACCCACTGGGAACAGAAGCATCAGAGGCACGTGAAAAATCAGCAGGAGCGGGAGAGACACTACCTGTGTGTTTAAAGGAAGTGAGATAAACCGAATCTGAGGGAAGCAGTGAATGACAGGAAGAGAGGCAAAAGAAGAAGACAGTGGGGGTAAAATGAAAGAAAGACAAAAAGAGCCAGATGGAGGTTTGAATATTCTGCTAACCACCATGCCTCCCCTAGCATGACGCGAGGCTGCCGCCATCACCCGCCTGGTGAAGAATGAGACAGATGTGCATTGATGTAGGAGAAGATCTCAAATGTCAGGCAGCATCGAAGGCTGTTATATTAATCACAGTCAGAGGCCTCCTTAAGACTCCAGCATCCTTGGGGAGGAGTGTCATAAAAAATAACGCAGTAAAGGGAACTGTGTAGCAATGCAGCATGAAAAATGCCCTCCATCTGCAGTGACTCAGCCAGTGGATCCAAGGTAAAGAGGAATATGTTTGCCCTCTCTCTTCACATCTCAATGCTTGCTCTCTCCGTCTGATTTCCTATCTCACACACACACATGCATGTCACTTCATAGTGTGTCAGTTCACAAACGCACACGCAGACTGAAAAATAAATCCCAAATAGTCAAGACAGATTGGAAGACACTTGGCTTAGCACATTATCAAGGCCTGCTTACATTCATCAGGTGCCGTGCGCATACGATTTCAGTTATTATCCTCAAATAGACATATGAATTCATACATGCTCGCTCAAACAATCACGGCTGCTTTTCCTTTTCGAACTCAAACAGTAGATGCAGGCATTTTCTTCTCCTCCACCAGGCCCCCCACCCCACCCCTCCAGTTGGCTAATCTGTTAATTCTACACTCCCCGGGTGAGGCAGACAATAAGGACGATGGGCTTCAACGTGAAAACCCCCGGCTATCGGCTCTACATGGTGAGACTGCTTATTGTTACGGGGCTTTCTAATGTAAATAGGCTGTGTAAACAACAATCACGACATGCTACTGTCCTAGATAGATACTACTGTGTGCTGCAGCACCATTAAGCACAAAAGCATATTTATTCATGACCGAGTGCACTCACAATCATGTTTGGACGTAGTAGTGAGTACACAGGACAGCACATGCAGAAACGAGCGTGAACTCTCATGCAGATCAGTTCACAGATGAGGAGGGGGACGCCAGAGTACAGTCATTCAACCCACTGTTTTTTGGGTCAATAGTTGCGGGATACGGGGCAATGGCTCTGCAAAAGTTTCATCTTTAAGCTGAAGCTTCCCAAAAATGTTCAGTAACAATTCAATTCAATTTCATTTTATTTATATAGCGCCAAATCACAACAAAAGTCGCCTCAAGGCGCTTCATAGATACAGAGAAAAACCCAACAATCATATGACCCCCTATGAGCAAGCACTTTGGCGACAGTGGGAAGGAAAAACTCCCTTTTAACAGGAAGAAACCTCCGGCAGAACCAGGCTCAGGGAGGGGCGGCCATCTGCTGCGACCGGTTGGGGTGAGAGAAGGAAGACAGGATAAAAGACATGATTCAATGCAGAGAGGTCTATTAATACATAGTGAGTGAGAAAGGTGACTGGAAAGGAAAAACTCAATGCATCATGGGAATCCCCGGCAGCCTACGTCTATTGCAGCATAACTAAGGGAGGATTCAGGGACACCTGGTCCAGCCCTAACTATATGCTTTAGCAAAAAGGAAAGTTTTAAGCCTAATCTTGAAAGTAGAGATAGTGTCTGTCTCCCGAATCCAAACTGGAAGCTGGTTCCACAGAAGAGGGGCCTGAAAACTGAAGGCTCTGCCTCCCATTCTACTTTTAAATACTCTAGGAACAACAAGTAGGCCTGCAGAGCGAGAGCGAAGTGCTCTAATAGGGTGATATGGTACTACAAGGTCATTAAGATAAGATGGGGCCTGATTATTTAAGACCTTGTATGTATGTAACAATGCAAGGAGTTCTTCGTCATTGCTCACTTAAATGATTCCCTTTGCATGACTGCACCTCTTGCTGTGATAAGCTGAGTTGTCTGATGCACATGTAATTCCAGGAGTGACTGTGAAAGTCCTCATTTGTATCGTTGTGCTTCTGTGATGTGTGCTGGATCTCCTTTCATGATTTTGTTGGTTTGACCTCAAAATTATATAGTGTACCAACACATGTTAATACCACAGTTCAGCTTGTTTTGATGAATGTACTCGCTTGTATGCCTTGGGGGCATTAAACTAGAACTTAGTCTGACCTTGGGTGACAAATTCACAGTATACAACCAGGCAGCACGGTGGCACGGTGGTTCGCACTGTTGCCGCATAGCAAGAAGGTCCTGAGTTCAATTCTACCATCAGGCCGGGGTCTTTCTGTGTGGAGTTTGCATGTTCTCCCCGTGTTTGCGTGGGTTCTCTCCGGGTACTCCGGCTTCCTCCCACCGTCCAAAGACATGCAGCTTGTGGGGATAGGTTAATTGGATAATCCAAATTGCCACTAGGTGTGAATGTGCGAGTGAATGTGAGTGTGAATGGTTGTCTGTCCCTGTGTGTTGGCCCTGCGACAGACTGGCGACCTGTCCAGGGTGTACCCTGCCTCTCGCCCTATGACAGCTGGGATATTCTCCAGCGCCCCCCCGCGACCCTGAAAAGGATAAGCGGAAGTGAATGGATGGATGGATGGACAACCATCATGTTGGAAAAGAACAATGTTTCTGACCTGATGTGCCACTCCAGGTAAAAAAGGGCTGGGCCACTTTCAGTCTCAAACTGAAATCTAATGACACCTGCTGGGTTGCAGAAGAACACCTAACAGCAGCTGAACTATGCTGACGATCCTGCAGGTGAAACCTGGGTCACATTGAGACAGAGGTTGCTTGTTCTCTGCTGAACTTTGAGTTCCTGGGTGAAATTGGATATGCACTACTGATCAGAAGAGGACTTTCATGAAGAAATATAAGCAAAACCAGGCCAAAAAAAAGCACAAGAGGTACAAGAGAAGGTATAAGGAAATTTAAATAAGGTAAGGTTTTTGATTTTTACTAGTAAGCCCCTGAACTTTTTGATTGCAACTCATATTGCAAGTGACTTTTTAAAAACTGCTGATATATACTGATCAGGCATAACATTATGAGTGAGTAACACTGGTTATCTCTTCATTGTTGCCCCTGTTAGTCGGTGGGAAACATTAGAGAGCAAGTGAACATTTGTCTTCAAAGTTGACTTTTTTCAAGCAGGAAAAATGGGCATAAAGATTTGAGCACGTTTAACAAGAGCCACGCTGTGATGGCTAGACAACTGGGTCAGAGCATGTCCAAAATTGCAGCAGTTGTGGGGTGTTCCCCATCTGCAGCAGTCAGTATCTATGAAAAATGGGCCAAGGAAGGAACAGTGGTGAACCAAGGACAGAGTCAATGGCACCCAGGCCCTCTAATGCACATGGGGAGGGAAGGCTGGCCTGTGTGGTTGGATCTGATAGGATGTCAGAATGCACAGAGCATCACAGTTTGCTGCTAATAGGGCTGCATGGCTGCAAACTAGTCAGGGTCCTTATGCTGACCCCTGTGCACTACCAAAGCATAAACAATGAGAATTTCGGGATGAGATCTGGACCGATGAGCAATACGCAAAGGTGGCCTGATCTGATGAAGCTCCTTTTCTTTTACAATTTGGTGGATGTTACTTTGACACGTACCATGTGCTTAAGCATTGTTGCTGGCCTCTTTCAGCAGGATAACGCTCCCTGCCACAAAGCAAAAGTGGTTCAGGAATGGTTTGAGGAGCACAGCAACAAGATGTGCTTGACAATCAAGTCCGATCCATGAACACCCACCATAATGTTATGCATTATTGGTGTATAACCTAACCAGACGATGCAGCGCCACAGATCACAGAAAATGATCGTAAACGTCTTTAAATGGTGCAGTGATCCAACTCGCTGCAAGTTCCCATCCTGTAAGGAAAGTGTACACACATTCAACGTGTATCAGCCAAACTAATTCAAGTTTTTATATGATGGAAACTTTTGATCTATTCCTGCTATAAGGTCTTTACGCTGTTACAGAATATCTGTTTGTACATGCAGTGAATGTTTTGAATCCTGTACTGGAATAAACTATATTTTCACTCCATTCACACATTTCCACCCTTCCTGGTATAAAAATAAATCCACAGTCATGCACGTTCTCACGCACATGAGAAAAACACACAGTCTACCACAGACACACAGTCTAGTTAGAGCGAGAGACTAAAACAGCCTTCGCTGCATTCTCACCCATCCGTGGCCTGCTCCGATGCAGATGTGCTCTCTACCTCGTTAACCTCAGCCAATGGGAGCTGGCCGCGCGCAGCTGTGCAGCCGACATGCCGCTCTGCCTCACCAGACTGCGGTGCTGGCACGAGGAACCCACTGGCACCAAGTCAACACATACTCGCACGCCTGGACACATGTACGTACACACAGAGCACACGCTCCCGTGGACACGCGTGCACAGAAAAACACGCTGCGTCTGCACGGGACTGCAGAGCACTCAGACATGACTGAGTTTTTAAACAGGATCCAACCCCTGACCAGGCTGGGAGCATCGTGCTGCACAGAACACTGGCACATATTGCAGGCAGTCACCTTGTTCAAGGCCAGAAATAAACAGGTAATTTATTGGCAGGGGGTGGGTTCACCGACTACATTCAATTACACTTCGCAAGGGGTTTGTACAAATTTATATCCATTCCTGTAATGTTCACAGTGGCTCTGCATCCTGCAGGGCTGCAACCGTTACCACCACCCGATTTACAGTAACCATAGCAACTACTTGGAAGTACCATGCCTTTGGGGGGAGGGAGGTCAAGGGTTGAGTACTGTTCAGTGGAGAAATCAAATCTGCTCTTTGCCAAGACAGCAGCTCTGAAGATTGATGTCCAGCAGGAGAAGAATCTGTGGAGTGAGTTGCTCTGGGGGGTTTGGGCTGCTTTGACCCGGGCTGAAAAATCTGCTGGCCGTGCCCACTGTGTCTGAGCTCCTATCTGATTGATCAGCGGACTCTGCTGTCTGCTGAATCAAGATGTTTTGGGGGGTTTTTTGGGTTTTTTTTAACCTGCCTGCTTGAATGTACTGAAACATCAGAGAAGACGAAATGTTGGATTCATTCCAGGGTACTCTCGGTCAATCAGTCTGCAGTCTGGTGATTTGTCTCTTTTCGCCTTTTTTTCCCGTCGTTTTACATCAGAAGCGAGCCCACAGGTGGTCGCTTACTTTGCCGTAGCCATGGCAACTGCCCACGGAAAGCCAAGAGTGTTGGGCAGAAAAGAAAAAGAAAAAAAAAGAAAGAAAGACCTTTCGCTTACCTTTAGAAGGGCAGCTACTTGGATGTGCGTGGGTGGTTTTGCGTGTGATTTAGGCTGCGACCGACCTCTAACATATTAAAAAGAACCAGAACAAAATGAGCATCGTGCATATTGGGTGGTCAGTCCAGGGAAGGACACCTTCCTGCCCCCTCAACTCCAATCCACAGATGGGCTGAGTCAAGAGAGGGTGACTTATGGGAGTGGGGTGGGGTGAGGTTGGAGGAAACTGGGCACAGTCCTGGCACAGAGGAGCTGAGCCATCTGCCTGTCAGGAGCGCTTCATTTCAGCCCCCTGCTCTGGCTCTCCGGTGTTCCCACCACAGATGGACAGCCTTCAGAAAGGTGTCACCCATGCCTAGGCTGTGACACCGGGAGGGCCGGGCAGCCTGATTGTCGCTAAACCAAAAGCAGAGTGAAGAAAAAAGGTAGAGCGGAGGAGTAACGCAAGAGTAAATGTGTTTTATATTTGAACAGGTTGAGAGGGGTTAAGACGCAGAGCAGGGACCTGTCGGTAACTGATATTTGCCCACAACATTAAGTAAACGCTGTGTGGATAGCAGATATTAAACGTTACAGCTCAAAACTGTCATTGTACAACCAGCACACCCACGCAGCACCACCATCTCTCTCACTCCCTGTTCTACCTTTTGTCCTCCTTGTTGTGCTCTTACACCCTTCCCCTTCTGTGTCATTTTCCTTTTCACTTCTCCCTCTTGAGCATTCCCACGTAAGCACGCACACAAATGATGCGTTTGGACAAAAAACAAAAAAACCCACACTTTCATTTTCTCACTCAGGTTCTTCTGGTCCTCCGTCTGTCTTTCGGCTGTCCTTGCAGCTGTCTACCTGTCCACTTGTCTTTTTATTTTCACCTTTCCTCCATCACATCATTTTATTTTGACCTTTGTTCCTCCTTTATTCTCCCATCCCCTCGTTTTCCTGTCCTCTAAGTTCCTCCTCTCAACCCATTTCCTCTCCTCTCTTTCCTTCTTCTTCTTCTTTCCACACCTCTTCTGTCTTCCTTCCTCTCTCTCCCTCTCTCTTATATCCTGTCCCCTCTCCTCTGTCTCTCGCAGTAGCCCCACTGCTAATCCATTGGGATGTGGTGCAGCATTTCTGCCAGGGTTTTCTGGAAGTGGATTTGTAAGAGAAACACCAGTAAGCCCCCCCCCCCCGCCCCACCACCCCCGTTTTAATGGCAGATTAGAGCCTTGCTTCAGCGTTAAGTCGACAGACACACAGAGCCACCGTGGAGCCTTGCAGGCAGGTACAGGAGTAAGGTGGAGCAAAGGGAAGAGACTAAACATCCGCCAGAAAAAGTGGGACTGAGGAACTGAGGTGTAAAAGGTTTGGGGGGGAGTGTTATCATCATAAACTAAACATAAGATGCTTAATGTACCACCTGCTAATTCAATTTATCACAGGAGAAAAAACAGGTGTGACGAAAAGGACACACAGACCCCCCACATCTACGCTTTTTACTGCAATGTTCAGAGGATGACCTTTTTCGAGACATTAGGTTTCACAGCTGCGCATATCGGCCCTGGATTTCTGTGCCGCTGAGGATAAATTCATCTGAGTCACCAGCTTAAGCTACACTGTAGACCTTATATCATACACAAATTCATATGTAAACCTTATGAACTGGTCTACGTATGAATTTGTTTATTCTTGCACTTAATTAAAGCGACTAAGGTCCTCCTGTGAAATCAAAGCAGCAGATATGTGTGCGACAGAAGAAGCCTCTCTTTTTTATGTTGCTTCTGAAAATTGGGACAGGTTTGATTAGTGCAACCCTGGCTCAAATAGTTTGATTGGAGCGGTTATATTACACTGTTGTAGCTGCAGCTTTAATTAATTAAAGGACCAAGCTGTTTTCAGCCTTTGTGAGAAATCAGTCAGTGGATTTTTCTCTTGATAGGGGTTTCATTTTTTTTTTCAACTGAACTGAACCACAACTTTCTACACTTCTATTGCTAAAGGAAGCCTCTGATTGGCTTTGGGAAAATAATTAAATAATTATTGTCTTTGGTTGGAGGCCGCAGCATGACTAAAATTATTGCAGTCATGTGACAGTCTTTGCTTCGAACTCGGGGACAGAAATACTGCTGTATTCAAAGCGATTTTAGCGTGTCAAGACGGCGATAAAAAGGCAAGCGCGGATCTTATGATAAACTGGTGAACTGCAAATCTGCTGCTATCTACATCCACAGACTTCATAGACCTGTAACAGAAATTCAGAAATTCCTCCACACATATTGGCATAGTTGTGATTTAACTCCATGAGCGCTCTGCAAGCTTGCTTTTATTTACTAATATAACCAGAATACAACCAGCTGACAACCAGTTAAGTCAAGTTCTCTATTGCAAAGAGACAAGTTGAGCTAACTGGTGCAAAATGACTTTATCAGAATAATTAAAAGCTCCACCGACTTGCTTATGTTGGGTAAAATATCACCACAGACACAGCCTTAACCCTTAAAAAAGTCTTTAATGAATAATTATTTAATTTAATGAAAATCATCAACGGCTGCTGTTCTCCCCCTCCTTTTGGACCTTATACTGGTAAACCAGCTGTCAACACGATGACATCCTGGATGCCTTCATCTGCTGATCCAGCAGATGATCAGACAGCTGGATGTTCCTGCATGACACAGACGGACTAGCCTAACCTTCTGTGCCAGGTAAGGTGGGCTGACAGCAAGCAGGACAGAGGGCTCGTTACTGGGTCATCGCTGTGAACTGGCACTGCAGCTCACACATCTGACCTACATTATACTCCACATAGCCGGGATGAGCTGCACTTCAGTACACAGCAGTCTCTAGACAGAGTTTTAAAAAGCACATCAATAAGCTGCAGCACTCTTGTACTCCAAATAACGGATGAGGTATGCTGACTTCTTTTGGTAATGCACTTATCACTAGTGAAAAAAAATACAAATCTGAGCTTCTTTTCTCTTCTTTTTGTAGTTTAAATGCACATTTAATGCACCTGTATCTTTTAAATTTGTGTACAGAAATAAGAACTTGTATATCACAATTTCAGTAACAAATACTTCTAATAAGATTTCATGTAATCCCATTAATTCTTCTTACTTTATCATAAATACGGCCACAGTTCTGGGTCATTTTGACCCAGCATTTTGAGTTCTTATGTTTTGGTTTATGGGTTATATTCTGATTCCCTTGTTCTGCTATGTTGATCATTATTATAGACAGAGATGGGCAGTAACGTGTTACTGTAATCTGATTACCTTTTTCAAGTAACGAGTAAAGTAAGGGATTACTATTGCAAAAACGGTAATTAGATTACCGTTACTTTCCTGTAGGAACACTCCGTTACTAAAACCGTGATTTTTTTGCGAGAATGTCTCATGACAGTGACGTAAGCGAGTGCGACATTCGTGACAACAGCTGTGTGCAGATCAACAATGGATAATATATCGAGTGCGGGAGAGAGTATGAGCGTGCAGCGTTTAAAGCGTGGAAGTACTGACCTTACTTTGAGTTTGATTCCATAAAAAGTGACAAAAACATTAGTGTCCGTTGTGCGTGGGAAGAAAACTTTTTACAGTGAAAAAAAACCCTAAACAAGCACTGAGTGCACAACGACGTAATGGGAAATTCACAGAGAAACTCGCGGATTCTTCCACTGACCACTGCGGCACACCTGCACCAGAGCACACCTCCGCCTACCCCACTCCTGCCTTACAGGTGAAAATAGAGCAAAAGGACCGCTAGTCTTTGATTTTATTTATTTTCTGCTGTGTTTTACTTGCATCTATTTGAAAGAGTGAGTGTAAACACACACAAAAAAATATATTTTATGTGCTGGAATGTGCAGAAAATAGGTTTAAATGTTAAACTAATTTCTTCAAGTCAGAGAATGTCGCATATAATTTAATGTTTGCTTGATGCATAAAGTTAAAAGATTAAAACTAATAAAACAAGTTTAAAAAAAAGAGACTTTCTCATTTGATTACATTTTGTATGATGGATTATGCAGAAAAAGTAGAATTGGGCTGAAAGATTTATTGCTTTATCACGTATTCAGGTTGTAAATCGTGTTTTTAAAAAGTAACTAAGTAACTAAGTAATTAATTACTTTTGAAAATAAGTAATCAGTAAAGTAATGTGATTACTTTTTGGGGGAAGTAATCAGTAATTAGTTTCTGATTACTTTTTTCAAGTAACTTGACCAACACTGATTATAAATCTATATTTCAGTTTATTCTGGTTAAGGGTTTAGTTCTTAGGTTTAGTTCTTGTGCTCTTGTGTTTAGTTCAGTGTCAAGTCTGCATCTTTGTGAATTGTTTCCTGTTTTATTTTGAAGGTTTATGTCTTGTGTCAATGTTTCTAGTTTCACTTCCTCTGTCTCGTTAGGTCTAATTTTCTAATTTCTTAACCACCCGGCCTGTAGCCCAGTTAGCCGCCCAGCAGCCAGTCACCTGCTCAGGTTGCAGTGCAGCCTTCTCCCCAAGGTCAGGGAAGGATGCAATTAATAGCTGGTTAAGTTCAGCTATTAACTTAAACATCAGCTCAGCTGTTAGCTCAGTCTTCAGTTCAGGCTACTGTTTTGTCTCCGTCTTTTGCTCAACCACCTGTTCTGTCACTGTGTTCATCAGCTGAGAGGTTTGAACTCTCTCAGCTGCTTCCCATGGGAGCTCTTCCATCTCAGTGTTCTGTCTCTGCAGAGAGCCTGTGCAACCCTTCTCAGTGGTCCACAGCAGCTTCCACTGAGAGCTCTGCCGGGTTGTCTCAGCCTCCTGTCTCTGCTGAGAGCTCGTGCGAGCTGTCCCCACAGTCTGCAGCAGCCTTCACCGAGGGCTCAGGCAAGCTCATCCAGCCCACCATGGACTATGTGTTGGTGCAGCCTGAAAGTCAACCCGAACTGGCTGTCTGTCTCACGCAGCTCAAGCTAGCTTCACCTCAGCCAGGGGTTTCTGTACCATCTGGCCTTGCATCTGTTCCAGCTGGGGGTTCAGGAGAACCCAGCCACCATCACGCCACGTCAACTGGGGGTTCTGGTGAGTCTGTTCAGCCACCATTAGCGGCTTCCACGCCGTTGCCTGCAGTGCCACCACCTGCTCTGCTGCCTGCTGTTGGTACACCACCATCTGATCCAGCTCGGCCTGAACCACCTTGCTTTCGCCGGCCACTTTACAGGCCCTTGGCTGGACTTCTCTGTTGTCGTGGACGGCTTTCTGAACCCCGTTGCCACCGCTGACATCGCGGTCGGATCCTGATCTGCTCTGTCGCTGCCTTCCGCGTGGCCGGCCTCTGGACCTGCTTCCACACCGCCGCTGCCTTCCGTGTGGCCGATTCTTGGACTTGCTGCGCTCATGACACCTGTTCTGTTTTGGCCTGTTCTCTGGGCTCCGGTGCTCTGTGATGGACTATTGAGCCGTTGGCCATATGTTTTGGACTCCTGACACCTGTCTTGCTTTAGACTGTTCTCTGTGCTCCTGTGTCTTTTGAGACCATTTTGTTTTGGACTCGACTTTGGGCATGTCCAACTGGGAGGAAATGTCATAGCACACCTAGGACATGAGGGAGAGATTATGTCTCTTGGCTGGCTTGGGAATGACTCTATCCCCCGGTAGGAGCTGGGGCAGGTGGCTGGAGAGACAGAGGTCGCAGAGGTCCGCTACGACTGCTGTACCCACAACACAGATCAAGATAAATGCCAGAAAAAGGTGTGGATAAAGTGAACACAGTCATGTGGAAAAGAAGGTACACCCCATAATTCTGTAGCTTGTAGATATATCTACCAACAATAACTTGAAGTAAGCATTTTCTTTATGATTTTATTGTGGAGCAACTTAATTCCATTCTTCTTTGTAACATTGCTTCAGTCTATTGAGGTTTGCAGCCATTCATTTATGCACAGTCACAGCATTTCAGTCCAGTTGAGGTGTGAACACAGACTGGGTCATTGCAACACCTCGATTCTTTTCTTTTTCAGACATTCTGCTGCTGTGCTTGGGATCACAAAACTACTACTCAAGTGGAAGAGGTGGGGGACTTTCATTCACTTTATAAAAATAATACATTTCCAAAAAAAGAAAAATTAAGCGATTCAAAAAAAGAAAACGTCACAGGCCTCTTTGTTCTTTCTCTGACTGAACCCTATAAAATATTTTCATCCTTGCCATGGACACGATCCAAACTCATGGGTTTCCTACAGCCGCAGAGTGAAATGTGAGCAGCCTTACTTATTCATAGAGCAAAGATCGGTCTAATCTCAAGTCGTGTTGTGGTTAAACACAGTGTATTCTTTTTGATCTGACAGCAGTTCCTTTTGGTTGTAATATGTGGCTCTGAAAGGGGGAAGACAGAGTGAAGAAATGGTTGCGGGTTTCAGTTTGTTACAACAGAAAGAAATATGCACGGTTGAATTATTCCCAGTGACCCTGAATTGGATAAGTGGAAAAAGACGGATGGATGGATCATGTGTGGAATATTTGGCTCATGTCGGTCGAGATGTGTGAAACAAGGAGATATTGCAGACATATATTCCTATTCCTTTAAATTAACACCTTTATTTACACATTTTATATAGTCAACTGCACAAACTTTTATGACATTGTTGAAAATGAAATACAGTGTTCATTCAGTTTGATGCCTCCAGAAGAGAGAGGGGTGTGTGTGCATGTGTGTGTGTGTCATTCCTTTTGTAATTTCAATAGTAGAGACATTTTGACACCTTTAACAGATTTAGTAGCAGAAGTATTGTGAAGTTTTGTCGATGTTTTTGAGAGATAACACAAAGTTAACCTTCAGATATCTCATTCTGCTCTTGTAGGGCCTCCATACATGACAGATCTAAATAAAACTGGCATCTGCTCCTACCTAAAATATCTAAGGCTGGTGTCACAGTTAGTACAAAAGACTAAATTGTAGGATGCACTGGAAAAAGTGGAACGAGGAGGTAAGCCAATAGAGATAGAGAGAAGGTGAGGACCCCATTATACACGCCGTCCAGCAACTCGCTAAATGTACAGGGAGTGCAGAATTATTAGGCAAATGAGTATTTTGTCCACATCATCCACTTCATGCATGTTGTCTTACTCCAAGCTGTATAGGCTCGAAAGCCTACTACCAATTAAGCATATTAGGTGATGTGCATCTATGTAATGAGAAGGGGTGTGGTCTAATGACATCAACACCCTATACCAGGTGTGCATAATTATTAGGCAACGTCCTTTCCTTTGGCAAAATGGGTCAAAAGAAGGACTTGACAGGCTCAGAAAAGTCAAAAATAGTGAGATATCTTGCAGAGGGATGCAGCAGTCTCAAAATTGCAAAGCTTCTGAAGCGTGATCATCGAACAATCAAGCGTTTCATTCAAAATAGTCAACAGGGTCGCAAGAAGCGTGTGGAAAAACCAAGGCGCAAAATAACTGCCCATGAACTGAGAAAAGTCAAGCGTGCAGCTGCCAAGATGCCACTTGCCACCAGTTTGGCCATATTTCAGAGCTGCAACATCACTGGAGTGCCCAAAAGCACAAGGTGTGCAATACTCAGAGACATGGCCAAGGTAAGAAAGGCTGAAAGACGACCACCACTGAATAAGACACACAAGCTGAAACGTCAAGACTGGGCCAAGAAATATCTCAAGACTGATTTTTCTAAGGTTTTATGGACTGATGAAATGAGAGTGAGTCTTGATGAGCCAGATGGATGGGCCCGTGGCTGGATTGGTAAAGGGCAGAGAGCTCCAGTCCGACTCAGACGCCAGCAAGGTGGAGGTGGAGTACTGGTTTGGGCTGGTATCATCAAAGATGAGCTTGTGGGGCCTTTTCGGGTTGAGGATGGAGTCAAGCTCAACTCCCAGTCCTACTGCCAGTTTCTGGAAGACACCTTCTTCAAGCAGTGGTAGAGGAAGAAGTCTGCATCCTTCAAGAAAAACATGATTTTCATGCAGGACAATGCTCCATCACAGGCGTCCAAGTACTCCACAGCGTGGCTGGCAAGAAAGGGTATAAAAGAAGAAAAACTAATGACATGGCCTCCTTGTTCACCTGATCTGAACCCCATTGAGAACCTGTGGTCCATCATCAAATGTGAGATTTACAAGGAGGGAAAACAGTACACCTCTCTGAACAGTGTCTGGGAGGCTGTGGTTGCTGCTGCACGCAATGTTGATGGTGAACAGATCAAAACACTGACAGAATCCATGGATGGCAGGCTTTTGAGTGTCCTTGCAAAGAAAGGTGGCTATATTGGTCGCTGATTTGTTTTTGTTTTGTTTTTGAATGTCAGAAATGTATATTTGTGAATGTGGAGATGTTATATTGGTTTCACTGGTAAAAATAAATAATTGAAATGGGTATATATTTGTTTTATGTTAAGTTGCCTAATAATTATGCACAGTAATAGTCACCTGCACACACAGATATCCCCCTAAAATAGCTAAAACTAAAAACAAACTAAAAACTACTTCCAAAAACATTCAGCTTTGATATTAATGAGTTTTTTGGGTTCATTGAGAACATGGTTGTTGTTCAATAATAAAATTATTCCTCAAAAATACAACTTGCCTAATAATTCTGCACTCCCTGTATGATAAAGCTTATGTGAAACTGACATCACATCCACTGTTGCTAGTTTTAGTTGGTTGTCCATCTTAATCGTAGTTGTCCTAAATAAGTGTGCAAGGTTTATTATACAGCAGTTTCCAATTACTCAAACTGACTTGAAATTAATATGAAAAATATTCAATTCAATTTTATTTATATAGCGCCAAATCACAACAGCAGTCGCCTCAAGGCGCTTTATATTGTACAGTAGATACAGAGAAAAACCCAACAATCATATGACCCCCTATGAGCAAGCACTTTGGCGACAGTGGGAAGGAAAAACTCCCTTTTAACAGGAAGAAACCTCCAGCAGAACCAGGCTCAGGGAGGGGCGGGGCCACCTGCTGCGACCAGTTGGGGTGAGAGAAGGAAAACAGGATAAAAGACATGCTGTGGAAGAGAGACAGAGGTTAATAACAGATATGAGTCAACGCGGAGAGGTCTATTAACACATAGTGAGTGAGAAAGGTGATTGGAAAGGAAAAACTAAATGAATCATGGGAATCCCCCGGCAGCCTACGTCTATTGCAGCATAACTAAGGGAGGATTCAGGGTCACCTGGTCCAGCCCTAACTATATGCTTTAGCAAAAAGGAAAGTTTTAAGCCTAATCTTGAAAGTAGGGATAGTGTCTGTCTCCCGAATCCAAACTGGAAGCTGGTTCCACAGAAGAGGGGCCTGAAAACTGAAGGCTCTGCCTCCCATTCTACTTTTAAATACTCTAGGAACAACAAGTAGGCCTGCAGAGCGAGAGTGAAGTGCTCTAATAGGGTGATATGGTACTACAAGGTCATTAAGATAACCAACCAATAAAGTATGTTTGAGGGCTCGTATTTTTAAAAAGGTAATGCATTAAATTACTACATTACTTTTAAGAAAAGTAATGTAGTACGCTATGTAATTACTTGCCAGAGAAAGTCATTTGTTACACTGCTCTTTATTCCCATTTTTCTTGTTATTCCATAAAATGATCTGAACCACATTGTCACATAATGACCATTTAAGAATATAATCCTGAGGCTAGAGTCCCACACCCTGACACAGACCCCCATCCCAATGATGTACAATCTTTCTGTTAGTGTTTACATATGAGCACAAAGCCAACAGCACACTGCAAAGTTGAAAACCAGCCCAAAAAGACACGACAGAAACATGAATAGATAGAAACAGAGGCTGCATACCTGATGGCTCATCACCAACTTCAGACTCTGGCTGCTGTGCTCGGGTCAGCATGCACTCAACTTTATCATCACACTGGGTTCTTGGCTAGCTTTGTGTTACCATGCTGTCTGTGCAGATGCTCACAAAGTTAGCAGTATAATGTGATCTTCCTATTCTGGATGCAGTTTGCACTTTACTGTTGATATGAAAATTACTTATGTCCATATCTGCACTCATCACTCATCTACCAAGCGTGCAGATGACTGAAGAGCCATTGTAGCGTGAGTCACAACATAAATGTAACAATAAGGTACAGTAATTACTGAACTGCGTTACTGAAAAATGGAACGTGATTACAGTGACATGAGACACTCAACACTGCTTATTTTTTTATCCATGCTTACATTGGCATGGTGTAAGCATACTCTTACACTATCCCCACTTTTCTGGTGAAGAATGGACCCTCCAGCTATCCATCCATTTAGCTATACCTACCTAATCTCAAGTGGCACTGGGAGAGGAAGGGCACAGCCTGGACAGGTTGTCAGCTCAGAACAGAGCTAACAGAGAAACACGTACCGATTGATGTCATGTTCACATTCACAACCATGGCCAGTTTACAATCACCAATTAACCCAACATGCATTTTTTGGGCTGTGGGAGGAAACCAGAGTAACCGAAGAAAACATGAAACATGTTTAACATGAAACAGAATCCACAACTGCTCACTTAACATCAATTTCTTTGAGCAAGAAACCTCAAGTTAAAGACGTGTGTTAAAGGTGTGTTTTTAAAATCGGTTGCGTTTGTGTGTCTCCTCTAGTGACTGAATCCTCTTACACATGAGTAACTATGTGATTTGATGTGCAGCTCCCTCCTGTCTGACCTGCATGCATCTGCAGACCGCAGACTGGGCTGCACATGTAAACCCACGTGTACAGTCCTCGTCACTGACACACACACACACACACACACACACACACACACGTGTGCGTGCAGACACAACGCAAGCGTTTTCATGGTATGTGGACAGCCTATTAGTGGGACAAAAGTGCTCTTTGCTTTTCATTTGAAAGAGATCAGTGGATTTGCACAAAGGCAACCAAATTTAGACATTTCTAACAAAGCTCACCTTCTTCCTCCCTCTCCTCTCTGCAGCACTCTCTGTCTCTGTTGCACATACATTTGCACATTTGCATGCTCTTTGAGGAAGAAGCAGTTCTCATCCAAAAGCCCAAGCTGTGAAAAAAGGGGATTGTTGAGGCTAGCGACCGAAGGGACAGAATTAGTGGGAAACTGAGAGAGAGGTGCCTATGTGTGAGAAAGGTCCCTTGAAGAAGCTTAAGTCTGCCCTGTTTTAAAATGCTTTGATCACTCTGAAGCTGCTCACCCAAGAGTTAAAACTGTTGCTTGATTAAGGACCTACTCTCCTCTGCTCTGCTCTCTCTGTCAACACTTTTTTTTAATGTTTTGGAGCTCAAATTAGCAATTCAAATGAAGGCTATTTGGATATGCTCGCCCAGCTTCCTCCCCTCGGCTTTCCAGGCAGTTTGACAATATTTTTGTTAAGCCCCATTTCCCTCTAACACTACTGTAGCAACGGGGGAGAGAGAGGGGAGATGGCGAGATAGAGGCAAGGGCTTGGGGATGGAGGGGAGAGAGAGAGAGAGTGAAGCAGCATATGCAGGGAGTGTGGGTGTAGAAGGTCAAACAGGAGACTGAGTGGCCCGTGCCATTTGGCATGTTTTCTCTGCCAAGTTAATACGATGAGAGTTACTGGAATAATATGGTTCAGTTTAGAGCTGAAATACTTGAATTCATTTAGGGATTATAAAATTGTGCCACGACACGATGAGCCCTGTTTTTTTGGGTTTTTTTGTTGTCGTTTTGGGTTTTTGCTTTTTTGTTTGTTTGTTTTTTTACATCTGCTGGCTGGCCTGAAGGAAGTGACATACTGGCCTGTCAGCTGATGAACTGCCTGACTACTTCAAGAATATTAACACAGAATCAGTTACATTCATAACAAGAAGCACTGAGAGCGCAGCCAAGGCAGCTAACTCGCTTTTTTCCCCCCACTTTTAAGGAAAGAGTTCTGTGTTTTATATATTTTCATTTTGTTCCTTTTGTTCTTTTTAACTGTAACTAAGAAGTTTTTAAGAAGTTTCTAAAAACAAGTAGTTACTTTTTATTCGGACTTTTAAAACACATTTCAGTATACTTGATATCATTTTAAGTATAATTAATTTTTACTACTTTCTATGTCAAATGCAACACGATAGATTAAATCTTTCAATACACACCACATTTGTAAGAATCATAGTTTCTAAGTTATAAGGCTTTCTGTCAATTTTCTACCAATAAATCATTGAGTTGACCTTGAAAACCTTGGTGGATGTAAATCAGATTTTAATGGATTGTTAGCATGACCCAACTCTACACCCCTACAGAGTCTTATCAAAATTCATTCACAACTTTTTGAGCTGTTGTATTTACTGACAGACAGAATGAAATTCACGGACCCAAATACTACCAAAAACATTACCGCCTTGGTGGAGGTAAATACATTCAGAAAGAATCATCGGACAGATTAAGTATGGATGACATTAGCGTTTCTTCATGGATGTTTTAAAACCTGGATTTAATGAGGGGTAGGGTTCATATTTACTACAAACTGTGGTCATGCAGATTTGCAAAAGTAAACAAAACAACTACTGATTACATTATTTGTTTTAACAACACCCAACACTGATAATGGCGATGTTTGCTTCACCATTTTTTCATGGTGTAAACAAACATGTTTACACCATGACAGTCATCTGAACCAAAAGTGTTTCTTATAATTACTATGTACTTTTTGCAAATACCCTACCTACAATGCCCCACCTTGCAAACCACAGAACTGAAAGCATCAGCGTTTGGTGCTGAGTTACTATAAGAACCTGAACAGTATTAGGCTGGTGGTTTTTAATTTTTTTTTTCCTTTTCGTTGTTTGTTTCTGGTGTAAAGCAACAAAACACCCCTCGGACAAATTAGAAGCTCTGAGCTTAAAAACCTTATCAAAAAAGTATATTAGCATTGATGAAACAAAATTTAGTGCCATTTTATTTTTAATGGGAAAAAAAACTTTTAAACTCAACACCAGACACAGACTACTCAATTATCAAATAGAAAGAATAGCATTCAATGTGTTTGTGAATTAAAATGCAATGTGCTACTGATGTAACATCTCAGGTGTTCATTTTAATATTAAAGCCAAGCTGCACAAATACCTTGTGGTCTTACCTTTTTAGTTCCAATTTGCAGGACAATCATTTCTTCCAGGTTTGCCATGGTTGTCACGGTCTGTGGTGGGCGGACCGTGAGTGGGAGTGTGAGGTTCCAGGTGCAGACATAGACGAGGAGACAGTACTGAACTTGAAACGAAAGCGAGCCTTTGTTTGGGCTGATTAACGTGGCAAACAACAGAAAGCACAGAGGCAAAACTAAGAACTGACACTTAACTCAGACAGCAGGGAAAGCAAAGACAGGGTGACAACGATGCATATGACGGAGACTACTATGAACAGGACTCTGTGCTGGAACAACAAAGCACTATGAAACGTATACATGGACATGACCAGCACAGAGTCCTGAAACCTGGCGTAACATGGGGGAAGTTGAACAGACGACGCGACAACAACCAAAGACTGAGGACTTAAATACACACATGAGGTGATCAGGTGAAGTGGAGACACGTGAGAACACAGCTGACTAGACTGAAACAATACAGGGGAGAGTAACACTAACTACAATGAACAAAGAACACCAGACTCTTCCAAAATAAAACAGGAAACACAAAGACATAGACATGGCACGAACTTGACAACAAGAGCCATACAGACATGAAACATGACAGGTAGACGCACGGACCAGGGAGAGATGACAAAAGGGACTAAGAAACCAAGGACTAAACTGCAAACTAGGAAACAACTAGGGGCGATCGTGGCTCAAGAGTTGGGAGTTCGCCTTGTAATCGGAAGGTTGCCGGTTCGAGCCCCGGCATGGGCAGTCTCTGTCGTTGTGTTCTTGGGCAAGACACTTCACCCGTTGCCTACTGGTGGTGGTCAGAGGGCCCGGTGGCGCCAGTGTCCGGCAGCCTCGCCTCTGTCAGTGCGCCCCAGGGTGGCTGTGGCTACAATGTAGCTTGCCATCACCAGTGTGTGAATGAATGGATGACTGGATATGTAAAGCGCTTTGGGGTCCTTAGGGACTAGTAAAGTGCTATATAAATACAGGCCATTTACCATGTGTTACACTACAACATGGGGATACAGAAATATGCATTAGAACTCAAACACTGGGCCTCATGGCCCAGCACCATGACAACGGTGGTTGGTTGGCAGCATAATGGTGGCAGCAGGGAGATCCCATAAAGACTCTTTTAAATAGAGCCAAATGCACAAACAAACTTGGAGACAACGGCATACATCCATCACGTACAAACAGGAATTTGGTAGTACTAGTATTCTGATTAGGGCTTGGAGCAGGGGTAACCATCTCCAGCCCTCTAGTGCCAGTGTTTTAGATGTGTCCTTGATCCAACACAGCTGGTTTAAATGGCTACATTACCTCCTGATAATGAACTAATCCTTTGATTCAGGTGTGTTGACCCAGGGTGAGATTTAAAACCTGCAGGACACCGGCCCTCGAGGCCTGGAGTTCGACACCTCCGGTGTATACTTTGCATTTTTGCCTCTGCGGTTAGCTACTTCCTGTTTCTTATCTGAAACTGACTTCCTGTCTGTCCTCTTCCTTGATTATGTTCTGCCGTTCCTTGATCACCTTCTTCTTCAGTTTTGAGACTGCGATGTTTATCTACCCTGCTGTCGTCTAGACTTTGCCTGTGGACATATTCTGGAACTCAACTTTTTTTGGTGTTTTGGTTTTTTGGGGTTATTCTTGACTATTTTCAAAATCCTTCATTTTGGGTCATTTTCCTTGTAATTCCTGACATTTTCTTTTCTTTTGCACTAGCTTTCATAGACACACAGGCTGACGTGGATTTGAAATGAACTCACAGGAGCAGTTACGTCCACAATTTTTGGGACCAAGACACAATTTTTCTTGATGACAAAAACCCTGAGTGATCAAATTAACAGTCCAGTTAAATAGAAATTAAATAGAAGCTCAGAAACAGCAACAGTCCTCAAAGACTGCAGAAGAGAAAGACTGCAAAGTCCACAAAGTGGATGATGAAAGAAATATTTCCATGGTTAAGAAAAACAACCTCCGAACATCAAGTCAAGTCAAGAATACTCTTGAGCTAGGTGTCTGTCTACACTCAAGGCCTTTGGTGTTTATTGATGATGTGACTGCTGATAGAAGTACCAGAATGAATTATGAAGATAACAGGGCCGTACTCTCTTATCAGATTCAGACAAAAGCTGCAAGACTGTTCAGACTGTACAGACTTCATAGTACAAACTGATAATGTAAGTAAGTCTAATTTATTTCTATAGCAGTTTTCAAGACAGGACTCCATTACAAAGTCCTTTACATTTATTAGATCAGACTCATCAAGATGGTGATGAGTCTGCATACCGGCAGGAAGTTGAGCGGCTGGTACTCTGGTGCAGTCAGCACAATCTGGAGCTGAACACTCTTAAGACCGTAGAGATGACAGTGGACTTCAGGAGACATCCCTCAACTCTGCTCCCCCTCACCATATCAGACAGCCCTGTGTCAACTGTGAAGATCTTCAAGTTCCTGGGTACAACCATCTCCCAGGACCTGAAGTGGGAGACCAACATCAACTCCATCCTCAAAAAGACCCAGCAGAGGATGTACTTCCTGAGACAACTGGGGAAGTACAGCCTTCCACAGGAGCTGCTGATCCAGTTCTACACTGCGGTCATTGAGTCTGTCCTGTGCTCCTCCATCACAGTCTGGTATGGAGCAGCCACTAAACAGGACAGGAGCAGACTGCAGCGGACTGTACGGGCAGCAGAAAGGATCATCGGCACCCCCCTGCCCTCCATCCAGGATCTGTACCTCTCAAGAACCAGGAAACGGGCAGGGAAAATCATCACAGACCCCTCACACCCTGGACACAGACTTTTTGATCTGCTGCCCTCTGGCAGACGGTACAGAAGCCTGCAGACCAGGACCACCCGACAGGAACAGTTTCTTTCCCCTCAACCATCTCCCTTCTTAACAGTTGACCTGTCACACTGCTCCCACTGCCAGACTGCAACTGCACCTTATGTACATTTTGTAGTATTCATTCCACCTCATTCATTTCTGTATTTTATGTATATAAGTTTAGATTCGTTATTTATAGTTGGTTTACACAGCTTTGTGTATGTATGTGTAATGTGTATATATAGACACGTGTGTGTGTGTGTGTGTGTGTGTGTGTGTGTGTGTGTGTGTGTGTGTGTGTGTGTGTGTGTGTGTGTGTGTGTGTGTGTGTGTGTGATTTACATTACTGTGCTTGAGAGCCACCATCTACCGGAACCAAATTCCCTGTATGTGTCTGCACATATACTTGGCCAATAAACACGATTCTGATTCTGATTATAAAAATACAGTTAAATGAAACTATCTTAATCACACAAAAACAACATAATACACAGAACCATTATCCAAAAGTCCGTCTGAATAGATACATTTTCAGCTGTGCAATCCAAACACTACAAGGCAAAAGAAATCTTTCACAAAATCAGTCTCCCTGTCTCAGCCCAACAGAGCACACTTTTAAGTTACTGGGTCCTAAACTGAAGGCAAACATTTAAAGGGGGGGATGCAGTATTTGTAGATATTAATGGGTTGAGACATATTGAATGCAATCCTTGTATTTAAAAATTTGTGTAACTTTGAGCTTCAAAAAAAAATGTGTCCTGAGTAAACAAATATCTGTCATTTCTAAACAGTTAATGCAACATTTTGAATTAAAGCTGGGAGTCTACACTTCAATCAAAGCTTGATTGTTCGGACTAGAATCCACTGTGGTGTAAAGGAGCAAAACAAATACCTGTATATACACCCACCCTAACCTCAGCACTGACCCCCCCCCCCCCAAAGCGCTCTAGACAACAACTGACATCAGTATGCTTTATTGACTTGAAACACTTTACCTACCTCACATCACAATTACAGAAACATCAGTTAACACACATACCTTTGGATTGTGACCAGGAGGAAGTGGGAGTACTGAGAGGAAACCCACACTGGCACAGGGAAAACATACAAGCTCCACAAAGAAACCAGGAACCTTCTTCCTGTGCCGTGGACTAATAAGGGAAGTAAAATGGGTATCTGTGTGGGCCGATATCCCGGGTTCAACCAAAACTGGGCCAGTTGAGCTATATTTCTGGCTCATCTGGCACAGCCCAGTTTTACCACATCATATTGTATATTTGTGCAGCACTGTTTAAAACACATAGGGGTGGGCAAGGGAACGTGACAGTTAAACACTCATTCAGTATGTCCCTGTCCTGTCAATCAGGTCCAACTGATAGGCAGCGCTTATTCATCTAAATGTATCAGCCTTTCATGCATGGTCGGTTGGGGCTGTGGCGCAGTGCTAAGTCAGCACTCTAGTTAATAAGTCCTTTTAAGCGTTCATTAAACATTCATTCATTCACCCATCCTCATTTGCATTTTCTCATCATGAAAACATTCATGAAACATTCATTTGTTCACTTGTTCTCATTTGCACGGTTTCAAATGCATTCTTCAAGGAATGAATAGGGCCTGAAATAGGCAGAGAGCACGAGAACGAGGGCGAGGATGAGAGAGAGAGGAGCAGAGGCAGCGCGGGGCAGAGGAGATGGTTATTACTCTATTTGAACAATCTGTCCTGTAAATGAAAGTTGAAATTAGATTATGTTTCCTCTCATCATTATGTAGAGGCACTCACCGTGCAAAGAAAATTCTCTGTTGCACAATGCGCGGCTATGATACGAAAACAAATCGCCTCTAATATCAAAGAATGCAGAGATTGAAAAATTCCTTCTTGGCTATGGCTGAATAACATACCTGGAAAAAACACACACACAAAACATCCCATTTCAAAGATAATGTGGCTAGATACGCAGTGCTATATCCCAAATAAATATTACGACGATATTCAATAAGATCACATGGAGGATATTTCATTTTGTCTTTTTATCTCCCTTTTACACGCTTTTTCTCCTCTCACCAACAGACAACACATCAAAGGCATATTCAACAAATCCTCTGTGAAACAGAGCAGCTTTGCTCTACATAACGCTGCTCTGGGTACAACTCCCAGTACATATAATTTGTGTACATGTGTGAATGTCAATGCAGTGAATTGAATACCGATGATGAAGCAGCAAGGGATCATATCCATCCATTTCTAACCCTAGGAGCATTCGGCTCCTCCTATCCTCTCTTCATTACCTTCTCCCCCTTTTCCTTTTAACTTATGCCGTCAGGGGAGACATCAATCTGAGTGACAGGTTGTGTGATCCTCCTCCTGGGCTTGGTGGGAGAAGGAGCGCTGTCAACATAAATATCCTTCCTGGATTCAGGCAGACATGGAGCATCCGCGGCCACCATGAATCTTCAGCCATGATCACAGGCGGCAAACATCGCCATCACCCGAAAATGCCACCTTGAGCTTTGTACCCCTCCACGAAATGCACGATTGATACGGTCAGTTTAATGCTTGTCCTTGATTGTCGGACCATCTTTTCCCCCCACTGCACAGGTTGATAGCCAGTGCACAAGGCCTGCTGTTCTTACCAAGTCCTCTGGGGGTTTACACACACATATACAAGTGCAAAAGTTAGATAATGACGTTTTTTATTCATCATCTCAATTTTTTATGTCCACATACAACTTTAGGTTCAAGGTTCAAGGTTCAAGGTCCTTTATTTGTCACATGCATAGCTATACAAGTATAACACACAGTGAAATGTAGCCTGACACGCTCCTCGACATGTGCAAACATTGGGGGGGGGGGGTGTAGAGGAAGAACATTATATATATATATATATATATATATATATATATATATATATATATATACATACATATACATATAGTATATACACTGGGTGAATGTGCAGTAGTAGCAGCAAGCAGGTGAATTCTGTACATTAATATGAATAGACATCTGACTATTTTACAGGATAGACAATATAAACATATTTAAAATTAAAGGAATTGAAATGTACATTGTGCCTTGGTTTAGTGTCTGGAAGAGTCCTGAGTCAGTCAATTATAGATGATGTGAGAGGGCGGGTGTGTGTGTTTAGGGCACGGATGGCTTGGGGATAGAAGCTCCTCTTGAGTCTCTCTGTCCTTGCCCGGAAGATGCGGAACCTTCTACCAGATTGCAGAAGTTGGAACAGTTTGTTGCCAGGATGGGACGGGTCCTTCAGTATCTGCGCTGCTCTAGTCCGGCATCTCCTGGTGTAGGTGTCCTGAAGCGGGGGGAGAGCAATCCTGCAGCAGCGTTCTGCTGTACGGATCACTCTCTGGAGAGCTTTTTAGTCCTTCACACAGCTGTTCCCGAACCACGATGTCATGTTCTGTGTGAGGATGCTCTCCACAGCGCCTGTATAGAAAATCCTGAGGATCTTTGGAGAGACCCTGAACTTCCTCAGTTGTCGTAGGTGATACAGGCGCTGCCTAGCCTTTTTGGTCTGGACCTGAATGTGGGCAGCCCATGTCAGGTCTGAGGAGATGTGGACACCAAGATACTTGAAGGACTGCACCCTCTCCACTGGAGCTCCATTGATGATAATGGGCTTGTAGTCTCTGTGCTGACCCCTTCTGAAGTCCACCACCAGCTCCTTGGTCTTGCTGACGTTCAGCTGGAGGTGGTTGTCCTGGCACCACGATGCCAGATTTTTCACTTCATCCATGTAGGCCGTCTCATCGTTGTTGGAGATGGCACCCAACACCACTGTGTCGTCAGCAAACTTCACAATGGTGTTGGAGCCATGGGTGGCCACACAGTCTGAAGTGTAGAGGGAGTAGAGCAGTGGCGAGAGGACACATCCCTGAGGTGCTCCTGTGTTGATGGTGATGCTGTTGGAGAAGCACCTGCCCACCCTCACCACCTGAGTTCTGCCAGTGAGGAAGTCCAACACCCATGCACACAGACGGCTGTTAAGTCCCAGATCCCTCAGCTTTGTGAACAGTCTGCAGGGCACTATTGTGTTAAACGCTGAACTGTAACTGTAACTTTAGCTCTATTATTCTGTCAACTTTTGTTTTGATCGTCACCAAATTCTGATGAAATATCTATATATTTAGCTGCTAAGTGATCAACTGTGTTCACAAAGTTGCTCAACTGTTCTGTTCAGTTGTTTTTACAGGAAGAAATGCTTTTTGCTACATCAGGAACAAACAAAATTGACAAAAGTAGAGAGAGTGTGCCACTTCCTGCTGTGACAAAACTAATTTCCCATGTGTGGGACTAAGAAAGGCTATTTTATCTTATCTTGAACAGCGAGGTAGAAGCCTACAGAAACACTCTGAAACATATCAGGGTTAAGGAAGGTTGGGTAATAATTTTGTAGGAATCCTCCATGATTCATACAAAATGAATGATTTGTCAGGATCGGTTAAAGCGATGCAGTGTGGGGAAAAACAACAACAAAAAAAACCCCACACACATAAGATTCACATAAGATCTTATTTTGTGAGCTCCAGTTAATTTCTTTCATGACCTTCAGTTTTCACCTGCTGAATTCAACAAGATACGGGCAGATGTTTTACACCCTACATGGCTGAGCTCCAACCACTAGACATTATAAAGCTCGTATAAAAGGTGGAATTCAGTGAGAGAATATGATCAGCACCATCACCTAAAACGGATGCTTGCTACCCTTGATGGAACCTAACACTGATTACTTGGCATGAGTGTAACATAATGCAACACAGTACCGCAAGCTAAGCAGTTTTACCTCTGCTAAACTGCCTAATGTTTTCATGCAACCTTTAAGTGACTCAAAACTAGTGTACGCCTCTCCTCCTGAAGTACCCTGACCACAGCTTTACTTAATCTGCACCATAAATACAGATGTAATGAAGGTGTAAGTGGTTCATGTGGTGTCATTATTTTCTTGTTACTGAGCAAGTATGTCCGTGCTGTCACTGGAAGCAATCCCAGGCTGCAGCACAAGAAAAATGAACTTATTCCACAGTCATATGCATTAACTTGCCTGTCTGATTTAATTGCTCATTAGCTGAAGGTGCTGAAACGCTGTTCTGGATCATTCCCACCCACTTTAACCCTTGAGTGGCACTCGTCACAATACCAGTCACTGACATTTGATACGTGACTAATGGAAAACTATCTTTAGTTCCCTTTAGAATATTTACTCCATAGTCTGCGTTTTGAACAAGAAGCCTCAGTTAGCTCAGCTGCTCAGCATCTTCTCTCAATCAGTTTCATCAATAAACTTCTCCAAAGATAGTTGGCTGATGTAATTTAGGCTCAGTTTGTTAGTATTTCAGTCTTTTGCTCCTTTTATTTCACTTTCCATTTGCATCGCATTACCATGTTGTTACTTTGGCATCCTTAATTTATATGTATTTATTTTTCAATTATACACCCAGATGCACACACTGACATTAACGCTGCAGCTCAGCAGGGAGTGAAATACCCTTAGGCCCCATTTGTTAAGGAAACTTAAGCATAAACATTGCTCCTGTGAGCTAACTCACAAAGTTACTTTGTTTAATACAAATCAATTTTTAAAAGACAAAGATTTTAATATTAACTCCAACTGAACTTTTAAACATGACATTTAGCAACACGAAATGACTTTTGTACCAGTTTAATTGCTGGACAGAAACGAATTTGGATGCCCAGCTTCTAGGCAAAATTTCCATTACTGTGTGCAAGTAGTTTAAACTTGAGCTGAGGCCAAACTATGCAGGTCAGTGCTTCACACTACATCTCTCTCTCTTGCTTTGCTTGTCCAGGGCCTGTAGCAGCAGATGCAGTTTATTGCACTCCCTCTTCCTCCTTCCTTCCTTCCTGGAATGTTATTAAAGATTACAGGAGATAATCGTTGTGGTATTATGCCGGATGCTGGGGTCAGGCAGCACAATATCATCATACAAAAGAGTTCTCCTGGGGAATACTACACAGCTTCGACCTGTGGGATCTTGCCATATGTCAAACAATCGTTAAAAGATAACAATGCACCTCCAGCCATGCATGGTTTCAGAGGGCTTGAAGGTGCATTTTGTGATGCACACACATTGTCATGAATCAAAACACCACAAAACCAGGAGAAGGAATCGGATACAGCTGCTAATAGTGATACGATTACTCACAGGCAACTATAGATAAACCAATATGCTCAGAAAGGAATATGCTATATGCTAGGCCTATATTTCTTGCTCATATCTTAGTAGTACAGGTTTTATATAAATTAATTATTGATTAATTATGTTTTAGAAGAATACATAAGTACATTTAAGTACTACCACGTGTCTACAAACAGCTGATCAAGGCACACGCACAGAGACTCCTCCAAAAATAGCAAAACACTCAATTATGCTTAAGCTTAGCCTCATTTATATTTTTCTACAACTTCACATTTATTACAGCTTGTGACATCAATAAAAGTACAACTTTGTGATGACTGTAGTCACACAGTTAAATAGTATTAATATCATTAACATTATAAACTCTTCAGTAAAGCCGAGCAGCAATGAAAACAGTGTAAAAAAAAATTCACACAGTCTAAATCAGCGGTCTCCAACCTTTTTTGCGCCACGGACCGGTTTATGCCCGACAATATTTTCACGGACCGGCCTTTAAGGTGTCGCGGATAAATACAACAAAATAAAACTAGTACCGGTACCGAAAAAAAGAAGATTTATTCATAACACACGTGAAAAGACCCAGGAAAACCGAGTTAACGATAAAAACGATAACAAAATAACGCTGAAAACCGATAAAAACCCTGAAAACCATACATTTCACACCTGAGCCTCAACTCTCGCGGCCCGGTACCAAACGACTCACGGACCGGTACCGGTCCGAGGCCCAGGGGTTGGGGACCGCTGGTCTAAATAAGAGTTTGCATCTCTGTTTAGAAGCACTTCTCTTACCTTCTGACAGAGCCAGGCTAACTGTTTTACCCTTTTTAGGATAAGCTAAGGTAAGCTAACAGGCTGTTAGCCATTCCATGCAGGCCTGCAATGAGACATTTGCATCAATTTAGCTCAGGTTTGAAGTAAAAAGTCCTGTAGACTATACAGGTAGAAACAGAAACTGCCTTAATACATTTATTTAGGCTTAGCTTTTGTTCCCCCAAAAGTATATAATCTCTATAATTTTCTACAAAATATCAGTTGAAAGCATATCTGTCTTGTTAGAGGAAAACACAGGGTCTCTGCCTGTCTTTGAGCCTGTGTGAGGCAGCTTATCAGTGGGCTATCATTGTCTGAGCCACAGCCATGGACACCTGCTCTGCAGAGTCACACACAAGCAGGAGAGGCAGCCACCTGAATACAAATCAGACTGGGCTGTCAAACAAGCGGAGGGGAGGGAATGATAGAGCAAAGGAGAGAGACTGCAGGCTTTGGTTAGGGAAATAGAAGCAGTTAATTAGCAAGGATGCTTATAATGCTATCTGTGCTGTGCCTCCCCTCCCCTGCAAACAGCTTCCTTTTTCTTCTGCAGGTGCTGAAGGAAATCGTGCAAGAAGCTTTCTATTAAAACTGCCACTTTATTTATGCCGTATTGATTTTTCATTGCATAGCCTTCATTATTGATGAATGTGTGTCAAGAAATCGTTGCTCTGGGTAATAGTGCCACTGTTTCTGTTGCAGCTTCATTTCGCTCACAAAGACAAGGCGCAGATTTGTGTTTGAATTTACATCAAAAACTGTTCGCTGTTTTGCTTCCCTGGGTTGCATAACGACCACAGCTGACTCATAAACACAGCAAAGTCTAATTAATATTTTGTTATGTGCCCGAAGCAAGGTCATTATCGCAACACTTCAGTTATAATCACGGCTGCACTGCATTGATGTTGTAGAGCCAGGGCGTGAAATATAAATATTCTGTTCTGCTTGGTGAAGACTGTTTGAGTTTAAACCACGGCCTCTGGTACAATATTAACAGACCACAGCAAATGGAGAAAACAGTTTATGACCTGTCTTTTTCAGAGTTGAAGCTAAAAAAAAACTACATCATTATCATCAACAAATCTTTGACCGACAGAGGCTGAAATTCAAAGTCAGTCTGAAATATTTAGCATCTTAGTTTAGGTTTTAAATGAATTTGCAGTTATAAATCGCTGAACTTAAAGAAGCATAATAATAAATCAACTTACAAAATGTGCTTCCTCTTTATTATGTCTAAATAAAATCTATGTTGTGTCAAATAAATCGCATGTTACCATTTTCGTCGGGCACTGTGGTTCTTGGGATGTCATTTGAACAATTACGGACTTCACTGCAAGGAAATTCATGCTCTCTAAATAAATTCTTTTGACCTCTTAACCCAAACAAATATATGCATAACCAGTGATATCCCAACTACCCTCAGCTGTATCTTAGTGCTAATTATCAAATGTGGTAACACTTTATAATATAAAATGTGAGGAAGGGTGTAATCATCCTGTATTATATGGAACTTCCATGTATTTTGTCTGAAATTACACTGGAATTATATTTATTTATTTACAAATGCTTATAGCCCTTTTCCCACTAGTACCTACTCGGCTTGGCTCGACTCAGTTTTTAGGGTTTTAATTAGGTGATAGTACCTAGTACACCAGGGTTCCAAGCAATCTGAGAATGTGACGTCAGCCTGCATGCCACCGATTGGCCAGTCAGTGGCATCGCTCGATGAGTCATGAGCGACTCCTTCACAAAAATCAAAACCGCCATTGTTGAAACCTGGCAAGGAGGGAAATGGCTACACACAAACCAACACCGTGATCCCCGAGTCTGACAGAAAGCCATACACCAAGCAGCAGATATATAATTGCCTCAACGTCCTCCATTGTTCTGCTGTATTTGTGGTGCATACAAATGACATCCTGGGACTTTTGGTCGAGTCGGTATAGATACCATGTGTACATTGGTGGTACACAGTTGTAATGGAAAATGACCAAAAGCCAGTAGAGTCGAGTCAAGTCAAACCGAGTAGGTACTAATGGAAAAGAGGCTTTAGTGGTAGATATAAGGTGGTAGAACAGGTTATCTGCTAATCTAAAGGTTAGTGGTTCAATCCCTTCTATCTGCATGCCCAATATCCTTGGGCAAAATACTAATCCCAAGTTGCTCTCCAATGCATTCATCATAGTATGAATGCGTATGCATGTTAGATAGAAAGCACCTGCGTAGAAAGAGCATAGAAAAAGTGCTTGTGTGAATGAGGCAAGTTGTGCAAAGGGCTTTGAGTGCTCAGAGTAGAAAAGTGCTATATAGTGGCTTTATCTTGCCTTTTTATATTTTTATTTGTATTATATTGGTGCAGATCATGTATGATACACTATTCAACTGTCCTCTTATCTTACATTTAAAAATGTGATGAGGATTGTTTTCCTTTTCCCTATAAGTACTATCATAAGCATTGTTCAACCATAAACCAGGTCTGAACATTTCAGAAGCTGCTGATTTACTGGGATTTGTCCCCACACAACCATGTTTAGGGTTTATAGAGAATAGTCCGAACAAGAGAAATGATGCAGTGAGCAGCAGTTCTCTTGGTGAACGTGCCTTGTTGATGCCAGAGGTCAGAGAAGAATGGCCAGCCTGCTTTGGACACCTGTCGAGATGTGATAGAACAGGAGCCAACAAATCTGCCAGCAAACCTGGAGCAACTGTGTGATGTGCCATGTCGCACAGATCAAAATCTCAGAAAAATGGGAAGCCAATAATAACTCGAATAATTACCTGCTACAGCCAAGGTTTGCAGAAGAGCACACATGGGTGTCAAGTTAAACCTTAAAACGGATGAAGCAGCAGCAGCAGACCACAGTGGGCGTCGCTCCTGCCATCGAAGAACAGGGAACGGAGGCTATTGTTTACACTGGTCTGATCTGGCAATATTTGGATAGTAGAATCAAATTGTTGTAACCAACATGAAAGCATGGATCCACTGGTGGTAGTGTAATGGAGTGAGGAATATTTTCTCGGCACACTTTCAGCCCCAACTGATCCTTGATTAAACCTATTATTGCTGACCATGTCTATCCTTTTACAACCACCCCATCTTCCAGGTGGATAAAGCAGCATTCCTCAAAACTCAGATCCTCTCACCGTTGGGATGTGATACAATATGAGTTTTGCAACTATGGGGTGTGCATATATCCCACACCAAATTATTGCTTCACTTTAATTTTGTTCCCATATGAATTGTCAAATTTTGCAGTGGTTTTCAATATCACCAGATTTCAATATCACCAAGCTTAAGAAAACTGTGATCCTGACAGCTGACCATATTTCATGTAATACTGAGATGAGATTTGAAATGGCTTTTAACAGTGTGTTTAACCTTGAAATGTATGATGAGCATATAATACCATGAAAATAACAAGTGAAATGCAATAACCAACAACCTGATAATATGGTCAAACATCATGTGAATGGTGCTGTGTGGCAAACACTGTCACCCTTGGATTTAATCAATGGTAAACTGTATTACATGGAAATTAACATAACAAGGTCAGGATTACTACAGAGATTAATTCATTTAACCAAATACAAGGAACACACAAAACACACGGCCTGTTATTCGCTGCTCTTTGTAATAGTATTAAGCAGGTACCAGGGACTCCGTAACCATGAACCTTAATCTCAGCCAATTTTCCAAAATAAACGCAATGTCACCAACCGCAAATGCAAATCCTCCTATCATCATAATCTGAAAAATTCATTAAGACCCCCCTGGCTCTACTCTGCCCCTACCTGTCTTTACTAATGGCACGTCACATGCATAATGTATGACAGTAATCTGAAATGACAGATTCCGTAAAGCGGATCCATCTGTGTTACAAAACACAGAGGGGTACTGTAAATATTCTCTGGCAAACATTTTACTTTCAAAGTGAACACGCTCTCATGGAGTCACCTGATCAAACATGTCAATTTGAACCACGCATCAGTGACAGTGAAGCCGTGGGGCCCCATGAGGCTAGTCGGGCTTCCCTCCCCTTCACTTCATCTTCGGCATTGATTTGATGTGAACTTGGACCATCTGTCCTGTGTTAATTGCACATGTGCTGCTATGTAGCCTCATTGGCGGGCTGCACAACAGCGGGGCCCACAGTAAAAGTCCCCTACGGCTTTCTTGATAGGTGAATGTTTATGGTTCATTTACTTCCAAAACAGTTGGCCACCCGTCAAGGAGAAGCATTAAATTCAATGACTGATCAATGACTTTTGTGGCAGCTGTACAGCAATAATCTATGTGCATAATCAGTCAGGAAGGCGTGTTCTCAGTCTCAACCTTGCCTTAAAAAGCGTTGTGTGTTGACTGTGGACAAATGCATCCTTCACATTTTATATGCGTTTTTAGAGCTGCAGTAGAGCAGGGTTTGGACTCTCTGAATAATAATAAGTGGCTAAAGGGAAGATTTAGTCAAAGTGCATTCATCTCGCTGGCTCTGCTGTGGGTGACATCGCTTTCCTCACTCCTGCTCCTGGTCTCTTTTCCTCTGCTGCAAACAAGCTCTCACTGAAAACAGCAAGGGTGTCCCCTCTGACTTTAATATTACATGGTCTAGATGAGGGGAACACAGGGCAACACTGAGGAGAAGATATTTTGATGTCAAATGATCTGGGATAATCCCAGAGCAGCAGCTCAGCTGCGAGGAAGGAGGGGAAGGCCTGAAAGACAAAGAGTAAGCTCAGAAAACAAAAAAGAGACCAGTGCACGATGGAGGAAAGAGCTAGGAATCAGATACAGAAGCGTGTCGAATGAAAGAGAGACGTAAGAGTGCAAGAGAAAGAGGAAAAGTGCAGAAATAAGAGAGGGTGAAAATGAAAGAGAGATGTAAGAAGAAGAAGCGCCTGTGATCGTCTGTCTCTACAGTGAGAAAACGAACAAGGCCATCCTGAAGGAGCGGGGGGACTGGAAAACAGAAAAGAGCCATTTCCCGGACTTGACAGGTGTCATGTAGAGTTCCAGTGTGCATGTTATTTGATTCTGGCACACATTTTGAGCTGAAGTGAAACTCCAGATTCTTCACTTCGCTTATGTGGGTTTTCTTATATTTTTCATTATCTGCAATGTGCATTATTTTCCCGTGGATGCCAGTTAATGTGATTATTGTAGGTTATCCATTATTTATCATTCTTAGGGCACAGACAAGGAGGATGCTCAACACACTCTCTGATTTCTGGGTTACTGAGCCTCCCCCCCAAAAAGAAAAAAAATTAGAGAAATGTTTTAATCACTACTTTTGCCTTACCTCACAATACTTTCTTTGCATTGCAGTAAATTTTTCAGTTTCACCTCACAATAATGGTACATTTCATCTGACCAACAGCAAGAGGCTAAGCTGTACGTTAACGCAACTAAGATCATCGGGGGAAACACAGATGAACAGCCATGTGCCGTGTGCATGTCGATGATACCAAGCGGTAGCACGTGTAGGTTGAACAGCAGTGGAGCAAGGACTAACCTTTGTGGAACCCCAGAAAGAATTTTTGTTACGACACATTTAAAGCTACCTACTGAAACATAAAAGCAACTCAACCAGCTAACAGGAACTGCTAAGCCAACTGAAACTTGAAGCCTTTGAATTAAAATGTCATGAACAACAGTGTCGATGGCAGCCGTGAGATCAAGAGACGCTAAAATCAAAGTTCTCTGTGAGTCACTTTTGATCTTAAAGGCATTCATTACAGTTATGAGAGCTGTTGTAGGGCTGTGGTTGGCTCTGAAGACTGACTGGTATATAAATATATGATCTATACAGTGAGCTAAAATTAGTCATTCAGTTGTTTGTGAGTGAATGGGGATGGGGTGTTCACTACGAAGAGGAAGAAGTTAAAGTAATCAAAACCAAAAAAGCAGCATGGGATTCTTAGATAGTGGACAAGTTACACTGTTTTTAAGACTGTATAATTTCACTACAAAAAAGTTCTTTCTCTATTGACTAGCTACGCTGTCAAGCTCTTTGTGTCATGACAGGTCTAGTCCAATCACCTTCTCCCAGCCTTCTCCAGACCAATAAGCAGTAATGCCACGTACTAAATCTCACTGCGCATCTGTCATTCTCCTTCGCAGGCGCCTTTGTGCAACCCACCTCCTCCCCATCTCCACCTCTTATCACTCAAGCTCCATTCAAGCTACCTTCATCTCTACCACCAGCATCTAGGCTCCAGGGGGTCCTGCTCTAATGCCTTTCACAGCTGGGGTTCTGTTCTGCTGAGACGGGCCACTGGAGTCTAACCGCCAAACACCTTTCTATATTCTGTTCATCAATCTTAAATACAATCCACCTATCTCTATTAATCGGCTATGTACCACAGGCCTTCAAGCTGGCAGTAGGCCATCACTAGACCAGGCTGACTTAGCTAATTATAGGCCAATCTCCAACCTTTAATCTCAAAATTCCTGAAAGAGTAGTTGTAAAACTGGTAACTTATCATTTGCAGAGGAATGGCTAATTTGATGAGTTTCTGTCAGGTTTCAGAGCTCATCACAGCGCAGAAACAGCTGTAGTGAAGGTTACAAATGATCTTCTTATGGCCTCTGACAGTGGACTTATCTCTGAGCTTGTCCTGCTAGACTTCAGTGCAGCGTTTGATACTGCTGACCATAATAATTTCTTACAACGATTAGAGTATGCTGTAGCTATTAAAGGTACTGTGCTTCAGTGGCTTGAATTAAATCTAAAGGACTCCAAAGTCTTCATGTAAATGGAGAGTTCTCTTCACACACTAAGGTTAGTTATGGAGTTCCACAGGGTTCCATGCTAGGACCAATGCTGTTTACATTATACATGCCTTCCTTAGGTAGTATAATTAGAAGGCAAAGCATATATTTTCACTTCTAAGCAGATGACAACCAACTTTATCTGTCCATGAAGCCGGTGTCTGGCTCTCTTTCAAGGCGTGTCTTTATCCTGTCTTTCTCTCAATCTATTCATTCAGAGGGCCGCCCCTCCCTGAGCTGGGGTTTGCTTTTTGGCAGTATATAGATAAAATTGGATTGAATTGAACTGCATTTCCTAATGTCACACCCATATAGTCACACTTTCAATAATGACTCAAAATCCCTGAAAACTTAATGTCAATGCATTTCAGGCAGTTTGTCCAAGCATAGTGACCTTCGCACATGCGCAAATGGGCAGTTGATCTGGTAGTGACAGGCAGCTGAACCAGTCAAATGATAAACACAAATTTGTCCTCTCGATGGGAAATTTGAGTATTAAAAAAATAACAAGACGGAACAGTCGACCGACATATTATGTACATTGTGCAAGAAGGAATTTTCTCCACCTCCAGCTTAAAATATCACATTGACGAAAAGCATACGTTAGTCGGGAATACTGCTAGGACTTTGGTTAATGGATCACCCAGCTTGGGACAAACTACTCATGGAGTATCGGGGACTCAGCAAGTCTACCTCGGAAATATTGACTGACACAATTGCCAAGTGGATTGCAACAAACTGCAGACCTGTTAATGTATTTTAGAACACGCGCTTTACATAGCTTTGGTTCCTCGTTTCAAGGATTTGAAGTGATTCTCCAAGAGTGACAGAGAGAGTGGATAAATGTTTACGGAGTTACTTGTTAACATGAATATGCAAGATGTTCATTAAACATGTTAAGTGCATATATTTTCCCTTTTTTCTCAAGTCTGTTTGCTCATGCAAAATGAAATGCGATTAATATAGAATAAAAATGAATGATATTTAATTGTGATTAATCGAAATTAATCCACAGTAAGGCTGTGATGAATCTGATTAAAAATTGCAATTGTTTGACAGCACTAATATATATTATACCGGTTACCTATTAGTATATAGGTTTTTAAAAAGTTGTATTTCACAGGAGAGAACCTGTGCTAAAAGATTGAAGAAAATTATTCAAATTCTCTTTGAATTTAAACACACATTCTTTGTGTTTATTCTCAATTCACTTCATTATATCGCATAAATGTCTGTTACAAGCTTGGAAAAGTGTAATTGCAGCCAGGCTATCGATCAATTGCGATTAATCGCGATTAATGACAGAAAATTGTGAGATTAATTAGTTAGTTGTTTTTTTTTATCTATTGACAGCACTAATATAAATATAGACCGGAGCACAAGACATGATGTATGTATGTAAATATGCAATTTAAGTTCAAAGTACTTTAGCAAGTCACTTTAGAAAATTCCCTATGACCCATGTCTTTAATGTTAAATGGCACTGGGCTAAACCTGCCTAATAAAGCTGTGCACGTCTGACAACACAGCATGCAACACCATCTCTGCTTCCACAGCAGGAGCAGAAGAGGATGCCAGGCTCCTCTCCTGAGAAACAATTAGCTGTGAACTTCAGAGGAGAACAATGATTAGCATGTGCTCATGCGGATAGTGGGGAACTGAGTCCCCTCACAGCCCATACCTACTATTGAGCACTTACATAATCAGACACTGAATTACATAACATTTTGTGCTTTCATACCCAACCTTACTGTTGCCCACCATCATCCCATTTACACACACACACACTCTCTCTCACAGACACAATCTCTCTTGCTTCCCTGCTCTTTTTGATTCGATTTTTTTCCCCTTCAATGCAGTAACCTCATTTGGATCGCTGCGCTAATTAAAGGGCTCACGAACCGGAGTAGGAGTCTGCCATATGCTGTAGCTAACAGTAACTCCAGAGTGTCACAACCTGGAGCATCTGACTTACTGTATCTGTTAGAGCAGAACTAAAACAAATTAGATCCTTATGCTCCCCTTATCGAAACCATAAAATCCCTTGGATCTCCTTTATCTAATATGAATTTAATGTGAGCCATATTGCATTTTTATAAAACATAGACATGACTGCACCACGTCATTCATTCATTCATCAGTTTTTCTGTTACATAAAGATAAAAAGTAAATATAAAAGACAAAACTATATCAAATAGACTAAAACTGAGTACATAAGTAGGAGCAGAATGCAAGAAAACCAATAAATCCAAGTAAAACAAGGAGGACTGAAAAAGTCGTCCAAATAAAACACAATATTAGGGAGTGATTTGACAGAAAAGATTTTCACTGGCAGCCTCGGCTTCTCAGGCGAAGTAGCCCACAGGGGCCCTGACAGCAAAGCACCAGTCACCTTTAATCTTTATTCTCGATTAAGGAAAGAGAAAAAAAAAGGTTTCGGGTGAGACTCACAGGAACCTTGAGGGGGAAAAGGCGTTAGCAAAAGCATGGGGGTAAGATATGTTTAGCCTCAAAGTAAGGGAAAATACTGAGACTCATTCTAAAATTAATAGATAGCAGTCCAATAATATAAGACATATATGTTCCAATTGCATTTTCAAGCTGGAATATTTCAACATTTTTGACATAAAAATGTATTAAAATCCATAAAAATGCAACATTTCTTTTTCATCATTGCAACATTTAAAGCACATGTTTAGAAAGTCAGAAAGCCAAATCTATGACTATCACACCTAAAATTCAAGATTTGAGCAAGTTAGTATTTTTCATGTCTCTGTTTCCCGTCTCCAGCAGAACACATCGTCTTAGTGCTGCAGTTGTCTAAGCTTCAAGTTTTCTCATCACTTTGTGTCACACGGCTACTGGAGCGGGATTGGCTCCCAGATTAGTTGCAATGTCACAAATCCTGCTTGCAGCTACACACTTTAAACTTTGACTTGAAACAAGCTCAGACTGTCAGTGGATGAATTTGAAAACTGTCTTCTAGAGTTTCTCTGAACATACATCATTCTGTGCAATAAAAGCAAATTGTGTGTAAAGGCCACCTGCAATTTCTTCTTTTTAGGGCCCGAGCACCGAGAGTGCGAAGGCCCTATTGTATCTGCTCCGTTTCTTATTATTATTAGGGCCCGAGCACTGACTGTGCGAAGGCCCTATTGTATCTGCTCTGTTTCTTATTATTAGGGCCCGAGCACTGACAGTGCGAAGGCCCTATTGTAATTGCTCTGTTTATTATTAGGGCCCGAGCACTAACAGTGCGAAGGCCCTATTGTAATTGCTCTGTTTATTATTAGGGCCCGAGCACTGACAGTGCGAAGGCCCTATTGTAATTGCTCTGTTTATTAGGGCCCGAGCACTGACAGTGCGAAGGCCCTATTGTAATTGCTCTGTTTATTAGGGCCCGAGCACCGAGAGTGCGAAGGCCCTATTGTATCTGCTCCGTTTCTTATTATTATTATTATTATTATTATTATTCAGGCGAAACAAGGGCCTTTTTGAGGGCCTAAACATGCTCAAAAACTCATGAAATTTTGCACACATGCCAGGTCTGGTGAAAAATTTTGTATTTTAATGGTTTTACATATGAGCACTGGGAAATGGCTCTAGAGCGCCACCTATGCCTTGTTAAATGCAGCCCTACGACAACATGGTTTGAGCTACATGTATGAAATTTGGCACACATGTGTATCATGCCAAGACGAACAAAAAAGTCAGTGGGCCCATTGACGCAAACCCAACAGGAAGTCCGCCATTTGGAAGAGAAGGTGACATTTTGGCTCTAATTTTGCCATTTCCATGCCTCGAACTTTTGCGAACTCCTCCTTGGGGTTTGATTTCATAACCTTCATATTTGGTCAGTGTCAACTACACCCTTGTGCCATGTTAAATTGCGGAGCTTTTGAGTTTTCACAATACTATGAGGCCGTGGCGCCATGGCGAATTTCGATGACTCGCCATGAAAATCTTATTGCCTCTCATTTTGTCATACATTTTCTGACCTTGACCAAAGTGAACACATATGATAAGGCTCCACCCCTGAACATATTTCAACTGCCATATTTGACCTCAAGGACAGCGCCACCTAGTGGGAACAGGAAATGTCATGTTTTACACTTTGGGGTACAGTATAGTGATGGGTGACATCTGCAGCCTCAAATTTCTCCAGGAAAGCCTTAAGGAGTTGGTCTTGGGTTTCAGTGAAAACTGTGAGTTTTCGCGAAAGGGTGTGACCCCAGCAGCATGGCGAACTTTGATGTCACGCCATGAAGAAACAAATTAGTATAACTCAATGAAATCCAGTCTGATCAGTACCAGACTTTACAGGCATGATGTCAGACCCGCCCTGAACAGATTGATGTGCCCATTGTCGGAAATACGGACAGCGCCACCTAGTGGCAACAGGAAATGTCATGGCTTTAACTTTGTTGTACTGATTTTCACAGGTTGATCGTGGCCACCTCAAAAGCGGTGAATATCACCATCAGTCCCTCGTGATGCTTCAGTGCAAAAATTGTGACTTTAAACTGAACGGCGCACCCTGGTGGCAACGCGGTTCATCATGAAAGATGAAGTGGCTTTGAGGGGCTTGGAAAGTTTATAGAGGCTTTAGATTTAGCACACCCCTCCAAATGGACGAAGGCTTTGTTGTCATGTGATCATTTTCCTTGAATAGCGCAAAATGGCTCCACAGCGCCCCCTACAATATTTCAAAACATCAGCCCCTGCTCTGTGTTTCATCTATGAGTCTGACACTTGGTAAGCTTGTGTAAGATATCAAGATGTACAAAAAAGTCTCTTGGAGCAATATCCCAAATCCAACAGGAAGTCAGCCATTTTAAAATTAATGTGTAATTTTGATGACATTTTCCCCCCTTTTCAGGCCTCATACTTTGACGAACTCCTCCAAGGGATTTCATCATATTGAAGCATTCTTCAGTGTGTAGAATCTAAAGACCTTTGTGATGTTAAATTGCGAAGCTTTTTCCGTTCAGGGAAACGGGGTGGTCATGGCGGCACGTAGAGTTTCAATCACTCGCAAAAAGCAGTAATCTGCTGTCACTAAAAAACACAATGTCCAATCTCTCCCAAAGGTCGCAGGTGTGATGAGACTCGAGCTTGGGAATGTTTGTTATGCTATTTGTCAATAATGGTTAGAGCGCCACCTAGTGGCATGACTATAATCCTGGTTGAATAAGATGAAATGTTAGCTGGTGATTAAAAGCATGAAATCCATCAATGTGACATCACATTGGACGTGCCGGTTTGAGGTGTTGGCAGTGGCTCGACGTGCCGGGGGTGCGAGGGCCCTCATAACGCTGCTTGCAGCTTTAATTAGGGCCCGAGCACTGACAGTGCGAAGGCCCTATTGTAATTGCTCTGTTTATTATTATTATTATTATTATTATTATTATTATTATTATTATTATTATTATTATTATTCCGGCAAATGAATTGGCCTTTTGAGGGCCTAAACATGCTCGAAAACTCATGAAATTTTGCACACGCGTCAGGTCTGGTGAAAATTTACGTATTTTAATGTTCTCAGACATGGCCAGGGAAAATTAGCTCAGTAGCGCCACCTAGAAAAATGAAAAATGCGAGCCCCCGGTATGGGTATGACCTACATATTTGAAAGTCGGTACACCTATATAACGTTGCGAGTCGAACAAAAAAGTCTATTATGGCAATGTCCTAAACCCAACAGGAAGTCCGCCATTTTGGATTGAAGGTGACATTTTGGGTCTGATTTTACCGTTTCCATGCCTTGTACTTTAACGAACTCCTCCTTGGGATTTGGTCCTATAAACTTCAAATTTGGACAGTGTCAACTACACCCTTGTGCCATGTTAAATTGCGGAGCTTTTGAGTTTTCACAATAGTATGAGGCCGTGGCGCCATGGCGAATTTTGATGACTCGCCATGAAAATCTTATTGCCTCTCATTCTGTCATACATGTTCCGATCTGGACCAAACAGCACACATATGATAAGGCTCCACCCCTGAACATATTTCAAGTGCCATATTTGACATCAAGGACAGCGCCACCTAGTGGGAACAGGAAATGTCATGTTTTACACTTTGGGGTACAGTATAGTGATGGGTGACATCTGCAGCCTCAAATTTCTCCAGGAAAGCCTTAAGGAGTTGGTCTTGGGTTACAGTGAAAACTGTGACTTTTCGCAAAAGGGTGTGACCCCAGCAGCATGGCGAACTTTGATGTCACGCCATGAAGAAAGAAATTAGTATAACTCAATGAAATCCAGTCTGATCAGTACCAGACTTTACAGGCATGATGTCAGACCCGCCCTGAACAGATTGATGTGCCCATTGTCGGAAATACGGACAGCGCCACCTAGTGGCAACAGGAAATGTCATGGCTTTAATTTTGTTGTACTGATTTTCACAGGTTCATCTTGGCCACCTCAAAAGCGGTGAATATCACCATCAGTCCCTCGTGATGCTTCAGTGCAAAAATTGTGAGTTTAAACTGAACGGCGCACCCTGGTGGCAACGCTGTTCAACATGAAAGATGAAGTGGCTTTTGAGGGTCTTGGCAAGTTTATAGAGGCTTGAAATTTGGCACACACCTCCAAATGGATGAAGGCTTTGTTGGCATGTGATCATTTTCATTGAATAGTGCGAAATTGCTCCACAGCGCCCCCTACAAAATTTCAAAACCACAGCCCCTGCTCTGTGTTCTATGTATGAATCTGAAACCTGGTAGGCTTATAGGAGATATCAAGATGTACAAAAAAGTCTCTTGGTGCAATATCCCAAATCCAACAGGAAGTCAGCCATTTTAAAATTAATGTGCAATTTTGGCGACATTTTCCCCCCTTTTCAGGCTTCATACTTTGACGAACTCCTCCAAGGGATTTCATCATATTGAACCATTCTCCAGTGTGTGGAATCTAAAGACCTTTGTGATGTTAAATTGCGAAGCTTTTTACGTTCAGGGAAACGGGATGGTCATGGCGCCACGTGGAGTTTCAATCACTCGCCAAAAAGCAGTAATCTGCTGTCACTCAAAAACACAATGTCCAATCTCTCCCAAAGGTCGCAGGCGTGATGAGACTCGAGCTCGGAAATGTTTGTTATGCCATTTGTCATTAATGGTTAGAGCGCCACCTAGTGGGACGACTATAATCATGATTGAATGAGATGAAAGGTTAGCTGTTGGTTAAATGCATGAATTCCATCAATGTGACATCAGATCGGATGTGCTGGTTTTAGGTGTTGGGTGTGGCTCGACACGCCGGGGTGCGAGGGCCCTCATAACGCTGCTTGCAGCTTTAATTATTATTATTATTAGGGCCCGAGCACCGAGAGTGCGAAGGCCCTATTGTATCTGCTCCGTTTCTTATTATTATTATTATTATTATTATTATTATTATTATTATTATTATTCACCCCAAACAAGGGCCTTTTTGAGGGCCTAAACATGCTCAAAAACTCATGAAATTTTGCACACATGCCAGGTCTGGTGAAAAATTTTGTATTTTAATGGTTTTACATATGAGCACTGGGAAATGGCTCTAGAGCGCCACCTATGCCTTGTTAAATGCAGCCCTACGACCACATCGTTTGAGCTACATGTATGAAATTTGGCACACATGTGTATCATGCCAAGACGAACAAAAAAGTCTGTGGGCCCATTGACGCAAACCCAACAGGAAGTCCGCCATTTGGAAGAGAAGGTGACATTTTGGCTCTAATTTTGCCATTTCCATGCCTCGAACTTTTGCGAACTCCTCCTTGGGGTTTCATTTCATAACCTTCAAATTTGGACAGTGTCAACTACACCCTTGTGCCATGTTAAATTGCGGAGCTTTTGAGTTTTCACAATACTATGAGGCCGTGGCGCCATGGCGAATTTCGATGACTCGCCATGAAAATCTTATTGCCTCTCATTTTGTCATACATTTTCTGACCTTGACCAAAGTGAACACATATGATAAGGCTCCACCCCTGAACATATTTCAACTGCCATATTTGACATCAAGGACAGCGCCACCTAGTGGGAACAGGAAATGTCATGTTTTACACTTTGGGGTACAGTATAGTGATGGGTGACATCTGCAGCCTCAAATTTCTCCAGAAAAGCCTTAAGGAGTTGGTCTTGGGTTACAGTGAAAACTGTGAGTTTTCGCAAAAGGGTGTGACCCCAGCAGCATGGCGAACTTTGATGTCACGCCATGAAGAAACAAATTAGTATAACTCAATGAAATCCAGTCTGATCAGTACCAGACTTTACAGGCATGATGTCAGACCCGCCCTGAACAGATTGATGTGCCCATTGTCGGGAATACGGACAGCGCCACCTAGTGGGAACAGGAAATGTCATGGCTTTAATTTTGTTGTACTGATTTTCACAGGTTCATCGTGGCCACCTCAAAAGCGGTGAATATCACCATCAGTCCCTTGTGATGCTTCAGTGCAAAAATTGTGACTTTAAACTGAACGCCGCACCCTGGTGGCAACGCGGTTCACCATGAAAGATGAAGTGGCTTTTGAGGGGCTTGGAAAGTTTAAAAAGTCTTGAAATTTGGCGCACACCTCCAATGTGGTTAAGGCTTTGTTGTTATGTGATCATTTTCATTGAATATCCCAAAATGGCTCCACAGCGCCCCCTACAAAATTTCAAAATCACAGCCCCTGCTCTGTGTTTTATGTATGAGTCTGAAACCTGGTAAGCTTATAGGAGATATCAAGATGTACAAAAAAGTCTCTTGGAGCAATATCCCAAATCCAACAGGAAGTCAGCCATTTTAAAATTAATGTGCAATTTTGGCAACATTTTCCCCTCTTTTCAGGCATCGTTCTTTGACGAACTCCTCCAAGGGATTTCATCAGATTGCACTATTCTTCAGCTTGTGGAATCTAAAGACCTTTGTGATGTTAAATTGCGAAGCTTTTTACGTTCAAGGAAACGGGATGGTTATGGCGGCACTTAGAGTTTGAATCACTCTCCAAAAAGCAATAATCTGCTGTCACTCAAAAACACAAAGTCCAATCTCTCCCAAAGGTCGCAGACGTGATGAGACTTGAGCTCGGAAATGTTTGGTATGCCCTTTGTCTATAATGGTTAGAGCGCCACCTAGTGGGACGACTATACTCATGGTTGAGGCAAATGAAATGTTAGCTGGTGGTTAAATGCATGAATTCCATCAATGTGACATCAGATCGGACGTGCTGGTTTCAGATGTTGGGCATGGCTCGACACGCCGGGTGTGCGAGGGCCCTCATAACGCTGCTTGCAGCTTTAATTAGGGCCCGAGCACTGACAGTGCGAAGGCCCTATTGTAATTGCTCTGTTTATTATTATTATTATTATTATTTCGGCAAATGAATTGGCCGTTTGAGGGCCTAAACATGCTCGAAAACTCATGAAATTTTGCACATGCGTCAGGTCTGGTGAAAATTTACGTATTTTACTGTTCTCAGACATGGCCAGGGAAAATTAGCTCAGTAGCGCCACCTAGAAAAATGAAAAAGGCGAGCCCCCGGTATGAGTATGGCCTACATGTTTGAAAGTCGGTACACTTATATAACGTTCAGAGTCGAACAAAAAAGTCTATTATGGCAATGTCCTAAACCCAACAGGAAGTCCGCCATTTGGAAGAGAAGGTGACATTTTGGCTCTAATTTTGCCATTTCCATGCCTCGAACTTTTGCGAACTCCTCCTTGGGGTTTCATTTCATAAACTTCAAATTTGGACAGTGTCAACTACACCCTTGTGCCATGTTAAATTGCGGAGCTTTTGAGTTTTCACAATACCATGAGGCCGTGGCGCCATGGCGAATTTCGATGACTCGCCAAGAAAATCTTATTGCCTCTCATTTTGTCATACATTTTCTGACCTTGACCAAAGAGCACACATATGATAAGGCTCCACCCCTGAACATATTTCAAGTGCCATATTTGACATAAGGGCCAGCGCCACCTAGTGGGAACAGGAAATGTCATGTTTTACACTTTGGGGTACAGTATTGTGATGGGTGACATCTGCAGCCTCATATTTCTCCAGGAAAGCCTTAAGGAGTTGGTCTTGGGGTACAGTGAAAACTGTGAGTTTTCGCGAAAGGGTGTGACCCCAGCAGCATGGCGAACTTTGATATCTCGCCATGAAGAAACAAATTAGTATAACTCAATGAAATCCAGTCTGATCAGTACCAGACTTTACAGGCGTGATGTCAGACCCGCCCTGAACAGATTGATGTGCCCATTGTCAGGAATATGAAGAGCGCCACCTAGTGGGAACAGGAAATGTCATGTCTTACACTTTGTTGTACTGATTTTCACAGGTTCATCGTGGCCACCTGAAAAGCGGTGAATATCAACATCAGTCCCTCGTGATGTTTCAGTGCAAAAATTGTGACTTTAAACTGAACGGCGCACCCTGGTGGCAACGCTGTTCACCATGAAAGATGAAGTGGCTTTTGAGGGTCTTGGCAAGTTTATAGAGGCTTGAAATTTGGCACACACCTCCAATGTGATGAAGGCTTTGTTGTCATGCGATCATTTTCATTGAATATCCCAAAATGGCTCCACAGCGCCCCCTACAAATTTTCAAAACCACAGCCCCAGCTCTGTGTTTTATGTATGAATCTGAAACCTGGTAGGCTTATAGGAGATATCAAGATGTACAAAAAAGTCTCTTGGAGCAATATCCCAAATCCAACAGGAAGTCAGCCATTTTAAAATTAATGTGCAATTTTGGCGACATTTTCCCCTCTTTTCAGGCTTCATACTTTGACGAACTCCTCCAAGGGATTTCATCATATTGAACCATTCTCCAGTGTGTGGAATCTAAAGACCTTTGTGATGTTAAATTGCGAAGCTTTTTACGTTCAGGGAAACGGGGTGGTCATGGCGGCACGTAGAGTTTCAATCACTCGCCAAAAAGCAGTAATCTGCTGTCACTCAAAAACACAATGTCCAATCTCTCCCAAAGCTCATAGGCGGGATGAGACTCGAGCTCGGAAATGTTTGTTATGCCATTTGTACATAATGGTTAGAGCCCCACCTAGTGGAACGACTAACTAATCATGAATGAATGAGTTGAAATGTTAGCTGGTGGTTAAATGCATGAATTCCATCAATGTGACATCAGATCGGACGTGCTGGTTTTAGGTGTTGGGCGTGGCTCGACGCGCCGGGGGTGCGAGGGCCCTCATAACGCTGCTTGCAGCTTTAATTATTATTATTATTATTATTTCGGCAAATGAATTGGCCGTTTGAGGGCCTAAACATGCTCGAAAACTCATGAAATTTTGCACACGCGTCAGGTCTGGTGAAAATTTACGTATTTTAATGTTGTCAGACATGGCCAGGGAAAATTAGCTCAGTAGCGCCACCTAGAAAATTGAAAAACGCGAGCCCCCGGTATGGGTATGGCCTACAAGTTTGAAAGTCGGTACACCGTTATAACGTTCAGAGTCGAACAAAAAAGTCTATTATGGCAATGTCCTAAACCCAACAGGAAGTCCGCCATTTTGGATTGAAGGTGACATTTTGGCTCTGATTTTACCGTTTCCATGCCTTGTACTTTAACGAACTCCTCCTTGGGATTTGGTCCTATAAACTTCAAATTTGGACAGTGTCAACTACACCCTTGTGCCATGTTAAATTGCGGAGCTTTTGAGTTTTCACAATACTATGAGGCCGTGGCGCCATGGCGAATTTCGATGACTCGCCATGAAAATCTTATTGCCTCTCATTTTGTCATACATTTTCTGACCTTGACCAAAGTGAACACATATGATAAGGCTCCACCCCTGAACATATTTCAACTGCCATATTTGACATCAAGGACAGCGCCACCTAGTGGGAACAGGAAATGTCATGTTTTACACTTTGGGGTACAGTATAGTGATGGGTGACATCTGCAGCCTCAAATTTCTCCAGGAAAGCCTTAAGGAGTTGGTCTTGGGTTACAGTGAAAACTGTAACTTTTCGCGAAAGGGTGTGACCCCAGCAGCATGGCGAACTTTGATGTCACACCATGAAGAAACAAATTAGTATAACTCAATGAAATCCAGTCTGATCAGTACCAGACTTTACAGGCATGATGTCAGACCCGCCCTGAACAGATTGATGTGCCCATTGTCGGAAATACGGACAGCGCCACCTAGTGGCAACAGGAAATGTCATGGCTTTAACTTTGTTGTACTGATTTTCACAGGTTGATCGTGGCCACCTCAAAAGCGGTGAATATCACCATCAGTCCCTCGTGATGCTTCAGTGCAAAAATTGTGACTTTAAACTGAACGGCGCACCCTGGTGGCAACGCGGTTCATCATGAAAGATGAAGTGGCTTTTGAGGGGCTTGGAAAGTTTATAGAGGCTTGAAATTTGGCACACACCTCCAAATGGATGAAGGCATTGTTGTTATGTAACCATTTTCCTTGAATAGCGCAAAATGGCTCCACAGCGCCCCCTACAATATTTCAAAACATCAGCCCCTGCTCTGTGTTTCATCTATGAGTCTGACACTTGGTAAGCTTGTGTAAGATATCAAGATGTACAAAAAAGTCTCTTGGAGCAATATCCCAAATCCAACAGGAAGTCAGCCATTTTAAAATTAATGTGCAATTTTGATGACATTTTCCCCTCTTTTCAGGCCTCATACTTTGACGAACTCCTCCAAGGGATTTCATCATATTGAAGCATTCTTCAGTGTGTGGAATCCAAAGACCTTTGTGTTGTTAAATTGCGAAGCTTTTTACGTCCAGGGAAACGGGGTGGTTATGGCGGCACTTAGAGTTTGAATCACTCGCCAAAAAGCAGTAATCTGCTGTCACTCAAAAACACAATGTCCAATCTCTCCCAAACGTCTCAGGTGTGATGAGACTCGAGCTTGGAAGTGATTGTTATGCCATTTGTACATAATGGTTAGAGCGCCACCTAGTGGAATGACTAACTAATCATGAATGAATGAGTTGAAATGTTAGCTGGTGGTTAAATGCATGAATTCCATCAATGTGACATCAGATCGGACGTGCTGGTTTTAGGTGTTGGGCGTGGCTCGACGCGCCGGGGGTGCGAGGGCCCTCATAACGCTGCTTGCAGCTTTAATTAGGGCCCGAGCACTGACAGTGCGAAGGCCCTATTGTATCTGCTCCGTTTCTTATTATTATTATTATTATTATTATTATTATTCAGGCAAAACAAGGGCCTTTTTGAGGGCCTAAACATGCTCAAAAACTCATGAAATTTTGCAGACATGCCAGGTCTGGTGAAAAATTTTGTATTTTAATGGTTTTACATATGAGCACTGGGAAATGGCTCTACAGCGCCACCTATGCCTTGTTAAATGCAGCCCTACGACCACATCGTTTGAGCTACATGTATGAAATTTGGCACACATGTGTATCATGCCAAGACGAACAAAAAAGTCTGTGGGCCCATTGACGCAAACCCAACAGGAAGTCCGCCATTTGGAAGAGAAGGTGACATTTTGGCTCTAATTTTGCCATTTCCATGCCTCGAACTTTTGCGAACTCCTCCTTGGGGTTTGATTTCATAACCTTCATATTTGGTCAGTGTCAACTACACCCTTGTGCCATGTTAAATTGCGGAGCTTTTGAGTTTTCACAATACGGTGAGGCCGTGGCGCCATGGCGAATTACGATGACTCGCCATGAAAATCTTATTGCCTCTCATTCTGTCATAGATTTTCTGACCTTGACCAAAGTGAACACATATGATAAGGCTCCACCCCTGAACATATTTCAACTGCCATATTTGACACCAGGGACAGCGCCACCTAGTGGGAACAGGAAATGTCATGTTTTACACTTTGGGGTACAGTATAGTGATGGGTGACATCTGCAGCCTCAAATTTCTCCAGGAAAGCCTTAAGGAGTTGGTCTTGGGTTACAGTGAAAACTGTGACTTTTCGCCAAAGGGTGTGACCTCAGCGGCATGGCGAACTTTGATGTCACGCCATGAAGAAACAAATTAGTATAACTCAATGAAACCCAGTCTGATCAGTACCAGACTTTACAGTCATGATGTCAGACCCACCCTGAACAGATTGATGTGCCCATTGTCGGGAATACGTACAGCGCCACCTAGTGGCAACAGGACATGTCATGTCTTACACTTTGTTGTACTGATTTTCACAGGTTCATCGTGGCCACCTCAAAAGCGGTGAATATCACCATCAGTCCTTCGTGATGGTTCAGTGCGAAAATTGTGACTTTAAACTGAATGGCGCACCCTGGTGGCAGCGCAGTTCACCATGAAAGATGAAGTTGCTTTTGAGGGGCTTGGAAAGTTTATAGAGGCTTTAAATTTGGCGCACACCTCCAATGTGACGAAGGCTTTGTTGTTATGTGACCATTTTCCTTGAATAGCGCAAAATGGCTCCATGGCGCCCCCTACAAAATTCCAAAATATCAGCCCCTGCTCTGTGTTTTATCTATGAGTCTGAAACTTGGTAAGCTCATGGAAGATATTAAGATGTACAAAAAAGCCTCTTGGAGCAATATCCCAAATCCAACAGGAAGTCAGCCATTTTAAAATGAATGTGCAATTTTGGCGACATTTTCCCATCTTTTCAGGCACCGTACTTTGACGAACTCCTCCAAGGGATTTCATCAGATTGGACCGATCTGCACCTTGTGGAATCTACAGACCTTTGTGATGTTAAATTGCGAAGCTTTTTACGTTCAGGGAAACGGGGTGGTTATGGCGGCACTTAGAGTTTGAATCACTCGCCAAAAAGCAGTAATCTGCTGTCACTCAAAAACACAATGTCCAATCTCTCCCAAACGTCTCAGGTGTGATGAGACTCGAGCTTGGAAGTGTTTGTTATGCCATTTGTACATAATGGTTAGAGCGCCACCTAGTGGAACGACTAACTAATCATGAATGAATGAGTTGAAATGTTAGCTGGTGGTTAAATGCATGAATTCCATCAATGTGACATCAGATCGGACGTGCTGGTTTTAGGTGTTGGGCGTGGCTCGACGCGCCGGGGGTGCGAGGGCCCTCATAACGCTGCTTGCAGCTTTAATTATTATTATTATTATTATTTCGGCAAATGAATTGGCCGTTTGAGGGCCTAAACATGCTCGAAAACTCATGAAATTTTGCACACATGCCAGGTCTGGTGAAAAATTTTGTATTTTAATGGTTTTACATATGAGCACTGGGAAATGGCTCTACAGCGCCACCTATGCCTTGTTAAATGCAGCCCTACGACCACATCGTTTCAGCTACATGTATGAAATTTGGCACACATGTGTATCATGCCGAGTCGAACAAAAAAGTCTGTGGGCCCATTGATGCAAACCCAACAGGAAGTCCGCCATTTGGAAGAGAAGGTGACATTTTGGCTCTAATTTTGCCATTTCCATGCCTCGAACTTTTGCGAACTCCTCCTTGGGATTTGGTTGTATAAGCTTCATCTTTGGTCAGTGTCAACTACACACCTGGGCCATGTTAAATTGCGGAGCTTTTGAGTTTTCACAATACTATGAGGCCGTGGCGCCATGGCGAATTTCGATGACTCGCCATGAAAATCTTATTGCCTCTCATTTTGTCATACATTTTCTGACCTTGACCAAAGTGAACACATATGATAAGGCTCCACCCCTGAACATATTTCAACTGCCATATTTGACACCAGGGACAGCGCCACCTAGTGGGAACAGGAAATGTCATGTTTTACACTTTGGGGTACAGTATTGTGATGGGTGACACCTGCAGCCTCAAATTTCTCCAGGAAAGCCTTAAGGAGTTGGTCTTGGGTTACAGTGAAAACTGTGACTTTTCGCAAAAGGGTGTGACCCCAGCAGCATGGCGAACTTTAATGTCACGCCATGAAGAAACAAATTAGTATAACTCAATGAAATCCAGTCTGTTCAGTACCAGACTTTACAGGCATGATGTCAGACCTGCCCTGAACAGATTGATGTGCCCATTGTCGGGAATACGTACAGCGCCACCTAGTGGCAACAGGAAATGTCATGGCTTTAATTTTGTTGTACTGATTTTCACAGGTTCATCGTGGCCACCTCAAAAGCGGTGAATATCAACATCAGTCCCTCGTGATGCTTCAGTGCAAAAATTGTGACTTTAAACTGAACGGCGCACCCTGGTGGCAACGCGGTCCACCATGAAAGATGAAGTGGCTTTTGAGGGGCTTGGAAAGTATATAGAGGCTTTAAATTTAGCACACCCCTCCAAATGGATGAAGGCTTTGTTGTCATGTGATCATTTTTATTGAATAGCGCGAAATGGCTCCACAGCGCCCCCTACAAAATTTCAAAACCACAGCCCCAGCTCTGTGTTTTATGTATGAGTCTGAAACCTGGTAAGCTTATAGGAGATATCAAGATGTACAAAAAAGTCTCTTGGAGCAATATCCAAAATCCAACAGGAAGTCAGCCATTTTAAAATTAATGTGCAATTTTGGCGACATTTTCCCCTCTTTTCAGGCTTCATACTTTGACGAACTCCTCCAAGGGATTTCATCATATTGAACCATTCTCCAGTGTGTGGAATCTAAAGACCTTTGTGATGTTAAATTGCGAAGCTTTTTACGTTCAAGGAAACGGGGTGGTCATGGCGGCACGTGGAGTTTCAATCACTCGCCAAAAAGCAGTAATCTGCTGTCACTCAAAGACACAAAGTCCAATCTCTCCCAAAGGTCGCAGGCGTGATGAGACTCGAGCTCGGAAATGTTTGTTATGCCATTTGTGCATAAGGGTTAGAGCGCCACCTAGTGGAACGACTAACAAATCATGAATGAATGAGTTGAAATGTTAGCTGGTGGTTAAATGCATGAATTCCATCAATGTGACATCACATCGGATGTGCTGGTTTTAGGTGTTGGGCGTGGCTCGACACGCCGGGGGTGCGAGGGCCCTCATAACGCTGCTTGCAGCTTTAATTAGGGCCCGAGCACCGAGAGTGCGAAGGCCCTATTGTATCTGCTCCGTTTCTTATTATTATTATTATTATTATTATTATTATTCAGGCGAAACAAGGGCCTTTTTGAGGGCCTAAACATGCTCAAAAACTCATGAAATTTTGCACACATGCCAGGTCTGGTGAAAAATTTTGTATTTTAATGGTTTTACATATGAGCACTGGGAAATGGCTCTAGAGCGCCACCTATGCCTTGTTAAATGCATCCCTACGACCACATCGTTTCAGCTACATGTATGAAATTTGGCACACATGTGTATCATGCCAAGACGAACAAAAAAGTCTGTGGGCCCATTGACGCAAACCCAACAGGAAGTCCGCCATTTGGAAGAGAAGGTGACATTTTGGCTCTAATTTTGCCATTTCCATGCCTCGAACTTTTGCGAACTCCTCCTTGGGGTTTCATTTCATAACCTTCAAATTTGGACAGTGTCAACTACACCCTTGTGCCATGTTAAATTGCGGAGCTTTTGAGTTTTCACAATACTATGAGGCCGTGGCGCCATGGCGAATTTCGATGACTCGCCATGAAAATCTTATTGCCTCTCATTTTGTCATACATGTTCCGATCTGGACCAAACAGCACACATATGATAAGGCTCCACCCCTGAACATATTTCAACTGCCATATTTGACATCAAGGACAGCGCCACCTAGTGGGAACAGGAAATGTCATGTTTTACACTTTGGGGTACAGTATAGTGATGGGTGACATCTGCAGCCTCAAATTTCTCCAGGAAAGCCTTAAGGAGTTGGTCTTGGGTTACAGTGAAAACTGTGAGTTTTCGCGAAAGGGTGTGACCCCAGCAGCATGGCGAACTTTGATGTCACGCCATGAAGAAACAAATTAGTATAACTCAATGAAATCCAGTCTGATCAGTACCAGACTTTACAGGCATGATGTCAGACGCGCCCTGAACAGATTGATGTGCCCATTGTCGGAAATACGGACAGCGCCACCTAGTGGCAACAGGAAATGTCATGGCTTTAATTTTGTTGTACTGATTTTCACAGGTTCATCGTGGCCACCTCAAAAGCGGTGAATATCACCATCAGTCCCTCGTGATGCTTCAGTGCAAAAATTGTGACTTTAAACTGAACGGCGCACCCTGGTGGCAACGCTGTTCACCATGAAAGATGAAGTGGCTTTTGAGGGTCTTGGCAAGTTTATAGAGGCTTGAAATTTGGCACACACCTCCAATGTGACGAAGGCTTTGTTGTTCTGTGATCATTTTCATTGAATATCCCAAAATGGCTCCACAGCGCCCCCTACAAAATTTCAAAACCACAGCCCCAGCTCTGTGTTTCATCTATGAGTCTGACACTTGGTAAGCTTGTGTAAGATATCAAGATGTACAAAAAAGTCTCATGGAGCAATATCCCAAATCCAACAGGAAGTCAGCCATTTTAAAATTAATGTGTAATTTTGATGACATTTTCCCCCCTTTTCAGGCCTCATACTTTGACGAACTCCTCCAAGGGATTTCATCATATTGAAGCATTCTTCAGTGTGTAGAATCTAAAGACCTTTGTGATGTTAAATTGCGAAGCTTTTTCCGTTCAGGGAAACGGGGTGGTCATGGCGGCACGTAGAGTTTCAATCACTCGCAAAAAGCAGTAATCTGCTGTCACTAAAAACACAATGTCCAATCTCTCCCAAAGGTCGCAGGTGTGATGAGACTCGAGCTTGGAAATGTTTGTTATGCTATTTGTCAATAATGGTTAGAGCGCCACCTAGTGGCATGACTATAATCCTGGTTGAATAAGATGAAATGTTAGCTGGTGATTAAAAGCATGAAATCCATCAATGTGACATCACATCGGACGTGCCGGTTTGAGGTGTTGGCAGTGGCTCGACGTGCCGGGGGTGCGAGGGCCCTCATAACGCTGCTTGCAGCTTTAATTAGGGCCCGAGCACTGACAGTGCGAAGGCCCTATTGTAATTGCTCTGTTTATTATTATTATTATTATTATTATTATTATTATTTCGGCAAATGAATTGGCCGTTTGAGGGCCTAAACATGCTCGAAAACTCATGAAATTTTGCACACGCATCAGGTCTGGTGAAAATTTACGTATTTTAATGTTCTCAGACATGGCCAGGGAAAATTAGCTCAGTAGCGCCACCTAGAAAAATGAAAAACGCGAGCCCCCGGTATGGGTATGACCTACATGTTTGAAAGTCGGTACACCTATATAACGTTCAGAGTCGAACAAAAAAGTATATTATGGCAATGTCCTAAACCCAACAGGAAGTCCGCCATTTTGGATTGAAGGTGACATTTTGGGTCTGATTTTACCGTTTCCATGCCTTGTACTTTAACGAACTCCTCCTTGGGATTTGGTCCTATAAACTTCAAATTTGGACAGTGCAAACTACACCCTTGTGCCATGTTAAATTGCGGAGCTTTTGAGTTTTCACAATACTATGAGGCCGTGGCGCCATGGCGAATTTCGATGACTCGCCATCAAAATCTTATTGCCTCTCATTCTGTCATACATGTTCCGATCTGGACCAAAGAGCACACATATGATAAGGCTCCACCCCTGAACATATTTCAACTGCCATATTTGACATCAAGGACAGCGCCACCTAGTGGGAACAGGAAATGTCATGTTTTACACTTTGGGGTACAGTATAGTGATGGGTGACATCTGCAGCCTCAAATTTCTCCAGGAAAGCCTTAAGGAGTTGGTCTTGGGTTACAGTGAAAACTGTGAGTTTTCGCGAAAGGGTGTGACCCCAGCAGCATGGCGAACTTTGATGTCACGCCATGAAGAAACAAATTAGTATAACTCAATGAAATCCAGTCTGATCAGTACCAGACTTTACAGTCATGATGTCAGACCCGCACTGAACAGATTGATGTGCCCATTGTCGGAAATACGGACAGCGCCACCTAGTGGCAGCAGGAAATGTCATGGCTTTAATTTTGTTGTACTGATTTTCACAGGTTCATCGTGGCCACCTCAAAAGCGGTGAATATCACCATCAGTCCCTCGTGATGCTTCAGTGCAAAAATTGTGACTTTAAACTGAACGGCGCACCCTGGTGACAACGCGGTCCACCATGAAAGATGAAGTGGCTTTTGAGGGTCTTGGCAAGTTTATAGAGGCTTGACATTTGGCACACACCTCCAAATGGATGAAGGCTTTGTTGTCATGTGAGCATTTTCATTGAATATCCCAAAATGGCTCCACAGCGCCCCCTACAAAATTTCAAAACCACAGCCCCTGCTCTGTGTTTTATGTATGTGTCTGAAACCTGGTAAGCTTATAGGAAATATCAAGATGTACAAAAAAGTCTCTTGGAGCAATATCCCAAATCCAACAGGAAGTCAGCCATTTTAAAATGAATGTGCAATTTTGGCAACATTTTGCCCTCTTTCCAGGCACCATTCTTTGACGAACTCCTCCAAGGGATTTCATCAGATTGAACCAATCTCCAGTGTGTGGAATCTAAAGACCTTTGTGATGTTAAATTGCGAAGGTTTTTACGTTCAGGGAAACGGGGTTGTCATGGCGGCACGTGGAGTTTCAATCACTCGCCAAAAAGCAGTAATCTGCTGTCACTCAAAATCAAAATGTCCAAACTCTCCCAAAGGTCGCAGGCGTGATGAGACTCGAGCTCAGAAATGTTTGTTATGCCATTTGTGCATAAGGGTTAGAGCGCCACCTAGTGGAACGACTAACAAATCATGAATGAATGAGTTGAAATGTTAGCTGGTGGTTAAATGCATGAATTCCATCAATGTGACATGAGATCGGACGTGCTGGTTTTAGGTGTTGGGCGTGGCTCGACGCGCCGGGGGTGCGAGGGCCCTCATAACGCTGCTTGCAGCTTTAATTATTATTATTATTATTATTCCGGCAAATGAATTGGCCTTTTGAGGGCCTAAACATGCTCAAAAACTCATGAAATTTTGCACACATGCCAGGTCTGGTGAAAAATTTTGTATTTTAATGGTTTTACATATGAGCACTGGGAAATGGCTCTACAGCGCCACCTATGCCTTGTTAAATGCAGCCCTACGACCACATCGTTTGAGCTACATGTATGAAATTTGGCACACATGTGTATCATGCCAAGACGAACAAAAAAGTCTGTGGGCCCATTGACGCAAACCCAACAGGAAGTCCGCCATTTGGAAGAGAAGGTGACATTTTGGCTCTAATTTTGCCATTTCCATGCCTCGAACTTTAACGAACTCCTCCTTGGGATTTGGTCCTATAAACTTCAAATTTGGACAGTGTCAACTACACCCTTGTGCCATGTTAAATTGCGGAGCTTTTGAGTTTTCACAATACTATGAGGCCGTGGCGCCATGGCGAATTTCGATGACTCGCCATGAAAATCTTATTGCCTCTCATTTTGTCATACATTTTCTGACCTTGACCAAAGTGAACACATATGATAAGGCTCCACCCCTGAACATATTTCAACTGCCATATTTGACCTCAAGGACAGCGCCACCTAGTGGGAACAGGAAATGTTATGTTTTACACTTTGGGGTACAGTATAGTGATGGGTGACATCTGCAGCCTCAAATTTCTCCAGGAAAGCCTTAAGGAGTTGGTCTTGGGTTTCAGTGAAAACTGTGAGTTTTCGCGAAAGGGTGTGACCCCAGCAGCATGGCGAACTTTGATGTCACGCCATGAAGAAACAAATTAGTATAACTCAATGAAATCCAGTCTGATCAGTACCAGACTTTACAGGCATGATGTCAGACCCGCCCTGAACAGATTGATGTGCCCATTGTCGGAAATACGGACAGCGCCACCTAGTGGCAACAGGAAATGTCATGGCTTTAACTTTGTTGTACTGATTTTCACAGGTTGATCGTGGCCACCTCAAAAGCGGTGAATATCACCATCAGTCCCTCGTGATGCTTCAGTGCAAAAATTGTGACTTTAAACTGAACGGCGCACCCTGGTGGCAACGCGGTTCATCATGAAAGATGAAGTGGCTTTGAGGGGCTTGGAAAGTTTATAGAGGCTTTAAATTTAGCACACCCCTCCAAATGGACGAAGGCTTTGTTGTCATGTGATCATTTTCATTGAATAGCGCAAAATGGCTCCACAGCGCCCCGTACAATATTTCAAAACATCAGCCCCTGCTCTGTGTTTCATCTATGAGTCTGACACTTGGTATGCTTGTGTAAGATATCAAGATGTACAAAAAAGTCTCTTGGAGCAATATCCCAAATCCAACAGGAAGTCAGCCATTTTAAAATTAATGTGTAATTTTGATGACATTTTCCCCCCTTTTCAGGCCTCATACTTTGACGAACTCCTCCAAGGGATTTCATCATATTGAAGCATTCTTCAGTGTGTAGAATCTAAAGACCTTTGTGATGTTAAATTGCGAAGCTTTTTCCGTTCAGGGAAACGGGGTGGTCATGGTGGCACGTAGAGTTTCAATCACTCGCAAAAAGCAGTAATCTGCTGTCACTAAAAAACACAATGTCCAATCTCTCCCAAAGGTCGCAGGTGTGATGAGACTCGAGCTTGGGAATGTTTGTTATGCTATTTGTCAATAATGGTTAGAGCGCCACCTAGTGGCATGACTATAATCCTGGTTGAATAAGATGAAATGTTAGCTGGTGATTAAAAGCATGAAATCCATCAATGTGACATCACATCGGACGTGCCGGTTTGAGGTGTTGGCAGTGGCTCGACGTGCCGGGGGTGCGAGGGCCCTCATAACGCTGCTTGCAGCTTTAATTATTATTATTATTATTATTATTATTATTTCGGCAAATGAATTGGCCGTTTGAGGGCCTAAACATGCTCGAAAACTCATGAAATTTTGCACACGCGTCAGGTCTGGTGAAAATTTACGTATTTTAATGTTCTCAGACATGGCCAGGGAAAATTAGCTCAGTAGCGCCACCTAGAAAAATGAAAAACGCGAGCCCCCGGTATGGGTATGACCTACATGTTTGAAAGTCGGTACACCTATATAATGTTCAGAGTCGAACAAAAAAGTCTATTATGGCAATGTCCTAAACCCAACAGGAAGTCCGCCATTTTGGATTGAAGGTGACATTTTGGCTCTGATTTTACCATTTCCATGCCTCGAACTTTGACGAACTCCTCCTTGGGGTTTGATTTCATAACCTTCATATTTGGTCAGTGCCAACTACACCCTTATGCCATGTTAAATTGCGGAGCTTTTGAGTTTTCACAATACCATGAGGCCGTGGCGCCATGGCGAATTTCGATGACTCGCCATGAAAATCTTATTGCCTCTCAGTCGGTCATAGATTTTCTGACCTTGACCAAAGTGAACACATATGATAAGGCTCCATCCCTGAACATATTTCAACTGCCATATTTTACATCAGGGACAGCGCCACCTAGTGGGAACAGGAAATGTCATGTTTTACACTTTGGGGTACAGTATTGTGATGGGTGACATCTGCAGCCTCAAATTTCTCCAGGAAAGCCTTAAGGAGTTGGTCTTGGGTTACAGTGAAAACTGTGACTTTTCGCAAAAGGGTGTGACACCAGCGGCATGGCGAACTTTGATGTCACGCCATGAAGAAACAAATTAGTATAACTCAATGAAATCCAGTCTGATCAGTACCAGACTTTACAGGCATGATGTCAGACCCGCCCTGAACAGATTGATGTGCCCATTGTCGGGAATACGGACAGCGCCACCTAGTGGCAACAGGAAATGTCATGGCTTTAATTTTGTTGTACTGATTTTCACAGGTTCATTGCGGACACCTCAAAAGCGGTGAATATCACCATCAGTCCTTCATGATGCTGCAGTGCGAATATTGTGACTTTATACTGAACGGCGCACCCTGGTGGCAACGCTGTTCACCATGAAAAATGAAGTGGCTTTTGAGGGGCTTGGAAAGTTTAAAAAGTCTTGAAATTTGGCGCACACCTCCAATGTGCATAAGGCTTTGTTGTTATGTGATCATTTTCATTGAATAGCGCAAAATGGCTCCACAGCGCCCCCTACGAAATTTCAAAACATCAGCCCCAGCTCTGTGTTTTATGTATGAGTCTTAAACCTGGTAAGCTTATAGGAGATATCAAGATGTACAAAAAAGTCTCTTGGAGCAATATCCCAAATCCAACAGGAAGTCAGCCATTTTAAAATTAATGTGTAATTTTGGCAACATTTTGCCCTCTTTCCAGGCACCGTTCTTTGACGTACTCCTCCAAGGGATTTCATCATATTGAACCAATCTCCAGTGTGTGGAATCTAAAGACCTTTGTGATGTTAAATTGCGAAGCTTTTTACGTTCAGGGAAACGGGGTTGTCATGGTGGCACGTGGAGTTTCAATCACTCGCCAAAAAGCAGTAATCTGCTGTCACTCAAAATCAAAATGTCCAATATGTCCCAAAGGTCGCAGGCGTGATGAGACTCGAGCTCGGAAATGTTTGTTATGCCATTTGTCAGTAATGGTTAGAGTGCCACCTAGTGGAACGACTATAATCATGATTGAATGAGATGAAATGTTAGCTGGTGGTTGAATGCATGAATTCCATCAATGTGACATCAGATCGGAGGTGCTGGTTGTAGGTGTTGGGCGTAGCTCGACGCGATGGGGTGCGAGGGCCCTCATAACGCTGCTTGCAGCTTTAATTATTATTATTATTATTATTTCGGCAAATGAATTGGCCGTTTGAGGGCCTAAACATGCTCGAAAACTCATGAAATTTTGCACACGCGTCAGGTCTGGTGAAAATTTACGTATTTTAATGTTCTCAGACATGGCCAGGGAAAATTAGCTCAGTAGCGCCACCTAGAAAATTGAAAAACGCGAGCCCCCGGTATGGGTATGGCCTACAAGTTTGAAAGTCGGTACACCGTTATAACGTTCAGAGTCGAACAAAAAAGTCTATTATGGCAATGTCCTAAACCCAACAGGAAGTCCGCCATTTTGGATTGAAGGTGACATTTTGGCTCTGATTTTACCGTTTCCATGCCTTGTACTTTAACGAACTCCTCCTTGGGATTTGGTCCTATATACTTCAAATTTGGACAGTGTCAACTACACCCTTGTGCCATGTTAAATTGCGGAGCTTTTGAGTTTTCACAATACTATGAGGCCGTGGCGCCATGGCGAATTTCGATGACTCGCCATGAAAATCTTATTGCCTCTCATTTTGTCATACATTTTCTGACCTTGACCAAAGTGAACACATATGATAAGGCTCCACCCCTGAACATATTTCAACTGCCATATTTGACACCAGGGACAGCGCCACCTAGTGGGAACAGGAAATGTCATGTTTTACACTTTGGGGTACAGTATAGTGATGGGTGACATCTGCAGCCTCAAATTTCTCCAGGAAAGCCTTAAGGAGTTGGTCTTGGGTTACAGTGAAAACTGTGAGTTTTCGCCAAAGGGTGTGACCCCAGCAGCATGGCGAACTTTGATGTCACGCCATGAAGAAACAAATTAGTATAACTCAATGAAATCCAGTCTGATCAGTACCAGACTTTACAGGCATGATGTCAGACGCGCCCTGAACAGATTGATGTGCCCATTGTCGGAAATACGGACAGCGCCACCTAGTGGCAACAGGAAATGTCATGGCTTTAATTTTGTTGTACTGATTTTCACAGGTTCATCGTGGCCACCTCAAAAGCGGTGAATATCACCATCAGTCCCTCGTGATGCTTCAGTGCAAAAATTGTGACTTTAAACTGAACGGCGCACCCTGGTGGCAACGCTGTTCACGATGAAAGATGAAGTGGCTTTTGAGGGTCTTGGCAAGTTTATAGAGGCTTGAAATTTGGCACACACCTCCAATGTGACGAAGGCTTTGTTGTTATGTGATCATTTTCATTGAATATCCCAAAATGGCTCCACAGCGCCCCCTACAAAATTTCAAAACCACAGCCCCAGCTCTGTGTTTTATGTATGAATCTGAAACCTGGTAAGCTTATAGGAGATATCAAGATGTACAAAAAAGTCTCTTGGAGCAATATCCCAAATCCAACAGGAAGTCAGCCATTTTAAAATTAATGTGCAATTTTGGCAACATTTTCCCCTCTTTTCAGGCACCCTTCTTTGACGAACTCCTCCAAGGGATTTCATCAGATTGGACCGATCTGCAGTTTGTGGAATCTAAAGACCTTTGTGATGTTAAATTGCGAAGCTTTTTACGTCCAGGGAAACGGGGTGGTTATGGCGGTACTTAGAGTTTGAATCACTCGCCAAAAAGCAGTAATCTGCTGTCACTCAAAAACACAATGTCCAATCTCTCCCAAACGTCTCAGGTGTGATGAGACTCGAGCTTGGAAGTGTTTGTTATGCCATTTGTACATAATGGTTAGAGCGCCACCTAGTGGAACGACTAACTAATCATGAATGAATGAGTTGAAATGTTAGCTGGTGGTTAAATGCATGAATTCCATCAATGTGACATCACATCGGACGTGCTGGTTTTAGGTGTTGGGCGTGGCTCGACGCGCCGGGGGTGCGAGGGCCCTCATAACGCTGCTTGCAGCTTTAATTAGGGCCCGAGCACTGACAGTGCGAAGGCCCTATTGTAATTGCTCTGTTTATTAGGGCCCGAGCACTGACAGTGCGAAGGCCCTATTGTAATTGCTCTGTTTATTATTATTATTATTATTATTATTATTATTATTATTTCGGCAAATGAATTGGCCGTTTGAGGGCCTAAACATGCTCGAAAACTCATGAAATTTTGCACACGCGTCAGGTCTCGTGAAAATTTACGTATTTTAATGTTGTCAGACATGGCCAGGGAAAATTAGCTCAGTAGCGCCACCTAGAAAATTGAAAAACGCGAGCCCCCGGTATGGGTATGGCCTACAAGTTTGAAAGTCGGTACACCGTTATAACGTTCAGAGTCGAACAAAAAAGTCTATTATGGCAATATCCTAAACCCAACAGGAAGTCCGCCATTTTGGATTGAAGGTGACATTTTGGGTCTGATTTTAACGTTTCCATGCCTTGTACTTTAACGAACTCCTCCTTGGGATTTGGTCCTATAAACTTCAAATTTGGACAGTGTCAACTACACCCTTGTGCCATGTTAAATTGCGGAGCTTTTGAGTTTTCACAATACTATGAGGCCGTGGCGCCATGGCGAATTTCGATGACTCGCCATGAAAATCTTATTGCCTCTCATTTTGTCATAGATTTTCTGACCTTGACCAAAGTGAACACATATGATAAGGCTCCACCCCTGAACATATTTCAACTGCCATATTTGACACCAGGGACAGCGCCACCTAGTGGGAACAGGAAATGTCATGTTTTACACTTTGCGGTACAGTATAGTGATGGGTGACATCTGCAGCCTCAAATTTCTCCAGGAAAGCCTTAAGGAGTTGGTCTTGGGTTACAGTGAAAACTGTGACTTTTCGCCAAAGGGTGTGACCTCAGCGGCATGGCGAACTTTGATGTCACGCCATGAAGAAACAAATTAGTATAACTCAATGAAATCCAGTCTGATCAGTACCAGACTTTACAGTCATGATGTCAGACCCACCCTGAACAGATTGATGTGCCCATTGTCGGAAATACGTACAGCGCCACCTAGTGGCAACAGGAAATGTCATGGCTTTAACTTTGTTGTACTGATTTTCACAGGTTGATCGTGGCCACCTCAAAAGCGGTGAATATCACCATCAGTCCCTCGTGATGCTTCAGTGCAAAAATTGTGACTTTAAACTGAACGGCGCACCCTGGTGGCAACGCGGTTCATCATGAAAGATGAAGTGGCTTTTGAGGGGCTTGGAAAGTTTATAGAGGCTTGAAATTTGGCACACACCTCCAAATGGATGAAGGCATTGTTGTTATGTAACCATTTTCCTTGAATAGCGCAAAATGGCTCCACAGCGCCCCCTACAATATTTCAAAACATCAGCCCCTGCTCTGTGTTTCATCTATGAGTCTGAAACTTAGTAAGCTTGTGTAAGATATCAAGATGTACAAAAAAGTCTCTTGGAGCAATATCCCAAATCCAACAGGAAGTCAGCCATTTTAAAATTAATGTGTAATTTTGATGACATTTTCCCCCCTTTTCAGGCCTCATACTTTGACGAACTCCTCCAAGGGATTTCATCATATTGAAGCATTCTTCAGTGTGTAGAATCTAAAGACCTTTGTGATGTTAAATTGCGAAGCTTTTTCCGTTCAGGGAAACGGGGTGGTCATGGCGGCACGTAGAGTTTCAATCACTCGCAAAAAGCAGTAATCTGCTGTCACTAAAAAACACAATGTCCAATCTCTCCCAAAGGTCGCAGGTGTGATGAGACTCGAGCTTGGAAATGTTTGTTATGCTATTTGTCAATAATGGTTAGAGCGCCACCTAGTGGCATGACTATAATCCTGGTTGAATAAGATGAAATGTTAGCTGGTGATTAAAAGCATGAAATCCATCAATGTGACATCACATCGGACGTGCCGGTTTGAGGTGTTGGCAGTGGCTCAACGTGCCAGGGGTGCGAGGGCCCTCATAACGCTGCTTGCAGCTTTAATTATTATTATTATTATTATTTCGGCAAATGAATCGGCCTTTTGAGGGCCTAAACATGCTCGAAAACTCTGGAAATTTTGCGCACGCGTCAGGTCTGGTGAAAATTTACGTATTTTAATGGTTTTACATATGAGCACTGGGAAATGGCTCTAGAGCGCCACCTATGCCTTGTTAAATGCAGCCCTACGACCACATCGTTTCAGCTACATGTATGAAATTTGGCACACATGTGTATCATGCCAAGACGAACAAAAAAGTCTGTGGGCCCATTGACGCAAACCCAACAGGAAGTCCGCCATTTTGGATTGAAGGTGACATTTTGGCTCTGATTTTACCGTTTCCATGCCTTGTACTTTAACGAACTCCTCCTTGGGATTTGGTCGTATAAGCTTCAAATTTGGACAGTGTCAACTACACCCTTGTGCCATGTTAAATTGCGGAGCTTTTGAGTTTTCACAATACTATGAGGCCGTGGCGCCATGGCGAATTTCGATGACTCGCCATGAAAATCTTATTGCCTCTCATTCTGTCATACATGTTCCAATCTGGACCAAAGAGCACACATATGATAAGGCTCCACCCCTGAACATATTTCAACTGCCATATTTGACCTCAAGGACAGCGCCACCTAGTGGGAACAGGAAATGTCATGTTTTACACTTTGGGGTACAGTATAGTGAAGGGTGACATCTGCAGCCTCAAATTTCTCCAGGAAAGCCTTAAGGAGTTGGTCTTGGGTAACAGTGAAAACTGTGAGTTTTCGCGAAAGGGTGTGACCCCAGCAGCATGGCGAACTTTGATGTCACGCCATGAAGAAACAAATTAGTATAACTCAATGAAATCCAGTCTGATCAGTACCAGACTTTACAGGCATGATGTCAGACCCGCCCTGAACAGATTGATGTGCCCATTGTCGGAAATACGGACAGCGCCACCTAGTGGCAACAGGAAATGTCATGGCTTTAATTTTGTTGTACTGATTTTCACAGGTTCATCTTGGCCACCTCAAAAGCGGTGAATATCACCATCAGTCCCTCGTGATGCTTCAGTGCAAAAATTGTGAGTTTAAACTGAACGGCGCACCCTGGTGGCAACGCTGTTCAACATGAAAGATGAAGTGGCTTTTGAGGGTCTTGGCAAGTTTATAGAGGCTTGAAATTTGGCACACACCTCCAAATGGATGAAGGCTTTGTTGGCATGTGATCATTTTCATTGAATAGCGCGAAATTGCTCCACAGCGCCCCCTACAAAATTTCAAAACCACAGCCCCTGCTCTGTGTTTTATGTATGAATCTGAAACCTGGTAGGCTTATAGGAGATATCAAGATGTACAAAAAAGTCTCTTGGAGCAATATCCCAAATCCAACAGGAAGTCAGCCATTTTAAAATTAATGTGTAATTTTGGCAACATTTTCCCCTCTTTTCAGGCTTCATACTTTGACGAACTCCTCCAAGGGATTTCATCATATTGAACCATTCTCCAGTGTGTGGAATCTAAAGACCTTTGTGATGTTAAATTGCGAAGCTTTTTACGTTCAAGGAAACGGGGTGGTCATGGCGGCACGTGGAGTTTCAATCACTCGCCAAAAAGCAGTAATATGCTGTCACTCAAAGACACAAAGTCCAATCTCTCCCAAAGGTCACAGGCGTGATGAGACTCGAGCTCGGAAATGTTTGTTATGCCCTTTGTCTATAATGGTTAGAGAGCCACCTAGTGGGACGACTATACTCATGGTTGAACCAAATGAAATGTTAACTGGTGGTTAAATGCATGAATTCCATCAATGTGACATCAGATCGGACATGCTGGTTTCAGGTGTTGGGCATGGCTCGACACGCCGGGGGTGCGAGGGCCCTCATAACGCTGCTTGCAGCTTTAATTAGGGCCCGAGCACCGAGAGTGCGAAGGCCCTATTGTATCTGCTCCGTTTCTTATTATTATTATTATTATTATTATTATTCAGGCGAAACAAGGGCCTTTTTGAGGGCCTAAACATGCTCAAAAACTCATGAAATTTTGCACACATGCCAGGTCTGGTGAAAAATTTTGTATTTTAATGGTTTTACATATGAGCACTGGGAAATGGCTCTAGAGCGCCACCTATGCCTTGTTAAATGCAGCCCTACGACCACATCATTTGAGCTACATGTATGAAATTTGGCACACATGTGTATCATGCCAAGACGAACAAAAAAGTCTGTGGGCCCATTGACGCAAACCCAACAGGAAGTCCGCCATTTGGAAGAGAAGGTGACATTTTGGCTCTAATTTTGCCATTTCCATGCCTCGAACTTTTGCGAACTCCTCCTTGGGGTTTCATTTCATAACCTTCAAATTTGGTCAGTGTCAACTACACCCTTGTGCCATGTTAAATTGCGGAGCTTTTGAGTTTTCACAATACTATGAGGCCGTGGCGCCATGGCGAATTTCGATGACTCGCCATGAAAATCTTATTGCCTCTCATTTTGTCATACATGTTCCGATCTGGACCAAACAGCACACATATGATAAGGCTCCACCCCTGAACATATTTCAACTGCCATATTTGACATCAAGGACAGCGCCACCTAGTGGGAACAGGAAATGTCATGTTTTACACTTTGGGGTACAGTATAGTGATGGGTGACATCTGCAGCCTCAAATTTCTCCAGGAAAGCCTTAAGGAGTTGGTCTTGGGTTACAGTGAAAACTGTGAGTTTTCGTGAAAGGGTGTGACCCCAGCAGCATGGCGAACTTTGATGTCACGCCATGAAGAAACAAATTAGTATAACTCAATGAAATCCAGCCTGATCAGTACCAGACTTTACAGGCATGATGTCAGACTCGCCCTGAACAGATTGATGTGCCCATTGTCAGAAATACGGACAGCGCCACCTAGTGGCAACAGGAAATGTCATGGCTTTAATTTTGTTGTACTGATTTTCACAGGTTCATCGTGGCCACCTCAAAAGCGGTGAATATCACCATCAGTCCCTCGTGATGCTTCAGTGCAAAAATTGTGACTTTAAACTGAACGGCGCACCCTGGTGGCAACGCTGTTCACCATGAAAGATGAAGTGGCTTTTGAGGGTCTTGGAAAGTTTATAGAGGCTTGAAATTTGGCACACACCTCCAATGTGACGAAGGCTTTGTTGTCATCTGATCATTTTCATTGAATATCCCAAAATGGCTCCACAGCGCCCCCTACAAAATTTCAAAACCACAGCCCCAGCTCTGTGTTTTATGTATGAATCTGAAACCTGGTAGGCTTATAGGAGATATCAAGATGTACAAAAAAGTCTCTTGGAGCAATATCCCAAATCCAACAGGAAGTCAGCCATTTTAAAATTAATGTGCAATTTTGGCAACATTTTCCCCTCTTTTCAGGCACCGTGCTTTGACGTACTCCTGCAAGGGATTTCATCAGATTGATGCAATCTCCTGTGTGTGGAATCTAAAGACCTTTGTGATGTTAAATTGCGAAGCTTTTTACATTCAGGGAAACGGGGTGGTCATGGCGGCACGTAGAGTTTCAATCACTCGCCAAAAAGCAGTAATCTGCTGTCACTCAAAAACACAATGTCCAATCTCTCCCAAAGCTCATAGGCGTGATGAGACTCGAGCTCGGAAATGTTTGTTATGCCATTTGTGCATAATGGTTAGAGCGCCACCTAGTGGAACGACTAACTAATCATAAATGAATGAGTTGAAATGTTAGCTGGTGGTTAAATGCATGAATTCCATCAATGTGACATCAGATCGGAGGTGCTGGTTTTAGGTGTTGGGCGTGGCTCGACGCGCCGGGGGTGCGAGGGCCCTCATAACGCTGCTTGCAGCTTTAATTAGGGCCCGAGCACTGAGAGTGCGAAGGCCCTATTGTATCTGCTCCGTTTCTTATTATTATTATTATTATTATTATTATTATTCAGGCGAAACAAGGGCCTTTTTGAGGGCCTAAACATGCTCAAAAACTCATGAAATTTTGCACACATGCCAGGTCTGGTGAAAAATTTTGTATTTTAATGGTTTTACATATGAGCACTGGGAAATGGCTCTAGAGCGCCACCTATGCCTTGTTAAATGCAGCCCTACGACCACATCGTTTCAGCTACATGTATGAAATTTGGCACACATGTGTATCATGCCAAGACGAACAAAAAAGTCTGTGGGCCCATTGACGCAAACCCAACAGGAAGTCCGCCATTTGGAAGAGAAGGTGACATTTTGGCTCTAATTTTGCCATTTCCATGCCTCGAACTTTTGCGAACTCCTCCTTGGGATTTGGTCGTATAAGCTTCATCTTTGGTCAGTGTCAACTACACCCTTGTGCCATGTTAAATTGCGGAGCTTTTGAGTTTTCACAATACTATGAGGCCGTGGCGCCATGGCGAATTTCGATGACTCGCCATGAAAATCTTATTGCCTCTCATTTTGTCATACATTTTCTGACCTTGACCAAAGTGAACACATATGATAAGGCTCCACCCCTGAACATATTTCAACTGCCATATTTGACATCAAGGACAGCGCCACCTAGTGGGAACAGGAAATGTCATGTTTTACACTTTGGGGTACAGTATAGTGATGGGTGACATCTGCAGCCTCAAATTTCTCCAGGAAAGCCTTAAGGAGTTGGTCTTGGGTTACAGTGAAAACTGTGAGTTTTCGCGAAAGGGTGTGACCCCAGCAGCATGGCGAACTTTGATGTCACGCCATGAAGAAACAAATTAGTATAACTCAATGAAATCCAGTCTGATCAGTACCAGACTTTACAGGCATGATGTCAGACCCGCCCTGAACAGATTGATGTGCCCATTGTCGGAAATACGGACAGCGCCACCTAGTGGCAACAGCAAATATCATGGCTTTAACTTTGTTGTACTGATTTTCACAGGTTGATCGTGGCCACCTCAAAAGCGGTGAATATCACCATCAGTCCCTCGTGATGCTTCAGTGCAAAAATTGTGACTTTAAACTGAACGGCGCACCCTGGTGGCAACGCGGTTCAACATGAAAGATGAAGTGGCTTTTGAGGGGCTTGGAAAGTTTAAAAAGTCTTGAAATTTGGCGCACACCTCCAATGTGGTTAAGGCTTTGTTGTTATGTGATCATTTTCATTGAATATCCCAAAATGGCTCCACAGCGCCCCCTACAAAATTTCAAAATCACAGCCCCTGCTCTGTGTTTTATGTATGAGTCTGAAACCTGGTAAGCTTATAGGAGATATCAAGATGTACAAAAAAGTCTCTTGGAGCAATATCCCAAATCCAACAGGAAGTCAGCCATTTTAAAATTAATGTGCAATTTTGGCAACATTTTCCCCTCTTTTCAGGCATCGTTCTTTGACGAACTCCTCCAAGGGATTTCATCAGATTGGACCGATCTGCAGTTTGTGGAATCTAAAGACCTTTGTGATGTTAAATTGCGAAGCTTTTTACGTCCAGGGAAACGGGGTGGTTATGGCGGCACTTAGAGTTTGAATCACTCGCCAAAAAGCAGTAATCTGCTGTCACTCAAAAACACAATGTCCAATCTCTCCCAAACGTCTCAGGTGTGATTAGACTCGAGCTCGGAAGTGTTTATTATGCCATTTGTACATAATGGTTAGAGCGCCACCTAGTGGAACGACTAACTAATCATGAATGAATGAGTTGAAATGTTAGCTGGTGGTTAAATGCATGAATTCCATCAATGTGACATCAGATCGGACGTGCTGGTTTTAGGTGTTGGGCGTGGCTCGACGCGCCGGGGGTGCGAGGGCCCTCATAACGCTGCTTGCAGCTTTAATTAGGGCCCGAGCACTGATAGTGCGAAGGCCCTATTGTAATTGCTCTGTTTATTATTATTATTATTATTATTTCGGCAAATGAATTGGCCGTTTGAGGGTCTAAACATGCTCGAAAACTCATGAAATTTTGCACATGCGTCAGGTCTGGTGAAAATTTACGTATTTTAATGTTCTCAGACATGGCCAGGGAAAATTAGCTCAGTAGCGCCACCTAGAAAAATGAAAAAGGCGAGCCCCCGGTATGAGTATGGCCTACATGTTTGAAAGTCGGTACACTTATATAACGTTCAGAGTCGAACAAAAAAGTCTATTATGGCAATGTCCTAAACCCAACAGGAAGTCCGCCATTTGGAAGAGAAGGTGACATTTTGGCTCTAATTTTGCCATTTCCATGCCTCGAACTTTAACGAACTCCTCCTTGGGATTTGGTCCTATAAACTTCAAATTTGGACAGTGTCAACTACACCCTTGTGCCATGTTAAATTGCGGAGCTTTTGAGTTTTCACAATACTATGAGGCCGTGGCGCCATGGCGAATTTCGATGACTCGCCATGAAAATCTTATTGCCTCTCATTTTGTCATACATTTTCTGACCTTGACCAAAGTGAACACATATGATAAGGCTCCACCCCTGAACATATTTCAACTGCCATATTTGACCTCAAGGACAGCGCCACCTAGTGGGAACAGGAAATGTTATGTTTTACACTTTGGGGTACAGTATAGTGATGGGTGACATCTGCAGCCTCAAATTTCTCCAGAAAAGCCTTAAGGAGTTGGTCTTGGGTTACAGTGAAAACTGTGACTTTTCGCAAAAGGGTGTGACCCCAGCAGCATGGCGAACTTTGATGTCACGCCATGAAGAAACAAATTAGTATAACTCAATGAAATCCAGTCTGATCAGTACCAGACTTTACAGGCATGATGTCAGACCCGCCCTGAACAGATTGATGTGCCCATTGTCGGGAATACGGACAGCGCCACCTAGTGGGAACAGGAATTGTCATGGCTTTAATTTTGTTGTACTGATTTTCACAGGTTCATCGTGGCCACCTGAAAAGCGGTGAATATCACCATCAGTCCCTCGTGATGCTTCAGTGCAAAAATTGTGACTTTAAACTGAACGGCGCACCCTGGTGGCAACACGGATCAACATGAAAGATGAAGTGGCTTTTGAGGGGCTTGCAAAGTTTATAGAGGCTTGGAATTTGGCACACACCTCCAAATGGATGAAGGCTTTGTTGTCATGTGATCATTTTCATTGAATAGGGCAAAATGGCTCTTCAGCGCCCCCTACAAAATTTCAAAACCACAGCCCCAGCTCTGTGTTTTATGTATGAGTCTGAATCCTGGTAAGCTTATAGGAGATATCAAGATGTACAAAAAAGTCTCTTGGAGCAATATCCCAAATCCAACAGGAAGTCAGCCATTTTAAAATTAATGTGTAATTTTGATGACATTTTCTCCCCTTTTCAGGCCTCATACTTTGACGAACTCCTCCAAGGGATTTCATCATATTGAAGCATTCTTCAGTGTGTAGAATCTAAAGACCTTTGTGATGTTAAATTGCGAAGCTTTTTCCGTTCAGGGAAACGGGGTGGTCATGGCGGCACGTAGAGTTTCAATCACTCGCAAAAAGCAGTAATCTGCTGTCACTAAAAAACACAATGTCCAATCTCTCCCAAAGGTCGCAGGTGTGATGAGACTCGAGCTTGGAAATGTTTGTTATGCTATTTGTCAATAATGGTTAGAGCGCCACCTAGTGGCATGACTATAATCCTGGTTGAATAAGATGAATTGTTAGCTGGTGGTTAAATGCATGAATTCCATCAATGTGACATGAGATCGGACGTGCTGGTTTTAGGTGTTGGGCGTGGCTCGACACGCCAGGGTGCGAGGGCCCTCATAACGCTGCTTGCAGCTTTAATTATTATTATTATTATTATTCACCCCAAACAAGGGCCTTTTTGAGGGCCTAAACATGCTCAAAAACTCATGAAATTTTGCACACATGCCAGGTCTGGTGAAAAATTTTGTATTTTAATGGTTTTACATATGAGCACTGGGAAATGGCTCTACAGCGCCACCTATGCCTTGTTAAATGCAGCCCTACGACCACATCGTTTGAGCTACATGTATGAAATTTGGCACACATGTGTATCATGCCAAGACGAACAAAAAAGTCTGTGGGCCCATTGACGCAAACCCAACAGGAAGTCCGCCATTTGGAAGAGAAGGTGACATTTTGGCTCTAATTTTGCCATTTCCATGCCTCGAACTTTTGCGAACTCCTCCTTGGGGTTTCATTTCATAACCTTCAAATTTGGACAGTGTCAACTACACCCTTGTGCCATGTTAAATTGCGGAGCTTTTGAGTTTTCACAATACTATGAGGCCGTGGCGCCATGGCGAATTTCGATGACTCGCCATGAAAATCTTATTGCCTCTCATTTTGTCATACAATTTCTGACCTTGACCAAAGTGAACACATATGATAAGGCTCCAGCCCTGAACATATTTCAACTGCCATATTTGACATCAAGGACAGCGCCACCTAGTGGGAACAGGAAATGTCATGTTTTACACTTTGGGGTACAGTATAGTGATGGGTGACATCTGCAGCCTCAAATTTCTCCAGAAAACCCTTAAGGAGTTGGTCTTGGGTTACAGTGAAAACTGTGACTTTTCGCGAAAGGGTGTGACCCCAGCAGCATGGCGAACTTTGATGTCTCGCCATGAAGAAACAAATTAGTATAACTCAATGAAATCCAGTCTGATCAGTACCAGACATTACAGGCGTGATGTCAGACCCACCCTGAACAGATTGATGTGCCCATTGTCAGGAATATGAAGAGCGCCACCTAGTGGGAACAGGAAATGTTATGTCTTACACTTTGTTGTACTGATTTTCACAGGTTCATTGTGGCCACCTCAAAAGCGAAGAATATCACCGTCAGTCCTTCTTGATGCTGCAGTGCGACAATTGTGACTTTAAACTGAACGGCGCACCCTGGTGGCAACGCTGTTCACCATGAAAAATGAAGTGGCTTTTAAGGGGCTTGGAAAGTTTAAAAAGTCTTGAAATTTGGCGCACACCTCCAATGTGCATAAGGCTTTGTTGTTATGTGATCATTTTCATTGAATAGCGCAAAATGGCTCCACAGCGCCCCCTACAAAATTTCAAAACATCAGCCCCAGCTCTGTGTTTTATGTATGAGTCTGAAACCTGGTAAGCTTATAGGAGATATCAAGATGTACAAAAAAGTCTCCTGGAGCAATATCCCAAATCCAACAGGAAGTCAGCCATTTTAAAATTAATGTGTAATTTTGGCGACATTTTCCCCTCTTTCCAGGTATTGTTCTTTGACGAACTCCTCCAAGGGATTTCATCATATTGAACCAATCTCCAGTGTGTGGAATCTAAAGACCTTTGTGATGTTAAATTGCGAAGCTTTTTACGTTCAGGGAAACGGGGTGGTCATGGCGGCACGTGGAGTTTCAATCACTCGCCAAAAAGCAGTAATATGCTGTCACTCAAAGACACAAAGTCCAATCTCTCCCAAAGGTCGCAGGCGTGATGAGACTCGAGCTCGGAAATGTTTGTTATGCCCTTTGTCTATAATGGTTAGAGCGCCACCTAGTGGGACGACTAACTAATCATAAATGAATGAGTTGAAATGTTAGCTGGTGGTTAAATGCATGAATTCCATCAATGTGACATCAGATCGGAGGTGCTGGTTTTAGGTGTTGGGCGTGGCTCGACGTGCCGGGGGTGCGAGGGCCCTCATAACGCTGCTTGCAGCTTTAATTAGGGCCCGAGCACTGACAGTGCGAAGGCCCTATTGTAATTGCTCTGTTTATTATTAGGGCCCGAGCACTGATAGTGCGAAGGCCCTATTGTAATTGCTCTGTTTATTATTAGGGCCCGAGCACTGACAGTGCGAAGGCCCTATTGTAATTGCTCTGTTTATTATTAGGGCCCGAGCACTGACAGTGCGAAGGCCCTATTGTAATTGCTCTGTTTATTATTATTAGGGCCCGAGCACTGACAGTGCGAAGGCCCTATTGTAATTGCTCTGTTTATTAGGGCCCGAGCACTGACAGTGCGAAGGCCCTATTGTAATTGCTCTGTTTATTATTATTATTATTATTATTTCGGCAAATGAATTGGCCGTTTGAGGGCCTAAACATGCTCGAAAACTCATGAAATTTTGCACACATGCCAGGTCTGGTGAAAAATTTTGTATTTTAATGGTTTTACATATGAGCACTGGGAAATGGCTCTACAGCGCCACCTATGCCTTGTTAAATGCAGCCCTACGACCACATCGTTTCAGCTACATGTATGAAATTTGGCACACATGTGTATCATGCCGAGTCGAACAAAAAAGTCTGTGGGCCCATTGATGCAAACCCAACAGGAAGTCCGCCATTTGGAAGAGAAGGTGACATTTTGGCTCTAATTTTGCCATTTCCATGCCTCGAACTTTTGCGAACTCCTCCTTGGGATTTGGTTGTATAAGCTTCATCTTTGGTCAGTGTCAACTACACACCTGGGCCATGTTAAATTGCGGAGCTTTTGAGTTTTCACAATACTATGAGGCCGTGGCGCCATGGCGAATTTCGATGACTCGCCATGAAAATCTTATTGCCTCTCATTTTGTCATACATTTTCTGACCTTGACCAAAGTGAACACATATGATAAGGCTCCACCCCTGAACATATTTCAACTGCCATATTTGACACCAGGGACAGCGCCACCTAGTGGGAACAGGAAATGTCATGTTTTACACTTTGGGGTACAGTATTGTGATGGGTGACACCTGCAGCCTCAAATTTCTCCAGGAAAGCCTTAAGGAGTTGGTCTTGGGTTACAGTGAAAACTGTGACTTTTCGCAAAAGGGTGTGACCCCAGCAGCATGGCGAACTTTAATGTCACGCCATGAAGAAACAAATTAGTATAACTCAATGAAATCCAGTCTGTTCAGTACCAGACTTTACAGGCATGATGTCAGACCTGCCCTGAACAGATTGATGTGCCCATTGTCGGGAATACGTACAGCGCCACCTAGTGGCAACAGGAAATGTCATGGCTTTAATTTTGTTGTACTGATTTTCACAGGTTCATCGTGGCCACCTCAAAAGCGGTGAATATCAACATCAGTCCCTCGTGATGCTTCAGTGCAAAAATTGTGACTTTAAACTGAACGGCGCACCCTGGTGGCAACGCGGTCCACCATGAAAGATGAAGTGGCTTTTGAGGGGCTTGGAAAGTATATAGAGGCTTTAAATTTAGCACACCCCTCCAAATGGATGAAGGCTTTGTTGTCATGTGATCATTTTTATTGAATAGCGCGAAATGGCTCCACAGCGCCCCCTACAAAATTTCAAAACCACAGCCCCAGCTCTGTGTTTTATGTATGAGTCTGAAACCTGGTAAGCTTATAGGAGATATCAAGATGTACAAAAAAGTCTCTTGGAGCAATATCCAAAATCCAACAGGAAGTCAGCCATTTTAAAATTAATGTGCAATTTTGGCGACATTTTCCCCTCTTTTCAGGCTTCATACTTTGACGAACTCCTCCAAGGGATTTCATCATATTGAACCATTCTCCAGTGTGTGGAATCTAAAGACCTTTGTGATGTTAAATTGCGAAGCTTTTTACGTTCAAGGAAACGGGGTGGTCATGGCGGCACGTGGAGTTTCAATCACTCGCCAAAAAGCAGTAATCTGCTGTCACTCAAAGACACAAAGTCCAATCTCTCCCAAAGGTCGCAGGCGTGATGAGACTCGAGCTCGGAAATGTTTGTTATGCCATTTGTGCATAAGGGTTAGAGCGCCACCTAGTGGAACGACTAACAAATCATGAATGAATGAGTTGAAATGTTAGCTGGTGGTTAAATGCATGAATTCCATCAATGTGACATCACATCGGATGTGCTGGTTTTAGGTGTTGGGCGTGGCTCGACACGCCGGGGGTGCGAGGGCCCTCATAACGCTGCTTGCAGCTTTAATTAGGGCCCGAGCACTGACAGTGCGAAGGCCCTATTGTAATTGCTCCGTTTATTATTATTATTATTATTATTATTTCGGCAAATGAATCGGCCTTTTGAGGACCTAAACATGCTCGAAAACTCATGAAATTTTGCACACGCGTCAGGTCTGGTGAAAATTTACGTATTTTAATGTTCTCAGACATGGCCAGGGAAAATTAGCTCAGTAGCGCCACCTAGAAAAATGAAAAATGCGAGCCCCCGGTATGGGTATCACCTACATGTTTGAAAGTCGGTACACCTATATAACGTTCAGAGTCGAACAAAAAAGTCTATTATGGCAATGTCCTAAACCCAACAGGAAGTCCGCCATTTTGGATTGAATGTGACATTTTGGCTCTGATTTTACCGTTTCCATGCCTCGAACTTTAACGAACTCCTCCTTGGGGTTTGATTTCATAACCTTCATATTTGGTCAGTGCCAACTACACCCTTATGCCATGTTAAATTGCGGAGCTTTTGAGTTTTCACAATACCATGAGGCCGTGGCGCCATGGCGAATTTCGATGATTCGCCATGAAAATCTTATTGCCTCTCATTCTGTCATAGATTTTCTGACCTTGACCAAAGTGAACACATATGATAAGGCTCCACCCCTGAACATATTACAACTGCCATATTTTACATCAGGGACAGCGCCACCTAGTGGGAACAGGAAATGTCATGTTTTACACTTTGGGGTACAGTATTGTGATGGGTGACATCTGCAGCCTCAAATTTCTCCAGGAAAGCCTTAAGGAGTTGGTCTTGGGTTACAGTGAAAACTGTGACTTTTCGCAAAAGGGTGTGACCCCAGCGGCATGGCGAACTTTGATGTCACGCCATGAAGAAACAAATTAGTATAACTCAATGAAATCCAGTCTGATCAGTACCAGACTTTACAGGCATGATGTCACACCCGCCCTGAACAGATTGATGTGCCCATTGTCGGGAATACGGACAGCGCCACCTAGTGGCAACAGGAAATGTCATGGCTTTAATTTTGTTGTACTGATTTTCACAGGTTCATCTTGGCCACCTCAAAAGCGGTGAATATCACCATCAGTCCCTCGTGATGCTTCAGTGCAAAAATTGTGACTTTAAACTGAACGGCGCACCCTGGTGGCAACGCGGTCCACCATGAAAGATGAAGTGGCTTTTGAGGGGCTTGGAAAGTTTATAGAGGCTTTAAATTTAGCACACACCTCCAAATGGATCAAGGCTTTGTTGTCATGTGACCATTTTCCTTGAATAGCGCAAAATGGCTCCACGGCGCCCCCTACAATATTCCAAAATATCAGCCCCTGCTCTGTGTTTTATCTATGAGTCTGAAACTTGGTAAGCTTATAGGAGATATCAAGATCTACAAAAAAGTCTCTTGGAGCAATATCCCAAATCCAACAGGAAGTCAGCCATTTTAAAATTAATGTGTAATTTTGGCGACATTTTCTCCTCTTTTCAGGCCTCATACTTTCACGAACTCCTCCAAGGGATTTCATCAGATTGAACTATTCTTCAGTGTGTCGAATCCAAAGACCTTTGTGTTGTTAAATTGCGAAGCTTTTTACGTCCAGGGAAACGGGGTGGTTATGGCGGCACGTGGAGTCTCAATCACTCGCCAAAACGCAGTAATCTGCTGTCACTCAAAATTAAAATGTCCAATATGTCCCAAAGGTCGCAGGCGTGATGAGACTCGAGCTCGGAAATGTTTGTTATGCCATTTGTCAGTAATGGTTAGAGCGCCACCTAGTGGGACGACTATAATCATGATTGAATGAGATGAAATGTTAGCTGGTGGTTGAATGCATGAATTTCATCAATGTGACACCAGATCCGAGGTGCTGGTTGTAGGTGTTGGGCGTAGCTCGACGCGATGGGGTGCGAGGGCCCTCATAACGCTGCTTGCAGCTTTAATTATTATTATTATTATTATTTCGGCAAATGAATTGGCCGTTTGAGGGCCTAAACATGCTCGAAAACTCATGAAATTTTGCACACATGCCAGGTCTGGTGAAAAATTTTGTATTTTAATGGTTTTACATATGAGCACTGGGAAATGGCTCTACAGCGCCACCTATGCCTTGTTAAATGCAGCCCTACGACCACATCGTTTCAGCTACATGTATGAAATTTGGCACACATGTGTATCATGCCGAGTCGAACAAAAAAGTCTGTGGGCCCATTGATGCAAACCCAACAGGAAGTCCGCCATTTGGAAGAGAAGGTGACATTTTGGCTCTAATTTTGCCATTTCCATGCCTCGAACTTTTGCGAACTCCTCCTTGGGATTTGGTTGTATAAGCTTCATCTTTGGTCAGTGTCAACTACACACCTGGGCCATGTTAAATTGCGGAGCTTTTGAGTTTTCACAATACTATGAGGCCGTGGCGCCATGGCGAATTTCGATGACTCGCCATGAAAATCTTATTGCCTCTCATTTTGTCATACATTTTCTGACCTTGACCAAAGTGAACACATATGATAAGGCTCCACCCCTGAACATATTTCAACTGCCATATTTGACACCAGGGACAGCGCCACCTAGTGGGAACAGGAAATGTCATGTTTTACACTTTGGGGTACAGTATTGTGATGGGTGACACCTGCAGCCTCAAATTTCTCCAGGAAAGCCTTAAGGAGTTGGTCTTGGGTTACAGTGAAAACTGTGACTTTTCGCAAAAGGGTGTGACCCCAGCAGCATGGCGAACTTTAATGTCACGCCATGAAGAAACAAATTAGTATAACTCAATGAAATCCAGTCTGTTCAGTACCAGACTTTACAGGCATGATGTCAGACCTGCCCTGAACAGATTGATGTGCCCATTGTCGGGAATACGTACAGCGCCACCTAGTGGCAACAGGAAATGTCATGGCTTTAATTTTGTTGTACTGATTTTCACAGGTTCATCGTGGCCACCTCAAAAGCGGTGAATATCAACATCAGTCCCTCGTGATGCTTCAGTGCAAAAATTGTGACTTTAAACTGAACGGCGCACCCTGGTGGCAACGCGGTCCACCATGAAAGATGAAGTGGCTTTTGAGGGGCTTGGAAAGTATATAGAGGCTTTAAATTTAGCACACCCCTCCAAATGGATGAAGGCTTTGTTGTCATGTGATCATTTTTATTGAATAGCGCGAAATGGCTCCACAGCGCCCCCTACAAAATTTCAAAACCACAGCCCCAGCTCTGTGTTTTATGTATGAGTCTGAAACCTGGTAAGCTTATAGGAGATATCAAGATGTACAAAAAAGTCTCTTGGAGCAATATCCAAAATCCAACAGGAAGTCAGCCATTTTAAAATTAATGTGCAATTTTGGCGACATTTTCCCCTCTTTTCAGGCTTCATACTTTGACGAACTCCTCCAAGGGATTTCATCATATTGAACCATTCTCCAGTGTGTGGAATCTAAAGACCTTTGTGATGTTAAATTGCGAAGCTTTTTACGTTCAAGGAAACGGGGTGGTCATGGCGGCACGTGGAGTTTCAATCACTCGCCAAAAAGCAGTAATCTGCTGTCACTCAAAGACACAAAGTCCAATCTCTCCCAAAGGTCGCAGGCGTGATGAGACTCGAGCTCGGAAATGTTTGTTATGCCATTTGTGCATAAGGGTTAGAGCGCCACCTAGTGGAACGACTAACAAATCATGAATGAATGAGTTGAAATGTTAGCTGGTGGTTAAATGCATGAATTCCATCAATGTGACATCACATCGGATGTGCTGGTTTTAGGTGTTGGGCGTGGCTCGACACGCCGGGGGTGCGAGGGCCCTCATAACGCTGCTTGCAGCTTTAATTATTATTATTATTTCGGCAAATGAATTGGCCGTTTGAGGGCCTAAACATGCTCGAAAACTCATGAAATTTTGCACACATGCCAGGTCTGGTGAAAAATTTTGTATTTTAATGGTTTTACATATGAGCACTGGGAAATGGCTCTACAGCGCCACCTATGCCTTGTTAAATGCAGCCCTACGACCACATCGTTTCAGCTACATGTATGAAATTTGGCACACATGTGTATCATGCCGAGTCGAACAAAAAAGTCTGTGGGCCCATTGATGCAAACCCAACAGGAAGTCCGCCATTTGGAAGAGAAGGTGACATTTTGGCTCTAATTTTGCCATTTCCATGCCTCGAACTTTTGCGAACTCCTCCTTGGGATTTGGTTGTATAAGCTTCATCTTTGGTCAGTGTCAACTACACACCTGGGCCATGTTAAATTGCGGAGCTTTTGAGTTTTCACAATACTATGAGGCCGTGGCGCCATGGCGAATTTCGATGACTCGCCATGAAAATCTTATTGCCTCTCATTTTGTCATACATTTTCTGACCTTGACCAAAGTGAACACATATGATAAGGCTCCACCCCTGAACATATTTCAACTGCCATATTTGACACCAGGGACAGCGCCACCTAGTGGGAACAGGAAATGTCATGTTTTACACTTTGGGGTACAGTATTGTGATGGGTGACACCTGCAGCCTCAAATTTCTCCAGGAAAGCCTTAAGGAGTTGGTCTTGGGTTACAGTGAAAACTGTGACTTTTCGCAAAAGGGTGTGACCCCAGCAGCATGGCGAACTTTAATGTCACGCCATGAAGAAACAAATTAGTATAACTCAATGAAATCCAGTCTGTTCAGTACCAGACTTTACAGGCATGATGTCAGACCTGCCCTGAACAGATTGATGTGCCCATTGTCGGGAATACGTACAGCGCCACCTAGTGGCAACAGGAAATGTCATGGCTTTAATTTTGTTGTACTGATTTTCACAGGTTCATCGTGGCCACCTCAAAAGCGGTGAATATCAACATCAGTCCCTCGTGATGCTTCAGTGCAAAAATTGTGACTTTAAACTGAACGGCGCACCCTGGTGGCAACGCGGTCCACCATGAAAGATGAAGTGGCTTTTGAGGGGCTTGGAAAGTATATAGAGGCTTTAAATTTAGCACACCCCTCCAAATGGATGAAGGCTTTGTTGTCATGTGATCATTTTTATTGAATAGCGCGAAATGGCTCCACAGCGCCCCCTACAAAATTTCAAAACCACAGCCCCAGCTCTGTGTTTTATGTATGAGTCTGAAACCTGGTAAGCTTATAGGAGATATCAAGATGTACAAAAAAGTCTCTTGGAGCAATATCCAAAATCCAACAGGAAGTCAGCCATTTTAAAATTAATGTGCAATTTTGGCGACATTTTCCCCTCTTTTCAGGCTTCATACTTTGACGAACTCCTCCAAGGGATTTCATCATATTGAACCATTCTCCAGTGTGTGGAATCTAAAGACCTTTGTGATGTTAAATTGCGAAGCTTTTTACGTTCAAGGAAACGGGGTGGTCATGGCGGCACGTGGAGTTTCAATCACTCGCCAAAAAGCAGTAATCTGCTGTCACTCAAAGACACAAAGTCCAATCTCTCCCAAAGGTCGCAGGCGTGATGAGACTCGAGCTCGGAAATGTTTGTTATGCCATTTGTGCATAAGGGTTAGAGCGCCACCTAGTGGAACGACTAACAAATCATGAATGAATGAGTTGAAATGTTAGCTGGTGGTTAAATGCATGAATTCCATCAATGTGACATCACATCGGATGTGCTGGTTTTAGGTGTTGGGTTATTATTAGGGCCCGAGCACTGACAGTGCGAAGGCCCTATTGTAATTGCTCTGTTTATTATTATTATTATTATTATTTCGGCAAATGAATTGGCCGTTTGAGGGCCTAAACATGCTCGAAAACTCATGAAATTTTGCACACGCGTCAGGTCTGGTGAAAATTTACGTATTTTAATGTTGTCAGACATGGCCAGGGAAAATTAGCTCAGTAGCGCCACCTAGAAAATTGAAAAACGCGAGCCCCCGGTATGGGTATGGCCTACAAGTTTGAAAGTCGGTACACCGTTATAACGTTCAGAGTCGAACAAAAAAGTCTATTATGGCAATGTCCTAAACCCAACAGGAAGTCCGCCATTTTGGATTGAAGGTGACATTTTGGCTCTGATTTTACCGTTTCCATGCCTTGTACTTTAACGAACTCCTCCTTGGGATTTGGTCCTATAAACTTCAAATTTGGACAGTGTCAACTACACCCTTGTGCCATGTTAAATTGCGGAGCTTTTGAGTTTTCACAATACTATGAGGCCGTGGCGCCATGGCGAATTTCGATGACTCGCCATGAAAATCTTATTGCCTCTCATTTTGTCATACATTTTCTGACCTTGACCAAAGTGAACACATATGATAAGGCTCCACCCCTGAACATATTTCAACTGCCATATTTGACACCAGGGACAGCGCCACCTAGTGGGAACAGGAAATGTCATGTTTTACACTTTGGGGTACAGTATAGTGATGGGTGACACCTGCAGCCTCAAATTTCTCCAGGAAAGCCTTAAGGAGTTGGTCTTGGGTTACAGTGAAAACTGTGACTTTTCGCAAAAGGGTGTGACCCCAGCAGCATGGCGAACTTTGATGTCACGCCATGAAGAAACAAATTAGTATAACTCAATGAAATCCAGTCTGTTCAGTACCAGACTTTACAGGCATGATGTCAGACCCGCCCTGAACAGATTGATGTGCCCATTGTCGGGAATACGTACAGCGCCACCTAGTGGCAACAGGAAATGTCATGGCTTTAATTTTGTTGTACTGATTTTCACAGGTTCATCGTGGCCACCTCAAAAGCGGTGAATATCAACATCAGTCCCTCGTGATGCTTCAGTGCAAAAATTGTGACTTTAAACTGAACGGCGCACCCTGGTGGCAACGCTGTTCAACATGAAAGATGAAGTGGCTTTTGAGGGGCTTGCAAGTTTATAGAGGCTTGAAATTTGGCACACACCTCCAAATGGATGAAGGCTTTGTTGTCATGTGATCATTTTCATTGAATAGCGCGAAATTGCTCCACAGCGCCCCCTACAAAATTTCAAAACAACAGCCCCTGCTCTGTGTTTCATCTATGAGTCTGAAACCTGGTAAGCTTATGGAAAATATCAAGATGTACAAAAAAGTCTCTTGGAGCAATATCCCAAATCCAACAGGAAGTCAGCCATTTTAAAATTAATGTGCAATTTTGGCGACATTTTCCCCTCTTTTCAGGCTTCATACTTTGACGAACTCCTCCAAGGGATTTCATCATATTGAACCATTCTCCAGTGTGTGGAATCTAAAGACCTTTGTGATGTTAAATTGCGAAGCTTTTTACGTTCAAGGAAACGGGGTGGTCATGGCGGCACGTGGAGTTTCAATCACTGGCCAAAAAGCAGTAATATGCTGTCACTCAAAGACACAAAGTCCAATCTCTCCCAAAGGTCGCAGGCGTGATGAGACTCGAGCTCGGAAATGTTTGTTATGCCCTTTGTCTATAATGGTTAGAGCGCCACCTAGTGGGACGACTATACTCATGGTTGAACCAAATGAAATGTTAGCTGGTGGTTAAATGCATGAATTCCATCAATGTGACATCACATCGGACGTGCTGGTTTTAGGTGTTGGGCGTGGCTCGACACGCCAGGGTGCGAGGGCCCTCATAACGCTGCTTGCAGCTTTAATTATTATTATTATTTCGGCAAATGAATTGGCCGTTTGAGGGCCTAAACATGCTCGAAAACTCATGAAATTTTGCACATGCGTCAGGTCTGGTGAAAATTTACGTATTTTACTGTTCTCAGACATGGCCAGGGAAAATTAGCTCAGTAGCGCCACCTAGAAAAATGAAAAAGGCGAGCCCCCGGTATGAGTATGGCCTACATGTTTGAAAGTCGGTACACTTATATAACGTTCAGAGTCGAACAAAAAAGTCTATTATGGCAATGTCCTAAACCCAACAGGAAGTCCGCCATTTGGAAGAGAAGGTGACATTTTGGCTCTAATTTTGCCATTTCCATGCCTCGAACTTTTGCGAACTCCTCCTTGGGGTTTCATTTCATAAACTTCAAATTTGGACAGTGTCAACTACACCCTTGTGCCATGTTAAATTGCGGAGCTTTTGAGTTTTCACAATACCATGAGGCCGTGGCGCCATGGCGAATTTCGATGACTCGCCAAGAAAATCTTATTGCCTCTCATTTTGTCATACATTTTCTGACCTTGACCAAAGAGCACACATATGATAAGGCGCCACCCCTGAACATATTTCAAGTGCCATATTTGACATAAGGGCCAGCGCCACCTAGTGGGAACAGGAAATGTCATGTTTTACACTTTGGGGTACAGTATTGTGATGGGTGACATCTGCAGCCTCATATTTCTCCAGGAAAGCCTTAAGGAGTTGGTCTTGGGGTACAGTGAAAACTGTGGCTTTTCGCAAAAGGGTGTGACCCCAGCAGCATGGCGAACTTTGATATCTCGCCATGAAGAAACAAATTAGTATAACTCAATGAAATCCAGTCTGATCAGTACCAGACTTTACAGGCGTGATGTCAGACCCGCCCTGAACAGATTGATGTGCCCATTGTCAGGAATATGAAGAGCGCCACCTAGTGGCAACAGGAAATGTCATGGCTTTAATTTTGTTGTACTGATTTTCACAGGTTCATCGTGGCCACCTCAAAAGCGGTGAATATCAACATCAGTCCCTCGTGATGCTTCAGTGCAAAAATTGTGACTTTAAACTGAACGGCGCACCCTGGTGGCAACGCGGTCCACCAGGAAAGATGAAGTGGCTTTTGAGGGGCTTGGAAAGTATATAGAGGCTTTAAATTTAGCACACCCCTCCACTGTGATGAAGGCTTTGTTGTCATGTGATCATTTTTATTGAATAGCGCGAAATGGCTCCACAGCGCCCCCTACAAAATTTCAAAACATCAGCCCCAGCTCTGTGTTTTATGTATGAGTCTGAAACCTGGTAAGCTTATGGAAAATATCAAGATGTACAAAAAAGTCTCTTGGAGCAATATCCCAAATCCAACAGGAAGTCAGCCATTTTAAAATTAATGTGCAATTTTGGCAACATTTTCCCCTCTTTTCAGGCATCGTTCTTTGACGAACTCCTCCAAGGGATTTCATCAGATTGCACTATTCTTCAGCTTGTGGAATCTAAAGACCTTTGTGATGTTAAATTGCGAAGCTTTTTACGTTCAGGGAAACGGGATGGTTATGGCGGCACTTAGAGTTTGAATCACTCTCCAAAAAGCAATAATCTGCTGTCACTCAAAAACACAATGTCCAATCTCTCCCAAACGTCCCAGGTGTGATGAGACTCGAGCTCGGAAATGTTTGGTATGCCATTTGTCGGTAATAGTTAGAGCGCCACCTATTGGGACGACTATAATCATGGTTCAATGAGATGAAATGTTAGCTGGTGGTTAAATGCATGAATTCCATCAATGTGACATCACATCGGACGTGCTGGTTTTAGGTGTTGGGCGTGGCTCGACACGCCGGGGTGCGAGGGCCCTCATAACGCTGCTTGCAGCTTTAATTATTATTATTATTATTATTTCGGCAAATGAATTGGCCGTTTGAGGGCCTAAACATGCTCGAAAACTCATGAAATTTTGCACACGCGTCAGGTCTGGTGAAAATTTACGTATTTTAATGTTCTCAGACATGGCCAGGGAAAATTAGCTCAGTAGCGCCACCTAGAAAAATGAAAAACGCGAGCCCCCGGTATGGGTATGACCTACATGTTTGAAAGTCGGTACACCTATATAATGTTCAGAGTCGAACAAAAAAGTCTATTATGGCAATGTCCTAAACCCAACAGGAAGTCCGCCATTTTGGATTGAAGGTGACATTTTGGCTCTGATTTTACCGTTTCCATGCCTTGTACTTTAACGAACTCCTCCTTGGGATTTGGTCCTATAAACTTCAAATTTGGACAGTGTCAACTACACCCTTGTGCCATGTTAAATTGCGGAGCTTTTGAGTTTTCACAATACTATGAGGCCGTGGCGCCATGGCGAATTTCGATGACTCGCCATGAAAATCTTATTGCCTCTCATTCTGTCATACATGTTCCGATCTGGACCAAAGAGCACACATATGATAAGGCTCCACCCCTGAACATATTTCAACTGCCATATTTGACATCAAGGACAGCGCCACCTAGTGGGAACAGGAAATGTCATGTTTTACACTTTGGGGTACAGTATAGTGATGGGTGACATCTGCAGCCTCAAATTTCTCCAGGAAAGCCTTAAGGAGTTGGTCTTGGGTTACAGTGAAAACTGTGACTTTTCGCAAAAGGGTGTGACCCCAGCGGCGTGGCGAACTTTGATGTCACGCCATGAAGAAACAAATTAGTATAACTCAATGAAATCCAGTCTGATCAGTACCAGACTTTACAGGCATGATGTCAGACCCGCCCTGAACAGATTGATGTGCCCATTGTCGGAAATACGGACAGCGCCACCTAGTGGCAACAGGAAATGTCATGGCTTTAATTTTGTTGTACTGATTTTCACAGGTTCATCGTGGCCACCTCAAAAGCGGTGAATATCACCATCAGTCCCTCGTGATGCTTCAGTGCAAAAATTGTGACTTTAAACTGAACGGCGCACCCTGGTGGCAACGCTGTTCAACATGAAAGATGAAGTGGCTTTTGAGGGTCTTGGCAAGTTTATAGAGGCTTGAAATTTGGCACACACCTCCAAATGGATGAAGGCTTTGTTGGCATGTGATCATTTTCATTGAATAGCGCGAAATTGCTCCACAGCGCCCCCTACAAAATTTCAAAACCACAGCCCCTGCTCTGTGTTTTATGTATGAGTCTGAAACCTGGTAAGCTTATAGGAGATATCAAGATGTACAAAAAAGTCTCTTGGAGCAATATCCCAAATCCAACAGGAAGTCAGCCATTTTAAAATTAATGTGCAATTTTGGCAACATTTTCCCCTCTTTTCAGGCATCGTTCTTTGACGAACTCCTCCAAGGGATTTCATCATATTGAACCAATCTCCAGTGTGTGGAATCTAAAGACCTTTGTGATGTTAAATTGCGAAGCTTTTTACGTTCAGTGAAACGGGGTGGTTATGGTGGCACTTAGAGTTTGAATCACTCGCCAAAAAGCAGTAATCTGCTGTCACTCAAAAACACAATGTCCAATCTCTCCCAAACGTCAGATCGGAGGTGCTGGTTTTAGGTGTTGGGCGTGGCTCGACACGCCAGGGTGCGAGGGCCCTCATAACGCTGCTTGCAGCTTTAATTATTATTATTAGGGCCCGAGCACTGACAGTGCGAAGGCCCTATTGTAATTGCTCTGTTTATTAGGGCCCGAGCACTGAGAGTGCGAAGGCCCTATTGTATCTGCTCCGTTTCTTATTATTATTATTATTATTATTATTATTATTATTATTCAGGCAAAACAAGGGCCTTTTTGAGGGCCTAAACATGCTCAAAAACTCATGAAATTTTGCACACATGCCAGGTCTGGTGAAAAATTTTGTATTTTAATGGTTTTACATATGAGCACTGGGAAATGGCTCTACAGCGCCACCTATGCCTTGTAAAATGCAGCCCTACGACCACATCGTTTGTGCTACATGTATGAAATTTGGCACACATGTGTATCATGCCAAGACGAACAAAAAAGTCTGTGGGCCCATTGACGCAAACCCAACAGGAAGTCCGCCATTTGGAAGAGAAGGTGACATTTTGGCTCTAATTTTGCCGTTTCCATGCCTCGAACTTTTTCGAACTCCTCCTTGGGATTTGGTCGTATAAGCTTCATCTTTGGTCAGTGTCAACTACACACCTGGGCCATGTTAAATTGCGGAGCTTTTGAGTTTTCACAATACTATGAGGCCGTGGCGCCACGGCGAATTTCGATGACTCGCCATGAAAATCTTATTGCCTCTCATTTTGTCATACATTTTCTGACCTTGACCAAAGTGAACACATATGATAAGGCTGCACCCCTGAACATATTTCAACTGCCATATTTGACCTCAAGGACAGCGCCACCTAGTGGGAACAGGAAATGTCATGTTTTACACTTTGGGGTACAGTATAGTGATGGGTGACATCTGCAGCCTCAAATTTCTTCAGGAAAGCCTTAAGGAGTTGGTCTTGGGTTACAGTGAAAACTGTGAGTTTTCGCCAAAGGGTGTGACCCCAGCAGCATGGCGAACTTTGATGTCACGCCATGAAGAAACAAATTAGTATAACTCAATGAAATCCAGTCTGATCAGTACCAGACTTTACAGGCATGATGTCAGACGCGCCCTGAACAGATTGATGTGCCCATTGTCGGGAATACGTACAGCGCCACCTAGTGGCAACAGGAAATGTCATGGCTTTAATTTTGTTGTACTGATTTTCACAGGTTCATCGTGGCCACCTCAAAAGCGGTGAATATCAACATCAGTCCCTCGTGATGCTTCAGTGCAAAAATTGTGACTTTAAACTGAACGGCGCACCCTGGTGGCAACGCTGTTCACGATGAAAGATGAAGTGGCTTTTGAGGGTCTTGGCAAGTTTATAGAGGCTTGAAATTTGGCACACACCTCCAATGTGACGAAGGCTTTGTTGTTATGTGATCATTTTCATTGAATATCCCAAAATGGCTCCACAGCGCCCCCTACAAAATTTCAAAACAACAGCCCCTGCTCTGTGTTTCATCTATGAGTCTGAAACCTGGTAAGCTTATGGAAAATATCAAGATGTACAAAAAAGTCTCTTGGAGCAATATCCCAAATCCAACAGGAAGTCAGCCATTTTAAAATTAATGTGTAATTTTGGCAACATTTTCCCATCTTTTCAGGCACCGTACTTTGACGAACTCCTCCAAGGGATTTCATCAGATTGGACCGATCTGCAGCTTGTGGAATCTAAAGACCTTTGTGATGTTAAATTGCGAAGCTTTTTACGTTCAGCGAAACGGGGTGGTTATGGCGGCACTTAGAGTTTGAATAACTCGCCACAATGCAGTAATCTGCTGTCACTCAAAAACACAATGTCCAATCTCTCCCAAACGTCTCAGGTGTGATGAGACTGGAGCTCGGAAATGTTTGGTATGCCATTTGTCGGTAATAGTTAGAGCGCCACCTAGTGGAACGACTAACTAATCATAAATGAATGAGTTGAAATGTTAACTGGTGGTTAAATGCATGAATTCCATCAATGTGACATCACATCGGACGTGCTGGTTTTAGGTGTTGGGCGTGGCTCGACGCGCCGGGGGTGCGAGGGCCCTCATAACGCTGCTTGCAGCTTTAATTATTATTATTATTATTATTTCGGCAAATGAATCGGCCTTTTGAGGGCCTAAACATGCTCGAAAACTCTGGAAATTTTGCGCATGCGTCAGGTCTGGTGAAAATTTACGTATTTTAATGGTTTTACATATGAGCACTGGGAAATGGCTCTAGAGCGCCACCTATGCCTTGTTAAATGCAGCCCTACGACCACATCGTTTCAGCTACATGTATGAAATTTGGCACACATGTGTATCATGCCAAGACGAACAAAAAAGTCTGTGGGCCCATTGACGCAAACCCAACAGGAAGTCCGCCATTTTGGATTGAAGGTGACATTTTGGCTCTGATTTTACCGTTTCCATGCCTTGTACTTTAACGAACTCCTCCTTGGGATTTGGTCGTATAAGCTTCAAATTTGGACAGTGTCAACTACACCCTTGTGCCATGTTAAATTGCGGAGCTTTTGAGTTTTCACAATACTATGAGGCCGTGGCGCCATGGCGAATTTCGATGACTCGCCATGAAAATCTTATTGCCTCTCATTCTGTCATACATGTTCCAATCTGGACCAAAGAGCACACATATGATAAGGCTCCACCCCTGAACATATTTCAACTGCCATATTTGACCTCAAGGACAGCGCCACCTAGTGGGAACAGGAAATGTCATGTTTTACACTTTGGGGTACAGTATAGTGAAGGGTGACATCTGCAGCCTCAAATTTCTCCAGGAAAGCCTTAAGGAGTTGGTCTTGGGTTACAGTGAAAACTGTGAGTTTTCGCGAAAGGGTGTGACCCCAGCAGCATGGCGAACTTTGATGTCACGCCATGAAGAAACAAATTAGTATAACTCAATGAAATCCAGTCTGATCAGTACCAGACTTTACAGGCATGATGTCAGACCCGCCCTGAACAGATTGATGTGCCCATTGTCGGAAATACGGACAGCGCCACCTAGTGGCAACAGGAAATGTCATGGCTTTAATTTTGTTGTACTGATTTTCACAGGTTCATCTTGGCCACCTCAAAAGCGGTGAATATCACCATCAGTCCCTCGTGATGCTTCAGTGCAAAAATTGTGAGTTTAAACTGAACGGCGCACCCTGGTGGCAACGCTGTTCAACATGAAAGATGAAGTGGCTTTTGAGGGTCTTGGCAAGTTTATAGAGGCTTGAAATTTGGCACACACCTCCAAATGGATGAAGGCTTTGTTGGCATGTGATCATTTTCATTGAATAGCGCGAAATTGCTCCACAGCGCCCCCTACAAAATTTCAAAACCACAGCCCCTGCTCTGTGTTTTATGTATGAATCTGAAACCTGGTAGGCTTATAGGAGATATCAAGATGTACAAAAAAGTCTCTTGGAGCAATATCCCAAATCCAACAGGAAGTCAGCCATTTTAAAATTAATGTGTAATTTTGGCAACATTTTCCCCTCTTTTCAGGCTTCATACTTTGACGAACTCCTCCAAGGGATTTCATCATATTGAACCATTCTCCAGTGTGTGGAATCTAAAGACCTTTGTGATGTTAAATTGCGAAGCTTTTTACGTTCAAGGAAACGGGGTGGTCATGGCGGCACGTGGAGTTTCAATCACTCGCCAAAAAGCAGTAATATGCTGTCACTCAAAGACACAAAGTCCAATCTCTCCCAAAGGTCACAGGCGTGATGAGACTCGAGCTCGGAAATGTTTGTTATGCCCTTTGTCTATAATGGTTAGAGAGCCACCTAGTGGGACGACTATACTCATGGTTGAACCAAATGAAATGTTAACTGGTGGTTAAATGCATGAATTCCATCAATGTGACATCAGATCGGACATGCTGGTTTCAGGTGTTGGGCATGGCTCGACACGCCGGGGGTGCGAGGGCCCTCATAACGCTGCTTGCAGCTTTAATTATTATTATTATTATTATTTCGGCAAATGAATTGGCCGTTTGAGGGCCTAAACATGCTCGAAAACTCATGAAATTTTGCACACGCGTCAGGTCTGGTGAAAATTTACGTATTTTAATGTTCTCAGACATGGCCAGGGAAAATTAGCTCAGTAGCGCCACCTAGAAAAATGAAAAACGCGAGCCCCCGGTATGGGTATGACCTACATGTTTGAAAGTCGGTACACCTATATAATGTTCAGAGTCGAACAAAAAAGTCTATTATGGCAATGTCCTAAACCCAACAGGAAGTCCGCCATTTTGGATTGAATGTGACATTTTGGCTCTGATTTTACCATTTCCATGCCTCGAACTTTGACGAACTCCTCCTTGGGGTTTGATTTCATAACCTTCATATTTGGTCAGTGCCAACTACACCCTTGTGCCATGTTAAATTGCGGAGCTTTTGAGTTTTCACAATACTATGAGGCCGTGGCGCCATGGCGAATTTCGATGACTCGCCATGAAAATCTTATTGCCTCTCATTTTGTCATACATGTTCCGATCTGGACCAAAGAGCACACATATGATAAGGCTCCACCCCTGAACATATTTCAACTGCCATATTTGACATCAAGGACAGCGCCACCTAGTGGGAACAGGAAATGTCATGTTTTACACTTTGGGGTACAGTATAGTGATGGGTGACATCTGCAGCCTCAAATTTCTCCAGGAAAGCCTTAAGGAGTTGGTCTTGGGTTACAGTGAAAACTGTGAGTTTTCGCGAAAGGGTGTGACCCCAGCAGCATGGCGAACTTTGATGTCACTCCATGAATAAACAAATTAGTATAACTCAATGAAATCCAGTCTGATCAGTACCAGACTTTACAGGCATGATGGCAGACCCGCCCTGAACAGATTGATGTGCCCATTGTCGGAAATACGGACAGCGCCACCTAATGGCAACAGGAAATGTCATGGCTTTAATTTTGTTGTACTGATTTTCACAGGTTCATCGTGGCCACCTCAAAAGCGGTGAATATCAACATCAGTCCCTCGTGATGCTTCAGTGCAAAAATTGTGACTTTAAACTGAACGGCGCACCCTGGTGGCAACGCGGTTCACCATGAAAGATGAAGTGGCTTTTGAGGGGCTTGGAAAGTTTATAGAGGCTTGAAATTTGGCACACACCTCCAAATGGATGAAGGCATTGTTGTTATGTAACCATTTTCCTTGAATAGCGCAAAATGGCTCCACAGCGCCCCCTACAATATTTCAAAACATCAGCCCCTGCTCTGTGTTTCATCTATGAGTCTGACACTTGGTAAGCTTGTGTAAGATATCAAGATGTACAAAAAAGTCTCTTGGAGCAATATCCCAAATCCAACAGGAAGTCAGCCATTTTAAAATTAATGTGTAATTTTGATGACATTTTCCCCCCTTTTCAGGCCTCATACTTTGACGAACTCCTCCAAGGGATTTCATCATATTGAAGCATTCTTCAGTGTGTAGAATCTAAAGACCTTTGTGATGTTAAATTGCGAAGCTTTTTCCGTTTAGGGAAACGGGGTGGTCATGGCGGCACGTAGAGTTTCAATCACTCGCAAAAAGCAGTAATCTGCTGTCACTAAAAAACACAATGTCCAATCTCTCCCAAAGGTCGCAGGTGTGATGAGACTCGAGCTTGGAAATGTTTGTTATGCTATTTGTCAATAATGGTTAGAGCGCCACCTAGTGGCATGACTATAATCCTGGTTGAATAAGATGAAATGTTAGCTGGTGATTAAAAGCATGAATTCCATCAATGTGACATCACATCGGACGTGCTGGTTTCAGGTGTTGGGCATGGCTCGACACGCCGGGGGTGCGAGGGCCCTCATAACGCTGCTTGCAGCTTTAATTAGGGCCCGAGCACTGACAGTGCGAAGGCCCTATTGTAATTGCTCTGTTTATTATTATTATTATTAGGGCCCGAGCACCGAGAGTGCGAAGGCCCTATTGTATCTGCTCCGTTTCTTATTATTATTCACCCCAAACAAGGGCCTTTTTGAGGGCCTAAACATGCTCAAAAACTCATGAAATTTTGCACACATGCCAGGTTTGGTGAAAAATTTTGTATTTTAATGGTTTTACATATGAGCACTGGGAAATGGCTCTACAGCGCCACCTATGCCTTGTTAAATGCAGCCCTACGACCACATAGTTTGAGCTACATGTATGAAATTTGGCACACATGTGTATCATGCCGAGTCGAACAAAAAAGTCAGTGGGCCCATTGATGCAAACCCAACAGGAAGTCCGCAATTTAGAAGTGAAGGTGACATTTTGGCTCTAATTTTGCCATTTTCATGCCTCGAACTTTTTCGAACTCCTCCTTGGGATTTGGTCCTATAAACTTCAAATTTGGACAGTGTGTACTACACCCTTGTGCCATGTTAAATTGCGGAGCTTTTGAGTTTTCACAATACTATGAGGCCGTGGCGCCATGGCGAATTTCGATGACTCGCCATGAAAATCTTATTGCCTCTCATTCTGTCATACATTTTCTGACCTTGACCAAAGAGCACACATATGATAAGGCTCCACCCCTGAACATATTTCAAGTGCCATATTTGACATAAGGGCCAGCGCCACCTAGTGGGAACAGGAAATGTCATGTTTTACACTTTGGGGTACAGTATTGTGATGGGTGACATCTGCAGCCTCATATTTCTCCAGGAAAGCCTTAAGGAGTTGGTCTTGGGGTACAGTGAAAACTGTGAGTTTTCGCGAAAGGGTGTGACCCCAGCAGCATGGCGAACTTTGATGTCACGCCATGAAGAAACAAATTAGTATAACTCAATGAAATCCAGTCTGATCAGTACCAGACTTTACAGGCGTGATGTCAGACCCGCCCTGAACAGATTGATGTGCCCATTGTCAGGAATATGAAGAGCGCCACCTAGTGGGAACAGGAAATGTCATGTCTTACACTTTGTTGTACTGATTTTCACAGGTTCATCGTGGCCACCTCAAAAGCGGTGAATATCAACATCAGTCCCTCGTGATGTTTCAGTGCAAAAATTGTGACTTTAAACTGAACGGCGCACCCTGGTGGCAACGCGGTCCACCATGAAAGATGAAGTGGCTTTTGAGGGGCTTGGAAAGTATATAGAGGCCTTAAATTTAGCACACACCTCCAAACGGATGAAGGCTTTGTTGTCATGTGATCATTTTCATTGAATAGCGCGAAATGGCTCCACAGCGCCCCCTACAAAATTTCAAAACCACAGCCCCAGCTCTGTGTTTTATGTATGAGTCTGAAACCTGGTAAGCTTATAGGAGATACCAAGATGTACAAAAAAGTCTCTTGGAGCAATATCCCAAATCCAACAGGAAGTCAGCCATTTTAAAATTAATGTGCAATTTTGGCGACATTTTCTCCTCTTTTCAGGCACCGTGCTTTGACGTACTCCTCCAAGGGATTTCATTAGATTGATGCAATCTCCTGTGTGTGGAATCTAAAGACCTTTGTGATGTTAAATTGCGAACCTTTTTACATTCAGGGAAATGGGGTGGTCATGGCGGCACGTGGAGTTTCAATCACTCGCCAAAAAGCAGTAATCTGCTGTCACTCAAAATCAAAATGTTCAATCTCTCCCAAAGGTCGCAGGCGTGATGAGACTCGAGCTAGGAAATGTTTGTTATGCCATTTGTCAGTAATGGTTAGAGAGCCACCTAGTGGGACGACTATAATCATGATTGAATGAGATGAAATGATAGCTGGTGGTTAAATGCATGAATTCCATCAATGTGACATCAGATCGGAGGTGCTGGTTTTAGGTGTTGGGCGTGGCTCGACGCGCCGGGGGTGCGAGGGCCCTCATAACGCTGCTTGCAGCTTTAATTATTATTATTATTCCGGCAAATGAATTGGCCGTTTGAGGGCCTAAACATGCTCGAAAACTCATGAAATTTTGCACACGCGTCAGGTCTGGTGAAAATTTACGTATTTTAATGTTCTCAGACATGGCCAGGGAAAATTAGCTCAGTAGCGCCACCTAGAAAAATGAAAAACGCGAGCCCCCGGTATGGGTATGACCTACATGTTTGAAAGTCGGTACACCTATATAACGTTCAGAGTCGAACAAAAAAGTCTATTATGGCAATGTCCTAAACCCAACAGGAAGTCCGCCATTTTGGATTGAAGGTGACATTTTGGCTCTGATTTTACCGTTTCCATGCCTTGTACTTTAACGAACTCCTCCTTGGGATTTGGTCCTATAAACTTCAAATTTGGACAGTGTCAACTACACCCTTGTGCCATGTTAAATTGCGGAGCTTTTGAGTTTTCACAATAGTATGAGGCCGTGGCGCCATGGCGAATTTTGATGACTCGCCATGAAAATCTTATTGCCTCTCATTCTGTCATACATGTTCTGATCTGGACCAAAGAGCACACATATGATAAGGCTCCACCCCTGAACATATTTCAACTGCCATATTTGACATCAAGGACAGCGCCACCTAGTGGGAACAGGAAATGTCATGTTTTACACTTTGGGGTACAGTATAGTGATGGGTGACATCTGCAGCCTCAAATTTCTCCAGGAAAGCCTTAAGGAGTTGGTCTTGGGTTACAGTGAAAACTGTGACTTTTCGCGAAAGGGTGTGACCCCAGCGGCGTGGTGAACTTTGATGTCACGCCATGAAGAAACAAATTAGTATAACTCAATGAAATCCAGTCTGATCAGTACCAGACTTTACAGGCATGATGTCAGACCCGCCCTGAACAGATTGATGTGCCCATTGTCGGAAATACGGACAGCGCCACCTAGTGGCAACAGGAAATGTCATGGCTTTAATTTTGTTGTACTGATTTTCACAGGTTCATCGTGGCAACCTCAAAAGCGGTGAATATCACCATCAGTCCCTCGTGATGCTTCAGTGCAAAAATTGTGAGTTTAAACTGAACGGCGCACCCTGGTGGCAACGCTGTTCAACATGAAAGATGAAGTGGCTTTTGAGGGTCTTGGCAAGTTTATAGAGGCTTGAAATTTGGCACACACCTCCAAATGGATGAAGGCTTTGTTGGCATGTGATCATTTTCATTGAATAGCGCGAAATTGCTCCACAGCGCCCCCTACAAAATTTCAAAACCACAGCCCCTGCTCTGTGTTCTATGTATGATTCTGAAACCTGGTAAGCTTATAGGAGATATCAAGATGTACAAAAAAGTCTCTTTGTGCAATATCCCAAATCCAACAGGAAGTCAGCCATTTTAAAATTAATGTGTAATTTTGGCAACATTTTCCCCTCTTTCCAGGCACCGTTCTTTGACGAACTCCTCCAAGGGATTTCATCATATTGAACCAATCTCCAGTGTGTGGAATCTAAAGACCTTTGTGATGTTAAATTGCGAAGCTTTTTACGTTCAGTGAAACGGGGTGGTTATGGTGGCACTTAGAGTTTGAATCACTCGCCAAAAAGCAGTAATCTGCTGTCACTCAAAAACACAATGTCCAATCTCTCCCAAACGTCAGATCGGAGGTGCTGGTTTTAGGTGTTGGGCTTGGCTCGACGCGCCGGGGGTGCGAGGGCCCTCGTAACGCTGCTTGCAGCTTTAATTATTATTAGGGCCCGAGCACTGACAGTGCGAAGGCCCTATTGTAATTGCTCTGTTTATTATTATTATTATTATTATTTCGGCAAATGAATTGGCCGTTTGAGGGCCTAAACATGCTCGAAAACTCATGAAATTTTGCACACGCGTCAGGTCTGGTGAAAATTTACGTATTTTAATGTTCCCAGACATGGCCAGGGAAAATTAGCTCAGTAGCGCCACCTAGAAAAATGAAAAACGCGAGCCCCCGATATGGGTATGACCTACATGTTTGAAAGTCGGCACACCTATATAACGTTCAGAGTCGAACAAAAAAGTCTATTATGGCAATGTCCTAAACCCAACAGGAAGTCCGCCATTTTGGATTGAAGGTGACATTTTGGCTCTGATTTTACCGTTTCCATGCCTCGAACTTTAACGAACTCCTCCTTGGGGTTTGATTTCATAACCTTCATATTTGGTCAGTGCCAACTACACCCTTGTGCCATGTTAAATTGCGGAGCTTTTGAGTTTTCACAATACCACGAGGCCGTGGCGCCACGGCGAATTTCGATGACTCGCCATGAAAATCTTATTGCCTCTCATTTTGTCATACATTTTCTGACCTTGACCAAAGTGAACACATATGATAAGGCTCCACCCCTGAACATATTTCAACTGCCATATTTGACATCAAGGACAGCGCCACCTAGTGGGAACAGGAAATGTCATGTTTTACACTTTGGGGTACAGTATAGTGATGGGTGACATCTGCAGCCTCAAATTTCTCCAGGAAAGCCTTAAGGAGTTGGTCTTGGGGTACAGTGAAAACTGTGGCTTTTCACGAAAGGGTGTGACCTCAGCAGCATGGCGAACTTTGATATCTCGCCATGAAGAAACAAATTAGTATAACTCCATGAAATCCAGTCTGATTAGTACCAGACTTTACAGGCATGATGTCACACCCGCCCTGAACAGATTGATGTGCCCATTGTCAGGAATATGAAGAGCGCCACCTAGTGGGAACAGGAAATGTCATGTCTTACACTTTGTTGTACTGATTTTCACAGGTTCATAGTGGCCACCTCAAAAGCGGTGAATATCACCATCAGTCCTTGATGATGCTTTAGTGCAAAAATTGTGACTTTAAACTGAACGGCGCACCCTGGTGGCAACGCTGTTCACCATTAAAAATGAAGTGGCTTTTGAGGGGCTTGGAAAGTTTATAGAGGCTTGAAATTTGGCGCACACCTCCATTGTGATGAATGCTTTGTTGTTATGTGATCATTTTCATTGAATAGCGCAAAATGGCTCCACAGCGCCCCCTACAAAATTTCAAAACATAAGCCCCAGCTCTGTGTTTTATGTATGAGTCTGAAACCTGGTAAGCTTATAGGAGATATCAAGATGTACAAAAAAGTCTCTTGGAGCAATATCCCAAATCCAACAGGAAGTCAGCCATTTTAAAATTAATGTGTAATTTTTGTGACATTTTCCCCTCTTTCCAGCCACCGTTCTTTGACGAACTCCTCCAAGGGATTTCATCATATTGAACCAATCTCCAGTGTGTGGAATCTAAAGACCTTTGTGATGTTAAATTGCGAAGCTTTTTACGTTCAGTGAAACGGGTGGTCATGGCGGCACGTGGAGTTTCAGTCACTCGCCAAAAAGCAGTAATCTGCTGTCACTCAAAATCAAAATGTCCAATATGTCCCAAAGGTCGCAGGCGTGATGAGACTCGAGCTGGGAAATGTTTGTTATGCCATTTGTCAGTAATGGTTAGAGCGCCACCTAGTGGGACGACTATAATCATGGTTGAATGAGATGAAATGTTAGCTGGTGGTTGAATGCATGAATTTCATCAATGTGACATCAGATCGGACGTGCTGGTTGTAGGTGTTGGGCGTAGCTCGACGCGATGGGGTGCGAGGGCCCTCATAACGCTGCTTGCAGCTTTAATTATTATTATTAGGGCCCGAGCACTGACAGTGCGAAGGCCCTATTGTAATTGCTCTGTTTATTATTATTATTATTATTATTTCGGCAAATGAATTGGCCGTTTGAGGGCCTAAACATGCTCGAAAACTCATGAAATTTTGCACACGCGTCAGGTCTGGTGAAAATTTACGTATTTTAATGTTCTCAGACATGGCCAGGGAAAATTAGCTCAGTAGCGCCACCTAGAAAAATGAAAAACGCGAGCCCCCGGTATGGGTATGACCTATAAGTTTGAAAGTCGGTACACCTATATAACGTTCAGAGTCGAACAAAAAAGTCTATTATGGCAATGTCCTAAACCCAACAGGAAGTCCGCCATTTTGGAGTGAAGGTGACATTTTGGCTCTGATTTTACCGTTTCCATGCCTTGTACTTTAACGAACTCCTCCTTGGGATTTGGTCGTATAAGCTTCAAATTTGGACAGTGTCAACTATACCCTTGTGCCATGTTAAATTGCGGAGCTTTTGAGTTTTCACAATACTATGAGGCCGTGGCGCCATGGCGAATTTCGATGACTCGCCATGAAAATCTTATTGCCTCTCATTTTGTCATACATTTTCTGACCTTGACCAAAGTGAACACATATGATAAGGCTCCACCCCTGAACATATTTCAACTGCCATATTTGACACCAGGGACAGCGCCACCTAGTGGGAACAGGAAATGTCATGTTTTACACTTTGGGGTACAGTATAGTGATGGGTGACACTTGCAGCCTCAAATTTCTCCAGGAAAGCCTTAAGGAGTTGGTCTTGGGTTACAGTGAAAACTGTGACTTTTCGCAAAAGGGTGTGACCCCAGCAGCATGGCGAACTTTGATGTCACGCCATGAAGAAACAAATTAGTATAACTCAATGAAATCCAGTCTGTTCAGTACCAGACTTTACAGGCATGATGTCAGACCCGCCCTGAACAGATTGATGTGCCCATTGTCGGGAATACGTACAGCGCCACCTAGTGGCAACAGGAAATGTCATGGCTTTAATTTTGTTGTACTGATTTTCACAGGTTCATCGTGGCCACCTCAAAAGCGGTGAATATCACCATCAGTCCCTCATGATGCTTCAGTGCAGAAATTGTGACTTTAAACTGAACGGCGCACCCTGGTGGCAACGCGGTCCACCATGAAAGATGAAGTGGCTTTTGAGGGGCTTGGAAAGTTTATAGAGGCTTGAAATTTGGCACACACCTCCAATGTGATGAAGACTTTGTTGTCATGTCATCATTTTCATTGAATAGCGCAAAATGGCTCCACAGCGCCCCCTAAAATATTTCAAAATATCAGCCCCTGCTCTGTGGTTTATGTATGAATCTGAAACCTGGTAGGCTTATAGGAGATATCAAGATGTACAAAAAAGTCTCTTGGAGCAATATCCCAAATCCAACAGGAAGTCAGCCATTTTAAAATTAATGTGCAATTTTGGCGACATTTTCCCCTCTTTTCAGGCTTCATACTTTGACGAACTCCTCCAAGGGATTTCATCATATTGAACCATTCTCCAGTGTGTGGAATCTAAAGACCTTTGTGATGTTAAATTGCGAAGCTTTTTACGTCCAGGGAAACGGGGTGGTTATGGCGGCACTTAGAGTTTGAATCACTCGCCAAAAAGCAGTAATCTGCTGTCACTCAAAAACACAATGTCCAATCTCTCCCAAACGTCTCAGGTGTGATTAGACTCGAGCTCGGAAGTGTTTGTTATGCCATTTGTACATAATGGTTAGAGCGCCACCTAGTGGAACGACTAACTAATCATGAATGAATGAGTTGAAATGTTAGCTGGTGGTTAAATGCATGAATTCCATCAATGTGACATCAGATCGGACGTGCTGGTTTTAGGTGTTGGGCGTGGCTCGACGCGCCGGGGGTGCGAGGGCCCTCATAACGCTGCTTGCAGCTTTAATTAGGGCCCGAGCACTGATAGTGCGAAGGCCCTATTGTAATTGCTCTGTTTATTATTATTATTATTATTATTATTATTTCGGCAAATGAATTGGCCGTTTGAGGGCCTAAACATGCTCGAAAACTCATGAAATTTTGCACACGCGTCAGGTCTGGTGAAAATTTACGTATTTTAATGTTCTCAGACATGGCCAGGGAAAATTAGCTCAGTAGCGCCACCTAGAAAAATGAAAAACGCGAGCCCCCGGTATGGGTATGACCTACATGTTTGAAAGTCGGTACACTTATATAATGTTCAGAGTCGAACAAAAAAGTCTATTATGGCAATGTCCTAAACCCAACAGGAAGTCCGCCATTTTGGATTGAAGGTGACATTTTGGCTCTGATTTTACCATTTCCATGCCTCGAACTTTGACGAACTCCTCCTTGGGGTTTGATTTCATAACCTTCATATTTGGTCAGTGCCAACTACACCCTTGTGCCATGTTAAATTGCGGAGCTTTTGAGTTTTCACAATACTATGAGGCCGTGGCGCCATGGCGAATTTCGATGACTCGCCATGAAAATCTTATTGCCTCTCATTTTGTCATACATGTTCCGATCTGGACCAAAGAGCACACATATGATAAGGCTCCACCCCTGAACATATTTCAACTGCCATATTTGACATCAAGGACAGCGCCACCTAGTGGGAACAGGAAATGTCATGTTTTACACTTTGGGGTACAGTATAGTGATGGGTGACATCTGCAGCCTCAAATTTCTCCAGGAAAGCCTTAAGGAGTTGGTCTTGGGTTACAGTGAAAACTGTGACTTTTCGCAAAAGGGTGTGACCCCAGCAGCATGGCGAACTTTGATGTCACGCCATGAAGAAACAAATTAGTATAACTCAATGAAATCCAGTCTGATCAGTACCAGACTTTACAGGCATGATGGCAGACCCGCCCTGAACAGATTGATGTGCCCATTGTCGGAAATACGGACAGCGCCACCTAATGGCAACAGGAAATGTCATGTCTTACACTTTGTTGTACTGATTTTCACAGGTTCATCGTGGCCACCTCAAAAGCGGTGAATATCACCATCAGTCCTTGATGATGCTTTAGTGCAAAAATTGTGACTTTAAACTGAACGGCGCACCCTGGTGGCAACGCTGTTCACCTTGAAAAATGAAGTGGCTTTTGAGGGGCTTGGAAAGAATATAGAGGCTTGAAATTTGGCACACACCTCCAAATGGATGAAGGCATTGTTGTTATGTAACCATTTTCCTTGAATAGCGCAAAATGGCTCCACAGCGCCCCCTACAATATTTCAAAACATCAGCCCCTGCTCTGTGTTTCATCTATGAGTCTGACACTTGGTAAGCTTGTGTAAGATATCAAGATGTACAAAAAAGTCTCTTGGAGCAATATCCCAAATCCAACAGGAAGTCAGCCATTTTAAAATTAATGTGTAATTTTGATGACATTTTCCCCCCTTTTCAGGCCTCATACTTTGACGAACTCCTCCAAGGGATTTCATCATATTGAAGCATTCTTCAGTGTGTAGAATCTAAAGACCTTTGTGATGTTAAATTGCGAAGCTTTTTCCGTTCAGGGAAACGGGGTGGTCATGGCGGCACGTAGAGTTTCAATCACTCGCAAAAAGCAGTAATCTGCTGTCACTAAAAAACACAATGTCCAATCTCTCCCAAAGGTCGCAGGTGTGATGAGACTCGAGCGTGGAAATGTTTGTTATGCTATTTGTCAATAATGGTTAGAGCGCCACCTAGTGGCATGACTATAATCCTGGTTGAATAAGATGAAATGTTAGCTGGTGATTAAAAGCATGAAATCCATCAATGTGACATCACATCGGACGTGCCGGTTTGAGGTGTTGGCAGTGGCTCGACGTGCCGGGGGTGCGAGGGCCCTCATAACGCTGCTTGCAGCTTTAATTATTATTATTATTATTATTCACCCCAAACAAGGGCCTTTTTTAGGGCCTAAACATGCTCAAAAACTCATGAAATTTTGCACACATGCCAGGTCTGGTGAAAAATTTTGTATTTTAATGGTTTTACATATGAGCACTGGGAAATGGCTCTACAGCGCCACCTATGCCTTGTTAAATGCAGCCCTACGACCACATGGTTTGAGCTACATGTATGAAATTTGGCACACATGTGTATCATTCCAAGACGAACAAAAAAGTCTGTGGGCCCATTGACGCAAACCCAACAGGAAGTCCGCCATTTGGAAGAGAATGTGACATTTTGGCTCTAATTTTGCCATTTCCATGCCTCGAACTTTAACGAACTCCTCCTTGGGATTTGGTCCTATAAACTTCAAATTTGGACAGTGTCAACTACACCCTTGTGCCATGTTAAATTGCGGAGCTTTTGAGTTTTCACAATACTATGAGGCCGTGGCGCCATGGCGAATTTCGATGACTCGCCAAGAAAATCTTATTGCCTCTCATTTTGTCATACATTTTCTGACCTTGAAAAAAGAGCACACATATGATAAGGCTCCACCCCTGAACATATTTCAAGTGCCATATTTGACCTCAAGGACAGCGCCACCTAGTGGGAACAGGAAATGTCATGTTTTACACTTTGGGGTACAGTATTGTGATGGGTGACATCTGCAGCCTCATATTTCTCCAGGAAAGCCTTAAGGAGTTGGTCTTGGGGTACAGTGAAAACTGTGAGTTTTCGCGAAAGGGTGTGACCCCAGCAGCATGGCGAACTTTGATGTCACGCCATGAAGAAACAAATTAGTATAACTCAATGAAATCCAGTCTGATCTGTACCAGACTTTACAGGCGTGATGTCAGACCCGCCCTGAACAGATTGATGTGCCCATTGTCAGGAATATGAAGAGCGCCACCTAGTGGGAACAGGAAATGTCATGTCTTACACTTTGTTGTACTGATTTTCACAGGTTCATCGTGGCCACCTCAAAAGCGGTGAATATCAACATCAGTCCCTCGTGATGTTTCAGTGCAAAAATTGTGACTTTAAACTGAACGGCGCACCCTGGTGGCAACGCTGTTCACCATGAAAGATGAAGTGGCTTTTGAGGGTCTTGGCAAGTTTATAGAGGCTTGAAATTTGGCACACACCTCCAATGTGATGAAGGCTTTGTTGTCATGTGATCATTTTCATTGAATATCCCAAAATGGCTCCACAGCGCCCCCTACAAAATTTCAAAACCACAGCCCCAGCTCTGTGTTTTATGTATGAATCTGAAACATGGTAGGCTTATAGGAGATATCAAGATGTACAAAAAAGTCTCTTGGAGCAATATCCCAAATCCAACAGGAAGTCAGCCATTTTAAAATTAATGTGCAATTTTGGCAACATTTTCCCCTCTTTTCAGGCACCGTGCTTTGACGTACTCCTCCAAGGGATTTCATCAGATTGATGCAATCTCCTGTGTGTGGAATCTAAAGACCTTTGTGATGTTAAATTGCGAAGCTTTTTACATTCAGGGAAACGGGGTGGTCATGGCGGCACGTAGAGTTTCAGTCACTCGCCAAAAAGCACTAATCTGCTGTCACTCAAAAACACAATGTCCAATCTCTCCCAAAGCTCATAGGCGTGATGAGACTCGAGCTCGGAAATGTTTGTTATGCCATTTGTACATAATGGTTAGAGCGCCACCTAGTGGAATGACTAACTAATCACGAATGAATGAGTTGAAATGTTAGCTGGTGGTTAAATGCATGAATTCCATCAATGTGACATCAGATCGGACGTGCTGGTTTTAGGTGTTGGGCGTGGCTCGACGCGCCGGGGGTGCGAGGGCCCTCATAACGCTGCTTGCAGCTTTAATTATTATTATTATTATTCCGGCAAATGAATTGGCCGTTTGAGGGCCTAAACATGCTCGAAAACTCATGAAATTTTGCACACGCGTCAGGTCTGGTGAAAATTTACGTATTTTAATGTTCCCAGACATGGCCAGGGAAAATTAGCTCAGTAGCGCCACCTAGAAAAATTAAAAACGCGAGCCCCCGGTATGGGTATGACCTACACGTTTGAAAGTCGGTACACCTATATAACGTTCAGAGTCGAACAAAAAAGTCTATTATGGCAATGTCCTAAACCCAACAGGAAGTCCGCCATTTTGGATTGAAGGTGACATTTTGGGTCTGATTTTACCGTTTCCATGCCTTGTACTTTAACGAACTCCTCCTTGGGATTTGGTCCTATAAACTTCAAATTTGGACAGTGTCAACTACACCCTTGTGCCATGTTAAATTGCGGAGCTTTTGAGTTTTCACAATACTATGAGGCCGTGGCGCCATGGCGAATTTCGATGACTCGCCATGAAAATCTTATTGCCTCTCATTCTGTCATACATGTTCCGATCTGGACCAAAGAGCACACATATGATAAGGCTCCAACCCTGAACATATTTCAACTGCCATATTTGACATCAAGGACAGCGCCACCTAGTGGGAACAGGAAATGTCATGTTTTACACTTTGGGGTACAGTATAGTGATGGGTGACATCTGCAGCCTCAAATTTCTCCAGGAAAGCCTTAAGGAGTTGGTCTTGGGTTACAGTGAAAACTGTGACTTTTTGCAAGAGGGTGTGACCCCAGCAGCATGGCGAACTTTGATGTCACGCCATGAAGAAACAAATTAGTATAACTCAATGAAATCCAGTCTGATCAGTACCAGACTTTACAGGCATGATGTCAGACCCGCCCTGAACAGATTGATGTGCCCATTGTCAGGAATATGAAGAGCGCCACCTAGTGGGAACAGGAAATGTCATGTCTTACACTTTGTTGTACTGATTTTCACAGGTTCATTGTGGACACCTCAAAAGCGCTGAATATCACCGTCAGTCCCTCGTGATGCTTTAGTGCAAAAATTGTGACTTTATACTGAACGGCGCGCCCTGGTGGCAACGCTGTTCACCATGAAAAATGAAGTGGCTTTTGAGGGGCTTGGAAAGTTTAAAAAGTCTTGAAATTTGGCGCACACCTCCAATGTGCATAAGGCTTTGTTGTTATGTGATCATTTTCATTGAATAGCGCAAAATGGCTCCACAGCGCCCCCTACGAAATTTCAAAACATCAGCCCCAGCTCTGTGTTTTATGTATGAGTCTTAAACCTGGTAAGCTTATAGGAGATATCAAGATGTACAAAAAAGTCTCTTGGAGCAATATCCCAAATCCAACAGGAAGTCAGCCATTTTAAAATTAATGTGTAATTTTGGCAACATTTTCCCCTCTTTCCAGGCACCGTTCTTTGACGTACTCCTCCAAGGGATTTCATCATATTGAACCAATCTCCAGTGTGTGGAATCTAAAGACCTTTGTCATGTTAAATTGCGAAGCTTTTTACGTTCAGTGAAACGGGGTTGTCATGGTGGCACGTGGAGTTTCAATCACTCGCCAAAAAGCAGTAATCTGCTGTCACTCAAAATCTAAATGTCCAAATTCTCCCAAAGGTCGCAGGCGTGATGAGACTCGAGCTTGGAAATGTTTGTTATGCCATTTGTCAGTAATGGTTAGAGCGCCACCTAGTGGGACGACTATAATGATGATTGAATGAGATGAAATGTTAGCTGGTGGTTAAATGCATGAATTCCATCAATGTGACATCAGATCGGAGGTGCTGGTTGTAGGTGTTGGGCGTGGCTCGACGCGCCGGGGTGCGAGGGCCCTCATAACGCTGCTTGCAGCTTTAATTAGGGCCCGAGCACCGAGAGTGCGAAGGCCCTATTGTATCTGCTCCGTTTCTTATTATTATTATTATTATTATTATTATTATTATTATTATTATTCACCCCAAACAAGGGCCTTTTTGAGGGCCTAAACATGCTCAAAAACTCATGAAATTTTGCACACATGCCAGGTCTGGTGAAAAATTTTGTATTTTAATGGTTTTACTTATGAGCACTGGGAAATGGCTCTAGAGCGCCACCTATGCCTTGTTAAATGCAGCCCTACGACCACATGGTTTGAGCTACATGTATGAAATTTGGCACACATGTGTATCATTCCAAGACGAACAAAAAAGTCTGTGGGCCCATTGACGCAAACCCAACAGGAAGTCCGCCATTTGGAAGAGAAGGTGACATTTTGGCTCTAATTTTGCCATTTCCATGCCTCGAACTTTAACGAACTCCTCCTTGGGATTTGGTCCTATAAACTTCAAATTTGGACAGTGTCAACTACACCCTTGTGCCATGTTAAATTGCGGAGCTTTTGAGTTTTCACAATACCATGAGGCCGTGGCGCCATGGCGAATTTCGATGACTCGCCATGAAAATCTTATTGCCTCTCATTTTGTCATACATTTTCTGACCTTGACCAAAGTGAACACATATGATAAGGCTCCACCCCTGAACATATTTCAACTGCCATATTTGACATCAAGGACAGCGCCACCTAGTGGGAACAGGAAATGTCATGTTTTACACTTTGGGGTACAGTATAGTGATGGGTGACATCTGCAGCCTCAAATTTCTCCAGGAAAGCCTTAAGGAGTTGGTCTTGGGTTACAGTGAAAACTGTGAGTTTTCGCGAAAGGGTGTGACCCCAGCAGCATGGCGAACTTTGATGTCACGCCATGAAGAAACAAATTAGTATAACTCAATGAAATCCAGTCTGATCAGTACCAGACTTTACAGGCATGATGTCAGACCCGCCCTGAACAGATTGATGTGCCCATTGTCGGAAATACGGACAGCGCCACCTAGTGGCAACAGGAAATGTCATGGCTTTAATTTTGTTGTACTGATTTTCACAGGTTCATCGTGGCCACCTCAAAAGCGGTGAATATCACCATCAGTCCCTCGTGATGCTTCAGTGCAAAAAATGTGACTTTAAACTGAACGGCGCACCCTGGTGGCAACGCTGTTCAACATGAAAGATGAAGTTACTTTTGAGGGGCTTGGAAAGTTTATAGAGGCTTTAAACTTGGCCCACACCTCCAATGTGATGAAGGCTTTGTTGTTATGTAACCATTTTCCTTGAATAGCGCAAAATGGCTCCACAGCGCCCCCTACAAAATTCCAAAATATCAGCCCCTGCTCTGTGTTTTATCTATGAGTCTGAAACTTGGTAAGCTTATGGAAGATCTTACGATGTACAAAAAAGTCTCTTGGAGCAATATCCCAAATCCAACAGGAAGTCAGCCATTTTAAAGTTAATGTGTAATTTTGGCGACATTTTCCCATCTTTTCAGGCACCGTACTTTGACGAACTCCTCCAAGGGATTTCATCAGATTGGACCGATCTCCAGTGTGTGGAATCTAAAGACCTTTGTGATGTTAAATTGCGAAGCTTTTTACATTCAGGGAAACGGGGTGGTCATGGCGGCACGTAGAGTTTCAATCACTCGCCAAAAAGCAGTAATCTGCTGTCACTCCAAAACAAAATGTCCAATCTCTCCCAAACATCGCAGGCATGAGTCGAGAGTCAAGCTCAGAAATTTTTGATATGCCATTTATCAGTAATGTTAGAGCGCCACCTAGTGGGACAAAAATAATGATTGTTGAATGAGATTAAATGTTAGCTAGTTGTTTGGCCATGGTGCCACAGTGAGTTTTGATATATTGCCATAAAAATTATCTGATTTCCTATTTTATTCATGTTTTATGGTCAGTGTCATGGATCAATGCAAACATTTTTGCATGTTTTTGACTTTAAAATGTGATTCTTGCAGCATTCTGTTTCACATTTTAGGCCTTGTAATTTCCCTCATGTAACATCCTAACACATATACAAAATTGTGTTAGAAATGTGCCCTCAACCAGAATTTAGTGTTCCATTTGGAATTTTTTTGGTCATTATGACACATTTTTGCAATTTCCAGATTGTATACTTTTGTACTCATTGTAGAGGTCTGCGAGTCACATGGAGTTCCTTTCCCTTTCAGCTGTGGCTTCTACAAGAATTGGGTGAAAAACATAAAAACAAATAAAAAACAAATTAATTAATAGCCTTGAAACATAATATAATCTGTGCCACAGGTTCAATGTGGTAGAGAAGACAAGGACAACCTCTCTTTGTGTGGTGTTTGCACATTAGTGAGTGAGAGTTTGAAGTTAAAGTTTACAGAGAGTGACAAAAAGAAAAGTTACTGTAGAGTTTCTCAAGAGCCCGTTTTGGGTGAAATATTAGTGTTCAGCTGTATATTGTGTTCACTGCCTCCACAGGAATAAAGTTCTGCTGGTGCATTCTTACGTCATCCCTCTCCATCTGTCTGCTAAGGTTTCGCAATTCGATGATATGGGCGATTTATTTATTTGCCCATAAGTAAGTTTGCTAACAATGATGGAGCTAATAGAAGCAGTTAACAGGATAGAAATTACAGCACTGTTTGAACACCACCTTTTTTGCACTCTCCTCAGAGTGTGCCGAAGTGCAGTGATTTAATTACTGAAATTCAAAACAGACACAAAGAAAGGCACGAGCCTATGTTAGAAAAAATGTTTGGATGGTGGACACATACATGCTCATGCAAGTTAGTCGTGTTTGATTCCTTTGCTTGCATTATACATCTGCACAAGTAGCACACTGTTTTGGTAGTCAAATAAAATCCTAAATTGGTGACTTTATTTTTTATGGCAATTAGTTTGGACTTCTTTGTTGTAAACGTTCAAATCAGTCTGTGCATGATTACATTGCCCCGCCCATCAAAAAGTATGCACATGCATGTATATATATCTTATATTGTTGATTGTTGGACTTAAAATTGTTGGTTGGCAAATTTTTACATATCACTTAACCCTACTTTACACTTTGCTATTAGACTTTATTTGCCCAGGCCAGAAAGCTAATTACAAGCTACAAACCAAACTCGAAGCACTAATCATCAATCAGAAGCACCCTCGATATAGATGTAACTGGATTGACATGGTTGTTTATTACTTTAATGTAAATGTAATGGTCAATAGCATGTATTAGTCCGTTATAGCCATAAGCAAGGACACCACAGGGAGTCGAACCCTATCCCAGTAAACCAGGAGTACCATTACCAGTGTCTTTTTGCTTTTTAAGGCTAAGTGGATAAAGCAAAACCTGCATTAACAACATGTGAGCATGACTACTCTGTTTGATAGCACAACTGTACTATGTGCTATTTAAAAGTGAATACTTACTGCTATCTTTAGCAAATTGTACATTTTATTTTTCTATGTGTGATGCATACATTGTATCTGAAAGATGAATGAAAAAACAGTTACAGTTATTTAGAAGTCTATGGACAGAATTTCCTCATGTGCACAAGAACCCAGTAAATTTTTGTGAAATACCCAAAGATATCTACAAAAAACTTTAAAATATTGCGTTTATTAATTAATGGTAAAGTCACTTAATGCAGGAAAAAAAACCCACTGTAATAGCAATTGGCTGAGGTTAGTCATTAAGAATGAGTGTGCACAGAATTGGGCTGACTAACATATAAAGCATAGCTAGAAGTGAGGTGTAACCTTTCCACTTCCCTCCCTTACTCAGCCATTGTGATTCAGTTAAAGGACTAGATATTACAGTCCCTGATAATGCATTGCTTTAGGATAGGAGAGAGCAGAGAGGAGAGCTAGAAGGGGGGCTGCACCAAGACACCAGACGTTCAACCTCCCTCCTGTAGGCAGACTCGTCCCCGTCCGAGATGAGTCCAATAACGGTGGTGTCATCTGCAAACTTGATTAGCTTGACAGATTGGTGGGTGGAGGTGCAGCAGTTGGTGTACAGGGAGAAGAGCAGAGGAGAAAGAACACAGCCCTGAGGGGAGCCGGTGCTGATGGTCCGGGAGTCCGAGACATTCTTTCCCAGCCTCACATGCTGCTTCCTGTCCGTCAAGAAGTCAGTGATCCACCGGCAGATGGGATCAGGCACATTCATCTGGGAAAGCTTGTCTCGGAGATGGTCTGGAAGGATGGTGTTGAAGGCAGAGCTGAAGTCCACAAACAGGATCCTGGCGTAGGTTCCTGGGGAGTCCAGATGCTGCAGGATGAAGTGTAGGGCCATGTTGATGGCGTCGTCTACAGACCTGTTGGCTCTATATGCAAACTGCAGGGGGTCCAGGAGGGGGGCCGTGAGGGTCTTGAGATGGGAGAGAACTAGGCGCTCAAATGACTTCATGACCACAGATGTCAGAGCCACGGGTCTGTAGTCATTTAGTCCAGTGATCCTAGGTTTCTTGGGGACAGGGATTATGGTAGAGGACTTGAAGCAGGCAGGCACATGACATGCCTGCAGTGAGGAGTTGAAGATGCCATGAGTCCACAGAGGTGATGGGGGTGTCAGTCAGGATGATGGGGGGGAGTGGGGCTGTGTGCTTCCTGAAGTCCACAATAATCTCCACTGTCTTCTGGGCATTCAGCACCAGGTTGTTGTGGCTGCACCAAGACACCAGACGTTCAACCTCCCTCCTGTAGGCAGACTCGTCCCCGTCCGAGATGAGTCCAATAACGGTGGTGTCATCTGCAAACTTGATTAGCTTGACAGACTGGTGGGTGGAGGTGCAGCAGTTGGTGTACAGGGAGAAGAGCAGAGGAGAAAGAACACAGCCCTGAGGGGAGCCGGTGCTGATGGTCCGGGAGTCCGAGACATTCTTTCCCAGCCTCACATGCTGCTTCCTGTCCGTCAGGAAGTCAGTGATCCACCGGCAGATGGGATCAGGCACATTCATCTGGGAAAGCTTGTCTCGGAGATGGTCTGGAAGGATGGTGTTGAAGGCAGAGCTGAAGTCCACAAACAGGATCCTGGCGTAGGTTCCTGGGGAGTCCAGATGCTGCAGGATGAAGTGTAGGGCCATGTTGATGGCGTCGTCTACAGACCTGTTGGCTCTATATGCAAACTGCAGGGGGTCCAGGAGGGGGGCCGTGAGGGTCTTGAGATGGGAGAGAACTAGGCGCTCAAATGACTTCATGACCACAGATGTCAGAGCCACGGGTCTGTAGTCATTTAGTCCAGTGATCCTAGGTTTCTTGGGGACAGGGATTATGGTAGAGGACTTGAAGCAGGCAGGCACATGACATGCCTGCAGTGAGGAGTTGAAGATGCCATGAGTCCACAGAGGTGATGGGGGTGTCAGTCAGGATGATGGGGGGGAGTGGGGCTGTGTGCTTCCTGAAGTCCACAATAATCTCCACTGTCTTCTGGGCATTCAGCACCAGGTTGTTGTGGCTGCACCAAGACACCAGACGTTCAACCTCCCTCCTGTAGGCAGACTCGTCCCCGTCCGAGATGAGTCCAATAACGGTGGTGTCATCTGCAAACTTGATTAGCTTGACAGACTGGTGGGTGGAGGTGCAGCAGTTGGTGTACAGGGAGAAGAGCAGAGGAGAAAGAACACAGCCCTGAGGGGAGCCGGTGCTGATGGTCCGGGAGTCCGAGACATTCTTTCCCAGCCTCACATGCTGCTTCCTGTCCGTCAGGAAGTCAGTGATCCACCGGCAGATGGGATCAGGCACATTCATCTGGGAAAGCTTGTCTCGGAGATGGTCTGGAAGGATGGTGTTGAAGGCAGAGCTGAAGTCCACAAACAGGATCCTGGCGTAGGTTCCTGGGGAGTCCAGATGCTGCAGGATGAAGTGTAGGGCCATGTTGATGGCGTCGTCTACAGACCTGTTGGCTCTATATGCAAACTGCAGGGGGTCCAGGAGGGGGGCCGTGAGGGTCTTGAGATGGGAGAGAACTAGGCGCTCAAATGACTTCATGACCACAGATGTCAGAGCCACGGGTCTGTAGTCATTTAGTCCAGTGATCCTAGGTTTCTTGGGGACAGGGATTATGGTAGAGGACTTGAAGCAGGCAGGCACATGACATGCCTGCAGTGAGGAGTTGAAGATGCCAGAAAACACTGGGGCCAGCTCGTTTGCACAGTGTCTGAGGGTGGCAGGAGACACACCGTCTGGGCCGGGAGCTTTCCGAGCATTCAGACTCTTAAACTGCTTCCTCACATCTGCTTCATGATTTACGGAGGATTTACGGAGGATAACTTCTTCAACGGGATAGAATAGGTGATAGAGAGAAGTAAGACAAAAGGGACAAGATAGGAGAGAGCAGAGAGGAGAGCTAGAAGGGGGGCGCCTGGTCTGGCTTCCCACACCTCCCCGCCGGTTTAGGCTGTACGCTCTACCTCCCCACTGCGTTCCAGAAAAGGGAAGAAGAGTAGAGAGGAGAAGAGCGGAATATTTCTTTTCTCCTTAGCATTTACGGAGGATAACTTCTTCAACGGGATAGAATAGGTAATAGAGAGAAGTAAGACAAAAGGGACAAGATAGGAGAGAGCAGAGAGGGAGCTAGAAGGGGGGCGCCTGGTCTGGCTTCCCACACCTCCCCGCCGGTTTAGGCTGTACGCTCTACCTCCCCACTGCGTTCCAGAAAAGGGAAGAAGAGTAGAGAGGAGAAGAGCGGAATATTTCTTTTCTCTTTAGCATTTACGGAGGATAACTTCTTCAACGGGATAGAATAGGTGATAGAGAGAAGTAAGACAAAAGGGACAAGATAGGAGAGAGCAGAGAGGGAGCTAGAAGGGGGGCGCCTGGTCTGGCTTCCCACACCTCCCCGCCGGTTTAGGCTGTACGCTCTACCTCCCCACTGCATCCCAGAAAAGGGAAGAAGAGTAGAGAGGAGAAGAGCGGAATATTTCTTTTCTCTTTAGCATTTACGGAGGATAACTTCTTCAACGGGATAGAATAGGTGATAGAGAGAAGTAAGACAAAAGGGACAAGATAGGAGAGAGCAGAGAGGGAGCTAGAAGGGGGGCGCCTGGTCTGGCTTCCCACACCTCCCCGCCGGTTTAGGCTGTACGCTCTACCTCCCCACTGCATCCCAGAAAAGGGAAGAAGAGTAGAGAGGAGAAGAGCGGAATATTTCTTTTCTCTCATGGTTAGCTGTGCTTTTTGTACTTTTAGGTCATTATTTACATAAATTTACACACACACACACACACACACACACACTGCTGCTCACTGCCCTTTTGTCATGTAGGAGTCTTGGATTTAAACGTACAAAAAATCCCTTCATGGTCACTAAAATATGTTGGAAAGACTACAGCTTTTACATCATAATGTGTTGTTTTAACATACACATGATCAATTAATGTGCCCTTCTCCGTGGTGGGCTGTGTTACATGTTGAATGAATCCTTTGTCTGTGACAAACTTGCAAATACTTGAAGATTTTAGAACATTGTCATTAAAATCTCCCATTACTACTACTGTATTACTTTTTTTATCTAGCCAATCAAGTAACTTTCCTAGGTTTTGTTTAAACAGTGCCATGGTATAAGAAGGAGGCCGATAAATAACTGCTATTAAAATGTTCCATGTACAATAGTTGCAAAGTAAACATTCTAAATTGGCATCTGGTATAGCTATAATTTCAGATGTCAAACTGTCTGCAGTATACATGCCAACGCCACCATGCTGTTGGCTTTGTATTTCAATAAATGTTGGGTTACTTCTAGTGTAAGATGCACTTCGTGGATTATGCTGAAACCCATAACCGTCAATTTTTACAGTGTCTAATGAAGAATCGGCAGACATCCATGTCTCTGTAACAGCAATACAGTTAGGCTGCAAATGCTGTGTGCACAATACCAGATCAGCTACATGTAGAGTTAAATTCTGCACATTCATTAACACTACTGTGAAATCGTGTGTCTTAGTACATGCTGTATTTTCAGACAAAAATTGGGGCATTCTTTCGATTACATCCTTTACACCACCTTTAGAGTAAATAGCTTTTTCATTGAAATCTTGAATTATTAAACCTGACAAACTCCTAACACGACTTAAGGCAACATATGCCTGTCCTGGAGCAAACACATTTTTAAGAGACACTACTGCATCATCAACAGTAACTCCTTGTACCTTATGTACTGTACAAGCCCATGCAAGTTTCAGTGGAAACTGCCGCCGCAATCCACCTTTCTCAGTTACCTTTTCTTCTTCTGCTTCAATACCTGTAGAGCCTATTTCAAGTGCTGGGTAATACACACAGTTTTTCCTCCTTTGTGCACCTATATGATTGTCATCGAATTTTACGTAAATGGTTTTGGGAAGCTTCTTGTCCTCAGTAAGATAAACTATGTGTGTTACCGTACCACATACACCATTAACAAGACCATCCATTACATCTACATTTTTACACAACATTACGCGGGCACCTTTCCCCAAGAGAAGCTTTTCATTCAAACATGTGTTATATGTTTTGGCATGATGTCCAGTTTTTAACTCCAGTTTCCCTGTTTTCCTACTATTGACAAAATCCTGAGCAGGTATCTCAACATAATCAGGACACATCTTAAACAACTGCTGCATATTATGCTCATTTACTTGTTTGTTTGTTGGAAAAATGTGTAAAGCTGAGCTAACTTCACCAGTTTCACAATGCTTTAAGCTTTTAATGTCCTTTTCTAATAATGGAGCCCCTTTAATGTGAGTTCTTAACCTGTTTAATAATTCTGCAAACCCAACATCGCTCTGCCTTACTATTTTATTTAGTTCAACAACCCTAAATAGACTAGACCACAAGTTCATACCAACATCCTCAACATACAGGGGTTTTCCTTTTACTGGAGGCAACTGAAAAAAGTCTCCAACAGTAATAACACTAACATTTCCAAAAGGCGAAAAATCTCCAATTTGTTTAATCTGTCTTAATCTACCATGGATGTAAGCCATTAGTCTCTGATCAACCATGGAGATTTCATCAATTATCAGGATCTGCAGATCACAATATTTAGCACGTAGGCAATTTAACTTTTCCTCACCCAGAGGGGTGTAAGGTAAGCGGACATCTTTACCAATGCTAAATGTGTTGTGGATTGTTGTTGCATGTAAGTTATATGCAGCAATCCCAGTAGGCGCAGTTAATAAAACACAAACATTTTCAGGATGACGACACATTGGTGACAATAACCTTGCTGCTTCATAGTGAATTGCTTTAATCAAATGGCTTTTCCCTGTTCCTGCACCTCCAGTAATAAATACATGCAATGGATCTGGGTTTTTGCCTACTGTCTTATCCAAGCACCACTGCCTAATCTGATAAAAGACTGAAAGCTGTGTCTCATTTAGAGATCTAATTAAAGCCAAACCGTCTCTTCTGGGCATAATGTCATTTCTCTTTTCTAAATGTGAAACCTGTTGGCTGCACACAGCTAAATCTGGAATATTCTCATTGTCTTCTTCCCCTATTTGCTCTTTATCTTTCCATTCCTGCTCACACTCTAAACGCTCCAACTCCTGTTCTGGACAAAGCTCACACCAGGCATCTTCTGTTACACCATCCAAATCAATTGTATTTTGAACATTATCCAGTTTATCTGCGTTTATTTCAAACTTACGTCTATTTGCATCAACAACTGATTTCACTGAATGCAGAAATCCATCGCTAAACTTCACAACACCATTCTTGTAAAACTGTTCAAATGTTGTATAGTTTGAAGGCTTTAGTTCCTGATCTACACGATATGGCAAAAACAACTGCATAATACTCTGATAAAACAATTCAGTATTTTTAGTCTCTGAAAATCGTGCATAACGAACAACTGCAGGTTGTGACCGTGTTCTCTTAGTAACAAAACCACATCTATTGTTCAACTGTATTGGCTTAGTGGATTTTTCATTTTTACTCAAAACACGATATTCGGAGGCAAATGTGGCCATACACATATCATTAAAATCACTGCTTTTTGGTCTATTTGTATACCGGTCTACAATACTAGTCATCCACATGTCCTCTGCTGTTAAATCCTGTGATGTTGCTTTTTGTCTTAACACTTTTAAGGGCAAACTCATTTTAACTACATTGTCCCCTGTTGGCACAAACACAACTTTCCTAGAACATTCTTTTAGATGCATATTTGTTAGCCTATACACAGCCTCCTGAGCACTAACATCTCTGTTATGAAGGTATACGCTGCCTAATGACTTCAAAGCCTCCCTTGCACTAACATTTCCATCTTTATATGCTTCCTTCTGAGCATTACCTAACAACAAACCCATCTCTTTTTCAGATTTTGACATGTAAGAAATTATGTAAACACAGCAGGCATAAGCATCAATTACAAATTGAATATCCAAATTAGCATTGTAACATTTCAACAGTGGCTTACTGTATTGATTTATCCAAACCTCGTTTACCTGCCTTTTCAACACAACATGTGTATTTCGACTAAAGCATTTGTATGCCTCCTCAAAAGTTGCCTGATTCATACCTAAACTCTGAAACAAATGCTCCACACTTTCAAAACTCCTACTCTCATCTGAAAGAGCTTTCTTGATTGTTGTTAAGATATCACTTGCCTGCTTTCTTCTCATCTTAAAAGAGTCTTGCTGACGCTGACTTTCACAGGCACATTGTTGTAAATCATCTTCTCTCTTATCCACTTGACACTTGCATATTTGCTCGGAAATATCACTTTTCCTATGACATATAAATGTTCGACTGGATGGTGGCCTGGGAAAATTAAACCGGCAAACTGTGTTTTTTTTTTTGCAAGTTTTAGAATGCCGCTTTGAATGCTGTTGTACAGATGAGACAATGTCCAATAAAGTCTCATCTTGTGAAGGCAATTCACAAGTTACATATTCATCAATAAACTGAATCACCTCTTCATCTGTATTTTTATCAATCTGTGGAGCATTCTCAATCCAAAACAGACAGTGCACATGAGGTGAACCTCGCTGTTGAAATTCCACTCTGTAAAAGTAATCCTTAATTTTACCAATCGGATGCAATGGAGACATGAGTACCTCCTTCAAAAAACAATGCCACCGAAAGTCAAACATCCTTGCTGCAGTCACAGGATTTCGACGCAGCAGATCACACCTGTCTGCCCACTCTAACTGTTCAACTGTTTCTGTTCTACCTTGCTGTTTCAAAATACTATAAAGAAGATTTGTCCATCGCATGTCAGCTGACGAAAATGAACAAAACCAAGTGGGTATACCAAGCTGACGAACACAAGCTAAGAGGTCACGCTGTGCTGCCTGCCAAAAAGCTGGAGTACCTCTAATAGGTTTAAGAAAACGGTACCCATCATCAAACTCCAACAACTTCTTCAAAGACTCTTCATCTTTCAACAACTCATGGCTAACATTCTGATATGTACAATCACCTTTTCCTTTTCGCAATGCTATTGACACATTAGAGATAACCTGTTCAATCTCAGACATATACTGAGCAAAAAAGATATATTCAACATTTTGTGCAAACCTGCCATCAGCATGTAAAATCCGGTTATTAAAATAACGGGACAGTGTCAAACGCTTCTCTCTGTTTTCATGATATGTATTCACCCCCTTTGGAAACAACACTGGGAAACATTTGGCTTCATTTGCATGATCAGAAAGTAATTTTACAGGATTATTCCCTTCTGCTGGAGCTAGATTCAATATGTTAGTAAAATATTGATCTAGTGCTTCCTGACCAATATCAACAGGCATGAGACATGTGTCCTGAAACATACAGTGCTGCTGTCTGTCATGTAAAAGCTCGTCATCAACATTTGAAGATATAAGACCGCTTACTGCATTTTTATCACTCTCCTCTTCCACAGCTTCCTCTTGATGCATACAAAATTGATTTTGCCAACTTTCATTGAATTCTACATCTTTATAATGCACATTTGACTCTTTTAAATATTGTAAAGCCTGTCTTATGTGGATAGTGTCAACAAACTGGTATTGATAGTGGCCTTTGTAAGTTAACTTGCGCTTTAGCTTTACTGGTAATAAAGATCCTTCCATGCTAGAACGGGGTAAGACATTGGTGGTTTCCACAATGTTTGCTGGTACACATGTCACTGGTCCATGTACTCCATTTTGTCCACCCTTAGGTAAGGCTAGCATTTTCATAAATGGTATATGTAAAGCTATTAAATGTTGTTCTAAGCTATTTAAACATGCCAATTCAGGTGGAATGGGATGAACTTCTAAATGGTTTTTTACAGATTCTGGAGGAACTTCATTTTTATTAATTTTATAATGGCATGTATAACAGATCCATAGTTTAGCTTTAACTGTTTCCAACCAGTGACATGGATTTGTACAATCTTTATTACATTTGTGTAAATAGTCTTCAGTTAAACATTTTTCTGCAATCAGTGCTGCAGTTTTAGTTTTGTTATAATAGTTTTTTTTACAATGTAACACCTGATGTCTAAATAACAACCTATGGCAGACACAGCAAACAAAATCTGGTCCATCTTTTATTTTATCTAAAAAATTTGTCATCACAAAATCAAACTGCTCTCCCTTTTCTTTCCTTTGCTGCCTTTTCAAGCTGACACCAGCAATAGCACGCCTTTTATATTCTAGATTTCCATGATACTTTTTAAAACTTACTGCTTTTAAATTTTGCCTATGCAGCTCATTTAATTTGTATTTCCTTATATTGATTTCTTTTAGCTTTTCTTTATGAGATATATTTTGCTCATATTTCCTGATGCTCATTTCTTTAACCTTTTCTTTATGAGATATATTTTGCTCATATTTCCTGATGCTCATTTCTTTAACCTTTTCTTTATGAGATACATTTTGCTTGTATTTTCTGATGCTCATTTCTTTAACCTTTTCTTTATGAGATACATTTTGCTTGTATTTCCTGATGCTCATTTCTTTAACCTTTTCTTTATGAGATACATTTTGCTTGTATTTCCTGATGCTTATTTCTTTAACCTTTTCTTTATGAGATACATTTTGCTTGTATTTTCTGATGCTCATTTCTTTAACGTTTTCTTTATGAGATACATTTTGCTTGTATTTCCCGATGCTCATTTCTTTAACCTTTTCTTTATGAGATACATTTTGCTTGTATTTTCTGATGCTCATTTCTTTAACCTTTTCTTTATGAGATACATTTTGCTTGTATTTTCTGATGCTCATTTCTTTAACCTTTTCTTTATGAGATACATTTTGCTTGTATTTCCTGATGCTCATTTCTTTAACCTTTTCTTTATGAGATACATTTTGCTTGTATTTCCTGATGCTCATTTCTTTAACCTTTTCTTTATGAGATACATTTTGCTTGTATTTCCAGGTGCTTATTTCTTTTACCTTTTGCCTATGCAACAAATCTTTTTGATATTTTTTTATGCTCCTTGCCTTCACCTTTTCCTTATGTAATGCATTTACTTGGTATGCAATTTGTTTTTTAAAATACTTTTTCTTTTTTGAATGCTTAGAAACCATATGTTTAGTTGATGAACTACATATATTTAATGTATCCTTCATTGCTTCTTTTGTTTTTCCTCTACACATGTGCTGTGGTGTAGATAAATTAGTCGCTCTGCATAAACCAAAACAACCCTCCTTATTAAAATGTTGCACACAAATTACTGGCACAAAATGACTATTTTCACATTTCAAGTATATCCCTTCATTTGTGGTATCTGTACTTGTGCAGCTATACTTGTGCCATTTATCTCCATTAAACATAAATATGTCCAATCCAAAAGCATTTGCTGCAGCCTGAAATTCTGTGTCAGTAGCAGGATTCCCAACATACTTCATTTGTGACTTTGAAATATACTCAGATATTGAAACATAATCTTTTACCACGAACTTCATGTGCTCTTCACCATTGTTTTCCATATACTTCAAAACAGCAAGCCTTATTTTTCTATGACTTTTCTCAGAACCACTGATTACTTCAGATAAAGCCCTAAAGAAACTATTGCTGTCCTCTATAACCTTATTTGTTTTACAAACAACACCTAAATGACCATAAACAGTGTGAACTTTGTTATCCTGCTTCTGAAAGTCAACATTAAATTTATAGCATAAACTTTGTGCAACTCCATTGGAAATGGGACTGAAGCTAAACTGACTTGCGTCATTCAAAACCTCACCATCAGCATGTGTATCTAACACTACTTCATCTGCACAAAATGTGTGATCCTGTGTTTTGTCAAAAAAAAAACTATCCTTAGTCTTTAACCTAGTGCTGTATCCTTTGATAACAGATGCACTGATTTTGCAGTAGCCATAACAGGTCTGCTCTTCAGGCTTAAGAACACAAACCACCGTCTCATAATGATTTCCATGACGATTTTCTAAATAGATTCCCTTTTCTGACAAAAGCTTGCCATTACAGCCGTATTTTAGCCAACGCTCATCATGAAATGTAAATACATCAACTCCTAAACAATTAGCAGTTGCTTGGATTTCAACTTCTGTAGCCCAGCTGTTAACATTTCTCATTTTAGATTTCTGAATGTAGTCTGCAACTGTTGAATACTCTGATCTTAAAATATTTCTATATATTGCAGCATTCCTCTCCAACTCTTTCACAATGGCAAGTCTTATCTTGCGATGGTGCTTTTGTGTGCCAGTCACAACCTGAGAAATAGCTCTGAAGAAACAGTTCCCATCAGCCACTATACTTTCATTTTTGCATGGAACACCTAACAAACCAACACATGTAGACGCTGGTACACTAATTTTTTCAAACTCCACATTTAACTGTGTGCACAAAGCCTGACAAACCCACTCAGAAATGGGACTAAACACCAGCTTGTTGTTTGTCACTTCACTAACAAATTCAACATCTGAATTCACCTGAGACACATCATACTGTTTTAACTTCTTAGCTTCACTGTGACCCACTGAAATCTTGCGCTTTCTTGTTGCATCATTACATAATAACCCCAAATTATACTCAGAACAACTCAAGGTCTTTCCAGACGTTTTGCAACTCTCTGCCTCTATTAAAGACTCCACGATGATAACATCACTGATGTTTGGTTCATTCTGGATTGAATCACAACTTGATTCTGGTGTAAAGGTTTTGCACGTTTTTTCACAACTGTCTTTGGGTGTGGCACTATCAGACACCATAAGGTACCTAACATAAACACCAGCTACCTCAAAAGGCTTTTGCTTCTGACTCAGGCCCGTTGCCAGCTGGCAGATGTGTCTGACCACATCTTCAAGTGACCTGAAGCACAAAACAACACTTCTTCCCTGCTCACTGACCAAACCCACAGCACTGCGTGCATGAGAATCAACTAGTGCATATTGTCCATTCTCAGAAATGACTGCACATGTACTGCCACACAATGTCAGAAGACATGTATTATACATGGCACAGATCTTTTGCAGCCCAGTCTGCAGGGTAGTGTAGACACCATTCTCAATGAGTTCCCCTTCAAGCACATCAACATCCCCACTGACAAAATCTCCATACTCAAACTCAAAGTTTTGCCCATCAATACAATACTTTTTAGGCAAATCAGGGACACACAACACACTGGATGAGTTGCTTATCATGTTGCAGTCTCTCAAATTGGTGTACAAAAGGTCACCTAAAACTACAACTCTGTCAAGAACTTTTGTCTCCCATGAAAAGACGCTATCAACTTTATGTTTTGCCAGGCTAACCAGACCTATAGCCATACACTGAACTCCTCCATATTTAAATCGATCATCAGCCTGGTGAAATGATCCTCTCACACTCTTTATAATGCAACAGCTATCCTCTGCTCCAACTCCTGTGACAGCATTAACAGTTTCAAGGTTGACAGAAGTGTTATCAACTTTAGCTGTAAGATTCGTGTCAACATCCCTGTCCACAAACACTGCACTGCTCTCCACGTCAACATCAACTTGACCTGCCTGCACAGAAATGCTGCTAACAGCATACCATTGTGCATCTAAAGACGTCTGTAAATTTCTGATGTGAAGCATCAGGTCGTCAAGGCATGTGTTAAAAACAGCCACAGCTGTGCCAATCTCAGATGCCAGCCCAGCTGCATTACGTGTGCCACAATCAACAACAACAAAATAATTCTTGTGATGAATGATGACACTAACTGCAGTGTGAAGATCCAACAGACACATGCCATCCCTCAACAGATGTTCCTGCAGCTTTTCATACAACACAGCCTCCCCTTCCGACAGCCCAAAATCTATGTAAACTGGCGGGCCAATATCAACTTTCCATTTTTGGCCAAACACAGTGTGCTGTCCAATCAGCCTGCAAACGCTATGCTTGCTGCCAATGTCCTGTCTTGCCTTAGCTATATACCTAACTAATTGGCACCCCTCTACACATATATCATCAACATCCTCCGGTTTCCATGTACACACTGGAGCTATCATATGCTTGATTGCAGCCACAACACTGCAGGCAATTAAGGCATTCACATCTGAAGTGGATGGTGCACATTGAACAGCAGTCCCAGCAACAATGGATGCTTGCAACTTCTCTGCACAAATGCAAACATTTGGGTTAGCATTGGACTTACCAGAGGTGATTCTTGGTGTGCGCCGCATGCGAAAACCCTTTTTTCTTGGCATCTACAATAAAAAGAGAAAAAATATATATTAAACAAACATCCACACTCCAGCTCACATGTTAGTTTGCTCCAAGCATTTACACAAAGGTCAGTGTTTTGTAGTAGCTAATATGTCATTCTTCATAACAGAATTGTTGATATAGGTTACAAGCAAGTCTGGCGCTGAACAGAAATTGTCGCGCTATGCGCCTGTGTTTATTGTGCATAAATACTGAATTGTCCTGACACAATATTGCGTTTCGTTTCTTTTATTACCATGGTACATTAACAAAAACATATACTTTTATTCACAGGATAAAACTTTTTTTTTGTATCACTAATTGCCCAGTACGATTACAGCATACAATATTATTGTCACTGCTACATTTCTGTAATGAACCAGAAAATATTTCCACTACTAATTAATTACCGTTGAGCTCAAAGGTCCTATTAATAAATGGTTAACGAATGTGTATTTATGAAGACGATTTGTGAGACTGGTAAACTTATGATAGGTACGATGGTCTTTCATTCTACACGGTGCATTTCAAGGTCCTGTACCCATCTGTCGGTAAACTAGACCTGGGCTTGTTAAAGTGACCTGAAGTTACTAAAAACTTCATGAGTGTATGCACTCACTCCAAGAACCGTATGATTATCAATTTGAGCGTGGTGAAAGTTGGGCTCTCGCTAACTCTTTTGTCCACTCTGTGTGCTCGTAAGGGTCTAACCCTTTCACTCTTTTGATTTTTTTCCTCGTATCTTTTCTTTGACTTTTCATCAAGTTTGTCTTTGTACGGAGCGGTATTGTTCTCCTTCGTTTTTGTACATACCTCTTTTGGGGGGCAAAGTAAAAGCAAGAAGGTATTAGAACCGGAGAATGAACGTTTTGCGGTGCTGCAAATGCTTGCATTTGATGCATTGCTTTAATTGTTTTGCCACTAGTGCCCGGCATGCAATGCATGAAAGTCATGTGGTCTGTCAATCTCTATTATGACTACGAACACTAAAGTAAGGGGGTGGAACATGACCTTCCAGTCATGTTCAAATCAAACCTGACCATTTTAAAACTTAAGACACTCATAAATATTGTCATTTACATTTGATTGCCTAAAGGCTTTATGAGATTCTCCACACTATTAACTTATACAAGTGATGTGGGGGGGGGGGGGAGTGCATTGAGATTAGAATCTCACCCCCCCTACCATTGACTGAACAAACGACTGAATAGCCCACTGAACGACTACTTAACGACCCACTGAACAATACTGGAGAACATTTTTTAAACCTTCTCTTTCCACTTTTTGCTCTTAACAGGAAGCATCAAAAAACGTCAAAAAACCCTTGTTAAAACCTCAAGCATGTAAGGCTATAGTCAGCATTTTTAACAACTTACCTTGGTTCACACCAAATCCAGCTGTTCTGCTGAAAGTTCACAGCAAGCCTTCTGAAGTATCTGTACGTGATGTCCCTTAGGAAGTTTGATCTCCTAATACAAAAAAGATATTGTACAATTAAACATTATTGACATAAGATCAGAAAAAGGTCATTTTCAGACTGAAACAGAAATAAAGAAACCTTAACCCTAGCAATTAAAATTGTGACAAAGACAAAACCCCACCCATAAATGGCATGGTTTTTTTAATGACCAGTTATGCTCAGGTTAAAATCTATACCTGTGCACCTACCAAAAATAATTAAACATCAGATTCACAAGGCTAAAATAAATGTGAGACAATAACAAAATTTTCTCAATACCTGCATAATTAGCATGATGCAAATTTAACAACTCACAATGAACGCACAACAAATCACAGCTATGTGAAAAATTACAATTATCCTCTTACGCTCTATAGCCACCAGTACTGTGGCTCAAGAGTTATGCAAAAACCTCCATGTATCACAGCTTTCATGCAAATATCACGTAGTGTCCACAGAAGCCTTATAATTTTAGCTAAATGGTCATATAAACCATTTCTAAAACTACCAAAGACAGCAGAAACAAGCATGATTGAAATAGCAGTTACTAAACTGCTTAAAATCTGCTAAACACACATAAACCAGCCAAAAAGTTCCACACTTCATGTATTTCATTACATTCATGTTGTGCTTTACTTGTAATAAGAAATCAGTGGCTAATTACCCGGCCTAGCTTTCACAGATTTCAGTCTTTCAAAAAAGACCACAAAATGGCTTAATGGCCCAAATTCACTAAAACAGAAAACCAAACCAAAGACTTTTCACCGGTACCCCTCCCACAAACAATAAAAAAATAACTTAAATACAAAATAAATTCTGTTACTGAAATTTAAAATGTGGTTTTACACCAAAAATAAAAATAAAATTCAATTTACAACAAATAAAACTTACCAAGAATTGCACAAGGGCAGGGTTTTTCAAAAATAATCTCTTGTGATGTTTGTTATAGTGGTCTAAAATAATGTCCTCGAATCCTCAGAATGTTAAAATCCAAAGCTCTCCTCTTCTCGTTTGCTAAAAGCAAAGTGGCTTAAAAACCAGTGGCACAGGTATTTATTGAAATCATGAGGGACATTCAAAAAACTTCAAATGATCCAATCACAGAAGCCAACAGGGGAGGGACTGTCACAAAGTAACCAGTGAAGTTACAATGCAATAAACAGTACTCAACACCTTTTTTCCCTTGACTAGTTAAAACCTTTATTCAGCAGTACACTAATTTTCATAGCTGTTGTCCACACCCTTGGCTTTGCCAAAAGACACAATTCAATCTTTTGTCTCAGACTCAGTCTCACCTTCGTTTCACAGCCTTACAACTTATTCATTTCAACAGTGTGACCTCAAGTTTGCCCCCCGCTTCCCCTTCACACATGAAAACAAAAGACAGCCATTGATAGTCTCTGCCACTAACTGTCTCACCACACCTAATTCTGAATTAACAATTGGGTCACTTTAGGTCACAGTCCCAGTGGCTGACCGAATGGAGAATGTGTGGAGGGAGGGTGAAACTACATACACTGACATTAGACACAAACTTACAAAGTAAAACGGTAAACATGGAGATTAGGCATGACATGAACTAAACATAACCACGCAGACTTGACACATGAACTAGGGACACTGAGTACAGGGGGAGATGACACAAACAACTAAGAAACAGGACTAAACAGCAATCTAGAAATTAACTTGGTGAACTAAGCTAAGGCACAAATGAATACAAAAGATACAAAAAACTCAAACACTGGGTCACTCGACCCAGGACCATGACAGCATATAAAAGTAAGAAAGCTTAGCAAGTACCTGATGCTGTCAAATCATAAGAAATTAGCAGAAATATCGTAAAACCAAAACAGTCAAATGAAAAAGCTGCATAAGCCAAAGTTCCTTCAGAAGTACAGTATCAGAGAATGGTGAAAGACTGTTGGAATAATTGGCAGTGGATTTTATCGTGTGGTCTCTGTGTTTGTCTGTCAGTTAATCAGGCTGAATCTGCCAAACTGCTAGATCATTGAAAGGCCCACAACGAATAGACAGAGAGAGACAGAGAGGGAGAGAGAGAAGGAGTCATCCACCAGAATCAGAATCAGAATCAGAATGGGTTTATTGCCAGATGTTGAGGTTTACAACATTAGGAAATTGCTGCGGTGCTTCAGTGCAAACAATAAGAATTAAAGTGCTATGTAGAAAGAAAGATATGTGCATGAGATATACATGAGATATATACATGAGAATAAGAATTATGAGTGCTACGTAGAAAGATATATACATGAGTGCAGGTGGTGATCAGTGCCAGACATGAAATGATGCAGTGACACAGCGTAGGGTCATGTGTTAGTGGCGGGGACAGTCATGTGGTTATTGTTCATGTGTCCAACAGCAGAGGGGAAGAAACTGTTCTTGTGGCGAGAGGTTCTGGTGCGAATGGACCGGAGCCTCCTACCTGAGGGGAGCAGGTCAAACAGACTGTGTCCAGGGTGAGAAGGGTCAGCTGAGATCCGGGCTGCACGCCGCAGTGTCCTGGAGGTGTACAGGTCCTGCAGAGAAGGGAGTCTGCAGCCAATCACCTTCTCAGCAGAGCGCACAACACGCTGCAGTCTCTGTTTGTCCCTGATAGTGGCTCCAGCGTACCACACGGTGATGGAGGAGGTGAGGATGGACTCGATGATTGCAGTGTAGAATTGCATCATCGTCCGTGTTGGCAGGTTGAATTTCTTCAGCTGCCTCAGGAAGTACATCCTCTGCTGGGCTTTCTTGATGACGGAGGTGATGGTGGGCTCCCACTTCAGGTCCTGGGTGATGGTGGTACCCAGGAAGCGGAATGAGTCCACAGAGGTGATGGGGGTGTCAGTCAGGATGATGGGGGGGAGTGGGGCTGTGTGCTTCCTGAAGTCCACAATAATCTCCACTGTCTTCTGGGCATTCAGCACCAGGTTGTTGTGGCTGCACCAGGACACCAGACGTTCAACCTCCCTCCTGTAGGCAGACTCATCCCCGTCAGAGATGAGCCCAATGACGGTGGTGTCATCTGCGAACTTGATTAGCTTGACAGACTGGTGGGTGGAGGTGCAGCAGTTGGTGTACAGGGAGAAGAGCAGAGGAGAAAGAACACAGCCCTGAGGGGAGCCGGTGCTGATGGTCCGGGAGTCCGAGACATTCTTCCCCAGCCTCACGTGCTGCTTCCTGTCCGTCAGGAAGTCAGTGATCCACCGGCAGATGGGATCAGGCACATTCATCTGGGAAAGCTTGCCTCGGAGATGGTCTGGAAGGATGGTGTTGAAGGCAGAGCTGAAGTCCACAAACAGGATCCTGGCGTAGGTTCCTGGGGAGTCCAGATGCTGCAGGATGAAGTGTAGGGCCATGTTGATGGCGTCGTCTACAGACCTGTTGGCTCTATATGCAAACTGCAGGGGGTCCAGGAGGGGGGCCGTGAGGGTCTTGAGATGGGAGAGAACTAGGCGCTCAAAAGACTTCATGACCACAGATGTCAGAGCCACGGGTCTGTAGTCATTTAGTCCAGTGATCCTAGGTTTCTTGGGGACAGGGATTATGGTAGAGGACTTGAAGCAGGCAGGCACATGACATGCCTGCAGTGAGGAGTTGAAGATGCCAGAAAACACTGGGGCCAGCTCGTTTGCACAGTGTCTGAGGGTGGCAGGAGACACACCGTCTGGGCCGGGAGCTTTCCGAGCATTCAGATTCTTAAACTGCTTCCTCACATCTGCTTCATGAATATGAAGAGTTGTGGTCGGAGGAGGTGGTGTGAAATCCTCTTTTGTGTGGGGTGAGGAGGGGGGTGTTGTAGGTGAACAGTTTGAAGGTGGTGATGGCTCTATGGAGGGGGGAGAGGTGGGGGAATGAGTGTCCAAAGTGCCTCTATTGTTGGGGTCGTTGGAGGTGTGAAGGCTGCCTGATGGCTCGTCAAAACGACAGTAGAAGTCGTTGAGGGTGTTGGCCAAGAGCAAGTCGTCAGTGGAGTGGGGGGTTTTAGGCTTGTAGTTTGTGATATTCCTAAAACCTTTCCACACAGAGGCCGAGTCATTCTCTGAGATCTGCTGCTGCATCTTCTCAGAGTGCTGATGTTTGGCAATGTCCACTTCCTTAGTGAACTTGTACTTGGCCTCTCTGTAGCAGTCCCTGTCTCCGCTTCTGAACGCCTTACTCTTGTGTTGTGAGGTTCTAAAAATTAATAAAGGTTAAATCAATTTGGTAGCAAAAGACTGTTATTTAGCATCTTCATTGATGTCAATGACAAACAAAGAAGAATAGTTCATTCTGGTGAAAAACCAGCACGAGTTATCTACACAAATCTTCCATAGCTCTAAGGATTAACGGCAAGTCTTGTTCCTTACTGTTCATATTGAGCTTCTGTTTAATACATTGGCAGTGCAATAGCATAGTGTTTAGGTTTATATCAACAAAATACAGGAATCTTAATAGAACAACTAGGGAATGAGAAGAATACATAAATATGAAAAAATATATTTCAGCTTCTCCTCTCTGTTGTGTTGCAACATAGCCATTCGCCATGGAAAAGGAAGTAGCTTTCAAGAAAGAGAAAGCTTGAAAAACTTAGAAACACTGACAATCAACTAGTGTACAGCTTTCAAGTGTAATTTATACATTTTAATAGTAATGTCTTTAAAACTATCAGTGACATTGAAAGGAGTTATTAGTTATTATCAAAACATCAAATTGTTCATAAAACACAAGTTCGCTTTTTTTTATTTTAAAGCCAAAATGACACCAGTGACACCACTAGTGTTTTATAAATCTTGATTCATAAACAATTATGTTAGAAACTTATTTCCTATTCACAATACTTGTTATTATTAAACATTTAATGTGAAAAAGTTTCATCCTCCTCTTAGTCTTCATACATCTCTTTTTTTAAACTTGTAGAGTTGTAGAATTTAAACTAATAACACATATACCATAAGGATGAATAAACAGTCAAAGAAAACCAAAATTTAAAACAGGAACATTTATTATAAAATATTCACACATCTGTCACAACTCTTTGTCTGTCTGACTGGAGTCCTCTGTCACATATGTACAAAACAAACCAAAACAATATTTTTCACAGTTGAGTATTCACAGTATTTATAAAGCAATTGTAAAAAAATTGAGTAGTTAAAACCTTTATTCAGCAGTACACTAATTTCCATAGCTGTTGTCCACACCCTTGGCCTTGCCAAAAGACACAATCCAATCTTTTGTCTCAGACTCAGTCTCACCTTGGTTTCACAGCCTTACAACTTATTCATTTCAACAGTGTGACCTCAAGTTTGCCCCCCCCCCCCCCCCCCGCTTCCCCTTCACACATGAAAACAAAAGACAGCCATTGATAGTCTCTACCACTAACTGTCTCACCACACCTATTTCTGAATTAAAAATTACCCAAAGTGACCTAAAACATGCCACTTTGGGTCAAATGTGAAAAAATATATTAATCTAAGAAAACTTAGCATTATTATAAAACATCTGTCACAAGTCTTCGTCTGTCTGAGTGGTGGCCTCTGTCACATCTGAACAAAACAAAAACAAATAATATTTTTTGACAGTTAGTATTTATAAACAACTTTAACAAATATACATGGGTAAAACAGACATTTGCATATATCTAATCCTTATAAAATCACAAATGAAGAAAACAAAACATGATACTAATCATGGATTTAATATTTTCTCCAAATGATTTATCATAAACTAAAATAAATAATTCACATTCATGTTTATTTGTATGTAGACAGTCGTTCAATAGTAATTCATAGAGTATTTTTTCTAAGTCCCATTTCTTAAAATAAGACACTGAAGCCAACATTCACTGTTTATACCATCCAAACAATACATTAAGACTTACCATCACGTGCGAATGTAATCGAAGCTTGCAATGCATCCAGCTCCTGGGCAGTGTTATTCAGCATTTCTTTTTCAGCATCCAGCTGTTCTTTTAAAACAGAAATCTTTCTTTCGGCTGCACGCCTGAGCCGCACCTGCCGAACCAAGAGGTCCATTGCCTTGGCATGAAGTTGCAAGCACCTTGTATATAGATCCTCTCTGCTGACCCCTGGGTCCAAGCAGGCATACTGAAATTACAAAATATTTTGGATCATAACAAAATTAGAAAACAGTTATTCGCTTCAATCTATGCTGCCGCTACAATGTAATGTTTGTAGTGCCAGATCACAACAACAGCTGTATAAAAGTCTCAGCTTAACCTTGTGCCATCCTTTAAAAAACTTACGTTGATCACCCTGGGGACCCAAAAAGGCCCCAGTATGGCACAAGGGTTAACAGTGACTTATATGAAAGAGCAAACAAACAAACAAACAAACAAACAAACAAACACAAGAAACACTAAACACAGCATCCTGCCCAGCTCTGTAACAGGTAATGTAGCGTAAAAACAAATTTTTCTACACTATAAATAAAATTTAAGAAATATTTGTTACTTACAGTTGATAGTTGAAATTCTTGACGCAATGATTCAACTTCAGGATCATTAATCCCAGCAAACTTCGTTGGGGAAGCATATGCCATTCTCTATTTATGATAAAGTATGAGGTTAATTAGTTACATTTTACACAACATTCAAACAATATACAAACATGAGAGCATCAAAGAGACTTTACTTACACATAAACATGTAGTTAGTTCACAATAATGATCAGTAATGCAATTACATTCATTCAAAAAACACAAAACATATATATAAATGGTAAATGGCCTGTATTTGTATAGCACTTTACTAGTCCCTAAGGACCCCAAAGCGCTTTACACATCCAGAATGAAGGTGTAAATTAGTCAATGTATGACATTAAGATAATGCTCACCAACTCTTGCTGTCTGCTGCTCAAATTTGCTTAAAGAAAAGGATTGAACGCACAACAAATCACAGCTATGTGAAAAATTACAATTATCCTCTTACGCTCTATAGCCACCAGTACTGTGGCTCAAGAGTTATGTAAAAACCTCCATGTATCTCACCTTTCATGCAAATATCACGTAGTGTCCACAGAAGCCTTATAATTTTAGCTAAATGGTCATATAAACCATTTCTAAAACTACCAAAGACAGCAGAAACAAGCATGATTGAAATAGCAGTTACTAAACTGCTTAAAATCTGCTAAACACACATAAACCAGCCAAAAAGTTCCACACTTCATGTATTTCATTACATTCATGTTGTGCTTTACTTGTAATAAGAAATCAGTGGCTAATTACCCGGCCTAGCTTTCACAGATTTCAGTCTTTCAAAAAAGACCACAAAATGGCTTAATGGCCCAAATTCACTAAAACAGAAAACCAAACCAAAGACTTTTCACCGGTACCCCTCCCACAAACAATAAAAAAATAACTTAAATACAAAATAAATTCTGTTACTGAAATTTAAAATGTGGTTTTACACCAAAAATAAAAATAAAATTCAATTTACAACAAATAAAACTTACCAAGAATTGCACAAGGGCAGGGTTTTTCAAAAATAATCTCTTGTGATGTTTGTTATAGTGGTCTAAAATAATGTCCTCGAATCCTCAGAATGTTAAAATCCAAAGCTCTCCTCTTCTCGTTTGCTAAAAGCAAAGTGGCTTAAAAACCAGTGGCACAGGTATTTATTGAAATCATGAGGGACATTCAAAAAACTTCAAATGATCCAATCACAGAAGCCAACAGGGGAGGGACTGTCACAAAGTAACCAGTGAAGTTACAATGCAATAAACAGTACTCAACACCTTTTTCCCCTTGACTAGTTAAAACCTTTATTCAGCAGTACACTAATTTTCATAGCTGTTGTCCACACCCTTGGCTTTGCCAAAAGACACAATTCAATCTTTTGTCTCAGACTCAGTCTCACCTTCGTTTCACAGCCTTACAACTTATTCATTTCAACAGTGTGACCTCAAGTTTGCCCCCCGCTTCCCCTTCACACATGAAAACAAAAGACAGCCATTGATAGTCTCTACCACTAACTGTCTCACCACACCTATTTCTGAATTAAAAATTACCCAAAGTGACCTAAAACATGCCACTTTGGGTCAAATGTGAAAAAATATATTAATCTAAGAAAACTTAGCATTATTATAAAACATCTGTCACAAGTCTTCGTCTGTCTGAGTGGTGGCCTCTGTCACATCTGAACAAAACAAAAACAAAGGGGGAAAGGTGAGGGGTTATACTTTTCTACATCACTGGTTGTTTGTTGTTGGCTTTAAACAAAATAACCAATAATTATTACAACAATTAAGCAGCATTACTCAATTTCTTCCTATTATATAAAAATGAAGCCAATATCTGGATGAGCTCTAATTACATGAATTAGCCGTGATATATGCCAATATGTCAATATGTATGAGAAATACAATATGTCAACATAATTTAAAAAACACAATCAATGAAGATTATTCCAGAGTCTCGGGCATGCCAGGGCATGTCAGGGTAAACTTCATTCAACTACAGAGGATACTTGCAGTCAAACTAAAAGAAGCTGTCAAAATGGACAGCAAAGTTGCTTTCATGTTTTAATTAAAAACAGTCTGGAAACACAACAAACAGTAGTCAAGACCTTTTTTCCCCTTTAGTAGTTAAAAGCTTTAATCGGCAGGGCACTAATTTCCACATCTGTAGTCCACATCTTGACCTTCTCAATAGACAGTTTTAACAGCTTCTCCCCCCCCGTCCTCACACATAAAAACAAAGAAGTACACATCAGTGCATGGCTAAGAGCTGCCAGAAAAATTACCCGTGGATTTTACTATGGGATCTCTGTGTTTGTCTGTGAGTTAATCAGACTGAATCTGCTAAACTAAAATACAGCAATGACAGATTGTGGGAGAAAACAAAACAAAACCAAAAATTTATGCACACACAAACACACACAAAGGGAAGCTGTTGTCCACCAAACAATGCTTGTGTGACCTTTCTGTAATGTCTTATCAGGTTCTATAAACAAATTAATAGTAGCAGTTTTTCAATACGGGGAACATGGCCACTTTCCCGGGGCATCATCACAAGCATCGGCAAAAAAAAAATTTTTTAAAAATCACTTGTAGTCATGCTGCTCCGACGTCATGCCAGCGCATATTAGGAATGGCATAGGCACTGATCGGTGTTCTATCACCCATTTGCTGGGAGTAAGGGCGCCCTCCGTTTGTGAGGTGTGCCTGCTGCTTGTGGCACAGGGAGGAGAGGAAGGGCAGAAAGGGATTCTCTGGCTGGCTGAAGCAATATAATAACCAACCCGCAAAATAAAACAATATAAAAACAAACCAACAAACACAAAAACACCAGACATTATGATACAGACTTATAATTTGCACCGATGGTTTTTCAGAATTCTATATGCGAAAAGTAAGCGCGAGAGCCCTCGGTGCGCCTGTTCGCTGCTGAAGTCACAGTAAACTTTGTCATCTCCGCTACAGTCCAGTATATCCAGAGACTGCAGCGTGTTGTGCGCTCTGCTGAGAAGGTGATTGGCTGCAGACTCCCATCTTTGCAGGACCTGTACACCTCCAGGACACTGCGGTGTGCAGCTCGGATCTCAGCTGACCCTTCTCACCCCGGATACAGTCTGTTTGACCTGCTCCCCTCAGGCAGGAGGCTCCGGTCCATTCGCACCAGAACCTCTCGCCATAAGAACAGTTTCTTCCCCTCTGCTGTTGGACGCATGAACAATAAACGTACGACTGTTCCCACCACTAACTCATGACCCTACGCTGTGTTCACTGCATCATTCCATGTTTGGCACTGATCACCACCTGCACTCATGTATATATCTTTCTACGTAGCACTTTTAATTCTTATTCTCATATATATATCTCATGTATATCTCATGCATATATCTTTCTACGTAGCACTTTTAATTCTTATTCTTACTTTTATTTTTTCATGTCTACTTAATCGCAATTTATGACAGTATGTTTGCACTGAAGCACCGCAGCAATTTCCTAATGTTGTAAACCTGCTCAACATTTGGCAATAAAACCCTTTCTGATTCTGATTCTGATTCTGATTCTATATAGAGAGCTCACCCCTGATTCAAGCAGGCATACTGAAATTACAAAATATTTGGAATAATAACAAAGTCAAAAAGACAATTTATTCAGTTCAATTGATACTGCTACTATAATTTAAGTTTTTGGATGCCAGAGCACAACAACAGCTGGATACAAGTCCGCATTTTCAATTCAACATGTAATTTCAGGTACACCATTCCCTATTTAAGGTCTCCACCAAGGGATTTCATCATATTGACATGATCTTTGGCGTCTGGAATACAAAAACTTTGCGGTGTTATATTGCAAAGCTTTTTACTTTTAAAAAATAGGGTGATGATGGCAGCACGTGGGCTATCAATCAATAAACAAAAAGCAGTAATCTGCTGTCACTCATAAACACACTGTCCAATTTCTCCCAAAGGTCACAGGCGTGATGAAACTCAACCTCGGAAATGTTTGTTATGCAGTTTGTCAGTTATGGTTTGAGCGCCACCTAGTGGGACAACTATAAATATGATTGCATGAGATGAAATGTTAGCTGGTGGTTAAATGCATGAATTCCATCAATGTGACATCAGATGCTGATGTCTGGTTTTAGGTGTTGGGCGTGGCTCGATGCGCGGGGGGTGCGAGGGCCCTCATAACGCTGCTTGCAGCTTTAATTAGGGCCCGAGCACTGACAGTGCGAAGGCCCTATTGTAATTGCTCTGTTTATTATTATTATTATTATTATTATTATTATTTCGGCAAATGAATTGGCCGTTTGAGGGCCTAAACATGCTCGAAAACTCATGAAATTTTGCACACGCGTCAGGTCTGGTGAAAATTTACGTATTTTAATGTTCTCAGACATGGCCAGGGAAAATTAGCTCAGTAGCGCCACCTAGAAAAATGAAAAACGCGAGCCCCCGATATGGGTATGACCTACATGTTTGAAAGTCGGTACACCTATATAACGTTCAGAGTCGAACAAAAAAGTCTATTATGGCAATGTCCTAAACCCAACAGGAAGTCCGACATTTTGGATTGAAGGTGACATTTTGGCTCTGATTTTACCGTTTCCATGCCTCGAACTTTAACGAACTCCTCCTTGGGGTTTGATTTCATAACCTTCATATTTGGTCAGTGCCAACTACACCCTTGTGCCATGTTAAATTGCGGAGCTTTTGAGTTTTCACAATACCATGAGGCCGTGGCGCCACGGCGAATTTCGATGACTCGCCATGAAAATCTTATTGCCTCTCATTTTGTCATACATTTTCTGACCTTGACCAAAGTGAACACATATGATAAGGCTCCACCCCTGAACATATTTCAACTGCCATATTTGACACCAGGGATAGCGCCACCTAGTGGGAACAGGAAATGTCATGTTTTACACTTTGGGGTACAGTATTGTGATGGGTGACATCTGCAGCCTCAAATTTCTCCAGGAAAGCCTTAAGGAGTTGGTCTTGGGTTACAGTGAAAACTGTGAGTTTTCGCGAAAGGGTGTGACCCCAGCAGCATGGCGAACTTTGATGTCACGCCATGAAGAAACAAATTAGTATAACTCAATGAAATCCAGTCTGATCAGTACCAGACTTTACAGGCATGATGTCAGACCCGCCCTGAACAGATTGATGTGCCCATTGTCGGAAATACGGACAGCGCCACCTAGTGGCAACAGGAAATGTCATGGCTTTAACTTTGTTGTACTGATTTTCACAGGTTGATCGTGGCCACCTCAAAAGCGGTGAATATCACCATCAGTCCCTCGTGATGCTTCAGTGCAAAAATTGTGACTTTAAACTGAACGGCGCACCCTGGTGGCAACGCGGTTCATCATGAAAGATGAAGTGGCTTTTGAGGGGCTTGGAAAGTTTATAGAGGCTTGAAATTTGGCACACACCTCCAAATCGATGAAGGCATTGTTGTTATGTAACCATTTTCCTTGAATAGCGCAAAATGGCTCCACAGCGCCCCCTACAATATTTCAAAACATCAGCCCCTGCTCTGTGTTTCACCTATGAGTCTGACACTTGGTAAGCTTGTGTAAGATATCAAGATGTACAAAAAAGTCTCTTGGAGCAATATCCCAAATCCAACAGGAAGTCAGCCATTTTAAAATTAATGTGTAATTTTGATGACATTTTCCCCCCTTTTCAGGCCTCATACTTTGACGAACTCCTCCAAGGGATTTCATCATATTGAACCATTCTTCAGTGTGTAGAATCTAAAGACCTTTGTGATGTTAAATTGCGAAGCTTTTTCCATTCAGGGAAACGGGGTGGTCATGGCGGCACGTAGAGTTTCAATCACTCGCAAAAAGCAGTAATCTGCTGTCACTAAAAACACAATGTCCAATCTCTCCCAAAGGTCGCAGGTGTGATGAGACTCGAGCTTGGAAATGTTTGTTATGCTATTTGTCAATAATGGTTAGAGCGCCACCTAGTGGCATGACTATAATCCTGGTTGAATAAGATGAAATGTTAGCTGGTGATTAAAAGCATGAAATCCATCAATGTGACATCACATCGGACGTGCTGGTTTTAGGTGTTGGGCGTGGCTCGACGCGCCGGGGGTGCGAGGGCCCTCATAACGCTGCTTGCAGCTTTAATTATTATTATTATTATTATTTCGGCAAATGAATTGGCCGTTTGAGGGCCTAAACATGCTCGAAAACTCATGAAATTTTGCACACGCGTCAGGTCTGGTGAAAATTTACGTATTTTAATGTTCCCAGACATGGCCAGGGAAAATTAGCTCAGTAGCGCCACCTAGAAAAATGAAAAACGCGAGCCCCCGATATGGGTATGACCTACATGTTTGAAAGTCGGCACACCTATATAACGTTCAGAGTCGAACAAAAAAGTCTATTATGGCAATGTCCTAAACCCAACAGGAAGTCCGCCATTTTGGATTGAAGGTGACATTTTGGCTCTGATTTTACCGTTTCCATGCCTCGAACTTTAACGAACTCCTCCTTGGGGTTTGATTTCATAACCTTCATATTTGGTCAGTGCCAACTACACCCTTGTGCCATGTTAAATTGCGGAGCTTTTGAGTTTTCACAATACCATGAGGCCGTGGCGCCACGGCGAATTTCGATGACTCGCCATGAAAATCTTATTGCCTCTCATTTTGTCATACATTTTCTGACCTTGACCAAAGTGAACACATATGATAAGGCTCCACCCCTGAACATATTTCAACTGCCATATTTGACATCAAGGACAGCGCCACCTAGTGGGAACAGGAAATGTCATGTTTTACACTTTGGGGTACAGTATTGTGATGGGTGACACCTGCAGCCTCAAATTTCTCCAGGAAAGCCTTAAGGAGTTGGTCTTGGGTTACAGTGAAAACTGTGACTTTTCGCAAAAGGGTGTGACCCCAGCAGCATGGCGAACTTTGATGTCACGCCATGAAGAAACAAATTAGTATAACTCAATGAAATCCAGTCTGTTCAGTACCAGACTTTACAGGCATGATGTCAGACCCACCCTGAACAGATTGATGTGCCCATTGTCGGGAATACGGACAGCGCCACCTAGTGGCAACAGGAAATGTCATGGCTTTAATTTTGTTGTACTGATTTTCACAGGTTCATCGTGGCCACCTCAAAAGCGATGAATATCAACATCAGTCCCTCGTGATGCTTCAGTGCAAAAATTGTGACTTTAAACTGAACGGCGCACCCTGGTGGCAACGCGGTTCACCATGAAAGATGAAGTGGCTTTTGAGGGACTTGGAAAGTTTATAGAGGCTTGAAATTTGGCACACACCTCCAAATGGATGTAGGCTTTGTTGTCATGTGATCATTTTCATTGAATAGCTCGAAATTGCTCCACAGCGCCCCCTACAAAATTTCAAAACAACAGCCCCTGCTCTGTGTTTCATCTATGAGTCTGAAACCTGGTAAGCTTATGGAAAATATCAAGATGTACAAAAAAGTCTCTTGGAGCAATATCCCAAATCCAACAGGAAGTCAGCCATTTTAAAATTAATGTGTAATTTTGGCGACATTTTCCCCTCTTTTCAGGCTTCATACTTTGACGAACTCCTCCAAGGGATTTCATCATATTGAACCATTCTCCAGTGTGTGGAATCTAAAGACCTTTGTGATGTTAAATTGCGAAGCTTTTTACGTTCAAGGAAACGGGGTGGTCATGGCGGCACGTGGAGTTTCAATCACTGGCCAAAAAGCAGTAATCTGCTGTCACTCAAAGACACAAAGTCCAATCTCTCCCAAAGGTCGCAGGCGTGATGAGACTCGAGCTCGGAAATGTTTGTTATGCCCTTTGTCTATAATGGTTAGAGCGCCACCTAGTGGGACGACTATACTCATGGTTGAACCAAATGAAATGTTAACTGGTGGTTAAATGCATGAATTCCATCAATGTGACATCAGATCGGACGTGCTGGTTTCAGGTGTTGGGCATGGCTCGACACGCCGGGGGTGCGAGGGCCCTCATAACGCTGCTTGCAGCTTTAATTAGGGCCCGAGCACCGAGAGTGCGAAGGCCCTATTGTTTCTGCTCCGTTTCTTATTATTATTATTATTATTATTATTATTCAGGCGAAACAAGGGCCTTTTTGAGGGCCTAAACATGCTCAAAAACTCATGAAATTTTGCACACATGCCAGGTCTGGTGAAAAATTTTGTATTTTAATGGTTTTACATATGAGCACTGGGAAATGGCTCTAGAGCGCCACCTATGCCTTGTTAAATGCAGCCCTACGACCACATCGTTTGAGCTACATGTATGAAATTTGGCACACATGTGTATCATGCCAAGACGAACAAAAAAGTCTGTGGGCCCATTGACGCAAACCCAACAGGAAGTCCGCCATTTGGAAGAGAAGGTGACATTTTGGCTCTAATTTTGCCATTTCCATGCCTCGAACTTTTGCGAACTCCTCCTTGGGATTTGGTCGTATAAGCTTCATCTTTGGTCAGTGTCAACTACACACCTGGGCCATGTTAAATTGCGGAGCTTTTGAGTTTTCACAATACTATGAGGCCGTGGCGCCACGGCGAATTTCGATGACTCGCCATGAAAATCTTATTGCCTCTCATTCTGTCATAGATTTTCTGACCTTGACCAAAGTGAACACATATGATAAGGCTCCACCCCTGAACATATTTCAACTGCCATATTTGACACCAGGGACAGCGCCACCTAGTGGGAACAGGAAATGTCATGTTTTACACTTTGGGGTACAGTATAGTGATGGGTGACATCTGCAGCCTCAAATTTCTCCAGGAAAGCCTTAAGGAGTTGGTCTTGGGTTACAGTGAAAACTGTGACTTTTCGCCAAAGGGTGTGACCCCAGCAGTATGGCGAACTTTGATGTCACGCCATGAAGAAACAAATTAGTATAACTCAATGAAATCCAGTCTGATCAGTACCAGACTTTACAGGCATGATGTCAGACCCGCCCTGAACAGATTGATGTGCCCATTGTCGGAAATACGGACAGCGCCACCTAGTGGCAACAGGAAATGTCATGGCTTTCATTTTGTTGTACTGATTTTCACAGGTTCATCGTGGCCACCTCAAAAGCGGTGAATATCACCATCAGTCCCTCGTTAGGGCCCGAGCACTGATAGTGCGAAGGCCCTATTGTAATTGCTCTGTTTATTATTATTATTATTATTATTATTATTTCGGCAAATGAATTGGCCGTTTGAGGGCCTAAACATGCTCGAAAACTCATGAAATTTTGCACACGCGTCAGGTCTGGTGAAAATTTACGTATTTTAATGTTCTCAGACATGGCCTGGGAAAATTAGCTCAGTAGCGCCACCTAGAAAAATGAAAAACGCGAGCCCCCGGTATGGGTATGACCTACATGTTTGAAAGTCGGTACACCTATATAACGTTCAGAGTCGAACAAAAAAGTCTATTATGGCAATGTCCTAAACCCAACAGGAAGTCCGCCATTTTGGATTGAATGTGACATTTTGGCTCTGATTTTACCGTTTCGATGCCTCGAACTTTAACGAACTCCTCCTTGGCATTTGGTCCTATAAGCTTCAAATTTGGACAGTGTCAACTACACCCTTGTGCCATGTTAAATTGCGGAGCTTTTGAGTTTTCACAATACTATGAGGCCGTGGCGCCATGGCGAATTTCGATGACTCGCCATGAAAATCTTATTGCCTCTCATTTTGTCATACATTTTCTGACCTTGACCAAAGTGAACACATATGATAAGGCTCCACCCCTGAACATATTTCAACTGCCATATTTGACATCAAGGACAGCGCCACCTAGTGGGAACAGGAAATGTCATGTTTTACACTTTGGGGTACAGTATTGTGATGGGTGACATCTGCAGCCTCAAATTTCTCCAGGAAAGCCTTAAGGAGTTGGTCTTGGGTTACAGTGAAAATTGTGACTTTTCACCAAAGGGTGTGACCCCAGCAGCATGGCGAACTTTGATGTCACGCCATGAAGAAACAAATTAGTATAACTCAATGAAATCCAGTCTGATTAGTACCAGACTTTACAGGCATGATGTCACACCCGCCCTGAACAGATTGATGTGCCCATTGTCAGGAATATGAAGAGCGCCACCTAGTGGGAAGAGGAAATGTCATGTCTTACACTTTGTTGTACTGATTTTCACAGGTTCATCGTGGCCACCTCAAAAGCGGTGAATATCACCATCAGTCCTTGATGATGCTTTAGTGCAAAAATTTTGACTTTAAACTGAACGGCGCACCCTGGTGGCAACGCTGTTCACCGTGAAAAATGAAGTGGCTTTTGAGGGGCTTGGAAAGTTTATAGAGGCTTGAAATTTGGCGCACACCTCCATTGTGCTTAAGGCTTTGTTGTTATGTGATCATTTTCATTGAATAGCGCAAAATGGCTCCACAGCGCCCCCTACAAAATTTCAAAACATCAGCCCCAGCTCTGTGTTTTATCTATGAGTCTGAAACCTGGTAAGCTTATAGGAGATATCAAGATGTACAAAAAAGTCTCTTGGAGCAATATCCCAAATCCAACAGGAAGTCAGCCATTTTAAAATTAATGTGTAATTTTTGTGATATTTTCCACTCTTTCCAGGCACCGTTCTTTGACGAACTCCTCCAAGGGATTTCATCATATTGAACCAATCTCCAGTGTGTGGAATCTAAAGACCTTTGTGATGTTAAATTGCGAAGCTTTTTCCGTTCAGGGAAACGGGGTGGTCATGGCGGCACGTAGAGTTTCAATCACTCGCAAAAAGCAGTAATCTGCTGTCACTAAAAAACACAATGTCCAATCTCTCCCAAAGGTCGCAGGTGTGATGAGACTCGAGCTTGGAAATGTTTGTTATGCTATTTGTCAATAATGGTTAGAGCGCCACCTAGTGGAACGACTAACTAATCACGAATGAATGAGTTGAAATGTTAGCTGGTGGTTAAATGCATGAATTCCATCAATGTGACATCAGATCGGACGTGCTGGTTTTAGGTGTTGGGCGTGGCTCGACGCGCCGGGGGTGCGAGGGCCCTCATAACGCTGCTTGCAGCTTTAATTAGGGCCCGAGCACTGAGAGTGCGAAGGCCCTATTGTATCTGCTCCGTTTCTTATTATTATTATTATTATTATTATTATTATTATTATTATTATTATTCACCCCAAACAAGGGCTTTTTTGAGGGCCTAAACATGCTCAAAAACTCATGAAATTTTGCACACATGCCAGGTCTGGTGAAAAATTTTGTATTTTAATGGTTTTACTTATGAGCACTGGGAAATGGCTCTAGAGCGCCACCTATGCCTTGTTAAATGCAGCCCTACGACCACATGGTTTGAGCTACATGTATGAAATTTGGCACACATGTGTATCATTCCAAGACGAACAAAAAAGTCTGTGGGCCCATTGACGCAAACCCAACAGGAAGTCCGCCATTTGGAAGAGAAGGTGACATTTTGGCTCTAATTTTGCCATTTCCATGCCTCGAACTTTAACGAACTCCTCCTTGGGATTTGGTCCTATAAACTTCAAATTTGGACAGTGTCAACTACACCCTTGTGCCATGTTAAATTGCGGAGCTTTTGAGTTTTCACAATACCATGAGGCCGTGGCGCCATGGCGAATTTCGATGACTCGCCATGAAAATCTTATTGCCTCTCATTTTGTCATACATTTTCTGACCTTGACCAAAGTGAACACATATGATAAGGCTCCACCCCTGAACATATTTCAACTGCCATATTTGACATCAAGGACAGCGCCACCTAGTGGGAACAGGAAATGTCATGTTTTACACTTTGGGGTACAGTATAGTGATGGGTGACATCTGCAGCCTCAAATTTCTCCAGGAAAGCCTTAAGGAGTTGGTCTTGGGTTACAGTGAAAACTGTGAGTTTTCGCGAAAGGGTGTGACCCCAGCAGCATGGCGAACTTTGATGTCACGCCATGAAGAAACAAATTAGTATAACTCAATGAAATCCAGTCTGATCAGTACCAGACTTTACAGGCATGATGTCAGACCCGCCCTGAACAGATTGATGTGCCCATTGTCGGGAATACGGACAGCGCCACCTAGTGGGAACAGGAAATGTCATGTCTTACACTTTGTTGTACTGATTTTCACAGGTTCATTGTGGACACCTCAAAAGCGGTGAATATCACCGTCAGTCCTTCATGATGCTGCAGTGCGAATATTGTGACTTTATACTGAACGGCGCACCCTGGTGGCAACGCTGTTCACCATGAAAGATGAAGTGGCTTTTGAGGGGCTTGGAAAGTTTAAAAAGTCTTGAAATTTGGCACACACCTCCAATGTACATAAGGCTTTGTTGTTATGTGATCATTTTCCTTGAATAGCGCAAAATGGCTCCACAGCGCCCCCTACAAAATTTCAAAACATCAGCCCCAGCTCTGTGTTTTATGTATGAGTCTGAAACCTGGTAAGCTTATAGGAGATATCAAGATGTACAAAAAAGTCTCTTGGAGCAATATCCCAAATCCAACAGGAAGTCAGCCATTTTAAAATTAATGTGTAATTTTTGTGACATTTTCCCCTCTTTCCAGGCACCGTTCTTTGACGAACTCCTCCAAGGGATTTCATCATATTGAACCAATCTCCAGTGTGTGGAATCTAAAGACCTTTGTGATGTTAAATTGCGAAGCTTTTTACGTTCAGGGAAACGGGGTGGTCATGGCGGCATGTGGAGTTTCAGTCACTCGCCAAAAAGCAGTAATCTGCTGTCACTCAAAAACACAATGTCCAATCTCACCCAAAGGTCGCAGGCATAATGAGACTCGAGTTCGGAAATGTTTGTTATGCCATTTGTACATAATGGTTAGAGTGCCACCTAGTGGAACGACTAGCTAATCATGAATGAATGAGTTGAAATGTTAGCTGGTGGTTAAATGCATGAATTCCATCAATGTGACATCGATCGGACGTGCTGGTTTTAGGTGTTGGGCGTGGCTCGACGCGCCGGGGGTGCGAGGGCCCTCATAACGCTGCTTGCAGCTTTAATTATTATTATTATTATTATTTCGGCAAATGAATTGGCCGTTTGAGGGCCTAAACATGCTCGAAAACTCATGAAATTTTGCACACGCGTCAGGTCTGGTGAAAATTTACGTATTTTAATGTTCTCAGACATGGCCAGGGAAAATTAGCTCAGTAGCGCCACCTAGAAAAATGAAAAACGCGAGCCCCCGATATGGGTATGACCTACATGTTTGAAAGTCGGTACACCTATATAACGTTCAGAGTCGAACAAAAAAGTCTATTATGGCAATGTCCTAAACCCAACAGGAAGTCCGCCATTTTGGATTGAAGGTGACATTTTGGCTCTGATTTTACCGTTTCCATGCCTCGAACTTTAACGAACTCCTCCTTGGGGTTTGATTTCATAACCTTCATATTTGGTCAGTGCCAACTACACCCTTGTGCCATGTTAAATTGCGGAGCTTTTGAGTTTTCACAATACTATGAGGCCGTGGCGCCATGGCGAATTTCGATGACTCGCCATGAAAATCTTATTGCCTCTCATTTTGTCATACATTTTCTGACCTTGACCAAAGTGAACACATATGATAAGGCTCCACCCCTGAACATATTTCAACTGCCATATTTGACATCAAGGACAGCGCCACCTAGTGGGAACAGGAAATGTCATGTTTTACACTTTGGGGTACAGTATAGTGATGGGTGACATCTGCAGCCTCAAATTTCTCCAGGAAAGCCTTAAGGAGTTGGTCTTGGGGTACAGTGAAAACTGTGGCTTTTCACGAAAGGGTGTGACCTCAGCAGCATGGCGAACTTTGATATCTCGCCATGAAGAAACAAATTAGTATAACTCCATGAAATCCAGTCTGATTAGTACCAGACTTTACAGGCATGATGTCACACCCGCCCTGAACAGATTGATGTGCCCATTGTCAGGAATATGAAGAGCGCCACCTAGTGGGAAGAGGAAATGTCATGTCTTACACTTTGTTGTACTGATTTTCACAGGTTCATAGTGGCCACCTCAAAAGCGGTGAATATCACCATCAGTCCTTGATGATGCTTTAGTGCAAAAATTGTGACTTTAAACTGAACGGCGCACCCTGGTGGCAACGCTGTTCACCATGAAAGATGAAGTGGCTTTTGAGGGTCTTGGCAAGTTTATAGAGGCTTGAAATTTGGCACACACCTCCAATGTGACGATGGCTTTGTTGTCATGTGATCATTTTCATTGAATATCCCAAAATGGCTCCACAGCGCCCCCTACAAAATTTCAAAACCACAGCCCCAGCTCTGTGTTTTATGTATGAATCTGAAACCTGGTAGGCTTATAGGAGATATCAAGATGTACAAAAAAGTCTCTTGGAGCAATATCCCAAATCCAACAGGAAGTCAGCCATTTTAAAATTAATGTGCAATTTTGGCAACATTTTCCCCTCTTTTCAGGCATCGTTCTTTGACGAACTCCTCCAAGGGATTTCATCAGATTGGACCGATCTGCAGTTTGTGGAATCTAAAGACCTTTGTGATGTTAAATTGCGAAGCTTTTTACGTCCAGGGAAACGGGGTGGTTATGGCGGCACTTAGAGTTTGAATCACTCGCCAAAAAGCAGTAATCTGCTGTCACTCAAAAACACAATGTCCAATCTCTCCCAAACGTCTCAGGTGTGATTAGACTCGAGCTCGGAAGTGTTTGTTATGCCATTTGTACATAATGGTTAGAGCGCCACCTAGTGGAACGACTAACTAATCATGAATATATGAGTTGAAATGTTAGCTGGTGGTTAAATGCATGAATTCCATCAATGTGACATCAGATCGGACGTGCTGGTTTTAGGTGTTGGGCGTGGCTCGACGCGCCGGGGGTGCGAGGGCCCTCATAACGCTGCTTGCAGCTTTAATTAGGGCCCGAGCACCGAGAGTGCGAAGGCCCTATTGTATCTGCTCCGTTTCTTATTATTAGGGCCCGAGCACTGACAGTGCGAAGGCCCTATTGTAATTGCTCTGTTTATTATTATTATTATTATTATTTCGGCAAATGAATCGGCCTTTTGAGGGCCTAAACATGCTCGAAAACTCTGGAAATTTTGCGCACGCGTCAGGTCTGGTGAAAATTTACGTATTTTAATGGTTTTACATATGAGCACTGGGAAATGGCTCTAGAGCGCCACCTATGCCTTGTTAAATGCAGCCCTACGACCACATCGTTTCAGCTACATGTATGAAATTTGGCACACATGTGTATCATGCCAAGACGAACAAAAAAGTCTGTGGGCCCATTGACGCAAACCCAACAGGAAGTCCGCCATTTTGGATTGAAGGTGACATTTTGGCTCTGATTTTACCGTTTCCATGCCTTGTACTTTAACGAACTCCTCCTTGGGATTTGGTCGTATAAGCTTCAAATTTGGACAGTGTCAACTACACCCTTGTGCCATGTTAAATTGCGGAGCTTTTGAGTTTTCACAATACTATGAGGCCGTGGCGCCATGGCGAATTTCGATGACTCGCCATGAAAATCTTATTGCCTCTCATTCTGTCATACATGTTCCAATCTGGACCAAAGAGCACACATATGATAAGGCTCCACCCCTGAACATATTTCAACTGCCATATTTGACCTCAAGGACAGCGCCACCTAGTGGGAACAGGAAATGTCATGTTTTACACTTTGGGGTACAGTATAGTGAAGGGTGACATCTGCAGCCTCAAATTTCTCCAGGAAAGCCTTAAGGAGTTGGTCTTGGGTAACAGTGAAAACTGTGAGTTTTCGCGAAAGGGTGTGACCCCAGCAGCATGGCGAACTTTGATGTCACGCCATGAAGAAACAAATTAGTATAACTCAATGAAATCCAGTCTGATCAGTACCAGACTTTACAGGCATGATGTCAGACCCGCCCTGAACAGATTGATGTGCCCATTGTCGGAAATACGGACAGCGCCACCTAGTGGCAACAGGAAATGTCATGGCTTTAATTTTGTTGTACTGATTTTCACAGGTTCATCTTGGCCACCTCAAAAGCGGTGAATATCACCATCAGTCCCTCGTGATGCTTCAGTGCAAAAATTGTGAGTTTAAACTGAACGGCGCACCCTGGTGGCAACGCTGTTCAACATGAAAGATGAAGTGGCTTTTGAGGGTCTTGGCAAGTTTATAGAGGCTTGAAATTTGGCACACACCTCCAAATGGATGAAGGCTTTGTTGGCATGTGATCATTTTCATTGAATAGCGCGAAATTGCTCCACAGCGCCCCCTACAAAATTTCAAAACCACAGCCCCTGCTCTGTGTTTTATGTATGAATCTGAAACCTGGTAGGCTTATAGGAGATATCAAGATGTACAAAAAAGTCTCTTGGAGCAATATCCCAAATCCAACAGGAAGTCAGCCATTTTAAAATTAATGTGTAATTTTGGCAACATTTTCCCCTCTTTTCAGGCTTCATACTTTGACGAACTCCTCCAAGGGATTTCATCATATTGAACCATTCTCCAGTGTGTGGAATCTAAAGACCTTTGTGATGTTAAATTGCGAAGCTTTTTACGTTCAAGGAAACGGGGTGGTCATGGCGGCACGTGGAGTTTCAATCACTCGCCAAAAAGCAGTAATATGCTGTCACTCAAAGACACAAAGTCCAATCTCTCCCAAAGGTCACAGGCGTGATGAGACTCGAGCTCGGAAATGTTTGTTATGCCCTTTGTCTATAATGGTTAGAGAGCCACCTAGTGGGACGACTATACTCATGGTTGAACCAAATGAAATGTTAACTGGTGGTTAAATGCATGAATTCCATCAATGTGACATCAGATCGGACATGCTGGTTTCAGGTGTTGGGCATGGCTCGACACGCCGGGGGTGCGAGGGCCCTCATAACGCTGCTTGCAGCTTTAATTATTATTATTATTATTATTATTATTCAGGCAAAACAAGGGCCTTTTTGAGGGCCTAAACATGCTCAAAAACTCATGAAATTTTGCACACATGCCAGGTCTGGTGAAAAATTTTGTATTTTAATGGTTTTACATATGAGCACTGGGAAATGGCTCTACAGCGCCACCTATGCCTTGTTAAATGCAGCCCTACGACCACATCGTTTCAGCTACATGTATGAAATTTGGCACACATGTGTATCATGCCAAGACGAACAAAAAAGTCTGTGGGCCCATTGACGCAAACCCAACAGGAAGTCCGCCATTTGGAAGAGAAGGTGACATTTTGGCTCTAATTTTGCCATTTCCATGCCTCGAACTTTTTCGAACTCCTCCTTGGGATTTGGTTGTATAAGCTTCATCTTTGGACAGTCTCAACTACACACCTGGGCCATGTTAAATTGCGGAGCTTTTGAGTTTTCACAATACGGTGACGCCGTGGCGCCATGGCGAATTTCGATGACTCGCCATGAAAATCGTATTGCCTCTCATTTTGTCATACATTTTCTGACCTTGACCAAAGTGAACACATATGATAAGGCTCCACCCCTGAACATATTTCAACTGCCATATTTGACATCAGCGACAGCGCCACCCAGTGGGAACAGGAAATGTCATGTTTTACACTTTGGGGTACAGTATAGTGATGGGTGACATCTGCAGCCTCAAATTTCTCCAGGAAAGCCTTAAGGAGTTGGTCTTGGGTTACAGTGAAAACTGTGAGTTTTCGCGAAAGGGTGTGACCCCAGCAGCATGGCGAACTTTGATGTCACGCCATGAAGAAACAAATTAGTATAACTCAATGAAATCCAGTCTGATCAGTACCAGACTTTACAGGCATGATGTCAGACCCGCCCTGAACAGATTGATGTGCCCATTGTCAGGAATATGAAGAGCGCCACCTAGTGGGAACAGGAAATGTCATGTCTTACACTTTGTTGTACTGATTTTCACAGGTTCATTGTGGACACCTCAAAAGCGGTGAATATCACCGTGAGTCCTTCATGATGCTGCAGTGCGAATATTGTGACTTTATACTGAACGGCGCACCCTGGTGGCAACGCTGTTCACCATGAAAAATGAAGTGGCTTTTGAGGGTCTTGGCAAGTATATAGAGGCCTTAAATTTAGCACACACCTCCAAATGGATGAAGGCTTTGTTGTCATGTGATCATTTTCATTGAATAGCGCGAAATGGCTCCACAGCGCCCCCTACAAAATTTCAAAACCACAGCCCCAGCTCTGTGTTTTATGTATGAGTCTGAAACCTGGTAAGCTTATAGGAGATACCACGATGTACAAAAAAGTCTCTTGGAGCAATATCCCAAATCCAACAGGAAGTCAGCCATTTTAAAATTAATGTGTAATTTTGGCGACATTTTCCCCTCTTTCCAGGCACAGTTCTTTGACGAACTCCTCCAAGGGATCTCATCAGATTGGACCGATCTGAAGTTTGTGGAATCTAAAGACCTTTGTGATGTTAAATTGCGAAGCTTTTTACATTCAGGGAAACGGGGTGGTCATGGCGGCACGTAGAGTTTCAATCACTCGCCAAAAAGCAGTAATCTGCTGTCACTCCAAAACAAAATGTCCAATCTCTCCCAAACATCGCAGGCATGAGTCGAGAGTCAAGCTCAGAAATTTTTGATATGCCATTTATCAGTAATGTTAGAGCGCCACCTAGTGGGACAAAAATAATGATTGTTGAATGAGATTAAATGTTAGCTAGTTGTTTGGCCATGGTGCCACAGTGAGTTTTGATATATTGCCATAAAAATTATCTGATTTCCTATTTTATTCATGTTTTATGGTCAGTGTCATGGATCAATGCAAACATTTTTGCATGTTTTTGACTTTAAAATGTGATTCTTGCAGCATTCTGTTTCATATTTTAGGCCTTGTAATTTCCCTCATGTAACATCCTAACACATATACAAAATTGTGTTAGAAATGTGCCCTCAACCAGAATTTAGTGTTCCATTTGGAATTTTTTTGGTCATTATGACATATTTTTGCAATTTCCAGATTGTATACTTTTGTACTCATTGTAGAGGTCTGCGAGTCACATGGAGTTCCTTTCCCTTTCAGCTGTGGCTTCTACAAGAATTGGGTGAAAAACATAAAAACAAATAAAAAACAAATTAATTAATAGCCTTGAAACATAATATAATCTGTGCCACAGGTTCAATGTGGTAGAGAAGACAAGGACAACCTCTCTTTGTGTGGTGTTTGCACATTAGTGAGTGAGAGTTTGAAGTTAAAGTTTACAGAGAGTGACAAAAAGAAAAGTTACTGTAGAGTTTCTCAAGAGCCCGTTTTGGGTGAAATATTAGTGTTCAGCTGTATATTGTGTTCACTGCCTCCACAGGAATAAAGTTCTGCTGGTGCATTCTTACGTCATCCCTCTCCATCTGTCTGCTAAGGTTTCGCAATTCGATGATATGGGCGATTTATTTATTTGCCCATAAGTAAGTTTGCTAACAATGATGGAGCTAATAGAAGCAGTTAACAGGATAGAAATTACAGCACTGTTTGAACACCACCTTTTTTGCACTCTCCTCAGAGTGTGCCGAAGTGCAGCGATTCAATTACTGAAATTCAAAACAGACACAAAGAAAGGCACGAGCCTATGTTAGAAAAAATGTTTGGATGGTGGACACATACATGCTCATGCAAGTTAGTCGTGTTTGATTCCTTTGCTTGCATTATACATCTGCACAAGTAGCACACTGTTTTGGTAGTCAAATAAAATCCTAAATTGGTGACTTTATTTTTTATGGCAATTAGTTTGGACTTCTTTGTTGTAAACGTTCAAATCAGTCTGTGCATGATTACATTGCCCCGCCCATCAAAAAGTATGCACATGCATGTATATATATCTTATATTGTTGATTGTTGGACTTAAAATTGTTGGTTGGCAAATTTTTACATATCACTTAACCCTACTTTACACTTTGCTATTAGACTTTATTTGCCCAGACCAGAAAGCTAATTACAAGCTACAAACCAAACTCGAAGCACTAATCATCAATCAGAAGCACCCTCGATATAGATGTAACTGGATTGACATGGTTGTTTATTACTTTAATGTAAATGTAATGGTCAATAGCATGTATTAGTCCGTTATAGCCATAAGCAAGGACACCACAGGGAGTCGAACCCTATCCCAGTAAACCAGGAGTACCATTACCAGTGTCTTTTTGCTTTTTAAGGCTAAGTGGATAAAGCAAAACCTGCATTAACAACATGTGAGCATGACTACTCTGTTTGATAGCACAACTGTACTATGTGCTATTTAAAAGTGAATACTTACTGCTATCTTTAGCAAATTGTACATTTTATTTTTCTATGTGTGATGCATACATTGTATCTGAAAGATGAATGAAAAAACAGTTACAGTTATTTAGAAGTCTATGGACAGAATTTCCTCATGTGCACAAGAACCCAGTAAATTATTGTGAAATACCCAAAGATATCTACAAAAAACTTTAAAATATTGCGTTTATTAATTAATGGTAAAGTCACTTAATGCAGGAAAAAAAAACCACTGTAATAGCAATTGGCTGAGGTTAGTCATTAAGAATGAGTGTGCACAGAATTGGGCTGACTAACATATAAAGCATAGCTAGAAGTGAGGTGTAACCTTTCCACTTCCCTCCCTTACTCAGCCATTGTGATTCAGTTAAAGGACTAGATATTACAGTCCCTGATAATGCATTGCTTTAGGATAGGAGAGAGCAGAGAGGAGAGCTAGAAGGGGGGCTGCACCAAGACACCAGACGTTCAACCTCCCTCCTGTAGGCAGACTCGTCCCCGTCCGAGATGAGTCCAATAACGGTGGTGTCATCTGCAAACTTGATTAGCTTGACAGATTGGTGGGTGGAGGTGCAGCAGTTGGTGTACAGGGAGAAGAGCAGAGGAGAAAGAACACAGCCCTGAGGGGAGCTGGTGCTGATGGTCCGGGAGTCCGAGACATTCTTTCCCAGCCTCACATGCTGCTTCCTGTCCGTCAGGAAGTCAGTGATCCACCGGCAGATGGGATCAGGCACATTCATCTGGGAAAGCTTGTCTCGGAGATGGTCTGGAAGGATGGTGTTGAAGGCAGAGCTGAAGTCCACAAACAGGATCCTGGCGTAGGTTCCTGGGGAGTCCAGATGCTGCAGGATGAAGTGTAGGGCCATGTTGATGGCGTCGTCTACAGACCTGTTGGCTCTATATGCAAACTGCAGGGGGTCCAGGAGGGGGGCCGTGAGGGTCTTGAGATGGGAGAGAACTAGGCGCTCAAATGACTTCATGACCACAGATGTCAGAGCCACGGGTCTGTAGTCATTTAGTCCAGTGATCCTAGGTTTCTTGGGGACAGGGATTATGGTAGAGGACTTGAAGCAGGCAGGCACATGACATGCCTGCAGTGAGGAGTTGAAGATGCCAGAAAACACTGGGGCCAGCTCGTTTGCACAGTGTCTGAGGGTGGCAGGAGACACACCGTCTGGGCCGGGAGCTTTCCGAGCATTCAGACTCTTAAACTGCTTCCTCACATCTGCTTCATGATTTACGGAGGATTTACGGAGGATAACTTCTTCAACGGGATAGAATAGGTGATAGAGAGAAGTAAGACAAAAGGGACAAGATAGGAGAGAGCAGAGAGGAGAGCTAGAAGGGGGGCGCCTGGTCTGGCTTCCCACACCTCCCCGCCGGTTTAGGCTGTACGCTCTACCTCCCCACTGCGTTCCAGAAAAGGGAAGAAGAGTAGAGAGGAGAAGAGCGGAATATTTCTTTTCTCCTTAGCATTTACGGAGGATAACTTCTTCAACGGGATAGAACAGGTGATAGAGAGAAGTAAGACAAAAGGGACAAGATAGGAGAGAGCAGAGAGGGAGCTAGAAGGGGGGCGCCTGGTCTGGCTTCCCACACCTCCCCGCCGGTTTAGGCTGTACGCTCTACCTCCCCACTGCGTTCCAGAAAAGGGAAGAAGAGTAGAGAGGAGAAGAGCGGAATATTTCTTTTCTCTTTAGCATTTACGGAGGATAACTTCTTCAACGGGATAGAATAGGTGATAGAGAGAAGTAAGACAAAAGGGACAAGATAGGAGAGAGCAGAGAGGGAGCTAGAAGGGGGGCGCCTGGTCTGGCTTCCCACACCTCCCCGCCGGTTTAGGCTGTACGCTCTACCTCCCCACTGCATCCCAGAAAAGGGAAGAAGAGTAGAGAGGAGAAGAGCGGAATATTTCTTTTCTCTTTAGCATTTACGGAGGATAACTTCTTCAACGGGATAGAATAGGTGATAGAGAGAAGTAAGACAAAAGGGACAAGATAGGAGAGAGCAGAGAGGGAGCTAGAAGGGGGGCGCCTGGTCTGGCTTCCCACACCTCCCCGCCGGTTTAGGCTGTACGCTCTACCTCCCCACTGCATCCCAGAAAAGGGAAGAAGAGTAGAGAGGAGAAGAGCGGAATATTTCTTTTCTCTCATGGTTAGCTGTGCTTTTTGTACTTTTAGGTCATTATTTACATAAATTTACACACACACACACACACACACACTGCTGCTCACTGCCCTTTTGTCATGTAGGAGTCTTGGATTTAAACGTACAAAAAATCCCTTCATGGTCACTAAAATATGTTGGAAAGACTACAGCTTTTACATCATAATGTGTTGTTTTAACATACACATGATCAATTAATGTGCCCTTCTCCGTGGTGGGCTGTGTTACATGTTGAATGAATCCTTTGTCTGTGACAAACTTGCAAATACTTGAAGATTTTAGAACATTGTCATTAAAATCTCCCATTACTACTACTGTATTACTTTTTTTATCTAGCCAATCAAGTAACTTTCCTAGGTTTTGTTTAAACAGTGCCATGGTATAAGAAGGAGGCCGATAAATAACTGCTATTAAAATGTTCCATGTACAATAGTTGCAAAGTAAACATTCTAAATTGGCATCTGGTATAGCTATAATTTCAGATGTCAAACTGTCTGCAGTATACATGCCAACGCCACCATGCTGTTGGCTTTGTATTTCAATAAATGTTGGGTTACTTCTAGTGTAAGATGCACTTCGTGGATTATGCTGAAACCCATAACCGTCAATTTTTACAGTGTCTAATGAAGAATCGGCAGACATCCATGTCTCTGTAACAGCAATACAGTTAGGCTGCAAATGCTGTGTGCACAATACCAGATCAGCTACATGTAGAGTTAAATTCTGCACATTCATTAACACTACTGTGAAATCGTGTGTCTTAGTACATGCTGTATTTTCAGACAAAAATTGGGGCATTCTTTCGATTACATCCTTTACACCACCTTTAGAGTAAATAGCTTTTTCATTGAAATCTTGAATTATTAAACCTGACAAACTCCTAACACGACTTAAGGCAACATATGCCTGTCCTGGAGCAAACACATTTTTAAGAGACACTACTGCATCATCAACAGTAACTCCTTGTACCTTATGTACTGTACAAGCCCATGCAAGTTTCAGTGGAAACTGCCGCCGCAATCCACCTTTCTCAGTTACCTTTTCTTCTTCTGCTTCAATACCTGTAGAGCCTATTTCAAGTGCTGGGTAATACACACAGTTTTTCCTCCTTTGTGCACCTATATGATTGTCATCGAATTTTACGTAAATGGTTTTGGGAAGCTTCTTGTCCTCAGTAAGATAAACTATGTGTGTTACCGTACCACATACACCATTAACAAGACCATCCATTACATCTACATTTTTACACAACATTACGCGGGCACCTTTCCCCAAGAGAAGCTTTTCATTCAAACATGTGTTATATGTTTTGGCATGATGTCCAGTTTTTAACTCCAGTTTCCCTGTTTTCCTACTATTGACAAAATCCTGAGCAGGTATCTCAACATAATCAGGACACATCTTAAACAACTGCTGCATATTATGCTCATTTACTTGTTTGTTTGTTGGAAAAATGTGTAAAGCTGAGCTAACTTCACCAGTTTCACAATGCTTTAAGCTTTTAATGTCCTTTTCTAATAATGGAGCCCCTTTAATGTGAGTTCTTAACCTGTTTAATAATTCTGCAAACCCAACATCGCTCTGCCTTACTATTTTATTTAGTTCAACAACCCTAAATAGACTAGACCACAAGTTCATACCAACATCCTCAACATACAGGGGTTTTCCTTTTACTGGAGGCAACTGAAAAAAGTCTCCAACAGTAATAACACTAACATTTCCAAAAGGCGAAAAATCTCCAATTTGTTTAATCTGTCTTAATCTACCATGGATGTAAGCCATTAGTCTCTGATCAACCATGGAGATTTCATCAATTATCAGGATCTGCAGATCACAATATTTAGCACGTAGGCAATTTAACTTTTCCTCACCCAGAGGGGTGTAAGGTAAGCGGACATCTTTACCAATGCTAAATGTGTTGTGGATTGTTGTTGCATGTAAATTATATGCAGCAATCCCAGTAGGCGCAGTTAATAAAACACAAACATTTTCAGGATGACGACACATTGGTGACAATAACCTTGCTGCTTCATAGTGAATTGCTTTAATCAAATGGCTTTTCCCTGTTCCTGCACCTCCAGTAATAAATACATGCAATGGATCTGGGTTTTTGCCTACTGTCTTATCCAAGCACCACTGCCTAATCTGATAAAAGACTGAAAGCTGTGTCTCATTTAGAGATCTAATTAAAGCCAAACCGTCTCTTCTGGGCATAATGTCATTTCTCTTTTCTAAATGTGAAACCTGTTGGCTGCACACAGCTAAATCTGGAATATTCTCATTGTCTTCTTCCCCTATTTGCTCTTTATCTTTCCATTCCTGCTCACACTCTAAACGCTCCAACTCCTGTTCTGGACAAAGCTCACACCAGGCATCTTCTGTTACACCATCCAAATCAATTGTATTTTGAACATTATCCAGTTTATCTGCGTTTATTTCAAACTTACGTCTATTTGCATCAACAACTGATTTCACTGAATGCAGAAATCCATCGCTAAACTTCACAACACCATTCTTGTAAAACTGTTCAAATGTTGTATAGTTTGAAGGCTTTAGTTCCTGATCTACACGATATGGCAAAAACAACTGCATAATACTCTGATAAAACAATTCAGTATTTTTAGTCTCTGAAAATCGTGCATAACGAACAACTGCAGGTTGTGACCGTGTTCTCTTAGTAACAAAACCACATCTATTGTTCAACTGTATTGGCTTAGTGGATTTTTCATTTTTACTCAAAACACGATATTCGGAGGCAAATGTGGCCATACACATATCATTAAAATCACTGCTTTTTGGTCTATTTGTATACCGGTCTACAATACTAGTCATCCACATGTCCTCTGCTGTTAAATCCTGTGATGTTGCTTTTTGTCTTAACACTTTTAAGGGCAAACTCATTTTAACTACATTGTCCCCTGTTGGCACAAACACAACTTTCCTAGAACATTCTTTTAGATGCATATTTGTTAGCCTATACACAGCCTCCTGAGCACTAACATCTCTGTTATGAAGGTATACGCTGCCTAATGACTTCAAAGCCTCCCTTGCACTAACATTTCCATCTTTATATGCTTCCTTCTGAGCATTACCTAACAACAAACCCATCTCTTTTTCAGATTTTGACATGTAAGAAATTATGTAAACACAGCAGGCATAAGCATCAATTACAAATTGAATATCCAAATTAGCATTGTAACATTTCAACAGTGGCTTACTGTATTGATTTATCCAAACCTCGTTTACCTGCCTTTTCAACACAACATGTGTATTTCGACTAAAGCATTTGTATGCCTCCTCAAAAGTTGCCTGATTCATACCTAAACTCTGAAACAAATGCTCCACACTTTCAAAACTCCTACTCTCATCTGAAAGAGCTTTCTTGATTGTTGTTAAGATATCACTTGCCTGCTTTCTTCTCATCTTAAAAGAGTCTTGCTGACGCTGACTTTCACAGGCACATTGTTGTAAATCATCTTCTCTCTTATCCACTTGACACTTGCATATTTGCTCGGAAATATCACTTTTCCTATGACATATAAATGTTCGACTGGATGGTGGCCTGGGAAAATTAAACCGGCAAACTGTGTTTTTTTTTTTGCAAGTTTTAGAATGCCGCTTTGAATGCTGTTGTACAGATGAGACAATGTCCAATAAAGTCTCATCTTGTGAAGGCAATTCACAAGTTACATATTCATCTATAAACTGAATCACCTCTTCATCTGTATTTTTATCAATCTGTGGAGCATTCTCAATCCAAAACAGACAGTGCACATGAGGTGAACCTCGCTGTTGAAATTCCACTCTGTAAAAGTAATCCTTAATTTTACCAATCGGATGCAATGGAGACATGAGTACCTCCTTCAAAAAACAATGCCACCGAAAGTCAAACATCCTTGCTGCAGTCACAGGATTTCGACGCAGCAGATCACACCTGTCTGCCCACTCTAACTGTTCAACTGTTTCTGTTCTACCTTGCTGTTTCAAAATACTATAAAGAAGATTTGTCCATCGCATGTCAGCTGACGAAAATGAACAAAACCAAGTGGGTATACCAAGCTGACGAACACAAGCTAAGAGGTCACGCTGTGCTGCCTGCCAAAAAGCTGGAGTACCTCTAATAGGTTTAAGAAAACGGTACCCATCATCAAACTCCAACAACTTCTTCAAAGACTCTTCATCTTTCAACAACTCATGGCTAACATTCTGATATGTACAATCACCTTTTCCTTTTCGCAATGCTATTGACACATTAGAGATAACCTGTTCAATCTCAGACATATACTGAGCAAAAAAGATATATTCAACATTTTGTGCAAACCTGCCATCAGCATGTAAAATCCGGTTATTAAAATAACGGGACAGTGTCAAACGCTTCTCTCTGTTTTCATGATATGTATTCACCCCCTTTGGAAATAACACTGGGAAACATTTGGCTTCATTTGCATGATCAGAAAGTAATTTTACAGGATTATTCCCTTCTGCTGGAGCTAGATTTAATATGTTAGTAAAATATTGATCTAGTGCTTCCTGACCAATATCAACAGGCATGAGACATGTGTCCTGAAACATACAGTGCTGCTGTCTGTCATGTAAAAGCTCGTCATCAACATTTGAAGATATAACACCGCTTACTGCATTTTTATCACTCTCCTCTTCCACAGCTTCCTCTTGATGCATACAAAACTGATTTTGCCAACTTTCATTGAATTCTACATCTTTATAATGCACATTTGACTCTTTTAAATATTGTAAAGCCTGTCTTATGTGGATAGTGTCAACAAACTGGTATTGATAGTGGCCTTTGTAAGTTAACTTGCGCTTTAGCTTTACTGGTAATAAAGATCCTTCCATGCTAGAACGGGGTAAGACATTGGTGGTTTCCACAATGTTTGCTGGTACACATGTCACTGGTCCATGTACTCCATTTTGTCCACCCTTAGGTAAGGCTAGCATTTTCATAAATGGTATATGTAAAGCTATTAAATGTTGTTCTAAGCTATTTAAACATGCCAATTCAGGTGGAATGGGATGAACTTCTAAATGGTTTTTTACAGACTCTGGAGGAACTTCATTTTTATTAATTTTATAATGGCATGTATAACAGATCCATAGTTTAGCTTTAACTGTCTCCAACCAGTGACATGGATTTGTACAATCTTTATTACATTTGTGTAAATAGTCTTCAGTTAAACATTTTTCTGCAATCAGTGCTGCAGTTTTAGTTTTGTTATAATAGTTTTTTTGACAATGTAACACCTGATGTCTAAATAACAACCTATGGCAGACACAGCAAACAAAATCTGGTCCATCTTTTATTTTATCTAAAAAATTTGTCATCACAAAATCAAACTGCTCTCCCTTTTCTTTCCTTTGCTGCCTTTTCAAGCTGACACCAGCAATAGCACGCCTTTTATATTCTAGATTTCCATGATACTTTTTAAAACATACTGCTTTTAAATTTTGCCTATGCAACTCATTTAATTTGTATTTCCTTATACTGATTTCTTTTAGCTTTTCTTTATGAGATACATTTTGCTTGTATTTCCCGATGCTCATTTCTTTAACCTTTTCTCTATGAGATACATTTTGCTTGTATTTCCTGATGCTCATTTCTTTAACCTTTTCTTTATGAGATACATTTTGCTTGTATTTCCTGATGCTCATTTCTTTAACCTTTTCTTTATGAGATACATTTTGCTTGTATTTCCTGATGCTCATTTCTTTAACCTTTTCTTTATGAGATACATTTTGCTTGTATTTCCTGATGCTCATTTCTTTAACCTTTTCTTTATGAGATACATTTTGCTTGTATTTCCTGATGCTCATTTCTTTAACCTTTTCTTTATGAGATACATTTTGCTTGTATTTCCTGATGCTCATTTCTTTAACCTTTTCTTTGTGAGATACATTTTGCTCATATTTCCAGGTGCTTATTTCTTTTACCTTTTGCCTATGCAACAAATCTTTTTGATATTTTTTTATGCTCCTTGCCTTCACCTTTTCCTTATGTAATGCATTTACTTGGTATGCAATTTGATTTTTAAAATACTTTTTCTTTTTTGAATGCTTAGAAACCATATGTTTAGTTGATGAACTACATATATTTAATGTATCCTTCATTGCTTCTTTTGTTTTTCCTCTACACATGTGCTGTGGTGTAGATAAATTAGTCGCTCTGCATAAACCAAAACAACCCTCCTTATTAAAATGTTGCACACAAATTACTGGCACAAAATGACTATTTTCACATTTCAAGTATATCCCTTCATTTGTGGTATCTGTACTTGTGCAGCTATACTTGTGCCATTTATCTCCATTAAACATAAATATGTCCAATCCAAAAGCATTTGCTGCAGCCTGAAATTCTGTGTCAGTAGCAGGATTCCCAACATACTTCATTTGTGACTTTGAAATATACTCAGATATTGAAACATAATCTTTTACCACGAACTTCATGTGCTCTTCACCATTGTTTTCCATATACTTCAAAACAGCAAGCCTTATTTTTCTATGACTTTTCTCAGAACCACTGATTACTTCAGATAAAGCCCTAAAGAAACTATTGCTGTCCTCTATAACCTTATTTGTTTTACAAACAACACCTAAATGACCATAAACAGTGTGAACTTTGTTATCCTGCTTCTGAAAGTCAACATTAAATTTATAGCATAAACTTTGTGCAACTCCATTGGAAATGGGACTGAAGCTAAACTGACTTGCGTCATTCAAAACCTCACCATCAGCATGTGTATCTAACACTACTTCATCTGCACAAAATGTGTGATCCTGTGTTTTGTCAAAAAAAAAACTATCCTTACTCTTTAACCTAGTGCTGTATCCTTTGATAACAGATGCACTGATTTTGCAGTAGCCATAACAGGTCTGCTCTTCAGGCTTAAGAACACAAACCACCGTCTCATAATGATTTCCATGACGATTTTCTAAATAGATTCCCTTTTCTGACAAAAGCTTGCCATTACAGCCGTATTTTAGCCAACGCTCATCATGAAATGTAAATACATCAACTCCTAAACAATTAGCAGTTGCTTGGATTTCAACTTCTGTAGCCCAGCTGTTAACATTTCTCATTTTAGATTTCTGAATGTAGTCTGCAACTGTTGAATACTCTGATCTTAAAATATTTCTATATATTGCAGCATTCCTCTCCAACTCTTTCACAATGGCAAGTCTTATCTTGCGATGGTGCTTTTGTGTGCCAGTCACAACCTGAGAAATAGCTCTGAAGAAACAGTTCCCATCAGCCACTATACTTTCATTTTTGCATGGAACACCTAACAAACCAACACATGTAGACGCTGGTACACTAATTTTTTCAAACTCCACATTTAACTGTGTGCACAAAGCCTGACAAACCCACTCAGAAATGGGACTAAACACCAGCTTGTTGTTTGTCACTTCACTAACAAATTCAACATCTGAATTCACCTGAGACACATCATACTGTTTTAACTTCTTAGCTTCACTGTGACCCACTGAAATCTTGCGCTTTCTTGTTGCATCATTACATAATAACCCCAAATTATACTCAGAACAACTCAAGGTCTTTCCAGACATTTTGCAACTCTCTGCCTCTATTAAAGACTCCACGATGATAACATCTCTGATGTTTGGTTCATTCTGGATTGAATCACAACTTGATTCTGGTGTAAAGGTTTTGCACGTTTTTTCACAACTGTCTTTGGGTGTGGCACTATCAGACACCATAAGGTACCTAACACAAACACCAGCTACTTCAAAAGGCTTTTGCTTCTGACTCAGGCCCGTTGCCAGCTGGCAGATGTGTCTGACCACATCTTCAAGTGACCTGAAGCACAAAACAACACTTCTTCCCTGCTCACTGACCAAACCCACAGCACTGCGTGCATGAGAATCAACTAGTGCATATTGTCCATTCTCAGAAATGACTGCACATGTACTGCCACACAATGTCAGAAGACATGTATTATACATGGCACAGATCTTTTGCAGCCCAGTCTGCAGGGTAGTGTAGACACCACTCTCAATGAGTTCCCCTTCAAGCACATCAATATCCCCACTGACAAAATCTCCATACTCAAACTCAAAGTTTTGCCCATCAATACAATACTTTTTAGGCAAATCAGGGACACACAACACACTGGATGAGTTGCTTATCATGTTGCAGTCTCTCAAATTGGTGTACAAAAGGTCACCTAAAACTACAACTCTGTCAAGAACTTTTGTCTCCCATGAAAAGACGCTATCAACTTTATGTTTTGCCAGGCTAACCAGACCTATAGCCATACACTGAACTCCTCCATATTTAAATCGATCATCAGCCTGGTGAAATGATCCTCTCACACTCTTTATAATGCAACAGCTATCCTCTGCTCCAACTCCTGTGACAGCATTAACAGTTTCAAGGTTGACAGAAGTGTTATCAACTTTAGCTGTAAGATTCGTGTCAACATCCCTGTCCACAAACACTGCACTGCTCTCCACGTCAACATCAACTTGACCTGCCTGCACAGAAATGCTGCTAACAGCATACCATTGTGCATCTAAAGACGTCTGTAAATTTCTGATGTGAAGCATCAGGTCGTCAAGGCATGTGTTAAAAACAGCCACAGCTGTGCCAATCTCAGATGCCAGCCCAGCTGCATTACGTGTGCCACAATCAACAACAACAAAATAATTCTTGTGATGAATGATGACACTAACTGCAGTGTGAAGATCCAACAGACACATGCCATCCCTCAACAGATGTTCCTGCAGCTTTTCATACAACACAGCCTCCCCTTCCGACAGCTCAAAATCTATGTAAACTGGCGGGCCAATATCAACTTTCCATTTTTGGCCAAACACAGTGTGCTGTCCAATCAGCCTGCAAACGCTATGCTTGCTGCCAATGTCCTGTCTTGCCTTAGCTATATACCTAACTAATTGGCACCCCTCTACACATATATCATCAACATCCTCCGGTTTCCATGTACACACTGGAGCTATCATATGCTTGATTGCAGCCACAACACTGCAGGCAATTAAGGCATTCACATCTGAAGTGGATGGTGCACATTGAACAGCAGTCCCAGCAACAATGGATGCTTGCAACTTCTCTGCACAAATGCAAACATTTGGGTTAGCATTGGACTTACCAGAGGTGATTCTTGGTGTGCGCCGCATGCGAAAACCCTTTTTTCTTGGCATCTACAATAAAAAGAGAAAAAAAATATATTAAACAAACATCCACACTCCAGCTCACATGTTAGTTTGCTCCAAGCATTTACACAAAGGTCAGTGTTTTGTAGTAGCTAATATGTCATTCTTCATAACAGAATTGTTGATATAGGTTACAAGCAAGTCTGGCGCTGAACAGAAATTGTCGCGCTATGCGCCTGTGTTTATTGTGCATAAATACTGAATTGTCCTGACACAATATTGCGTTTCGTTTCTTTTATTACCATGGTACATTAACAAAAACATATACTTTTATTCACAGGATAAAACTTTTTTTTTGTATCACTAATTGCCCAGTACGATTACAGCATACAATATTATTGTCACTGCTACATTTCTGTAATGAACCAGAAAATATTTCCACTACTAATTAATTACCGTTGAGCTTAAAGGTCCTATTAATAAATGGTTAACGAATGTGTATTTATGAAGACGATTTGTGAGACTGGTAAACTTATGATAGGTACGATGGTCTTTCATTCTACACGGTGCATTTCAAGGTCCTGTACCCATCTGTCGGTAAACTAGACCTGGGCTTGTTAAAGTGACCTGAAGTTACTAAAAACTTCATGAGTGTATGCACTCACTCCAAGAACTGTATGATTATCAATTTGAGCGTGGTGAAAGTTGGGCTCTCGCTAACTCTTTTGTCCACTCTGTGTGCTCGTAAGGGTCTAACCCTTTCACTCTTTTGATTTTTTTCCTCGTATCTTTTCTTTGACTTTTCATCAAGTTTGTCTTTGTACGGAGCGGTATTGTTCTCCTTCGTTTTTGTACATACCTCTTTTGGGGGGCAAAGTAAAAGCAAGAAGGTATTAGAACCGGAGAATGAACGTTTTGCGGTGCTGCAAATGCTTGCATTTGATGCATTGCTTTAATTGTTTTGCCACTAGTGCCCGGCATGCAATGCATGAAAGTCATGTGGTCTGTCAATCTCTATTATGACTACGAACACTAAAGTAAGGGGGTGGAACATGACCTTCCAGTCATGTTCAAATCAAACCTGACCATTTTAAAACTTAAGACACTCATAAATATTGTCATTTACATTTGATTGCCTAAAGGCTTTATGAGATTCTCCACACTATTAACTTATACAAGTGATGTTGGGGGGGGGGGAGGGGGGGGGGTGAGTGCATTGAGATTAGAATCTCACCCCCCCTACCATTGACTGAACAAACGACTGAATAGCCCACTGAACGACTACTTAACGACCCACTGAACAATACTGGAGAACATTTTTTAAACCTTCTCTTTCCACTTTTTGCTCTTAACAGGAAGCATCAAAAAACGTCAAAAAACCCTTGTTAAAACCTCAAGCATGTAAGGCTATAGTCAGCATTTTTAACAACTTACCTTGGTTCACACCAAATCCAGCTGTTCTGCTGAAAGTTCACAGCAAGCCTTCTGAAGTATCTGTACGTGATGTCCCTTAGGAAGTTTGATCTCCTAATACAAAAAAGATATTGTACAATTAAACATTATTGACATAAGATCAGAAAAAGGTCATTTTCAGACTGAAACAGAAATAAAGAAACCTTAACCCTAGCAATTAAAATTGTGACAAAGACAAAACCCCACCCATAAATGGCATGGTTTTTTTAATGACCAGTTATGCTCAGGTTAAAATCTATACCTGTGCACCTACCAAAAATAATTAAACATCAGATTCACAAGGCTAAAATAAATGTGAGACAATAACAAAATTTTCTCAATACCTGCATAATTAGCATGATGCAAATTTAACAACTCACAATGAACGCACAACAAATCACAGCTATGTGAAAAATTACAATTATCCTCTTACGCTCTATAGCCACCAGTACTGTGGCTCAAGAAACAAGCATGATTGAAATAGCAGTTACTAAACTGCTTAAAATCTGCTAAACACACATAAACCAGCCAAAAATGTTCCACACTTCATGTATTTCATTATATTCATGTTGTGCTTTACTTGTAATAAGAAATCAGTGGCTAATTACCCGGCCTAGCTTTCACAGATTTCAGTCTTTCAAAAAAGACCACAAAATGGCTTAATGGCCCAAATTCACTAAAACAGAAAACCAAACCAAAGACTTTTCACCGGTACCCCTCCCACAAACAATAAAAAAAATAACTTAAATACAAAGTAAATTCTGTTACTGAAATTTAAAATGTGGTTTTACACCAAAAATAAAATTCAATTTACAACAAATAAAACTTACCAAGAATTGCACAAGGGCAGGGTTTTTCAAAAATAATCTCTTGTGATGTTTGTTATAGTGGTCTAAAATAATGTCCTTGAATCCTCAGAATGTTAAAATCCAAAGCTCTCCTCTTCTCGTTTGCTAAAAGCAAAGTGGCTTACAAACCAGTGGCACAGGTATTTATTGAAATCATGAGGGACATTCAAAAAACTTCAAATGATCCAATCACAGAAGCCAACAGGGGAGGGACTGTCACAAAGTAACCAGTGAAGTTACAATGCAATAAACAGTACTCAACACCTTTTTTCCCTTGAGTAGTTAAAACCTTTGTTCAGCTACAGAGGATACTTGCAGTCAAACTAAAAGAAGCTGTCAAAATGGACAGCAAAGTTGCTTTCATGTTTTAATTAAAAACAGTCTGGAAACACAACAAACAGTAGTCAAGACCTTTTTTCCCCTTTAGTAGTTAAAAGCTTTAATCGGCAGGGCACTAATTTCCACATCTGTAGTCCACATCTTGACCTTCTCAATAGACAGTTTTAACAGCTTCTCCCCCCCCCCCGTCCTCACACATAAAAACAAAAGACAGCCATTGATAGTCTCTGCCACCAACTGTCTCACCACACCTAATTCTGAATTAACAATTACCCAAAGTGGGTCACTTTAGGTCACAGTCCCAGTGGGTGACAGCATATAAAAGTAAGAAAGCTTAGCAAGTACCTGATGCTGTCAAATCATAAGAAATTAGCAGAAATATCGTAAAACCAAAACAGTCAAATGAAAAAGCAGCATAAGCCAAAGTTCCTTCAGAAGTACAGTATCAGAGAATGGTGAAAGACTGTTGGAATAATTGGCAGTGGATTTTATCGTGTGGTCTCTGTGTTTTTCTGTCAGTTAATCAGGCTGAATCTGCCAAACTGCTAGATCATTGAAAGGCCCACAACGAATAGACACAACGAAGGTTAAATCAATTTGGTAGCAAAAGACTGTTATTTAGCATCTTCATTGATGTCAATGACAAACAAAGAAGAATAGTTCATTCTGGTGAAAAACCAGCACGAGTTATCTACACAAATCTTCCATAGCTCTAAGGATTAACGGCAAGTCTTGTTCCTTACTGTTCATATTGAGCTTCTGTTTAATACATTGGCAGTGCAATAGCATAGTGTTTAGGTTTATATCAACAAAATACAGGAATCTTAATAGAACAACTAGAGAATGAGAAGAATACATAAATATGAAAAAATATATTTCAGCTTCTCCTCTCTGTATTCACAATACTTGTTATTATTAAACATTTAATGTGAAAAAGTTTCATCCTCCTCTTAGTCTTCATACATCTCTTTTTTTAAAATTGTAGAGTTGTAGAATTTAAACTAATAACACATATACCATAAGGATGAATAAACAGTCAAAGAAAACCAAAATTTAAAACAGGAACATTTATTATAAAATATTTACACATCTGTCACAACTCTTTGTCTGTCTGACTGGAGTCCTCTGTCACATATGTACAAAACAAACCAAAACAATATTTTTCACAGTTGAGTATTCACAGTATTTATAAAGCAATTGTAAAAAAAATTGAGTAGTTAAAATCTTTATTCAGCAGTACACTAATTTCCATAGCTGTTGTCCACACCCTTGGCCTTGCCAAAAGACACAATCCAATCTTTTGTCTCAGACTCAGTCTCACCTTGGTTTCACAGCCTTACAACTTATTCATTTCAACAGTGTGACCTCAAGTTTGCCCCCCGCTTCCCCTTCACACATGAAAACAAAAGACAGCCATTGATAGTCTCTACCACTAACTGTCTCACCACACCTATTTCTGAATTAAAAATTACCCAAAGTGACCTAAAACATGCCACTTTGGGTCAAATGTGAAAAAATATATTAATCTAAGAAAACTTAGCATTATTATAAAACATCTGTCACAAGTCTTCATCTGTCTGAGTGGTGGCCTCTGTCACATCTGAACAAAACAAAAACAAATAATATTTTTTGACAGTTAGTATTTATAAACAACTTTAACAAATATACATGGGTAAAACAGACATTTGCATATATCTAATCCTTATAAAATCACAAATGAAGAAAACAAAACATGATACTAATCATGGATTTAATATTTTCTCCAAATGATTTATCATAAACTAAAATAAATAATTCGCATTCATGTTTATTTGTATGTAGACAGTCGTTCAATAGTAATTCATAGAGTATTTTTTCTAAGTCCCATTTCTTAAAATAAGACACTGAAGCCAACATTCACTGTTTATACCATCCAAACAATACATTAAGACTTACCATCACGTGCGAATGTAATCGAAGCTTGCAATGCATCCAGCTCCTGGGCAGTGTTATTCAGCATTTCTTTTTCAGCATCCAGCTGTTCTTTTAAAACAGAAATCTTTCTTTCGGCTGCACGCCTGAGCCGCACCTGCCGAACCAAGAGGTCCATTGCCTTGGCATGAAGTTGCAAGCACCTTGTATATAGATCCTCTCTGCTGACCCCTGGGTCCAAGCAGGCATACTGAAATTACAAAATATTTTGGATCATAACAAAATTAGAAAACAGTTATTCGCTTCAATCTATGCTGCCGCTACAATGTAATGTTTGTAGTGCCAGATCACAACAACAGCTGTATAAAAGTCTCAGCTTAACCTTGTGCCATCCTTTAAAAAACTTACATTGATCACCCTGGGGACCCAAAAAGGCCCCAGTATGGCACAAGGGTTAACAGTGACTTATATGAAAGAGCAAACAAACAAACAAACAAACACAAGAAACACTAAACACAGCATCCTGCCCAGCTCTGTAACAGGTAATGTAGCGTAAAAACAAATTTTTCTACACTATAAATAAAATTTAAGAAATATTTGTTACTTACAGTTGATAGTTGAAATTCTTGACGCAATGATTCAACTTCAGGATCATTAATCCCAGCAAACTTCGTTGGGGAAGCATATGCCATTCTCTATTTATGATAAAGTATGAGGTTAATTAGTTACATTTTACACAACATTCAAACAATATACAAACATGAGAGCATCAAAGAGACTTTACTTACACATAAACATGTAGTTAGTTCACAATAATGATCAGTAATGCAATTACATTCATTCAAAAAACACAAAACATATATATAAATGGTAAATGGCCTGTATTTCTATATCGCTTTACTAGTCCCTAAGGACCCCAAAGCGCTTTACACATCCAGAATGAAGGTGTAAATTAGTCAATGTATGACATTAAGATAATGCTCACCAACTCTTGCTGTCTGCTGCTCAAATTTGCTTAAAGAAAAGGATTGAACGCACAACAAATCACAGCTAGGTGAAAAATTACAATTATCCTCTTACGCTCTATAGCCACCAGTACTGTGGCTCAAGAGGTATTTATTGAAATCATGAGGGACATTCAAAAAACTTCAAATGATCCAATCACAGAAGCCAACAGGGGAGGGACTGTCACAAAGTAACCAGTGAAGTTACAATGCAATAAACAGTACTCAACACCTTTTTTCCCTTGACTAGTTAAAACCTTTATTCAGCAGTACACTAATTTTCATAGCTGTTGTCCACACCCTTGGCTTTGCCAAAAGACACATTTCAATCTTTTGTCTCAGACTCAGTCTCACCTTGGTTTCACAGCCTTACAACTTATTCATTTCAACAGTGTGACCTCAAGTTTGCCCCCCGCTTCCCCTTCACACATGAAAACAAAAGACAGCCATTGATAGTCTCTACCACTAACTGTCTCACCACACCTATTTCTGAATTAAAAATTACCCAAAGTGACCTAAAACATGCCACTTTGGATCAAATGTGAAAAAATATATTAATCTAAGAAAACTTAGCATTATTATAAAACATCTGTCACAAGTCTTCGTCTGTCTGAGTGGTGGCCTCTGTCACATCTGAACAAAACAAAAACAAAGGGGGAAAGGTGAGGGGTTATACTTTTCTACATCACTGGTTGTTTGTTGTTGGCTTTAAACAAAATAACCAATAATTATTACAACAATTAAGCAGCATTACTCAATTTCTTCCTATTATATAAAAATGAAGCCAATATCTGGATGAGCTCTAATTACATGAATTAGCCGTGATATATGCCAATATGTCAATATGTATGAGAAATACAATATGTCAACATAATTTAAAAAACACAATCAATGAAGATTATTCCAGAGTCTCGGGCATGCCAGGGCATGTCAGGGTAAACTTCATTCAACTACAGAGGATACTTGCAGTCAAACTAAAAGAAGCTGTCAAAATGGACAGCAAAGTTGCTTTCATGTTTTAATTAAAAACAGTCTGGAAACACAACAAACAGTAGTCAAGACCTTTTTTCCCCTTTAGTAGTTAAAAGCTTTAATCGGCAGGGCACTAATTTCCACATCTGTAGTCCACATCTTGACCTTCTCAATAGACAGTTTTAACAGCTTCTCCCCCCCCCCCCCCCCCCCCGTCCTCACACATAAAAACAAAAGACAGCCATTGATAGTCTCTGCCACCAACTGTCTCACCACACCTAATTCTGAATTAACAATTACCCAAAGTGACCTAAAACTTTTGGGTCACTTTAGGTCACAGTCCCAGTGGGTGACAGCATATAAAAGTAAGAAAGCTTAGCAAGTACCTGATGCTGTCAAATCATAAGAAATTAGCAGAAATATCGTAAAACCAAAACAGTCAAATGAAAAAGCAGCATAAGCCAAAGTTCCTTCAGAAGTACAGTATCAGAGAATGGTGAAAGACTGTTGGAATAATTGGCAGTGGATTTTATCGTGTGGTCTCTGTGTTTTTCTGTCAGTTAATCAGGCTGAATCTGCCAAACTGCTAGATCATTGAAAGGCCCACAACGAATAGACACAACGAAGGTTAAATCAATTTGGTAGCAAAAGACTGTTATTTAGCATCTTCATTGATGTCAATGACAAACAAAGAAGAATAGTTCATTCTGGTGAAAAACCAGCACGAGTTATCTACACAAATCTTCCATAGCTCTAAGGATTAACAGCAAGTCTTGTTCCTTACTGTTCATATTGAGCTTCTGTTTAATACATTGGCAGTGCAATAGCATAGTGTTTAGGTTTATATCAACAAAATACAGGAATCTTAATAGAACAACTAGAGAATGAGAAGAATACATAAATATGAAAAAATATATTTCAGCTTCTCCTCTCTGTATTCACAATACTTGTTATTATTAAACATTTAATGTGAAAAAGTTTCATCCTCCTCTTAGTCTTCATACATCTCTTTTTTTAAACTTGTAGAGTTGTAGAATTTAAACTAATAACACATATACCATAAGGATGAATAAACAGTCAAAGAAAACCAAAATTTAAAACAGGAACATTTATTATAAAATATTTACACATCTGTCACAACTCTTTGTCTGTCTGACTGGAGTCCTCTGTCACATATGTACAAAACAAACCAAAACAATATTTTTCACAGTTGAGTATTCACAGTATTTATAAAGCAATTGTAAAAAAATTGAGTAGTTAAAATCTTTATTCAGCAGTACACTAATTTCCATAGCTGTTGTCCACACCCTTGGCCTTGCCAAAAGACACAATCCAATCTTTTGTCTCAGACTCAGTCTCACCTTGGTTTCACAGCCTTACAACTTATTCATTTCAACAGTGTGACCTCAAGTTTGCGCCCCCCCCCCCCCCCCCCCCCCCCCGCTTCCCCTTCACACATGAAAACAAAAGACAGCCATTGATAGTCTCTACCACTAACTGTCTCACCACACCTATTTCTGAATTAAAAATTACCCAAAGTGACCTAAAACATGCCACTTTGGGTCAAATGTGAAAAAATATATTAATCTAAGAAAACTTAGCATTATTATAAAACATCTGTCACAAGTCTTCGTCTGTCTGAGTGGTGGCCTCTGTCACATCTGAACAAAACAAAAACAAATAATATTTTTTGACAGTTAGTATTTATAAACAACTTTAACAAATATACATGGGTAAAACAGACATTTGCATATATCTAATCCTTATAAAATCACAAATGAAGAAAACAAAACATGATACTAATCATGGATTTAATATTTTCTCCAAATGATTTATCATAAACTAAAATAAATAATTCGCATTCATGTTTATTTGTATGTAGACAGTCGTTCAATAGTAATTCATAGAGTATTTTTTCTAAGTCCCATTTCTTAAAATAAGACACTGAAGCCAACATTCACTGTTTATACCATCCAAACAATACATTAAGACTTACCATCACGTGCGAATGTAATCGAAGCTTGCAATGCATCCAGCTCCTGGGCAGTGTTATTCAGCATTTCTTTTTCAGCATCCAGCTGTTCTTTTAAAACAGAAATCTTTCTTTCGGCTGCACGCCTGAGCCGCACCTGCCGAACCAAGAGGTCCATTGCCTTGGCATGAAGTTGCAAGCACCTTGTATATAGATCCTCTCTGCTGACCCCTGGGTCCAAGCAGGCATACTGAAATTACAAAATATTTTGGATCATAACAAAATTAGAAAACAGTTATTCGCTTCAATCTATGCTGCCGCTACAATGTAATGTTTGTAGTGCCAGATCACAACAACAGCTGTATAAAAGTCTCAGCTTAACCTTGTGCCATCCTTTAAAAAACTTACATTGATCACCCTGGGGACCCAAAAAGGCCCCAGTATGGCACAAGGGTTAACAGTGACTTATATGAAAGAGCAAACAAACAAACAAACAAACACAAGAAACACTAAACACAGCATCCTGCCCAGCTCTGTAACAGGTAATGTAGCGTAAAAACAAATTTTTCTACACTATAAATAAAATTTAAGAAATATTTGTTACTTACAGTTGATAGTTGAAATTCTTGACGCAATGATTCAACTTCAGGATCATTAATCCCAGCAAACTTCGTTGGGGAAGCATATGCCATTCTCTATTTATGATAAAGTATGAGGTTAATTAGTTACATTTTACACAACATTCAAACAATATACAAACATGAGAGCATCAAAGAGACTTTACTTACACATAAACATGTAGTTAGTTCACAATAATGATCAGTAATGCAATTACATTCATTCAAAAAACACAAAACATATATATAAATGGTAAATGGCCTGTATTTCTATATCGCTTTACTAGTCCCTAAGGACCCCAAAGCGCTTTACACATCCAGAATGAAGGTGTAAATTAGTCAATGTATGACATTAAGATAATGCTCACCAACTCTTGCTGTCTGCTGCTCAAATTTGCTTAAAGAAAAGGATTGAACGCACAACAAATCACAGCTATGTGAAAAATTACAATTATCCTCTTACGCTCTATAGCCACCAGTACTGTGGCTCAAGAGTTATGTAAAAACCTCCATGTATCTCACCTTTCATGCAAATATCACGTAGTGTCCACAGAAGCCTTATAATTTTAGCTAAATGGTCATATAAACCATTTCTAAAACTACCAAAGACAGCAGAAACAAGCATGATTGAAATAGCAGTTACTAAACTGCTTAAAATCTGCTAAACACACATAAACCAGCCAAAAAGTTCCACACTTCATGTATTTCATTACATTCATGTTGTGCTTTACTTGTAATAAGAAATCAGTGGCTAATTACCCGGCCTAGCTTTCACAGATTTCAGTCTTTCAAAAAAGACCACAAAATGGCTTAATGGCCCAAATTCACTAAAACAGAAAACCAAACCAAAGACTTTTCACCGGTACCCCTCCCACAAACAATAAAAAAATAACTTAAATACAAAATAAATTCTGTTACTGAAATTTAAAATGTGGTTTTACACCAAAAATAAAATTCAATTTACAACAAATAAAACTTACCAAGAATTGCACAAGGGCAGGGTTTTTCAAAAATAATCTCTTGTGATGTTTGTTATAGTGGTCTAAAATAATGTCCTCGACTCCTCAGAATGTTAAAATCCAAAGCTCTCCTCTTCTCGTTTGCTAAAAGCAAAGTGGCTTAAAAACCAGTGGCACAGGTATTTATTGAAATCATGAGGGACATTCAAAAAACTTCAAATGATCCAATCACAGAAGCCAACAGGGGAGGGACTGTCACAAAGTAACCAGTGAAGTTACAATGCAATAAACAGTACTCAACACCTTTTTTCCCTTGACTAGTTAAAACCTTTATTCAGCAGTACACTAATTTTCATAGCTGTTGTCCACACCCTTGGCTTTGCCAAAAGACACATTTCAATCTTTTGTCTCAGACTCAGTCTCACCTTCGTTTCACAGCCTTACAACTTATTCATTTCAACAGTGTGACCTCAAGTTTGCCCCCCACTTCCCCTTCACACATGAAAACAAAAGACAGCCATTGATAGTCTCTACCACTAACTGTCTCACCACACCTATTTCTGAATTAAAAATTACCCAAAGTGACCTAAAACATGCCACTTTGGATCAAATGTGAAAAAATATATTAATCTAAGAAAACTTAGCATTATTATAAAACATCTGTCACAAGTCTTCGTCTGTCTGAGTGGTGGCCTCTGTCACATCTGAACAAAACAAAAACAAAGGGGGAAAGGTGAGGGGTTATACTTTTCTACATCACTGGTTGTTTGTTGTTGGCTTTAAACAAAATAACCAATAATTATTACAACAATTAAGCAGCATTACTCAATTTCTTCCTATTATATAAAAATGAAGCCAATATCTGGATGAGCTCTAATTACATGAATTAGCCGTGATATATGCCAATATGTCAATATGTATGAGAAATACAATATGTCAACATAATTTAAAAAACACAATCAATGAAGATTATTCCAGAGTCTCGGGCATGCCAGGGCATGTCAGGGTAAACTTCATTCAACTACAGAGGATACTTGCAGTCAAACTAAAAGAAGCTGTCAAAATGGACAGCAAAGTTGCTTTCATGTTTTAATTAAAAACAGTCTGGAAACACAACAAACAGTAGTCAAGACCTTTTTTCCCCTTTAGTAGTTAAAAGCTTTAATCGGCAGGGCACTAATTTCCACATCTGTAGTCCACATCTTGACCTTCTCAATAGACAGTTTTAACAGCTTCTCCCCCCCCCCCCCGTCCTCACACATAAAAACAAAAGACAGCCATTGATAGTCTCTGCCACCAACTGTCTCACCACACCTAATTCTGAATTAACAATTACCCAAAGTGGGTCACTTTAGGTCACAGTCCCAGTGGGTGACAGCATATAAAAGTAAGAAAGCTTAGCAAGTACCTGATGCTGTCAAATCATAAGAAATTAGCAGAAATATCGTAAAACCAAAACAGTCAAATGAAAAAGCAGCATAAGCCAAAGTTCCTTCAGAAGTACAGTATCAGAGAATGGTGAAAGACTGTTGGAATAATTGGCAGTGGATTTTATCGTGTGGTCTCTGTGTTTTTCTGTCAGTTAATCAGGCTGAATCTGCCAAACTGCTAGATCATTGAAAGGCCCACAACGAATAGACACAACGAAGGTTAAATCAATTTGGTAGCAAAAGACTGTTATTTAGCATCTTCATTGATGTCAATGACAAACAAAGAAGAATAGTTCATTCTGGTGAAAAACCAGCACGAGTTATCTACACAAATCTTCCATAGCTCTAAGGATTAACGGCAAGTCTTGTTCCTTACTGTTCATATTGAGCTTCTGTTTAATACATTGGCAGTGCAATAGCATAGTGTTTAGGTTTATATCAACAAAATACAGGAATCTTAATAGAACAACTAGAGAATGAGAAGAATACATAAATATGAAAAAATATATTTCAGCTTCTCCTCTCTGTATTCACAATACTTGTTATTATTAAACATTTAATGTGAAAAAGTTTCATCCTCCTCTTAGTCTTCATACATCTCTTTTTTTAAAATTGTAGAGTTGTAGAATTTAAACTAATAACACATATACCATAAGGATGAATAAACAGTCAAACAAAACCAAAATTTAAAACAGGAACATTTATTATAAAATATTTACACATCTGTCACAACTCTTTGTCTGTCTGACTGGAGTCCTCTGTCACATATGTACAAAACAAACCAAAACAATATTTTTCACAGTTGAGTATTCACAGTATTTATAAAGCAATTGTAAAAAAAATTGAGTAGTTAAAATCTTTATTCAGCAGTACACTAATTTCCATAGCTGTTGTCCACACCCTTGGCCTTGCCAAAAGACACAATCCAATCTTTTGTCTCAGACTCAGTCTCACCTTGGTTTCACAGCCTTACAACTTATTCATTTCAACAGTGTGACCTCAAGTTTGCCCCCCGCTTCCCCTTCACACATGAAAACAAAAGACAGCCATTGATAGTCTCTACCACTAACTGTCTCACCACACCTATTTCTGAATTAAAAATTACCCAAAGTGACCTAAAACATGCCACTTTGGGTCAAATGTGAAAAAATATATTAATCTAAGAAAACTTAGCATTATTATAAAACATCTGTCACAAGTCTTCGTCTGTCTGAGTGGTGGCCTCTGTCACATCTGAACAAAACAAAAACAAATAATATTTTTTGACAGTTAGTATTTATAAACAACTTTAACAAATATACATGGGTAAAACAGACATTTGCATATATCTAATCCTTATAAAATCACAAATGAAGAAAACAAAACATGATACTAATCATGGATTTAATATTTTCTCCAAATGATTTATCATAAACTAAAATAAATAATTCGCATTCATGTTTATTTGTATGTAGACAGTCGTTCAATAGTAATTCATAGAGTATTTTTTCTAAGTCCCAACTACAGAGGATACTTGCAGTCAAACTAAAAGAAGCTGTCAAAATGGACAGCAAAGTTGCTTTCATGTTTTAATTAAAAACAGTCTGGAAACACAACAAACAGTAGTCAAGACCTTTTTTCCCCTTTAGTAGTTAAAAGCTTTAATCGGCAGGGCACTAATTTCCACATCTGTAGTCCACATCTTGACCTTCTCAATAGACAGTTTTAACAGCTTCTCCCCCCCCCCCCCCCCCCCCCCCCCCCCCCGTCCTCACACATAAAAACAAAGAAGTACACATCAGTGCATGGCTAAGAGCTGCCAGAAAAATTACCCGTGGATTTTACTATGGGATCTCTGTGTTTGTCTGTGAGTTAATCAGACTGAATCTGCTAAACTAAAATACAGCAATGACAGATTGTGGGAGAAAACAAGACTAAACCAAAAATTTATGCACACACAAACACACACAAAGGGAAGCTGTTGTCCACCAAACAATGCTTGTGTGACCTTTCTGTAATGTCTTATCAGGTTCTATAAACAAATTAATAGTAGCAGTTTTTCAATACGGGGAACATGGCCACTTTCCCGGGGCATCATCACAAGCATCGGCAAAAAAAATTTTTTTTAAAAATCACTTGTAGTCATGCTGCTCCGACGTCATGCCAGCGCATATTAGGAATGGCATAGGCACTGATCGGTGTTCTATCACCCATTTGCTGGGAGTAAGGGCGCCCTCCGTTTGTGAGGTGTGCCTGCTGCTTGTGGCACAGGGAGGAGAGGGCAGGGCAGAAAGGGATTCTCTGGCTGGCTGAAGCAATATAATAACCAACCCGCAAAATAAAACAATATAAAAACAAACCAACAAACACAAAAACACCAGACATTATGATACAGACTTATAATTTGCACCGATGGTTTTTCAGAATTCTATATGCGAAAAGTAAGCGCGAGAGCCCTCGGTGCGCCTGTTCGCTGCTGAAGTCACAGTAAACTTTGTCATCTCCGGTACAGTCCAGTATATCCAGAGACTGCAGCGTGTTGTGCGCTCTGCTGAGAAGGTGATTGGCTGCAGACTCCCATCTTTGCAGGACCTGTACACCTCCAGGACACTGCGGTGTGCAGCTCGGATCTCAGCTGACCCTTCTCACCCCGGATACAGTCTGTTTGACCTGCTCCCCTCAGGCAGGAGGCTCCGGTCCATTCGCACCAGAACCTCTCGCCATAAGAACAGTTTCTTCCCCTCTGCTGTTGGACGCATGAACAATAAACGTACGACTGTTCCCACCACTAACTCATGACCCTACGCTGTGTTCACTGCATCATTCCATGTTTGGCACTGATCACCACCTGCACTCATGTATATATCTTTCTACGTAGCACTTTTAATTCTTATTCTCATATATATATCTCATGTATATCTCATGCATATATCTTTCTACGTAGCACTTTTAATTCTTATTCTTACTTTTATTTTTTCATGTCTACTTAATCGCAATTTATGACAGTATGTTTGCACTGAAGCACCGCAGCAATTTCCTAATGTTGTAAACCTGCTCAACATTTGGCAATAAAACCCTTTCTGATTCTGATTCTGATTCTATATAGAGAGCTCACCCCTGATTCAAGCAGGCATACTGAAATTACAAAATATTTGGAATAATAACAAAGTCAAAAAGACAATTTATTCAGTTCAATTGATACTGCTACTATAATTTAAGTTTTTGGATGCCAGAGCACAACAACAGCTGGATACAAGTCCGCATTTTCAATTCAACATGTAATTTCAGGTACACCATTCCCTATTTAAGGTCTCCACCAAGGGATTTCATCATATTGACATGATCTTTGGCGTCTGGAATACAAAAACTTTGCGGTGTTATATTGCAAAGCTTTTTACTTTTAAAAAATAGGGTGATGATGGCAGCACGTGGGCTATCAATCAATAAACAAAAAGCAGTAATCTGCTGTCACTCATAAACACACTGTCCAATTTCTCCCAAAGGTCACAGGCGTGATGAAACTCAACCTCGGAAATGTTTGTTATGCAGTTTGTCAGTTATGGTTTGAGCGCCACCTAGTGTGACAACTATAAATATGATTGAATGAGATGAAATGTTAGCTGGTGGTTAAATGCATGAATTCCATCAATGTGACATCAGATGCTGATGTCTGGTTTTAGGTGTTGGGCGTGGCTGGACGCGCCGGGGGTGCGAGGGCCCTCATAACGCTGCTTGCAGCTTTAATTAGGGCCCGAGCACTGACAGTGCGAAGGCCCTATTGTAATTGCTCTGTTTATTATTATTATTATTATTATTTCGGCAAATGAATTGGCCGTTTGAGGGCCTAAACATGCTCGAAAACTCATGAAATTTTGCACACGCGTCAGGTCTGGTGAAAATTTACGTATTTTAATGTTCTCAGACATGGCCAGGGAAAATTAGCTCAGTAGCGCCACCTAGAAAAATGAAAAACGCGAGCCCCCGATATGGGTATGACCTACATGTTTGAAAGTCGGTACACCTATATAACGTTCAGAGTCGAACAAAAAAGTCTATTATGGCAATGTCCTAAACCCAACAGGAAGTCCGCCATTTTGGATTGAACGTGACATTTTGGCTCTGATTTTACCGTTTCCATGCCTTGTACTTTAACGAACTCCTCCTTGGGATTTGGTCCTATAAACTTCAAATTTGGACAGTGTCAACTACACCCTTGTGCCATGTTAAATTGCGGAGCTTTTGAGTTTTCACAATACTATGAGGCCGTGGCGCCATGGCGAATTTCGATGACTCGCCATGAAAATCTTATTGCCTCTCATTTTGTCATACATTTTCTGACCTTGACCAAAGTGAACACATATGATAAGGCTCCACCCCTGAACATATTTCAACTGCCATATTTGACCTCAAGGACAGCGCCACCTAGTGGGAACAGGAAATGTCATGTTTTACACTTTGGGGTACAGTATTGTGATGGGTGACATCTGCAGCCTCAAATTTCTCAAGGAAAGCCTTAAGGAGTTGGTCTTGGGTTACAGTGAAAACTGTGACTTTTCGCAAAAGGGTGTGACCCCAGCAGCATGGCGAACTTTGATGTCACGCCATGAAGAAACAAATTAGTATAACTCAATGAAATCCAGTCTGATCAGTACCAGACTTTACAGGCATGATGTCAGACCCGCCCTGAACAGATTGATGTGCCCATTGTCGGAAATACGGACAGCGCCACCTAGTGGCAACAGGAAATGTCATGGCTTTAATTTTGTTGTACTGATTTTCACAGGTTCATCGTGGCCACCTCAAAAGCGGTGAATATCACCATCAGTCCCTCGTGATGCTTCAGTGCAAAAATTGTGACTTTAAACTGAACGGCGCACCCTGGTGGCAACGCGGTTCATCATGAAAGATGAAGTGGCTTTTGAGGGGCTTGGAAAGTTTATAGAGGCTTGAAATTTGGCACACACCTCCAAATGGATGAAGGCATTGTTGTTATGTAACCATTTTCCTTGAATAGCGCAAAATGGCTCCACAGCGCCCCCTACAATATTTCAAAACATCAGCCCCTGCTCTGTGTTTCATCTATGAGTCTGACACTTGGTAAGCTTGTGTAAGATATCAAGATGTACAAAAAAGTCTCTTGGAGCAATATCCCAAATCCAACAGGAAGTCAGCCATTTTAAAATTAATGTGCAATTTTGATGACATTTTCCCCTCTTTTCAGGCCTCATACTTTGACGAACTCCTCCAAGGGATTTCATCATATTGAAGCATTCTTCAGTGTGTGGAATCCAAAGACCTTTGTGTTGTTAAATTGCGAAGCTTTTTACGTCCAGGGAAACGGGGTGGTTATGGCGGCACTTAGAGTTTGAATCACTCGCCAAAAAGCAGTAATCTGCTGTCACTCAAAAACACAATGTCCAATCTCTCCCAAACGTCTCAGGTGTGATGAGACTCGAGCTTGGAAATGTTTGTTATGCCATTTGTACATAATGGTTAGAGCGCCACCTAGTGGAACGACTAACTAATCATGAATGAATGAGTTGAAATGTTAGCTGGTGGTTAAATGCATGAATTCCATCAATGTGACATCAGATCGGATGTGCTGGTTTTAGGTGTTGGGCGTGGCTCGACGCGCCGGGGGTGCGAGGGCCCTCATAACGCTGCTTGCAGCTTTAATTATTAGGGCCCGAGCACTGACAGTGCGAAGGCCCTATTGTAATTGCTCTGTTTATTATTATTATTATTATTATTATTATTATTATTATTTCGGCAAATGAATTGGCCGTTTGAGGGCCTAAACATGCTCGAAAACTCATGAAATTTTGCACACGCGTCAGGTCTGGTGAAAATTTACGTATTTTAATGTTCTCAGACATGGCCTGGGAAAATTAGCTCAGTAGCGCCACCTAGAAAAATGAAAAACGCGAGCCCCCGGTATGGGTATGACCTACATGTTTGAAAGTCGGTACACCTATATAAAGTTCAGAGTCGAACAAAAAAGTCTATTATGGCAATGTCCTAAACCCAACAGGAAGTCCGCCATTTTGGATTGAAGGTGACATTTTGGCTCTGATTTTACCATTTCCATGCCTCGAACTTTAACGAACTCCTCCTTGGGGTTTGATTTCATAACCTTCATATTTGGTCAGTGCCAACTACACCCTTATGCCATGTTAAATTGCGGAGCTTTTGAGTTTTCACAATACCATGAGGCCGTGGCGCCACGGCGAATTTCGATGACTCGCCATGAAAATCTTATTGCCTCTCATTTTGTCATAGATTTTCTGACCTTGACCAAAGTGAACACATATGATAAGGCTCCACCCCTGAACATATTTCAAGTGCCATATTTGACATCAAGGACAGCGCCACCTAGTGGGAACAGGAAATGTCATGTTTTACACTTTGGGGTACAGTATAGTGATGGGTGACATCTGCAGCCTCAAATTTCTCCAGGAAAGCCTTAAGGAGTTGGTCTTGGGTTACAGTGAAAACTGTGAGTTTTCGCGAAAGGGTGTGACCCCAGCAGCATGGCGAACTTTGATGTCACGCCATGAAGAAACAAATTAGTATAACTCAATGAAATCCAGTCTGATCAGTACCAGACTTTACAGGCATGATGTCAGACCCGCCCTGAACAGATTGATGTGCCCATTGTCGGAAATACGGACAGCGCCACCTAGTGGCAACAGGAAATGTCATGGCTTTAATTTTGTTGTACTGATTTTCACAGGTTCATCGTGGCCACCTCAAAAGCGGTGAATATCACCATCAGTCCCTCGTGATGCTTCAGTGCAAAAATTGTGACTTTAAACTGAACGGCGCACCCTGGTGGCAACGTGGTCCACCATGAAAGATGAAGTGGCTTTTGAGGGGCTTGCAAAGTTTATAGAGGCTTTAAATTTAGCACACACCTCCAAATGGATGAAGGCTTTGTTGTCATGTGATCATTTTCATTGAATAGGGCAAAATGGCTCTGCAGCGCCCCCTACAAAATTTCAAAACCACAGCCCCTGCTCTGTGTTTTATGTATGAGTCTGAAACCTGGTAAGCTTATAGGAGATATCAAGATGTACAAAAAAGTCTCTTGGAGCAATATCCCAAATCCAACAGGAAGTCAGCCATTTTAAAATTAATGTGCAATTTTGGCAACATTTTGCCCTCTTTCCAGGCACCGTTCTTTGACGAACTCCTCCAAGGGATTTCATCAGATTGAACCAATCTCCAGTGTGAGGAATCTAAAGACCTTTGTGATGTTAAATTGCGAAGGTTTTTACGTTCAGGGAAACGGGGTTGTCATGGCGGCACGTGGAGTTTCAATCACTCGCCAAAAAGCAGTAATCTGCTGTCACTCAAAGTCACAATGTCCAATCTCTCCCAAAGCTCATAGGAGTGATGAGACTCAAGCTCGGAAATGTTTGTTATGCCATTTGTACATAATGGTTAGAGCGCCACCTGGTGGAACGACTAACTAATCATGAATGAATGAGTTGAAATGTTAGCTGGTGGTTAAATGCATGAATTCCATCAATGTGACATCAGATCGGAGATGCTGGTTTTACGTTTTCGGCGTGGCTCGATGCGCCGGGGGTGCGAGGGCCCTCATAACGCTGCTTGCAGCTTTAATTAGGGCCCGAGCACCGAGAGTGCGAAGGCCCTATTGTATCTGCTCCGTTTCTTATTATTATTATTATTATTATTATTATTATTCAGGCGAAACAAGGGCCTTTTTGAGGGCCTAAACATGCTCAAAAACTCATGAAATTTTGCACACATGCCAGGTCTGGTGAAAAATTTTGTATTTTAATGGTTTTACATATGAGCACTGGGAAATGGCTCTAGAGCGCCACCTATGCCTTGTTAAATGCAGCCCTACGACCACACGGTTTGAGCTACATGTATGAAATTTGGCACACATGTGTATCATTCCAAGACGAACAAAAAAGTCAGTGGGCCCATTGACGCAAACCCAACAGGAAGTCCGCCATTTGGAAGAGAAGGTGACATTTTGGCTCTAATTTTGCCATTTCCATGCCTCGAACTTTTGCGAACTCCTCCTTGGGATTTGGTTGTATAAGCTTCATCTTTGGTCAGTGTCAACTACACACCTGGGCCATGTTAAATTGCGGAGCTTTTGAGTTTTCACAATACTATGAGGCCGTGGCGCCATGGCGAATTTCGATGACTCGCCATGAAAATCTTATTGCCTCTCATTTTGTCATACATTTTCTGACCTTGACCAAAGTGAACACATATGATAAGGCTCCACCCCTGAACATATTTCAACTGCCATATTTGACACCAGGGACAGCGCCACCTAGTGGGAACAGGAAATGTCATGTTTTACACTTTGGGGTACAGTATAGTGATGGGTGACACCTGCAGCCTCAAATTTCTCCAGGAAAGCCTTAAGGAGTTGGTCTTGGGTTACAGTGAAAACTGTGAGTTTTCGCGAAAGGGTGTGACCCCAGCAGCATGGCGAACTTTGATGTCACGCCATGAAGAAACAAATTAGTATAACTCAATGAAATCCAGTCTGTTCAGTACCAGACTTTACAGGCATGATGTCAGACCCGCCCTGAACAGATTGATGTGCCCATTGTCGGGAATACGTACAGCGCCACCTAGTGGCAACAGGAAATGTCATGTCTTACACTTTGTTGTACTGATTTTCACAGGTTCATCGTGGCCACCTCAAAAGCGGTGAATATCAACATCAGTCCCTCGTGATGTTTCAGTGCAAAAATTGTGACTTTAAACTGAACGGCGCACCCTGGTGGCAATGCTGTTCACCATGAAAGATGAAGTGGCTTTTGAGGGTCTTGGCAAGTTTATAGAGGCTTGAAATTTGGCACACACCTCCAATGTGATGAAGGCTTTGTTGTCATGTGATCATTTTCATTGAATAGCGCGAAATGGCTCCACAGCGCCCCCTACAATATTTCAAAACATCAGCCCCAGCTCTGTGTTTTATGTATGAGTCTGAAACCTGGTAAGCTTATAGGAGATAATAAGATGTACAAAAAAGTCTCTTGGAGCAATATCCCAAATCCAACAGGAAGTCAGCCATTTTAAAATTAATGTGTAATTTTGGCGACATTTTCCCCTCTTTCCAGGCATTGTTCTTTGACGAACTCCTCCAAGGGATTTCATCAGATTGGACCGATCTGAAGTTTGTGGAATCTAAAGACCTTTGTGATGTTAAATTGCGAAGCTTTTTAAATTCAGGGAAACGGGGTTGTCATGGCGGCACGTGGAGTTTCAATCACTCGCCAAAAAGCAGTAATCTGCTGTCACTCAAAAACACAATGTCCAATCTCTCCCAAACGTCGCAGGTGTGATGAGACTCGAGCTCGGAAATGTTTGTTATGCCATTTGTCAGTAATAGTTAGAGCGCCACCTAGTGGGACGACTATAATCATGGTTCAATGAGATGAAATGTTAGCTGGTGGTTAAATGCATGAATCCATCAATGTGACATCACATCGGACGTGCTGGTTTTAGGTGTTGGGCATGGCTCGACACGCCAGGGTGCGAGGGCCCTCATAACGCTGCTTGCAGCTTTAATTATTATTATTATTCCGGCAAATGAATCGGCCTTTTGAGGGCCTAAACATGCTCGAAAACTCTGGAAATTTTGCGCACGCGTCAGGTCTGGTGAAAATTTACGTATTTTAATGGTTTTACATATGAGCACTGGGAAATGGCTCTAGAGCGCCACCTATGCCTTGTTAAATGCAGCCCTACGACCACATCGTTTCAGCTACATGTATGAAATTTGGCACACATGTGTATCATGCCAAGACGAACAAAAAAGTCTGTGGGCCCATTGACGCAAACCCAACAGGAAGTCCGCCATTTTGGATTGAAGGTGACATTTTGGCTCTGATTTTACCGTTTCCATGCCTTGTACTTTAACGAACTCCTCCTTGGGATTTGGTCGTATAAGCTTCAAATTTGGACAGTGTCAACTACACCCTTGTGCCATGTTAAATTGCGGAGCTTTTGAGTTTTCACAATACTATGAGGCCGTGGCGCCATGGCGAATTTCGATGACTCGCCATGAAAATCTTATTGCCTCTCATTCTGTCATACATGTTCCAATCTGGACCAAAGAGCACACATATGATAAGGCTCCACCCCTGAACATATTTCAACTGCCATATTTGACCTCAAGGACAGCGCCACCTAGTGGGAACAGGAAATGTCATGTTTTACACTTTGGGGTACAGTATAGTGAAGGGTGACATCTGCAGCCTCAAATTTCTCCAGGAAAGCCTTAAGGAGTTGGTCTTGGGTTACAGTGAAAACTGTGAGTTTTCGCGAAAGGGTGTGACCCCAGCAGCATGGCGAACTTTGATGTCACGCCATGAAGAAACAAATTAGTATAACTCAATGAAATCCAGTCTGATCAGTACCAGACTTTACAGGCATGATGTCAGACCCGCCCTGAACAGATTGATGTGCCCATTGTCGGAAATACGGACAGCGCCACCTAGTGGCAACAGGAAATGTCATGGCTTTAATTTTGTTGTACTGATTTTCACAGGTTCATCTTGGCCACCTCAAAAGCGGTGAATATCACCATCAGTCCCTCGTGATGCTTCAGTGCAAAAATTGTGAGTTTAAACTGAACGGCGCACCCTGGTGGCAACGCTGTTCAACATGAAAGATGAAGTGGCTTTTGAGGGTCTTGGCAAGTTTATAGAGGCTTGAAATTTGGCACACACCTCCAAATGGATGAAGGCTTTGTTGGCATGTGATCATTTTCATTGAATAGCGCGAAATTGCTCCACAGCGCCCCCTACAAAATTTCAAAACCACAGCCCCTGCTCTGTGTTCTATGTATGATTCTGAAACCTGGTAAGCTTATAGGAGATATCAAGATGTACAAAAAAGTCTCTTGGTGCAATATCCCAAATCCAACAGGAAGTCAGCCATTTTAATATTAATGTGTAATTTTGGCAACATTTTCCCCTCTTTCCAGGCACCGTTCTTTGACGAACTCCTCCAAGGGATTTCATCATATTGAACCAATCTCCAGTGTGTGGAATCTAAAGACCTTTGTGATGTTAAATTGCGAAGCTTTTTACGTTCAGTAAAACGGGGTGGTTATGGTGGCACTTAGAGTTTGAATCACTCGCCAAAAAGCAGTAATCTGCTGTCACTCAAAAACACAATGTCCAATCTCTCCCAAACGTCTCAGGTGTGATGAGACTCGAGCTAGGAAATGTTTGTTATGCCATTTGTCAGTAATGGTTAGAGCTCCACCTAGTGGGACAACTATAATCATGATTGAATGAGATGAATTGTTAGCTGGTGGTTAAATGCATGAATTCCATCAATGTGACATCAGATCGGAGGTGCTGGTTTTAGGTGTTGGGCGTGGCTCGACGCGCCGGGGGTGCGAGGGCCCTCATAACGCTGCTTGCAGCTTTAATTAGGGCCCGAGCACTGACAGTGCGAAGGCCCTATTGTAATTGCTCTGTTTATTATTATTATTATTATTATTATTATTCCGGCAAATGAATCGGCCTTTTGAGGGCCTAAACATGCTCGAAAACTCTGGAAATTTTGCGCACGCGTCAGGTCTGGTGAAAATTTACGTATTTTAATGGTTTTACATATGAGCACTGGGAAATGGCTCTAGAGCGCCACCTATGCCTTGTTAAATGCAGCCCTACGACCACATCGTTTCAGCTACATGTATGAAATTTGGCACACATGTGTATCATGCCAAGACGAACAAAAAAGTCTGTGGGCCCATTGACGCAAACCCAACAGGAAGTCCGCCATTTTGGATTGAAGGTGACATTTTGGCTCTGATTTTACCGTTTCCATGCCTTGTACTTTAACGAACTCCTCCTTGGGATTTGGTCGTATAAGCTTCAAATTTGGACAGTGTCAACTACACCCTTGTGCCATGTTAAATTGCGGAGCTTTTGAGTTTTCACAATACTATGAGGCCGTGGCGCCATGGCGAATTTCGATGACTCGCCATGAAAATCTTATTGCCTCTCATTCTGTCATACATGTTCCAATCTGGACCAAAGAGCACACATATGATAAGGCTCCACCCCTGAACATATTTCAACTGCCATATTTGACCTCAAGGACAGCGCCACCTAGTGGGAACAGGAAATGTCATGTTTTACACTTTGGGGTACAGTATAGTGAAGGGTGACATCTGCAGCCTCAAATTTCTCCAGGAAAGCCTTAAGGAGTTGGTCTTGGGTTACAGTGAAAACTGTGAGTTTTCGCGAAAGGGTGTGACCCCAGCAGCATGGCGAACTTTGATGTCACGCCATGAAGAAACAAATTAGTATAACTCAATGAAATCCAGTCTGATCAGTACCAGACTTTACAGGCATGATGTCAGACCCGCCCTGAACAGATTGATGTGCCCATTGTCGGAAATACGGACAGCGCCACCTAGTGGCAACAGGAAATGTCATGGCTTTAATTTTGTTGTACTGATTTTCACAGGTTCATCTTGGCCACCTCAAAAGCGGTGAATATCACCATCAGTCCCTCGTGATGCTTCAGTGCAAAAATTGTGAGTTTAAACTGAACGGCGCACCCTGGTGGCAACGCTGTTCAACATGAAAGATGAAGTGGCTTTTGAGGGTCTTGGCAAGTTTATAGAGGCTTGAAATTTGGCACACACCTCCAAATGGATGAAGGCTTTGTTGGCATGTGATCATTTTCATTGAATAGCGCGAAATTGCTCCACAGCGCCCCCTACAAAATTTCAAAACCACAGCCCCTGCTCTGTGTTCTATGTATGATTCTGAAACCTGGTAAGCTTATAGGAGATATCAAGATGTACAAAAAAGTCTCTTGGTGCAATATCCCAAATCCAACAGGAAGTCAGCCATTTTAATATTAATGTGTAATTTTGGCAACATTTTCCCCTCTTTCCAGGCACCGTTCTTTGACGAACTCCTCCAAGGGATTTCATCATATTGAACCAATCTCCAGTGTGTGGAATCTAAAGACCTTTGTGATGTTAAATTGCGAAGCTTTTTACGTTCAGTGAAACGGGGTGGTTATGGTGGCACTTAGAGTTTGAATCACTCGCCAAAAAGCAGTAATCTGCTGTCACTCAAAAACACAATGTCCAATCTCTCCCAAACGTCTCAGGTGTGATGAGACTCGAGCTAGGAAATGTTTGTTATGCCATTTGTCAGTAATGGTTAGAGCTCCACCTAGTGGGACAACTATAATCATGATTGAATGAGATGAATTGTTAGCTGGTGGTTAAATGCATGAATTCCATCAATGTGACATCAGATCGGAGGTGCTGGTTTTAGGTGTTGGGCGTGGCTCGACGCGCCGGGGGTGCGAGGGCCCTCATAACGCTGCTTGCAGCTTTAATTATTATTATTATTATTATTTCGGCAAATGAATTGGCCGTTTGAGGGCCTAAACATGCTCGAAAACTCATGAAATTTTGCACACGCGTCAGGTCTGGTGAAAATTTACGTATTTTAATGTTCCCAGACATGGCCAGGGAAAATTAGCTCAGTAGCGCCACCTAGAAAAATGAAAAACGCGAGCCCCCGGTATGGGTATGACCTACATGTTTGAAAGTCGGTACACCTATATAACTTTCAGAGTCGAACAAAAAAGTCTATTATGGCAATGTCCTAAACCCAACAGGAAGTCCGCCATTTTGGATTGAAGGTGACATTTTGGGTCTGATTTTACCGTTTCCATGCCTCGAACTTTAACGAACTCCTCCTTGGGATTTGGTCCTATAAGCTTCAAATTTGGACAGTGTCAACTACACCCTTGTGCCATGTTAAATTGCGGAGCTTTTGAGTTTTCACAATACTATGAGGCCGTGGCGCCATGGCGAATTTCGATGACTCGCCATGAAAATCTTATTGCCTCTCATTTTGTCATACATTTTCTGACCTTGACCAAAGAGCACACATATGATAAGGCTCCACCCCTGAACATATTTCAACTGCCATATTTGACATAAGGGACAGCGCCACCTAGTGGGAACAGGAAATGTCATGTTTTACACTTTGGGGTACAGTATAGTGATGGGTGACATCTGCAGCCTCAAATTTCTCCAGAAAAGCCTTAAGGAGTTGGTCTTGGGTTACAGTGAAAACTGTGACTTTTCGCAAAAGGGTGTGACCCCAGCGGCGTGGCGAACTTTAATGTCACGCCATGAAGAAACAAATTAGTATAACTCAATGAAATCCAGTCTGATCAGTACCAGACTTTACAGGCATGATGTCAGACCCGCCCTGAACAGATTGATGTGCCCATTGTCGGAAATACGGACAGCGCCACCTAGTGGCAACAGGAAATGTCATGGCTTTAATTTTGTTGTACTGATTTTCACAGATTCATCTTGGCCACCTCAAAAGCGGTGAATATCACCATCAGTCCCTCGTGATGCTTCAGTGCAAAAATTGTGACTTTAAACTGAACGGCGCACCCTGGTGGCAACGCGGTTCACCATGAAAGATGAAGTGGCTTTTGAGGGGCTTGGAAAGTTTATAGAGGCTTGAAATTTGGCACACACCTCCAAATGGATGTAGGCTTTGTTGTCATGTGATCATTTTCATTGAATAGCGCGAAATTGCTCCACAGCGCCCCCTACAAAATTTCAAAACATCAGCCCCAGCTCTGTGTTTCATTTATGAGTCTGAAACCTGGTAAGCTTATGGAAAATATCAAGATGTACAAAAAAGTCTCTTGGAGCAATATCCCAAATCCAACAGGAAGTCAGCCATTTTAAAATTAATGTGTAATTTTGGCGACATTTTCCCCTCTTTTCAGGCTTCATACTTTGACGAACTCCTCCAAGGGATTTCATCATATTGAACCATTCTCCAGTGTGTGGAATCTAAAGACCTTTGTGATGTTAAATTGCGAAGCTTTTTACGTCCAGGGAAACGGGGTGGTTATGGTGGCACTTAGAGTTTGAATCACTCGCCAAAAAGCAGTAATCTGCTGTCACTCAAAAACACAATGTCCAATCTCTCCCAAATGTCTCAGGTGTGATGAGACTCGAGCTTGGAAGTGTTTGTTATGCCATTTGTACATAATGGTTAGAGCGCCACCTAGTGGAACGACTAACTAATCATGAATGAATGAGTTGAATTGTTAGCTGGTGGTTAAATGCATGAATTCCATCAATGTGACATCACATCGGACGTGCTGGTTTTAGGTGTTGGGCGTGGCTCGACACGCCGGGGTGCGAGGGCCCTCATAACGCTGCTTGCAGCTTTAATTATTATTATTATTCAGGCAAAACAAGGGCCTTTTTGAGGGCCTAAACATGCTCAAAAACTCATGAAATTTTGCACACATGCCAGGTCTGGTGAAAAATTTTGTATTTTAATGGTTTTACATATGAGCACTGGGAAATGGCTCTACAGCGCCACCTATGCCTTGTTAAATGCAGCCCTACGACCACATCATTTGAGCTACATGTATGAAATTTGGCACACATGTGTATCATGCCAAGACGAACAAAAAAGTCTGGGGGCCCATTGACGCAAACCCAACAGGAAGTCCGCCATTTGGAAGAGAAGGTGACATTTTGGCTCTAATTTTGCCATTTCCATGCCTCGAACTTTTGCGAACTCCTCCTTGGGATTTGATCGTATAAGCTTCATCTTTGGTCAGTGTCAACTACACACCTGGGCGATGTTAAATTGCGGAGCTTTTGAGTTTTCACAATACCATGAGGCCGTGGCGCCACGGCGAATTTCGATGACTCGCCATGAAAATCTTATTGCCTCTCAATTTGTCATACATTTTCTGACCTTGACCAAAGTGAACACATATGATAAGGCTCCACCCCTGAACATATTTCAACTGCCATATTTGACATTAGCGACAGCGCCACCTAGTGGGAACAGGAAATGTCATGTTTTACACTTTGGGGTACAGTATAGTGATGGGTGACATCTGCAGCCTCAAATTTCTCCAGGAAAGGCGTAAGGAGTTGGTCTTGGGGTACAGTGAAAACTGTGACTTTTCACGAAAGGGTGTGACCTCAGCAGCATGGCGAATTTTGATATCTCGCCATGAAGAAACAAATTAGTATAACTCCATGAAATCCAGTCTGATTAGTACCAGACTTTACAGGCATGATGTCAGACCCGCCCTGAACAGATTGATGTGCCCATTGTCAGGAATACGTACAGCGCCACCTAGTGGCAACAGGAAATGTCATGGCTTTAATTTTGTTGTACTGATTTTCACAGGTTCATCGTGGCCACCTCAAAAGCGGTGAATGTCACCATCAGTCCCTCGTGATGCTTCAGTGCAAAAATTGTGACTTTAAACTGAACGGCGCACCCTGGTGGCAACGCGGTTCACCATGAAAGATGAAGTGGCTTTTGAGGGGCTTGGAAAGTTTATAGAGGCTTGAAATTTGGCACACACCTCCAAATGGATGTAGGCTTTGTTGTCATATGATCATTTTCATTGAATAGCGCGAAATTGCTCCACAGCGCCCCCTACAAAATTTCAAAACATCAGCCCCAGCTCTGTGTTTCATCTATGAGTCTGAAACCTGGTAAGCTTATGGAAAATATAAAGATGTACAAAAAAGTCTCTTGGAGCAATATCCCAAATCCAACAGGAAGTCAGCCATTTTAAAATTAATGTGTAATTTTGGCGGCATTTTCCCCTCTTTTCAGGCTTCATACTTTGACGAACTCCTCCAAGGGATTTCATCATATTGAACCATTCTCCAGTGTGTGGAATCTAAAGACCTTTGTGATGTTAAATTGCGAAGCTTTTTACGTTCAAGGAAACGGGGTGGTCATGGCGGCACGTGGAGTTTCAATCACTCGCCAAAAAGCAGTAATATGCTGTCACTCAAAGACACAAAGTCCAATCTCTCCCAAAGGTCGCAGGCGTGATGAGACTCGAGCTCGGAAATGTTTTTTATGCCCTTTGTCTATAATGGTTAGAGCGCCACCTAGTGGGACGACTATACTCATGGTTGAACCAAATGAAATGTTAACTGGTGGTTAAATGCATGAATTCCATCAATGTGACATCAGATCGGACGTGCTGGTTTCAGGTGTTGGGCATGGCTCGACACGCCGGGGGTGCGAGGGCCCTCATAACGCTGCTTGCAGCTTTAATTAGGGCCCGAGCACTGACAGTGCGAAGGCCCTATTGTAATTGCTCTGTTTATTATTAGGGCCCGAGCACTGACAGTGCGAAGGCCCTATTGTAATTGCTCTGTTTATTAGGGCCCGAGCACCGAGAGTGCGAAGGCCCTATTGTATCTGCTCCGTTTCTTATTATTATTATTATTATTAGGGCCCGAGCACTGACAGTGCGAAGGCCCTATTGTAATTGCTCTGTTTATTATTATTATTATTATTATTTCGGCAAATGAATTGGCCGTTTGAGGGCCTAAACATGCTCGAAAACTCATGAAATTTTGCACACGCGTCAGGTCTGGTGAAAATTTACGTATTTTAATGTTCTCAGACATGGCCAGGGAAAATTAGCTCAGTAGCGCCACCTAGAAAAATGAAAAACGCGAGCCCCCGGTATGGGTATGACCTATAAGTTTGAAAGTCGGTACACCTATATAACGTTCAGAGTCGAACAAAAAAGTCTATTATGGCAATGTCCTAAACCCAACAGGAAGTCCGCCATTTTGGAGTGAAGGTGACATTTTGGCTCTGATTTTACCGTTTCCATGCCTTGTACTTTAACGAACTCCTCCTTGGGATTTGGTCGTATAAGCTTCAAATTTGGACAGTGTCAACTATACCCTTGTGCCATGTTAAATTGCGGAGCTTTTGAGTTTTCACAATACTATGAGGCCGTGGCGCCATGGCGAATTTCGATGACTCGCCATGAAAATCTTATTGCCTCTCATTTTGTCATACATTTTCTGACCTTGACCAAAGTGAACACATATGATAAGGCTCCACCCCTGAACATATTTCAACTGCCATATTTGACACCAGGGACAGCGCCACCTAGTGGGAACAGGAAATGTCATGTTTTACACTTTGGGGTACAGTATAGTGATGGGTGACACTTGCAGCCTCAAATTTCTCCAGGAAAGCCTTAAGGAGTTGGTCTTGGGTTACAGTGAAAACTGTGACTTTTCGCAAAAGGGTGTGACCCCAGCAGCATGGCGAACTTTGATGTCACGCCATGAAGAAACAAATTAGTATAACTCAATGAAATCCAGTCTGTTCAGTACCAGACTTTACAGGCATGATGTCAGACCCGCCCTGAACAGATTGATGTGCCCATTGTCGGGAATACGTACAGCGCCACCTAGTGGCAACAGGAAATGTCATGGCTTTAATTTTGTTGTACTGATTTTCACAGGTTCATCGTGGCCACCTCAAAAGCGGTGAATATCACCATCAGTCCCTCATGATGCTTCAGTGCAGAAATTGTGACTTTAAACTGAACGGCGCACCCTGGTGGCAACGCGGTCCACCATGAAAGATGAAGTGGCTTTTGAGGGGCTTGGAAAGTTTATAGAGGCTTGAAATTTGGCACACACCTCCAATGTGATGAAGACTTTGTTGTCATGTCATCATTTTCATTGAATAGCGCAAAATGGCTCCACAGCGCCCCCTAAAATATTTCAAAATATCAGCCCCTGCTCTGTGGTTTATGTATGAATCTGAAACCTGGTAGGCTTATAGGAGATATCAAGATGTACAAAAAAGTCTCTTGGAGCAATATCCCAAATCCAACAGGAAGTCAGCCATTTTAAAATTAATGTGCAATTTTGGCGACATTTTCCCCTCTTTTCAGGCTTCATACTTTGACGAACTCCTCCAAGGGATTTCATCATATTGAACCATTCTCCAGTGTGTGGAATCTAAAGACCTTTGTGATGTTAAATTGCGAAGCTTTTTACGTCCAGGGAAACGGGGTGGTTATGGCGGCACTTAGAGTTTGAATCACTCGCCAAAAAGCAGTAATCTGCTGTCACTCAAAAACACAATGTCCAATCTCTCCCAAACGTCTCAGGTGTGATTAGACTCGAGCTCGGAAGTGTTTGTTATGCCATTTGTACATAATGGTTAGAGCGCCACCTAGTGGAACGACTAACTAATCATGAATGAATGAGTTGAAATGTTAGCTGGTGGTTAAATGCATGAATTCCATCAATGTGACATCAGATCGGACGTGCTGGTTTTAGGTGTTGGGCGTGGCTCGACGCGCCGGGGGTGCGAGGGCCCTCATAACGCTGCTTGCAGCTTTAATTAGGGCCCGAGCACTGACAGTGCGAAGGCCCTATTGTAATTGCTCTGTTTATTATTATTATTATTATTATTTCGGCAAATGAATTGGCCGTTTGAGGGCCTAAACATGCTCGAAAACTCATGAAATTTTGCACACGCGTCAGGTCTGGTGAAAATTTACGTATTTTAATCTTCCCAGACATGGCCAGGGAAAATTAGCTCAGTAGCGCCACCTAGAAAAATGAAAAACGCGAGCCCCCGGTATGGGTATGACCTACATGTTTGAAAGTCGGTACACCTATATAACTTTCAGAGTCGAACAAAAAAGTCTATTATGGCAATGTCCTAAACCCAACAGGAAGTCCGCCATTTTGGATTGAAGGTGACATTTTGGCTCTGATTTTACCGTTTCCATGCCTCGAACTTTAACGAACTCCTCCTTGGGATTTGGTCCTATAAGCTTCAAATTTGGACAGTGTCAACTACACCCTTGTGCCATGTTAAATTGCGGAGCTTTTGAGTTTTCACAATACTATGAGGCCGTGGCGCCATGGCGAATTTCGATGACTCGCCATGAAAATCTTATTGCCTCTCATTTTGTCATACATTTTCTGACCTTGACCAAAGAGCACACATATGATAAGGCTCCACCCCTGAACATATTTCAACTGCCATATTTGACATAAGGGACAGCGCCACCTAGTGGGAACAGGAAATGTCATGTTTTACACTTTGGGGTACAGTATAGTGATGGGTGACATCTGCAGCCTCAAATTTCTCCAGAAAAGCCTTAAGGAGTTGGTCTTGGGTTACAGTGAAAACTGTGACTTTTCGCAAAAGGGTGTGACCCCAGCGGCGTGGCGAACTTTAATGTCACGCCATGAAGAAACAAATTAGTATAACTCAATGAAATCCAGTCTGATCAGTACCAGACTTTACAGGCATGATGTCAGACCCGCCCTGAACAGATTGATGTGCCCATTGTCGGAAATACGGACAGCGCCACCTAGTGGCAACAGGAAATGTCATGGCTTTAATTTTGTTGTACTGATTTTCACAGATTCATCTTGGCCACCTCAAAAGCGGTGAATATCACCATCAGTCCCTCGTGATGCTTCAGTGCAAAAATTGTGACTTTAAACTGAACGGCGCACCCTGGTGGCAACGCGGTTCACCATGAAAGATGAAGTGGCTTTTGAGGGGCTTGGAAAGTTTATAGAGGCTTGAAATTTGGCACACACCTCCAAATGGATGTAGGCTTTGTTGTCATGTGATCATTTTCATTGAATAGCGCGAAATTGCTCCACAGCGCCCCCTACAAAATTTCAAAACATCAGCCCCAGCTCTGTGTTTCATCTATGAGTCTGAAACCTGGTAAGCTTATGGAAAATATCAAGATGTACAAAAAAGTCTCTTGGAGCAATATCCCAAATCCAACAGGAAGTCAGCCATTTTAAAATTAATGTGTAATTTTGGCGACATTTTCCCCTCTTTTCAGGCTTCATACTTTGACGAACTCCTCCAAGGGATTTCATCATATTGAACCATTCTCCAGTGTGTGGAATCTAAAGACCTTTGTGATGTTAAATTGCGAAGCTTTTTACGTCCAGGGAAACGGGGTGGTTATGGTGGCACTTAGAGTTTGAATCACTCGCCAAAAAGCAGTAATCTGCTGTCACTCAAAAACACAATGTCCAATCTCTCCCAAACGTCTCAGGTGTGATGAGACTCGAGCTTGGAAGTGTTTGTTATGCCATTTGTACATAATGGTTAGAGCGCCACCTAGTGGAACGACTAACTAATCATGAATGAATGAGTTGAATTGTTAGCTGGTGGTTAAATGCATGAATTCCATCAATGTGACATCACATCGGACGTGCTGGTTTTAGGTGTTGGGCGTGGCTCGACACGCCGGGGTGCGAGGGCCCTCATAACGCTGCTTGCAGCTTTAATTATTATTATTATTCACCCCAAACAAGGGCCTTTTTGAGGGCCTAAACATGCTCAAAAACTCATGAAATTTTGCACACATGCCAGGTCTGGTGAAAAATTTTGTATTTTAATGGTTTTACATATGAGCACTGGGAAATGGCTCTACAGCGCCACCTATGCCTTGTTAAATGCAGCCCTACGACCACATCGTTTGAGCTACATGTATGAAATTTGGCACACATGTGTATCATGCCAAGACGAACAAAAAAGTCTGCGGGCCCATTGACGCAAACCCAACAGGAAGTCCGCCATTTGGAAGAGAAGGTGACATTTTGGCTCTAATTTTGCCATTTCCATGCCTCGAACTTTAACGAACTCCTCCTTGGGATTTGGTCGTATAAGCTTCATATTTGGTCAGTGCCAACTACACCCTTGTGCCATGTTAAATTGCGGAGCTTTTGAGTTTTCACAATACTATGAGGCCGTGGCGCCATGGCGAATTTCGATGACTCGCCATGAAAATCTTATTGCCTCTCATTTTGTCATACATTTTCTAACCTTGACCAAAGTGAACACATATGATAAGGATCCAGCCCTGAACATATTTCAACTGCCATATTTGACATCAAGGACAGCGCCACCTAGTGGGAACAGGAAATGTCATGTTTTACACTTTGGGGTACAGTATAGTGATGGGTGACATCTGCAGCCTCAAATTTCTCCAGGAAAGCCTTAAGGAGTTGGTCTTGGGTTACAGTGAAAACTGTGAGTTTTCGCGAAAGGGTGTGACCCCAGCAGCATGGCGAACTTTGATGTCACGCCATGAAGAAACAAATTAGTATAACTCAATGAAATCCAGTCTGATCAGTACCAGACTTTACAGGCATGATGTCAGACGCGCCCTGAACAGATTGATGTGCCCATTGTCGGAAATACGGACAGCGCCACCTAGTGGCAACAGGAAATGTCATGGCTTTAATTTTGTTGTACTGATTTTCACAGGTTCATCGTGGCCACCTCAAAAGCGGTGAATATCAACATCAGTCCCTCGTGATGCTTCAGTGCAAAAATTGTGACTTTAAACTGAATGGCGCACCCTGGTGGCAGCGCATTTCACCATGAAAGATGAAGTTAATTTTGAGGGGCTTGGAAAGTTTATAGAGGCTTGAAATTTGGCACACACCTCCAAATGGATGTAGGCTTTGTTGTCATGTGATCATTTTCATTGAATAGCGCGAAATTTCTCCACAGCGCCCCCTACAAAATTTCAAAACAACAGCCCCTGCTCTGTGTTTCATCTATGAGTCTGAAACCTGGTAAGCTTATGGAAAATATCAAGATGTACAAAAAAGTCTCTTGGAGCAATATCCCAAATCCAACAGGAAGTCAGCCATTTTAAAATTAATGTGTAATTTTGGCAACATTTTCCCCTCTTTTCAGGCTTCATTCTTTGACGAACTCCTCCAAGGGATTTCATCATATTGAACCATTCTCCAGTGTGTGGAATCTAAAGACCTTTGTGATGTTAAATTGCGAAGCTTTTTACGTTCAAGGAAACGGGGTGGTCATGGCGGCACGTAGAGTTTCAGTCACTCGCCAAAAAGCACTAATCTGCTGTCACTCAAAAACACAATGTCCAATCTCTCCCAAAGCTCATAGGCGTGATGAGACTCGAGCTCGGAAATGTTTGTTATGCCATTTGTACATAATGGTTAGAGCGCCACCTAGTGGAACGACTAACTAATCACGAATGAATGAGTTGAAATGTTAGCTGGTGGTTAAATGCATGAATTCCATCAATGTGACATCAGATCGGACGTGCTGGTTTTAGGTGTTGGGCGTGGCTCGACGCGCCGGGGGTGCGAGGGCCCTCATAACGCTGCTTGCAGCTTTAATTAGGGCCCGAGCACTGATAGTGCGAAGGCCCTATTGTAATTGCTCTGTTTATTATTATTATTATTATTATTATTATTATTATTATTTCGGCAAATGAATTGGCCGTTTGAGGGCCTAAACATGCTCGAAAACTCATGAAATTTTGCACACGCGTCAGGTCTGGTGAAAATTTACGTATTTTAATGTTCTCAGACATGGCCAGGGAAAATTAGCTCAGTAGCGCCACCTAGAAAAATGAAAAACGCGAGCCCCCGGTATGGGTATGGCCTACAAGTTTGAAAGTCGGTACACCTATATAATGTTCAGAGTCGAACAAAAAAGTCTATTATGGCAATGTCCTAAACCCAACAGGAAGTCCGCCATTTTGGATTGAAGGTGACATTTTGGCTCTGATTTTACCATTTCCATGCCTCGAACTTTGACGAACTCCTCCTTGGGGTTTGATTTCATAACCTTCATATTTGGTCAGTGCCAACTACACCCTTGTGCCATGTTAAATTGCGGAGCTTTTGAGTTTTCACAATACTATGAGGCCGTGGCGCCATGGCGAATTTCGATGACTCGCCATGAAAATCTTATTGCCTCTCATTTTGTCATACATTTTCTGACCTTGACCAAAGTGAACACATATGATAAGGCTCCACCCCTGAACATATTTCAACTGCCATATTTGACACCAGGGACAGCGCCACCTAGTGGGAACAGGAAATGTCATGTTTTACACTTTGGGGTACAGTATAGTGATGGGTGACACCTGCAGCCTCAAATTTCTCCAGGAAAGGCGTAAGGAGTTGGTCTTGGGTTACAGTGAAAACTGTGACTTTTCGCAAAAGGGTGTGACCCCAGCAGCATGGCGAACTTTGATGTCACGCCATGAAGAAACAAATTAGTATAACTCAATGAAATCCAGTCTGTTCAGTACCAGACTTTACAGGCATGATGTCAGACCCGCCCTGAACAGATTGATGTGCCCATTGTCGGGAATACGTACAGCGCCACCTAGTGGCAACAGGAAATGTCATGGCTTTAATTTTGTTGTACTGATTTTCACAGGTTCATCGTGGCCACCTCAAAAGCGGTGAATATCAACATCAGTCCCTCGTGATGCTTCAGTGCAAAAATTGTGACTTTAAACTGAACGGCGCACCCTGGTGGCAACGCTGTTCAACATGAAAGATGAAGTGGCTTTTGAGGGGCTTGCAAGTTTATAGAGGCTTGAAATTTGGCCCACACCTCCAAATGGATGAAGGCTTTGTTGTCATGTGATCATTTTCATTGAATAGCGCGAAATTGCTCCACAGCGCCCCCTACAAAATTTCAAAACAACAGCCCCTGCTCTGTGTTTCATCTATGAGTCTGAAACCTGGTAAGCTTATGGAAAATATCAAGATGTACAAAAAAGTCTCTTGGTGCAATATCCCAAATCCAACAGGAAGTCAGCCATTTTAAAATTAATGTGCAATTTTGGCGACATTTTCCCCTCTTTTCAGGCTTCATACTTTGACGAACTCCTCCAAGGGATTTCATCATATTGAACCATTCTCCAGTGTGTGGAATCTAAAGACCTTTGTGATGTTAAATTGCGAAGCTTTTTACGTTCAAGGAAACGGGGTGGTCATGGCGGCACGTGGAGTTTCAATCACTGGCCAAAAAGCAGTAATCTGCTGTCACTCAAAGACACAAAGTCCAATCTCTCCCAAAGGTCGCAGGCGTGATGAGACTCGAGCTCGGAAATGTTTGTTATGCCCTTTGTCTATAATGGTTAGAGCGCCACCTAGTGGGACGACTATACTCATGGTTGAACCAAATGAAATGTTAGCTGGTGGTTAAATGCATGAATTCCATCAATGTGACATGAGATCGGACGTGCTGGTTTTAGGTGTTGGGCGTGGCTCGACGCGCCAGGGTGCGAGGGCCCTCATAACGCTGCTTGCAGCTTTAATTATTATTATTATTATTATTTCGGCAAATGAATTGGCCGTTTGAGGGCCTAAACATGCTCGAAAACTCATGAAATTTTGCACACGCGTCAGGTCTGGTGAAAATTTACGTATTTTAATGTTCTCAGACATGGCCAGGGAAAATTAGCTCAGTAGCGCCACCTAGAAAAATGAAAAACGCGAGCCCCCGGTATGGGTATGACCTATAAGTTTGAAAGTCGGTACACCTATATAACGTTCAGAGTCGAACAAAAAAGTCTATTATGGCAATGTCCTAAACCCAACAGGAAGTCCGCCATTTTGGAGTGAAGGTGACATTTTGGCTCTGATTTTACCGTTTCCATGCCTTGTACTTTAACGAACTCCTCCTTGGGATTTGGTCGTATAAGCTTCAAATTTGGACAGTGTCAACTATACCCTTGTGCCATGTTAAATTGCGGAGCTTTTGAGTTTTCACAATACTATGAGGCCGTGGCGCCATGGCGAATTTCGATGACTCGCCATGAAAATCTTATTGCCTCTCATTTTGTCATACATTTTCTGACCTTGACCAAAGTGAACACATATGATAAGGCTCCACCCCTGAACATATTTCAACTGCCATATTTGACACCAGGGACAGCGCCACCTAGTGGGAACAGGAAATGTCATGTTTTACACTTTGGGGTACAGTATAGTGATGGGTGACACTTGCAGCCTCAAATTTCTCCAGGAAAGCCTTAAGGAGTTGGTCTTGGGTTACAGTGAAAACTGTGACTTTTCGCAAAAGGGTGTGACCCCAGCAGCATGGCGAACTTTGATGTCACGCCATGAAGAAACAAATTAGTATAACTCAATGAAATCCAGTCTGTTCAGTACCAGACTTTACAGGCATGATGTCAGACCCGCCCTGAACAGATTGATGTGCCCATTGTCGGGAATACGTACAGCGCCACCTAGTGGCAACAGGAAATGTCATGGCTTTAATTTTGTTGTACTGATTTTCACAGGTTCATCGTGGCCACCTCAAAAGCGGTGAATATCACCATCAGTCCCTCATGATGCTTCAGTGCAGAAATTGTGACTTTAAACTGAACGGCGCACCCTGGTGGCAACGCGGTCCACCATGAAAGATGAAGTGGCTTTTGAGGGGCTTGGAAAGTTTATAGAGGCTTGAAATTTGGCACACACCTCCAATGTGATGAAGACTTTGTTGTCATGTCATCATTTTCATTGAATAGCGCAAAATGGCTCCACAGCGCCCCCTAAAATATTTCAAAATATCAGCCCCTGCTCTGTGGTTTATGTATGAATCTGAAACCTGGTAGGCTTATAGGAGATATCAAGATGTACAAAAAAGTCTCTTGGAGCAATATCCCAAATCCAACAGGAAGTCAGCCATTTTAAAATTAATGTGCAATTTTGGCGACATTTTCCCCTCTTTTCAGGCTTCATACTTTGACGAACTCCTCCAAGGGATTTCATCATATTGAACCATTCTCCAGTGTGTGGAATCTAAAGACCTTTGTGATGTTAAATTGCGAAGCTTTTTACGTCCAGGGAAACGGGGTGGTTATGGCGGCACTTAGAGTTTGAATCACTCGCCAAAAAGCAGTAATCTGCTGTCACTCAAAAACACAATGTCCAATCTCTCCCAAACGTCTCAGGTGTGATTAGACTCGAGCTCGGAAGTGTTTGTTATGCCATTTGTACATAATGGTTAGAGCGCCACCTAGTGGAACGACTAACTAATCATGAATGAATGAGTTGAAATGTTAGCTGGTGGTTAAATGCATGAATTCCATCAATGTGACATCAGATCGGACGTGCTGGTTTTAGGTGTTGGGCGTGGCTCGACGCGCCGGGGGTGCGAGGGCCCTCATAACGCTGCTTGCAGCTTTAATTAGGGCCCGAGCACTGACAGTGCGAAGGCCCTATTGTAATTGCTCTGTTTATTATTATTATTATTATTATTATTATTATTATTCCGGCAAATGAATTGGCCTTTTGAGGGCCTAAACATGCTCGAAAACTCATGAAATTTTGCACACGCGTCAGGTCTGGTGAAAATTTACGTATTTTAATGTTCTCAGACATGGCCAGGGAAAATTAGCTCAGTAGCGCCACCTAGAAAAATGAAAAATGCGAGCCCCCGGTATGGGTATGACCTACATATTTGAAAGTCGGTACACCTATATAACGTTGAGAGTCGAACAAAAAAGTCTATTATGGCAATGTCCTAAACCCAACAGGAAGTCCGCCATTTTGGATTGAAGGTGACATTTTGGCTCTGATTTTACCGTTTCCATGCCTCGAACTTTAACGAACTCCTCCTTGGGGTTTGATTTCATAACCTTCATATTTGGTCAGTGCCAACTACACCCTTGTGCCATGTTAAATTGCGGAGCTTTTGAGTTTTCACAATACTATGAGGCCGTGGCGCCATGGCGAATTTCGATGACTCGCCATGAAAATCTTATTGCCTCTCATTTTGTCATACATTTTCTGACCTTGACCAAAGTGAACACATATGATAAGGCTCCACCCCTGAACATATTTCAACTGCCATATTTGACGTCAGCGACAGCGCCACCTAGTGGGAACAGGAAATGTCATGTTTTACACTTTGGGGTACAGTATTGTGATGGGTGACATCTGCAGCCTCAAATTTCTCCAGGAAAGGCGTAAGGAGTTGGTCTTGGGGTACAGTGAAAACTGTGACTTTTCACGAAAGGGTGTGACCTCAGCAGCATGGCGAACTTTGATATCTCGCCATGAAGAAACAAATTAGTATAACTCCATGAAATCCAGTCTGATTAGTACCAGACTTTACAGGCATGATATCAGACCCGCCCTGAACAAATTGATGTGCCCATTGTCAGGAATATGAAGAGCGCCACCTAGTGGGAACAGGAAATGTCATGTCTTACACTTTGTTGTACTGATTTTCACAGGTTCATTGTGGATACCTCAAAAGCGGTGAATGTCACCGTCAGTCCTTCATGATGCTGCAGTGCGAAAATTGTGACTTTATACTGAACGGTGCACCCTGGTGGCAACGCTGTTCACCATGAAAAATGAAGTGGTTTTTGAGGGGCTTGGAAAGTTTAAAAAGTCTTGAAATTTGGCCCACACCTCCAATGTGCTTAAGGCTTTGTTGTTATGTGATCATTTTCATTGAATATCCCAAAATGGCTCCACAGCGCCCCCTACAAAATTTCAAAACCACAGCCCCAGCTCTGTGTTTTATGTATGAGTCTGAAACCTGGTAAGCTTATAGGAGATATCAAGATGTACAAAAAAGTCTCTTGGAGCAATATCCCAAATCCAACAGGAAGTCAGCCATTTTAAAATTAATGTGCAATTTTGGCAACATTTTCCCCTCTTTCCAGGCACCGTTCTTTGACGAACTCCTCCAAGGGATTTCATCATATTGAACCAATCTCCAGTGTGTGGAATCTAAAGACCTTTGTGATGTTAAATTGCGAAGCTTTTTACGTTCAGGGAAACGGGGTTGTCATGGCGGCACGTGGAGTTTCAATCACTCGCCAAAAAGCAGTAATCTGCTGTCACTCAAAATCAAAATGTCCAAACTCTCCCAAAGGTCGCAGGCGTGATGAGACTCGAGCTAGGAAATGTTTGTTATGCCATTTGTCAGTAATGGTTAGAGCGCCACCTAGTGGGACGACTATAATGATGATTGAATGAGATGAAATGTTAGCTGGTGGTTAAATGCATGAATTCCATCAATGTGACATCAGATTGGAGGTGCTGGTTGTAGGTGTTGGGCGTGGCTCGACGCGATGGGGTGCGAGGGCCCTCATAACGCTGCTTGCAGCTTTAATTATTATTATTATTATTATTTCGGCAAATGAATTGGCCGTTTGAGGGCCTAAACATGCTCGAAAACTCATGAAATTTTGCACACGCGTCAGGTCTGGTGAAAATTTACGTATTTTAATGTTCCCAGACATGGCCAGGGAAAATTAGCTCAGTAGCGCCACCTAGAAAAATGAAAAACGCGAGCCCCCGGTATGGGTATGACCTACATGTTTGAAAGTCGGTACACCTATATAACTTTCAGAGTCGAACAAAAAAGTCTATTATGGCAATGTCCTAAACCCAACAGGAAGTCCGCCATTTTGGATTGAAGGTGACATTTTGGGTCTGATTTTACCGTTTCCATGCCTCGAACTTTAACGAACTCCTCCTTGGGATTTGGTCCTATAAGCTTCAAATTTGGACAGTGTCAACTACACCCTTGTGCCATGTTAAATTGCGGAGCTTTTGAGTTTTCACAATACTATGAGGCCGTGGCGCCATGGCGAATTTCGATGACTCGCCATGAAAATCTTATTGCCTCTCATTTTGTCATACATTTTCTGACCTTGACCAAAGAGCACACATATGATAAGGCTCCACCCCTGAACATATTTCAACTGCCATATTTGACATAAGGGACAGCGCCACCTAGTGGGAACAGGAAATGTCATGTTTTACACTTTGGGGTACAGTATAGTGATGGGTGACATCTGCAGCCTCAAATTTCTCCAGAAAAGCCTTAAGGAGTTGGTCTTGGGTTACAGTGAAAACTGTGACTTTTCGCAAAAGGGTGTGACCCCAGCGGCGTGGCGAACTTTAATGTCACGCCATGAAGAAACAAATTAGTATAACTCAATGAAATCCAGTCTGATCAGTACCAGACTTTACAGGCATGATGTCAGACCCGCCCTGAACAGATTGATGTGCCCATTGTCGGAAATACGGACAGCGCCACCTAGTGGCAACAGGAAATGTCATGGCTTTAATTTTGTTGTACTGATTTTCACAGATTCATCTTGGCCACCTCAAAAGCGGTGAATATCACCATCAGTCCCTCGTGATGCTTCAGTGCAAAAATTGTGACTTTAAACTGAACGGCGCACCCTGGTGGCAACGCGGTTCACCATGAAAGATGAAGTGGCTTTTGAGGGGCTTGGAAAGTTTATAGAGGCTTGAAATTTGGCACACACCTCCAAATGGATGTAGGCTTTGTTGTCATGTGATCATTTTCATTGAATAGCGCGAAATTGCTCCACAGCGCCCCCTACAAAATTTCAAAACATCAGCCCCAGCTCTGTGTTTCATTTATGAGTCTGAAACCTGGTAAGCTTATGGAAAATATCAAGATGTACAAAAAAGTCTCTTGGAGCAATATCCCAAATCCAACAGGAAGTCAGCCATTTTAAAATTAATGTGTAATTTTGGCGACATTTTCCCCTCTTTTCAGGCTTCATACTTTGACGAACTCCTCCAAGGGATTTCATCATATTGAACCATTCTCCAGTGTGTGGAATCTAAAGACCTTTGTGATGTTAAATTGCGAAGCTTTTTACGTCCAGGGAAACGGGGTGGTTATGGTGGCACTTAGAGTTTGAATCACTCGCCAAAAAGCAGTAATCTGCTGTCACTCAAAAACACAATGTCCAATCTCTCCCAAATGTCTCAGGTGTGATGAGACTCGAGCTTGGAAGTGTTTGTTATGCCATTTGTACATAATGGTTAGAGCGCCACCTAGTGGAACGACTAACTAATCATGAATGAATGAGTTGAATTGTTAGCTGGTGGTTAAATGCATGAATTCCATCAATGTGACATCACATCGGACGTGCTGGTTTTAGGTGTTGGGCGTGGCTCGACACGCCGGGGTGCGAGGGCCCTCATAACGCTGCTTGCAGCTTTAATTAGGGCCCGAGCACTGAGAGTGCGAAGGCCCTATTGTATCTGCTCCGTTTCTTATTATTATTATTATTATTATTATTATTATTATTATTATTATTCACCCCAAACAAGGGCCTTTTTGAGGGCCTAAACATGCTCAAAAACTCATGAAATTTTGCACACATGCCAGGTTTGGTGAAAAATTTTGTATTTTAATGGTTTTACATATGAGCACTGGGAAATGGCTCTAGAGCGCCACCTATGCCTTGTTAAATGCAGCCCTACGACCACACGGTTTGAGCTACATGTATGAAATTTGGCACACATGTGTATCATGCCAAGATGAACAAAAAAGTCTGTGGGCCCATTGACGCAAACCCAACAGGAAGTCCGCCATTTTGGATTGAAGGTGACATTTTGGCTCTGATTTTACCGTTTCCATGCCTTGTACTTTAACGAACTCCTCCTTGGGATTTGGTCCTATAAACTTCAAATTTGGACAGTGTCAACTACACCCTTGTGCCATGTTAAATTGCGGAGCTTTTGAGTTTTCACAATACTATGAGGCCGTGGCGCCATGGCGAATTTCGATGACTCGCCATGAAAATCTTATTGCCTCTCATTCTGTCATACATGTTCCGATCTGGACCAAAGTGAACACATATGATAAGGCTCCACCCCTGAACATATTTCAACTGCCATATTTGACATCAAGGACAGCGCCACCTAGTGGGAACAGGAAATGTCATGTTTTACACTTTGGGGTACAGTATAGTGATGGGTGACATCTGCAGCCTCAAATTTCTCCAGGAAAGCCTTAAGGAGTTGGTCTTGGGTTACAGTGAAAACTGTGACTTTTCGCAAAAGGGTGTGACCCCAGCAGCATGGCGAACTTTGATGTCACGCCATGAAGAAAGAAATTAGTATAACTCAATGAAATCCAGTCTGATCAGTACCAGACTTTACAGGCATGATGTCAGACCCGCCCTGAACAGATTGATGTGCCCATTGTCGGAAATACGGACAGCGCCACCTAGTGGCCACAGGAAATGTCATGGCTTTAATTTTGTTGTACTGATTTTCACAGGTTCATCGTGGCCACCTCAAAAGCGATGAATATCAACATCAGTCCCTCGTGATGCTTCAGTGCAAAAATTGTGACTTTAAACTGAACGGCGCACCCTGGTGGCAACGCGGTTCACCATGAAAGATGAAGTGGCTTTTGAGGGGCTTGGAAAGTTTATAGAGGCTTGAAATTTGGCACACACCTCCAAATGGATGTAGGCTTTGTTGTCATGTGATCATTTTCATTGAATAGCGCGAAATTGCTCCACAGCGCCCCCTACAAAATTTCAAAACATCAGCCCCAGCTCTGTGTTTCATCTATGAGTCTGAAACCTGGTAAGCTTATGGAAAATATCAAGATGTACAAAAAAGTCTCTTGGAGCAATATCCCAAATCCAACAGGAAGTCAGCCATTTTAAAATTAATGTGTAATTTTGGCAACATTTTCCCCTCTTTTCAGGCTTCATACTTTGACGAACTCCTCCAAGGGATTTCATCATATTGAACCATTCTCCAGTGTGTGGAATCTAAAGACCTTTGTGATGTTAAATTGCGAAGCTTTTTACGTTCAAGGAAACGGGGTGGTCATGGCGGCACGTGGAGTTTCAATCACTCGCCAAAAAGCAGTAATCTGCTGTCACTCAAAATCAAAATGTCCAATATGTCCCAAAGGTCGCAGGCGTGATGAGACTCGAGCTAGGAAATGTTTGTTATGCCATTTGTCAGTAATGGTTAGAGCGCCACCTAGTGGGACGACTATAATGATGATTGAATGAGATGAAATGTTAGCTGGTGGTTGAATGCATGAATTCCATCAATGTGACATCAGATCGGACGTGCTGGTTTCAGGTGTTGGGCATGGCTCGACACGCCGGGGGTGCGAGGGCCCTCCTAACGCTGCTTGCAGCTTTAATTATTATTAGGGCCCGAGCACTGAGAGTGCGAAGGCCCTATTGTATCTGCTCCGTTTCTTATTATTATTATTATTATTATTATTATTATTATTATTATTATTATTCACCCCAAACAAGGGCCTTTTTGAGGGCCTAAACATGCTCAAAAACTCATGAAATTTTGCACACATGCCAGGTCTGGTGAAAAATTTTGTATTTTAATGGTTTTACTTATGAGCACTGGGAAATGGCTCTAGAGCGCCACCTATGCCTTGTTAAATGCAGCCCTACGACCACATGGTTTGAGCTACATGTATGAAATTTGGCACACATGTGTATCATGCCAAGACGAACAAAAAAGTCTGTGGGCCCATTGACGCAAACCCAACAGGAAGTCCGCCATTTGGAAGAGAAGGTGACATTTTGGCTCTAATTTTGCCATTTCCATGCCTCGAACTTTAACGAACTCCTCCTTGGGATTTGGTCCTATAAACTTCAAATTTGGACAGTGTCAACTACACCCTTGTGCCATGTTAAATTGCGGAGCTTTTGAGTTTTCACAATACTATGAGGCCGTGGCGCCATGGCGAATTTCGATGACTCGCCATGAAAATCTTATTGCCTCTCATTTTGTCATACATTTTCTGACCTTGACCAAAGTGAACACATATGATAAGGCTCCACCCCTGAACATATTTCAACTGCCATATTTGACACCAGGGATAGCGCCACCTAGTGGGAACAGGAAATGTCATGTTTTACACTTTGGGGTACAGTATAGTGATGGGTGACACCTGCAGCCTCAAATTTCTCCAGGAAAGCCTTAAGGAGTTGGTCTTGGGTTACAGTGAAAACTGTGACTTTTCGCAAAAGGGTGTGACCCCAGCAGCATGGCGAACTTTGATGTCACGCCATGAAGAAACAAATTAGTATAACTCAATGAAATCCAGTCTGATCAGTACCAGACTTTACAGGCATGATGTCAGACCCGCCCTGAACAGATTGATATGCCCATTGTCGGAAATACGGACAGCGCCACCTAGTGGCAACAGGAAATGTCATGGCTTTAACTTTGTTGTACTGATTTTCACAGGTTGATCGTGGCCACCTCAAAAGCGGTGAATATCACCATCAGTCCCTCGTGATGCTTCAGTGCAAAAATTGTGACTTTAAACTGAACGGCGCACCCTGGTGGCAACGCGGTTCATCATGAAAGATGAAGTGGCTTTTCAGGGGCTTGGAAAGTTTATAGAGGCTTGAAATTTGGCACACACCTCCAAATGGATGAAGGCTTTGTTGGCATGTGATCATTTTCATTGAATAGCGCGAAATTGCTCCACAGCGCCCCCTACAAAATTTCAAAACCACAGCCCCTGCTCTGTGTTTCATCTATGAGTCTGACACTTGGTAAGCTTGTGTAAGATATCAAGATGTACAAAAAAGTCTCTTGGAGCAATATCCCAAATCCAACAGGAAGTCAGCCATTTTAAAATTAATGTGCAATTTTGATGACATTTTCCCCCCTTTTCAGGCCTCATACTTTGACGAACTCCTCCAAGGGATTTCATCATATTGAAGCATTCTTCAGTGTGTAGAATCTAAAGACCTTTGTGATGTTAAATTGCGAAGCTTTTTCCGTTCAGGGAAACGGGGTGGTCATGGCGGCACGTAGAGTTTCAATCACTCGCAAAAAGCAGTAATCTGCTGTCACTAAAAAACACAATGTCCAATCTCTCCCAAAGGTCGCAGGTGTGATGAGACTCGAGCTTGGAAATGTTTGTTATGCTATTTGTCAATAATGGTTAGAGCGCCACCTAGTGGCATGACTATAATCCTGGTTGAATAAGATGAAATGTTAGCTGGTGATTAAAAGCATGAAATCCATCAATGTGACATCACATCGGACGTGCCGGTTTGAGGTGTTGGCAGTGGCTCGACGTGCCGGGGGTGCGAGGGCCCTCATAACGCTGCTTGCAGCTTTAATTATTATTATTATTCACCCCAAACAAGGGCCTTTTTGAGGGCCTAAACATGCTCAAAAACTCATGAAATTTTGCACACATGCCAGGTCTGGTGAAAAATTTTGGATTTTAATGGTTTTACATATGAGCACTGGGAAATGGCTCTACAGCGCCACCTATGCCTTGTTAAATGCAGCCCTACGACCACATGGTTTGAGCTACATGTATGAAATTTGGCACACATGTGTATCATGCCAAGACGAACAAAAAAGTCTGTGGGCCCATTGACGCAAACCCAACAGGAAGTCCGCCATTTGGAAGAGAAGGTGACATTTTGGCTCTAATTTTGCCATTTCCATGCCTCGAACTTTTGCGAACTCCTCCTTGGGGTTTCATTTCATAACCTTCAAATTTGGACAGTGTCAACTACACCCTTGTGCCATGTTAAATTGCGGAGCTTTTGAGTTTTCACAATACTATGAGGCCGTGGCGCCATGGCGAATTTCGATGACTCGCCATGAAAATCTTATTGCCTCTCATTCTGTCATACATGTTCCGATCTGGACCAAAGAGCACACATATGATAAGGCTCCACCCCTGAACCTATTTCAACTGCCATATTTGACATCAAGGACAGCGCCACCTAGTGGGAACAGGAAATGTCATGTTTTACACTTTGGGGTACAGTATTGTGATGGGTGACATCTGCAGCCTCAAATTTCTCCAGGAAAGGCGTAAGGAGTTGGTCTTGGGGTAGAGTGAAAACTGTGACTTTTCACGAAAGGGTGTGACCTCAGCAGCATGGCGAACTTTGATATCTCGCCATGAAGAAACAAATTAGTATAACTCCATGAAATCCAGTCTGATTAGTACCAGACTTTACAGGCATGATATCAGACCCGCCCTGAACAAATTGATGTGCCCATTGTCAGGAATATGAAGAGCGCCACCTAGTGGGAACAGGAAATGTCATGTCTTAGACTTTGTTGTACTGATTTTCACAGGTTCATTGTGGATACCTCAAAAGCGGTGAATGTCACCGTCAGTCCTTCATGATGCTGCAGTGCGAAAATTGTGACTTTATACTGAACGGTGCACCCTGGTGGCAACGCTGTTCACCATGAAAAATGAAGTGGTTTTTGAGGGGCTTGGAAAGTTTAAAAAGTCTTGAAATTTGGCCCACACCTCCAATGTGCTTAAGGCTTTGTTGTTATGTGATCATTTTCATTGAATATCCCAAAATGGCTCCACAGCGCCCCCTACAAAATTTCAAAACATCAGCCCCAGCTCTGTGTTTTATGTATGAGTCTGAAACCTGGTAAGCTTATAGGAGATATCAAGATGTACAAAAAAGTCTCTTGGAGCAATATCCCAAATACAACAGGAAGTCAGCCATTTTAAAATTAATGTGCAATTTTGGCAACATTTTCCCCTCTTTCCAGGCACCGTTCTTTGACGAACTCCTCCAAGGGATTTCATCATATTGAACCAATCTCCAGTGTGTGGAATCTAAAGACCTTTGTGATGTTAAATTGCGAAGCTTTTTACGTTCAGGGAAACGGGGTTGTCATGGCGGCACGTGGAGTTTCAATCACTCGCCAAAAAGCAGTAATCTGCTGTCACTCAAAATCAAAATGTCCAAACTCTCCCAAAGGTCGCAGGCGTGATGACACTCGAGCTAGGAAATGTTTGTTATGCCATTTGTCAGTAATGGTTAGAGCGCCACCTAGTGGGACGACTATAATGATGATTGAATGAGATGAAATGTTAGCTGGTGGTTAAATGCATGAATTCCATCAATGTGACATCAGATCGGAGGTGCTGGTTGTAGGTGTTGGGCGTGGCTCGACGCGATGGGGTGCGAGGGCCCTCATAACGCTGCTTGCAGCTTTAATTTCCCTTTATAATTGTATAAATGGATGCAGTATTTTTGACAGTTAACAGCTATGTCCTTCTGTTCTAATCGATATTTTGTATCATGGGAACAAATTATTTCTTGCAGGTTAAAGTTTTCCTCTGCGTTTGGCAGTTTTGTTCATGTTTGTTGTAACTCTGTTTATATAATTGTGGTCATAGCTCAATGTTTTGAGCTATGGGGGGAACAGCTCAGTTTGAGCAGTTTGGACTTAAAGAGGAAAAGGCTGCGATGGTTTGGACTTGTGCAGATACAGTTAATTCTGGCTACAGCAGCAACCATCATGCTAAACTTTAAGCTTGATTTAGACTTCTGTGGGAAACCTACACCCTATCTTGAGTAGTAATGGGAAACTCCTTTTATCCCTACACCGCAACCTTCCACAGCATTCAAGTTGTCGTCATATATGTTCACCCAGTGTGTAGTTACGTCTCGTGGAGGTGCATGCGAGGTTACATAAAGGCTGAGGCATAGTTAAAATGGGTTCATGTTATGGCGCAAGTGACGACTTAGAACTGACGCAGAAGTAGGCTTCCATGGAGTGGAAACCAGTGGAAGATATTACTGATTTATAAATCATTTTTTAATTTTCGCTGTAAGGATGAAAGTTGTGGTCAGAAGACTAACGGCAGCAAAGGTGGAAATTCAACAATTAGCACTTTAGTTATACACTCTTAGAAGGGATGTGTTAAAATTGACACATCATGTGTTAAATTTTAACACATGTGCTGCATCAGATTAGGGACAACACATGATGTGTCAGTTTTAACACAATTAATGTGTCTGCTCCTTTAACACATCTTCTGTGTTAAAAAATGTAAACACAAAGATGTGTTATTTTGACACAAAGATGTGTTAAAATGTGTACATTTCAAATTTTTTTTAAAAAAGGAGAAAAAAGATGGGTATATATTATACACTTATTGAATTCCATTTTTTATTTGGCATATTATAAATCATTACAAACTGAATGAACAACAACTGTCAGAATCTTTTCAATTAAAATGTTTTAAATTCAATTTTAGCCAAAGCTATATCACAATTTTTACTTTACAAAATCAAACAAAATTCATATCTGACTAGCTTTCTATCTCTCTAGATCATTAAAATGTCAAAAAAAATTGAAAAAAGGGCAATCATATATATGATTGCCCTTTTTTCAATTTTTCAATTTTTTCAATATACACTCAACAAAAATATAAACGCAACACCTTTGTTACGGCTCCCATTCCCCATGGGATGGACGTAGAGACCTAAAATTCATTCCAGATACACAATATAACCATCCCTCCCAAACAGTGGTCACAAATCAGTCCAAATGTGTGGTAGTGGGCACATCTGCTATATTGAGATAATCCATCCCACCTCACAGGTGTGCCACATCAGGATGCTGATCTGACATCATGAGTAGTGCACAGGTGTACCTCAGACTGCCCACAACAAAAGGCCACCCTGGAATGTGCAGTTTTGTCTTACAGCAAAATGCCACAGATGCCACAAGCAATGAGGGAGCGTGCAATTGGCATGCTGACAGCAGGAATGTCAACCAGATCTGTCGCCCGTGCACTGAATGTTCATTTCTCAACCATAAGCCGTCTCCACAGGCGTTTCAGAGAATATGGCAGCACATCCAACCGGCCTCACAACCGCAGACCTCGTGTAACCACACCAGCCCAGGACTTCCACATCCAGCAGGTTCACCTCCAAGATCGTCTGAGACCAGCCACCCAGACAGCTGCTGGAACAATTGGTTTGCACAACCAAACAATTTCTGCACAAACTGTCAGAAACCGTCTCAGGGACGCTCAACTGCATGCCCGTCGTCCTCATCGGGGTCTTGACCTGACTCCAGCTCGTCGCCGTAACAGACTTGTGTGGGCAAATGCTCACATTCGATGGCGTCTGGCACGTTGGAGAGGTGTGCGCTTCACAGATGAATCATGGTTCACATTGTTCAGGGCAGATGGCAGCTGAGAATGTCCCAGTTCTTGCATGGCCAGCATACTCACCGGACATGTCACTCATTGAGCATGTTCGGGATGTGCCTGACCGGCGTATACGACAGCGTGTACCAGTTCCCACGAATATCCAACAACCTCGCACAGCCATTGAAGTGGAGTGGACCAACATTCCACAGGCCACAATTGACAATCTGATAGACTCCATGTGACGATGTGTTGCACTGCATGAGGCAAATGGTGGTCACACCAGATACTGACCGGTTCTGGGTCCCCAGACCTCCAATAGCGCAAAAAACTGCACATTCCAGGGTGGCCTTTTGTTGTGGGCAGTCTGAGGTACACCTGTGCACTACTCATGATGTCAGATCAGCATCCTGATGTGGCACACCTGTGAGGTGGGATGGATTATCTCAATATAGCAGATGTGCCCACTACCACACATTTGGACTGATTTGTGACCACTGTTTGGGAGGGATGGTTATATTGTGTATCTGGAATGAATTTTAGGTCTCTACGTCCATCCCATGGGGAATGGGAGCAGTAACAAAGGTGTTGCGTTTATATTTTTGTTGAGTGTATATATATAATGTTCTGATATAATCCAGACAATACATGAATTAAAATTTTTAAAGGTAACAATTGTCATCTTCAACAAATTGTCAACATTTAACAAATGTGCAGTTGCATGCAAACAGAAAAACATACTTTTTGGCGAATATAGCATCCAGGTTATACAATTTTGTACCTTGGGTTTAAATACAAAAATCAAAAATTTCAGCCAATCAGTTCATATTGTCTGACCTTTCCACTGCATAGGCATAAAAATGGTCAGTCCTGATAAGCAGTGTATTTGACAAAGATGCCAAATGAGGTTTCTCACCTCTGTGAACAGAGACTCTCTACATTTTGGACAGGTGAACATTTTACTTGCATCCTTTAATCTGTGCAATCAGCTCCAGTACTTTGGTTTTCCTTTGGGTGGACAGCGGCAGGTCATAGACAAAATCAAAGAAGGTGAAGACGGAGCCAAGTGGTGCTGGATAGGACAAGTTACATACCCAGTACAGTTTGAAAAGCTTATCCACAGCACACGTCAGGCCATCATTCAGAGAAATGGTTACTCTGTCATTCTTAGCAACAATGATGTACTGCCTGGTTGCCCTCTTTAGATCACCGATGCATATCAGCTGGGGTTGGTGTGTTGTGGATGATGCTTCAGGATCACTGCAAAGCGATGCAATACTTGTTCCAGGCTTGGAGATGGGGGAAGATAAAGATAGTATTCAGTGAGGTGTAGACAAATGCTTTCCTCAGGTAAATACCGTGAGAACTTTACTGAATACATACCAGTGCAAAAAAGGCTGCAACGACTGGCACCAACTGGTGGGAGTAGGTGTGTTAACACATGGCGGGGGGGTTCTTGTTTCCAGGGCAGCTACTGATTTGAGCTTCGGAATGATACTGGCTTCCCATTTTCGCAAAAAGAGATCCACCTTTCCTCCTGTAAAATTGCCAAACTCCAAGTCCAGCCTACGGAAATAAAAGAAGTGTTTAAGCTTAAAATGAAGCATTAAATACATTAAATCAAAAGTACATTCTGTCCATTTGGTAGCTGTATGGCTAAGATCAAACTTTACAGTATCACATTTCTGTTACCCATTCCACATCTAGCTTACCTACACAGTTAAACAACAATTTACTTGGAGTGGTATTTGAATACAAGTCCATTATTCCTTAATTTTAGCTATGATTTGGGTCCCATCAGACCCTGAGAAAAAATTAGGACTTTTTAGCTGATGTTCAACTTTCTAGCAGACAATTTCTTATGTTGTCTATCTGCGGTTTGTCCTGTAGAGCTTTTTTGTTGAAAATAGTGCTGCTGAAAGCAGAGTTTCATACAGATTTAGGTGATTTTTTTGTAGGGTTTTCACTTCCACGAGCAGCACTTTCTGCATTGTCATTTGATGTCCCTACTATTAGATAGTCATTTGGTGGTACGACTAAGATTTTGGACCATGTGAAAAGTGATGCTCATTGTAATCAGTGCGCAGGGAGTAATGATCAAACTCTGAAGTTATAAAACTTTCAAAATATTCACTAGGAGCTCATAAACATACCTCCAAATGTATCGACTCCTGTTACATACTTTGTATGCAAAACACAACTGAGTGGAGAAGGAGTACATAAACCATTACCAGAGAACCAAGCAACTTACCAGACTTGGCATGTCCAAAAACCGTGGGTACTCTCCGAATATTCCAGGCTCTGAGACTGGTGTATGTTTCCTCCATGCCTGACATGATAATTGGAAGGTTCTCAGCTGAGGGCCGCAATAACTTGGGTGACCCACTCATCTGTGCTGCTGGTATTCCCATCCTCTCGCCTGAGCTTCTTGTCTTCACCACAGTCATCTGTCACTTTTCGCTTCTTATAATGTCTCTGCCCCTGGTCGAGATTCCGTCTAAGGTTGCGCAGTTTAGTCTCTAGGAATCCACAATGAGAGACTGGATCATAATAATGCTCCTGAGGAAGAAAGGACAGAGGTATATGGGTAACAGCTGAGCAATTTTAACTGAGAAAAAAAGCTCTAATAAATAATTAGATAAAGGTTAAACGATACACAGTAAGTGGGAACAAGTGCAATTTACAGTATGTAGTGGAATTTACATTATTAAAATGCTAAATTTACTTACAAATCCTTCCCCCTGTCCTGCCACTTAAGGGTGGAAAAGTGGTGAGGATGCTTTTTGCTACAGTTAGCTTCTCTGCACTAAGAGGGTAACTGGAAAACAAAGGTAAACTTTTTTACTTCTGTGCACTTCAACATTTTTAAAGGAAAACATTCATTGCAAAATTTTAACAAAGTACAGTAAAGTGCGATACTTACTAACCACACCTCTCCACCAAATCCCCAATGCAAGTCTTCACAAGGAGCCTCCTCGATGGCACCGACAGGTTTCATACTCCTTAAGAATCTGTGGGGCTTTCCTGAGTGACTTCAGGGGTTGACTTTGTTCTTCTGTGGTAATGGTAGACTGTGTAAAGGCAACACCAGACACTTTACCTCTCTGCAATAATCTTCAAAGTCATGACAGCAAATTTCCACAGAGCATAAAAGCACGAGTTTACTCAAAAAGCTGCAGCAGAAGAAGGCGGTTTCTTAACTACGTGATTATAACGCAATGACTAAAAGAAATTCTGAATAATAAATAAATTGATTTTATCTTCTAGTTGCTACTTGGTGAATAAATCTGATCCTGACTAATAGTGATGTCTGATGTCTGTGGCACTGCTGACAATAAGAATTTTTTTTTTTTTACAAATTTCTTTCTCATCTATAAAAGTGGTTACAAGGACTTTGACAGATTCTAAGTTGTCATATGTGTGCTGAAAAAATGAAACACATGGCTAAATAAGTAAGATAATTTGCATGGTCAAGTTGCTGTTGTTTGGTTTTTTAAATAACACTGACTATTACTTCCTCAGAAGTTCTGCATAAAAAAGAAACTATATCAGAGCATGTTTCCAGCAATAAGCCTTAAAAAAGAATGTGCACATACTTTAGTTAATCATACTAGATGCAAAAACTGCTTTAACTGCTTGAAAAAATAATTATCTCTGTCAATATGAGGTATATTTCATGTTAAAGTTACTCAGTCTTTATTCCTATTCTCTGCTAGTAAACGAATGGTCGCGGTGATAACTACATTTGCTATATTCAGAGCTAACGACAATATTGTCATTTTACTCAACACTGCTACGGTTAGGTGCTGACTCTGGCGTTGCTCATAGACAACATAATGCCTGTCGGAGCCGCTAGCCAACTACCACACTGGTTCTAAGAGCAATTTCTGAATACTCTAATACTACCAAAACACATTAACTCTAATGGAGTATGGCACGAAATCCAAGAACTAATAATAAAATTAAGAGTAGGATATGTTAGCAAGACTGTTACATTAAGGTTAGCTAGGTATAGTTAAGCAGTAATTAACTTAAACTCTAAACTCCTATATTTTATATAAATTCACATTCTTCCAGAAACCCGGCATATTTTCAGTACATTAAGATAAACTGGTAAATGATACTTACTGTAAGGTCTGACAACATACTAGGCGACGTAACCTCCATCTTTGTCTCCTTTGTCTCATTGGCGCGAAAGATAGCGCCCCCTTCCCGCCGCCGCCGGTATGTCATGTTGCTGGGCAGAATTTGTTTCAATTTTAAGCATGTGTGTTCTTACTCATTTCATTTTCTACTTTTGCTTCAATTGTATTCACATGTTACGGTCAAAATTAAGCCTGTTCTTTGTGGATACTTATGCTTATAGTATAGCCATGGCCATTAATTGGTATGCCATACATATTGAGAAATAAAAAATTAATCCTCTTTCAGAATTTTAGTACACCATACCTTGGTCCACATTACATTATAAAATGTTTTATTTGTTGAAAGTAATGAGGAAAGGATTAAGGAAAACAAACAATAACTAAACATTTTATTTATTCAGTTAATATAGTTATAATACATTGTTAATCTACAATTTATTTCACTAAACACAGGGCTAGTATCAAATTACTGAGCTGCTAATTTTAGGTCCTGTTGTTAGATTCTGAAAATAACACACAAAATGTGTTAAACTGTGCAACACATCAAGTGTGTTAAGCGTTTTACACATTTTTTCAATGTTTACACATTTTCTTACACATGTTATGTTAAAATTTACACAAAATGTGTTAATAGTGTAACAACACATTTTTTGTGTCATTTTTTAACACATCCTTTCTAAGAGTGTACCAGTTTTATCAGCTTATCAGAGTTAAGCTTCAGACTAAGTAAACTTGTTTGCCCTCACTGTTACATTGTGATTGGTCAAACAGCACAAATCAGGCAAACCAGTGCACATTTAACATTGTCAAGCTTTTTAAATACATGGAGTTTCTGGCGGTTCAGCTGCACAGTCATCCTTTAATATATTTAGTGGAGAATAGTTATTTTTTAATAATACAAAATTTAAAACCACCAGTGCACTAAAATACAAAAGTTGGACAAAAATTTCAAACACTTCATTACTTTTTAAAAACTTATTGGCGCAGAAAAAAGAATTTGAAATTGTCTTAAGGCACTCAGGAACAGAAAGTCGTTAAGATCAAACAGCAAGCAAGATTTTATTTCTCTGACTTCTAAAGCAAATGTTTCTGGTACGATGTTAACTTCCAACAGAGCAAGTGGGATTTTCTTTTACTTTAGGGGGTTTAAGTGCATAACAGGGCAACACACACTATAGTGATTAACTACCCCCAGCTGTCAATTTCATATAACCTCCAGACCTCCCCACAACCTATTTAACACCTTGTCGGCACCGAGCACCACCGGGTCACCGCTCAGCTGGAGAGCCATTGTAGAGTCGGGTCTCAGGGGAAAGTAAATAGAAAAAAAATGGGAGGGCAAATAAAGAGACGTGGAGGGTTTTCTCTCACATGTACAGCTCATGTAATAAGGGTCATAGTGCCCTGGGCTAGCCGACTGTAGGCAGGAAAAATAATTTCATTCATGAAGGAGGGAGAGGGGAGTGGTAGCTTTTCCATATCAAAGAGGGTTGGGAGCATTTTGTTTGAGAGGCACATTTTCAAATTCTACAAATTCATTATTCTCTTTTTGATTAAAATTCCAAGCGTCTGCCCTGCCTCTTTGCCTGATTGAAGTGTCAAGAGAGTTTCCAGACAAAGGTACCGGATTCGGCTCCTTGAGGCAATTGCTGACTTCGAGTGTTAAGAGCAGCGGGAATCTGGAGGATGAACTGTGCAAAAAAAAATAATAAATGTTCAGACAGCAAATCCCAAATGCATAGAGGGCTTCGTGTTCCTTGTACAACTGCGAAACGTGGCAGTGCCAGACAGAAGGCTTATGTTTCATGTTTGATCCTTTCTGTGTCACAGTAACAGCCTCGTAGGCTCCAACGGCCTTAGCGCGGCGCCGCTCGCTCCTCCACAGGATTTCCACTCGCCAGAGCAAACGTCGATCAGATCAGACACATTAAGAAGTTAATTGTCCCCCTTGGGCTGAGCAGTTCATTATCTGAGCCAGTGCACAAAATTCAGTGAAGCAGGAGCAGGAATAGAGGCCACGGCAGACTGACACACACTAGCATGGTCAGTAGCTTCGTAAACCGCAAATGGGCATCAACGCAAGCCAGCCTGTGGTGATGCCGAGCATCCAAGCTGCGCATGGTTTCCCTCTGTGAAATTGCCAGTTATAGAGTTGCAATTACCGACTACAGTTGGGGCTCTTCCCCCCTCCTCTTTTCCATGAGCACAAAACCTGCGAGCGACCATATTCTAATTCATGTTTGCCTGTCTCTTGAATAATAGATTGCAAAAGGCCTAGACCAGATAAAAAGCTTTTTCACCCCGAGGAAAGCTGGTGTTTGCGATTCGACGCATTGTTAAAAATACACCGTGCACGTTATCCAGCAACTCCAGTAACTGAAAAGAGTGAGACCTTCATTCACGGGTGGAAAAAAATAAAATACCTCCTCCTTTACTTCTGTGGTGACAGCAGGAGCAACGCTGGACCCGGTCCAAGCTGAGACGTATTGGCAGGTGAACGTTTAATGCCATTCACTCCTCCCCAGCGAACACACAACAACAGACCCCTGCCCCCTTTGAGCTTTAACAAATAACTCTCTTCTTCACAGCCAACGTGTGTCTTTATTTCCACACACAATTGAGTCATGATGGGATTACCCATTGTGTGTACAGCTGCAGTCACAGGATTACGGATGACTAGGGATGATGGCAGAGAGAACACAGTTCTAACCAACTGCACACAAGCAACCGGCTCCGTTTATTGCCAGCCTGGAAAGATGCTTGGAAGACCTGAGATCATACCACAATGATGTTATCGTCAAGAGATGATAGTATTTTTTTCTCTAAAAAGGATGCGGTATATGGTTTGAAGATAGGGCGAGACCCGCTCTTCAATACGGTTTTATTACGTTGGATGTATTCCTGAATGTCTGGATTGGATGCATAACCTGCCAGCCCCTTCTCTCTGTTCATCATACCTGTGTGACAACAATCACAGCATTTGTGACTGTGGGTGTGTGCCCAGAGGAGGCGAGCGGTGGCTGTCAGAAGTGACACGTGATGACTGGGTTTTGCAAGACACACCATTATCACAACTCTCACACCTCGGGCAAGAATGCGTATGTGCGAGGGAGCCGTGATAACAGGGTGCACCTTGTGTTCGTGCGCGCCTTGTAAGGCAGAGCTGAACATCTCTGTCGGCAGCTGGGCCCCCATGGTGGCGGAGCGGCGGCAGCCGGCGTCATGGGAACGCTGAGTAGAAATGCTGTTATTACACCTCTGTGCAATGTGGTAATTTACTGTAATTCTAGTCAGTGTCACAACAGCGCTCATGTGCTTTTGAAACGCTGTCATGTTTTTCAGAGGCAGCGAGAAAGCAGATACACGGGTGATGAGACACCACAGGGTTTTTTTGTTTTTCTTTGGCTGATGCCTTCTCATGACAAAACCAGACCCCCTGCGAACTTGAGTCACACTGAGAGGCAGAGATGTCAAATGTGGTCGGCGATCAGCGGGGACAGTGTCCAGACGTCCCGTGCCAGCACAAAACTGTTATTGGTGCGCGTCTCCGTCTTCTTTGGAGAACGAACTGGGGGGAGGGGCGCCATGGGACACACCGTGACTCACCCTGTGCACTGGAAGGGGACCGAGGGAGGAGAGAGAAAGACTGAGAGTCACTCGTCATCACACACTACATCATTTCCCTCCCTCATTACAGCCAGTGCCACCCACACTACTAAGAGTATGCTCACACACTCGCGTGTGATAGAGTATGAAAGAAGTAGCCTCTACATCAGTGTGTCAGAGGAGCTTAATGGGCAAAACAGGCGGTAGCAGTGAAGCACTTACCCAGAGCAACCATCCTGTGTAATACCGTACTCACAGTGAGAGCAGACATTCAGAGAAAGTGGTTAAAAGCTTGTGCCAATTAGCATGTTTCACTGTCTACATCCTGATGTAGGCCTTCTTTCAGTGACAGATCACAGCACGCACCGTTCCACTATGCGTATTTCACATATTTAATAGGAAATCTGTTTTCATCCGGCTTTTATTGGGTTAGTCAGATTTTGCCTGTGTATGAGGTGTTAAGAGTAGACTACTGATTCAAAATAAAAAAATACAAAATTGTAATAATAAGCTCGGGGTGCAGATTGAATATGAACACAGTTCTCGAAAAATCTAACCTGCCTCTAGTGTAGTGGCAATGTGATGCAACTTATGCTTCGCACAGATAAAAAAAAAAAAGCTTGGCATGCAATTACTAAATTAGTCGAGAAATTAATTTCAACCCAGTGAACTGACACAAAAACGCACTGAACTGCTAATCTGTGAGCAGGAGGGCTAGAAATCCTCTGGAATTTAAAGTTTAATGGATTAATGATGTCAAGGCTCTCAAGTGGATAGGATGGTAGCACAAAGTAACTCTGGAGGAATTAAAGTGCTTATGGGCGATGTCTGCATGGGAGTCTGCTGGTATTGTAGGTGCTTTAGCGAGGAGTAACCCAATTCTGCTGATGGCTGTGCAGCATAAACTGCCCATCTCCGCTATTGTAGTCTTTGATTAATCTTGCATTTCCTTCCATCCAAGGCTTCTGAGTGGCCTTAAGAGTCAGTAAAAAAAAGCTTTATCCACTGGATGGCATGGTCTATTGTTTTCCAAAAGCACACACAGGGACTCAGCATTATGCAAGGCCATCTATGGGACCATTAATAGCTCAGTCAGAAATATTAGTTAGTCATAGGCAAATAGCTGAACTGCAAATTGAGTAAAAAGCTGTTTTTCTTGACTATAATAGCATGAATGTTTCCATAACAGAGTGCTTGCTTGAATGTTAACAACGCCTCTCCCCCATCTTTTTCCCGTAGACAGAAAGACAGAGTAGAAAAGGATGTACAGCAGGTTAATGTGACCAAGAATAGAGAGGGAAATGTACTGACAAGGGAAGGGGGTGTGCTGAAAAGATGTAGTGTGAATGAAGAAAAAGAAAAGAAGACGGATGGAGGACAGTTAGTAAATCAGGAAGTGAAGAAATTTAGTAAGGAGAGAGTGAGGGCAGCTATGCGGCTATGCAGAGTGTGAAGGTTGTCCAGATGATACACCTGTGGAGGTATGAAGATATCGAACATGTCAAATAAGGAGCTGCCAGGCAGAAGGAAAAGAGGAAGACCTCAGAAGATTCATGGAGATAGTGTGAGGTGGATCCACTGTGGCGACCCCTAAAAGAAAAAGGAGACCTCTTCCCCTGCTACATGATGGTCAACATTTTACTCTGCCATTTACTGTGGATGTTAAGACGTACAAATAGGAAACAACATGGTTATTACGTTGTTTAATCTTGACCTCAGAGGGTACAAATCAGAGTTAACAGCCTTTAGAGACTATAATGATAATTCTAAAGTGGATATTTAGTAGGTTATATCAAGCAGAAACATTCAGAGCTGAAAAATGAAGCCAGAGGTAAATGCCAAAAACTGCAGTTCTTCTAGTCGCCACTTGAGGCTAACTCCAAAAATGAGTGAACCCCCATAGACTTCAATGTTAAAATGCCCAACTTTGCGCTATTAAAATACATGCCTACAGTAGGGCTGCCACAATTAGTCGACTAGTCATGATTATGTCGACTATCAAAATCGTTGACAACTAATTTAATAGTCGGCGCGTCATTTGAAGCTTTGCAAGATCCTGAAAGACGCGGGAATAAGTAGTAGGATTTAAGAGTGTAATAACGGACTAAAACAGAAGATGGCAGCACTGCATATACAAGGATGCCAGCTGCCATTAAACATCAAAGAAGAAGAAGCAGTCTCCGGAATCATAGCTGTGTCCAAATTCAGGGGCCGCATCTTTCGGAGGCCACATTTGTAGGCCGATTAAGTCACAGCAACGCGACGAAGGCTGTCCAAATTCGAAGACTCCTCCAAGTGCGGCCAAAAAATGCGTCCTCCTTGTCCCCAGATTTGAAGGATGGGTCTACTCCACTGACACAATCTGCAAATTTCATTAAAAGCTTAATAAACTATCATCTTGTCTTTATTTTTAGTTAGCACATACCTTAAACGTGGGGCAACCGTGGCTCAGGGGGTTGGGAAGCTCATCTGTAACCGGAAGGTTGCCAGTTTGATCCCCGAGCTCTCTTTCCTGGTCGTTGTGTCCTTGGGCAAGACACTTTACCCTACCGCCTACTGGTGTTGGCCAGAGGGGCCGATGGCGCGATATGGCAGCCTTGCTTCTGTCAGTCTACCCCAGGCAAAAACGAAGGAAAACGCTGCTAGGAACATGCCAAAGCAACAGGTGGCGATATATTCCTAACCGTATAGAAATGTTGGCCAATCAGAAGTCTAGAAGCCTGGGTGGGAAAGAGTAAACAAAGATGGCGCATAGAAGCAGAACTGAGTCCTATGTGTGGAAGGACAGAAACTGTGTTGTATATGTAAGCATGTAAACACTGCACAGAGTAAAATTAACAGTAACAGTATTTTGTCTAAGTCCGCCATTGTAAAAATCCATTTCACCGAAACAATAACGTAGCGCACAGTGTGACGTCAAAAAAGGCGCACAACTTTGACGCTGCGTTTTCTCCGTTTTCCTCGTCCACGCGTAAATGCAAAAACTGAGTTTTCGAAAATCTCCACCCTTGCAGGCGTTTTTAAAAATCTCAGTTTTCAGTGACCGAAAACGCAGTTTACATGTGGACGAACGGTGCAAACACACAGAAAAATCTGCGTTTTCAAAAATACCCGGGTACGTGTGGACATAGCCTAAAATTCTCAAGTTCTCTAGTGCAATATTTCATCCTCTTATCTAAATAATAATAAAAAACTAAAATGTTGGCTACTAAAATGCTAACATTAAAGCTTAAATACTGAGTATACACACTGGTGACATCTTGGTGGCTACATCCATCTTCATAGACAGTCTATGATAATTATCAGCTTTTGGTTTTTGGTCAATGTTTACCAACTAAACCTCATTCAATATCATACTATAGCATATCAGCATTGTAAGAGTGATTAGACATTAAATCTCTTTGGTTTCCACTATGTGGTTGCAGTTATTAGAAAAGAAATTTTATTTACCTAATTTAATGACCACAGATCAACCTTATGCTGAGACATGACTGAAAAGTATGTCAGTCTTACATTAGTGTTAGGAAAAAGTCAGGGGACTAGCAAACTAGTTTATATGTCTAATTATACAATAAATTGGAATTGCTGTGTGATTATAATAACTATAATAAAGAGTACATGATTGTGTTTGCCCATTTGGAAAACCTGCAAGGAACATATTCTCATCTACAACCTGCTTGTAGCCTCAAACCAAAAGAACAATCCTTCATTAAAAGTGGATATGTACTGGACTAACAACATCCTCCTGCATAAACCAAAACTAAAGAAGGAGAGAGGGGTTTAATTAAGATGGTTTCAGAGAGCACTGTGGAGCTCTGTTCACCCCAGATACATACCAATTAAGGCTTTTTTAGTCAGGCTGCTGCTCCGGAATACAATTTCTCCCTACCTATCACCTGCAGTGACAAAAAAGGTTTTGCTTGGGACATGTTTTGTGATCTTGGGATATTTTCTGGTACATTAGTATCTCTCACTTAAAGATAAAATTAATAAAAAGAAAGAAGAAGAGACAAAATTGTGATGATGCGGTCACAGGAAAGGTTTGGAGATGTTCCACTGATGGGATATATGAGATTGCCAGAGTGGATATGAAACATCAGTATTTCAAGGTGACTTCCTGGGAAACTATACAGTTGCAATTAAATTAAACTCTAGATCTGAAAGGGTGGCACCAGTTTTTGTCCAAGTTTCATTAACTATTTTTTTGTTTTACTACTTGCTTGTACAGGACCATCAAAGAAGCCAAAATCAGGAAAGTTCGTGAGGATGTTTAGACAGTTAAGACTTCAATCACACCGGCCTAGAGAACAGTCTGCAACCATCTGGCAACCACTGGTCACTAGGGAAAAGTGTGCATTTTGCAACTTTGCCAAGTGGGTGCTGAAGGTTGCTGGCAGCCACTAGTGCAGGGGTGGGCAAACTTTTTGATTCGTGGGCCACATTGAGTTCTAACATTTGACAAAGGGGCCGGAACAGGAGTAGATAGATGGCATGCTTTGAAAACATCACCTCATTGGGGGAAAAATACACATCTTGGGATATGGAGAAAACATGTGCTTTAATTTCCAATGAAAATGAAGAAAAGCATTACAATAAAATCTCTGACTTCGAAATGAGCCTTTAAACACTGAAAATCAAATAAATGAATATTTTATTTTAAAGCACTGAAAGTTCTGTTATCCTTCAGGATATCACATCACTCTCCTCCTAACTCTTTTTTTTTTTTCCAAAAACGGTAGGAGATGCAGATGTACTTGTCCTGTTCCTTTTATTCAATTTGTTTCCCCGGTGCCAAAAGTCAACAACGACCAGTGCAAGGACGAAACAGTTGCAGCAAGTCAGTCTGTGAAGCGTTATATTTGATCTGCGCGCACTGTTCATTTTAACAACGTGCGTATCACGGAGAGACACACATTTTAATGGGAGCAGTGTTGTTGGTCTCCTTTTTTAGCCAGCGCATCAAAGTCTGGAGTTAGTTTTGTTGTGGCGATTCTCAGGATTGATCTGAGGTGTAGGTCTGTTAACTTGGATCTGTGGCTGGCTTTGTTGATGTTCATGACGCTGAATGTCTGTTCACACACGAAGGTAGAGCCGAACAAAGCCAACATCATCTGCGCTTTTCGCCTTAGATTTGGAAACGCGGCATCATTGAGTGAAGCATAGAAGTCATTTAGTTTCAGAGAGCTGAACTTCTCTTTTAAGGCAGGGTCAGACTGAAGGTCGATGAGTTCGAGCTGAAGCTCCTCTGGAGCTGTTTCGGGGTCTTGTGACAGAGGAAAGGCCACCAATTGAAGTGACTTGTCAATTTTATCGAAATCCAAAAACCGACGGCAGAATTCTCCGTGCAGTGCATCCAGTGACTCACTGTATTTCTTTACTTTTGCTCCGGCCTCTTTCAGCGTGGCTAGTGTAGGAAAATGAGTGAATGACTTGTTCAAAATCTGCCTGGAGAATAAAGCCAGCTTGGATTTGAAGGCTTTCACGTTTGTGTGCATGTCATGCACAAACTGCTCCTTCCCCTGCAGTTTCACATTGAGCTCATTCAAGTGTGAAAATACGTCTGTAGCAAACGCAAAGTCACACATCCAGCTCTTGTTGCTCAGCTCAGGAAATTCATCAGTCTTCCCCTGCCGCTCCAAAAACACGCCAATCTCCTCTTTGAGCTCCCACACTCGTTGAAACACTTTGCCCAAACTCAACCAGCGGACACGGGAGTGATAAAGCAGGTCCTGGTGATCCGCATCAGTTTCCTCCAGGAACGCAATGAACTGACGGTGCTGAAGTCCCCGTGCGCGTATGAAGTTGACAAGTTTCACCACAGGATTCACAACATGATTCAGCTGTAACACCGATTTACATAGAGATTCCTGGTGGATGATGCAGTGGAGGAAAATCACATCCTGGTCAGAGTTTTCATCTTTCACTTTATTCTGGATTCTCCTCAGCAGGCCAACGTTTTTTCCCGTTAAATTTGGAGATCCATCTGTGGTGACATTAACAAGCTTACTCCAGGGAAGCTTCATGTTTTCGATGGCAGCAGACACTCGTTCAAACAAGTCCTCTCCCCGTGTTTGTCCTTTCAGAGACTCCATTGTCAAAAACTCCTCCGTTATTTCAAAGGTTTCGTTGATTCCTCGGATAAAAATGAGGAGCTGAGCAGTGTCTTTGACATCGTTGCTTTCATCCAGTGCTAAAGAATAAAAAGTGAATGACTTCGCCTTTTTGTTTAATATGCTGGTGATATCTTCATCTATTAGTTCTACACGGCGAGTCACTGTCCGCCGTGATAAACTGATTTTCTCAAATTTGTCTTTGGTCTCCGGGCACAAAATACCTGCTGTCTCTACCATACATTCTTTTAAAAACTCGCCCTCTGACAGTGGTTTGCTGGCCTTTGCTATTTTGAATGAAAGCATAAAACTGGCCTTGGTACTTGACTCTTGAATGGCAGTTTGACGGTGAAAAAAACTTTGCTGAGCCTTCAAATTAGCTGCCAACTTCTCAGCAGCAGATTCCCGTTCTTTTGTTGAGAGCTTGCTAGCATAATTTGCGTGCTTTGTGGCAAAGTGACGGCTAATATTATACTCTTTAAAAACCGCCACAGTTTCTTGGCATATCAGGCAAACAGCAGATGATCGGTGTTCAGTGAAAAAATATTTAGTTGTCCACTCCTTTTTGAACACTCGACATTCTCTGTCCACTTTCCTTTTCTTGGGTCCGCTCATCTTCATACAGGGGCGGTAGGTCACAGGGTAAAGTGCAAACGTGGAGTAATAGGCCTACGCCGCTTCACCTCAACAAAGCCAATATATCTAGAGTGCGCCATCTAGTGAGGAAACATCAGAATTGCAGGGGAAATAAAACATTAACAAGGTTAATTTATTAAATTTTTTTCAAGTTTGGCGGGCCGGATCAAAACGTTTAACGGGCCGCACGTGGCCCCCGGGCCGTAGTTCGCCCATGCCTGCACTAGTGTGATCACAAAGAGGTGTATTGTGCTGCACTGAAAACCTACCTTCTATTGATTTGGTCAGTAGCAGAGTGCTGTGGTAGCCCGTAGTTGTACGGAAGGTGGCAACTCGTCTGCAAACACTTGTAAACTACTTGCTGAACGATAGAGAAACTGAAATGTGCAATGCAAACTGGACAAAGGAGAAAAGTAAAAATTGCACCGTTAAATGTGCTGTTGCAACAGGATAGGGGTGACTTACTGTGAAGGAAAACGTTCTGTGTTTCCTGTTTGGATGGTACTTTTTCAAGACAAGTCAGGGTCTTTCATGCAATTTACAGGTGACAACTGCAATCTGCTAGTGGGAAAACCAATAACAGGGAGGTTTTTGATACAGCATCCTCTAAACACACAATTTCACCCAGTGACTGCCAGCAACCACTTGCTGGTTGGGGAAATCACGTTTTTCCCTAGTGACTGGAGGTTGCCAGGGTGATGATGACCAGCCTCTAAGTTTGGCCTAAGAGAGATGCAATTGGTGTAATGAGAGACCAGACCTGTGTGGATAACAATTGAAAACGAGATGTGTATAACAAAAACTGCCAAACAAAGGCTCCCAGCTTTGCCTACTAAGCTGAATAGATACTGCACACCAGAGAAGAATTGGAGCCTCAACCTATCCAGTGAATTAAAGCTAAAATAAAAGGATGGAAACGAAGTGGAAAAAAAACAAACCTGCAAATCCTGGGCTACATTCCCAACCTTTAATTGTGAACAGAATTTTTTTAATGAGAAAAAAGATCAAACCTCTTTTAACTTATTCATTTTCATTTGCATATACACCATGGGATACAACACTCAAGCACAAAATGACAGATAAAGCACTTGGAAACAAACACAGCATCTTCCAAACAAATGGTAAATCAGGAGTCATAGTCAGTATTTCTTTGACGAGTTTGCACGTGCCCTTGTAAACTGCATAAAAAGTGTCTGATTCACTTATTAGAACAAGGACGACCTTCTCCTCCCGAAGCATTATTTTTTCCTTGCATGTTTAAACACTGTAATGGCTCCAAAGTTGACGCTAACTCAGTATGATTAGAAAGTGAAATCTCATTAAGGGCAACACCACTCTTCTCATTATATCACCAAATGCATCTCCGCTCCCAAATTAGTTTGAAAAGAAAATAACCCTATTATGTGTGTATAAAAAAAAAAGGACAGTCAAAAACAACCTTGCTCTAGGGACTGGACATACAGTCGACCTAGTCCTTCTAATTCCTGTTGCGTGCTTTTCTCACCTGGCAAGTGTCTCCCCGGGGTAGGTGACAGAGGTCACGGGCAGAGGATAGTGGGTCTGATGCGAAAGTATAAGCCCTGGGGGCAAAGTATGACAACCGACACCATCACTATCACCATTATCATCACATTTTCATTTGCAGGACTCCCACTGTGTGTAGCCATGGCGACAATCAAAGGGAGATTGGAGCTGCTCGCCCTCAAGGTTGGTGCAATGTCAGGGTCAGTGCGGTGGCCTTCAAACTGCACATCTACACAAGGTAGTGACACAAGATTTAAACAGTAATTAGCACATTACAGAGACACACAGGGCCATGCATTCATTGCCAGTGCATTTGGATTGGTTTGTTTTTTTAACATCAACAGAGCCTCCAAGATGATCAGATGATTCCTCGAATGGTGCAGTTTGGACAGTTTACAAGAATCTGAGTGACGGAAATGGCTTTCACTGTTGAGCTGCCACATTACGGCCCGCATGGTGCTTCCGTTCCTGCAACTGTTCATGAACAAAACAGGGTGTCCATGCTTACCATGAATGAAGGAACCAAGCTGTGGTCAGTCAACTGAGCAGCACTCTAGATGGACGACATGACAGGTCTCCAGAAGTGAAGCCAAGAATACCACGGAAATGGCCTCTGCTTCCTTCCTGCTGTTAACTTAATTATTTAACTTCAGCGGCCCTCTGCCAAGGCCAACTGCCATATATTACAGTTTTAAAGAAAGTGATCCTTTCCTCCAAGATCATGAACTTATAACTTGCAGTGTTTCCATACTCTTGCTAGTGAACATACAAGCAATCGGCACCAACAACCTCAGTCATACTGAAAACACAGCCTGTGCAGTAGAGACTGGGCATGGAGACGTAGCATTCTGTCAAGGCATCTCTTATTGGGGTAAAAAATACCCCACCTTTTCTATGATTGGAGGTCGGACATCACATAACGTAAAATATCAACATATAAGGGACATACATTTTTAAGTACTTATGCCTCAATTTTTCAATTTATCTTAGCTAGGCAGCTCATTGTCTTTGTTTTTTTTAAAGATGTCACACTTTTTGGGATCAACTTGAAAGAAAGACAGACGTAAAATCCTATTGTGTTTATAGACAGAATGACAAGTATGCAAATGATACCAAAACTATGACCGCCTTGCCAGACATAATAGTAATAAGTGGTTTTCCTTATTAACTGTAACCAATACTCTGTCAGGGACCAGGGACGAACTTTAGGTTAGGTCTTTCTAAGGTTATTATAGTTAACTAAAACAGTGGGAACAGGCAAAAACAGTTAACTATTTTACAATATGCCTAATGTGGCACTGATGAACATGTTTATTGAGAATCCGGTTGTCTACAAGGCCGAGTCAACTGCTTTCAAAAGTTTCTGTGTTTTTATTGTGACACCTGTGCTGATTTTCTTAGATTTCACCTTTGACACATGCCCTCCATTCAATCAGTGTTGGGAAGGTTACTTTTAAAATGTATTCCACTACAGATTACAGATTACATGGCCCAAAATGTAGTTTGTAATGTATTCCATTAAGTTATTCAGTGTGAGTAACATATTACTTTAGATTACTTGATATATTGTCATGCTTTTTACAACTACATGAATGTGCTATTGCTGTGTGTTTTATTACTATTACTGAAGGCTACTCACCACCAAGCTAACGTTGTTAGCTGGCGTTAGCTGAGGTTAGTTCATAGACCACAGACTGTTAGACTTGATGGACAGCATTAACAACCTGCTAGCTGCAAATAATCATGTGCAGTTCTGAAAGCAACACCAACTAGATTTTTAAATCTTAATATAAAATGAGTAACAGGGCAGACATTAGATAAGGCTGCACTTTTTGCAGTGATCTCGTGTAGAAAACGATTTCTGTATCAGTAATATGTTTTCTTTCTGTCTGCTTTCAGAACTGCACATGATTATTTGCAGCTAGCAGGTTGTAATGCAGCCTTCATTAATAGTAATAAACCTAGGGTGACCATATTTTGATTTCCAAAAAAGAGGACACTTGGCCCAGTCATGAAGAACTTTAATAATACTGTTTGCTTAAAGAAAACTTTAACATATTTAAACGATGCCTTCTCTGTCCGGTTAATGTTTGGTAAAATAAAAAATGTCTTATATAAGTCAACAAATGCAAAAAACAGAGGACTCTAAATAAATCACACAGCAATAGTACATCGAGCATACTGAAGTGGTACATAACCCAGGTAGCTACCACGACTAAAACAAGGTAGTTGCAGTAGCTAACGTTAGTTTTTTTAAAAAGAACTTATCCAGATGTTTCTTTAGGGTGTAGGTGGAGTCTTTTGATGCTGGCTGCTGGCAAACAGAGTTTGCATTGCATGGTCAGATTTCCGGTCAGAGCCTCTTAATGCGTGTTTTGTTTGGGTTTCCAATAATGCGTGGAATTACCAAAACTAGAGAGGGAATAGCCTAACATATGAAACAGGAAAAGACCGCTGTGCAATCCATTTATTTCAACAAAGTAACTGTATTCTAATTATCAACTATTTAAGCGGCAACTGCAATGGAATACAGTTACTCATATTTTGTATTTTAAATACGCAACATGTGTTCTGTTACTCCCCAACACTGCATACAATAATAATTAAGAATACCAAGAGTGAAAATAATGAAAACTAAACCAAAATTAAACATTTTTAAACATTAAATATTCTAACAATAAATAAACTGAATTAAGAAAATCCACTCTGGAAACTAAGTAAAACTAAACTGAATTAAAAATAAAAAGTCAAAATGAAATTTAAAAAAAAAAACAATTAGAAACTACAAAACTATAATATTCTAGTGCTTCCAGTTCGCTAACAAACTAAGAGCGCAATTAAGCTACAGAAAAAAGTAACTAATATGCAGCAGTTCAGCACTGGGAATTAAAAAAAAAATGATTTAGGGACATTTTTGAATCAGTTACAACGTAAAGCTTGGTTGGAAACAGATATAAAGGTTGTGAAACAACCACGAACAGCGTTTTGGTACCCTTAATTAAATAAATACATCTGTGCCTCAGCCTGGCATCCCTCCCAGCCAATGCTGTCAAGATGCATCAAGAAGTAGAAATATTATGAGCACATTACCACTTAGCATGCACCCTGTTTCCGTCCTTGTCACTTTCATGTGTTCATGCATGTGCATGTCGATGAACTTGCAGCATTTATCAGCAGTATATAGCTAAACGAACAGAGCAAGCATAAACTGAGTTACTTTTTTATGAAGCAGTAGTTAATTTTAAATATATTTCCAACTCAACAAATATCAGCAAGCCAACTAGAGGCTTTTAACATGGCAGCTTAGCTGTATATCTCAGTAGGCAGTAGAAATGAAAGAGAATAGACAACAAATGGCAAGCTTCAAGAAAGTTAAAATAGTAAAAACACTAACACGTCACAGGAACACATCAGGTCTGAGATCAGTGTTCTGTACCTTCATTGTGTGTCGAATGACGTTTACCTTTTTGCAGGACAGTTACTGTAAGCCAGGGGTGGGCAACTCAATGGCCGGTGTCCTGCAGGTTTTAGATGTGTCCTTGATCCAACACAGCTGATTTAAATGGCTAAATTACCTCCTCAACATGTCTTGAAGTTCTGAACACAGTATATTAATTAACCACAAGGATAATACCTCTTTAGAAGATAACCTAGGTGAATTAACTTTGCCTAGCATGCTGATAAAATGGCTAGTATTCTGACAATATAAACAAACTCTGTTTTTCCTCATTTTCATAGCTCTGACAGTCCATATATGGACTCAGATCATGTTGTCAAGTCTGCTCACTTTCCTGTTTTTCAATAAAACTAACTGCTCGCCAAGATTTATTAGCTCCAAGTCTAGCATGAGCACATTTAGTCATGATGGCAGAGGAATACAAATATACCACGGAGACTCAATGCAGTGCTATAAATTGGGCTTTAAATCCTCAAACAACATGAGAGAGGCATGAAAGTTCATTGATCCTTTCCAGTATCACTTCAATTCAGTACAATGCAATGAGGCTTAAGTTTCAATGAATAGTACTGCTAAAGGATAAAAGTAAAATACTTGGGCAGTACACAGTATTAGCCATAAACGCATGAATTACACAGTACACAGTATCATTTCTAACCCAACCACAGGGCTCCATAAACGAATCTACTCCTAGTGCCAGTCCCAAGCTTGGTAAATGGGAGACTTCTGTCAGGAAGGACATCCGGCGTAAAATCATTGCCAAATCAAACATGCAGATCCTCAGTAAGATTTTCACATCACATCGGTCAGGGCCTGGGTTAACAATGACCACCAGTGCTGCTGACCAGCAGGGTGTCGGTGGAAACTGTGCTACTGTTGGCCAAAGACAGAAGAGGGGGAGAAAGGGCAAGAAGCGGATGCTTGTGACAGAGTGAGATGGAGGCAGATTATCCACTGTGGTGACCCCTGCAGAGATCGGCCAAAAAGAAATGCAGTATTATTTCCACAGACATGTGTTCCAGGAGTGGCTCACTGGCCAAGATTGAAAGGTAAGAAGAACATCTGTGGATGTTGTGCATTTTCCCGCCACATCAAATTAAGTAGAGTTACGTCATAGTTTTAAGATTTAATTAACTTTATATTTTAACATCTTACCAGACAAAAGCTATTTGCTTTATTATGATAAAGTAATACATCAACACTACTGTGTGGCAATTGGTCACAATGTGTCAGTAATGTCTTCAACTTGTATGCTTGCCTTTATCAAAATCATTTCATTGAGGTAAACCATAGAAGTAGGCATATCAATCCAAATATTGATACCAATGTAGTACTAGTGCGATAGGATCGATTCAACTCACCTCAACTCTATTCTCAACTGACTGCCACCTCATGGGGTTGGTACAGCAATGTGGCCCAAAGTCCTGTGACAGCATTTGCATGGGACACAAACACAACACAACAATGGAGGACGTCGAGGGGATGGTGTAACCTCTGCTCGGTGTATAGCTTTTTTCAGACTCGGGGACCATGGTGTCGTTTTTTGTGCGGCCATTTCCCTCATTGCTGAGTTAAAAATGAGCAGTTTTGATTTTTGTGAGGTCGTCGAGTGATGCCACTGACTGGCCAATTGGTAGCATGCAGTCTGTTGACGTCACATTTTGGATCGACTCAGCTCACTGAATTGTTTTGACTGTCACGTCTTTTATTTCAAGCCTCTAGCACTTTAAACATCTTTAGCGACGGGCGCATTTAAAAGGCGTGTTTTGTTGTGCTACCTAATTATTTTGGAAAATAAATTCCACAGTGAGGTCATTACAATGTGTTCAAATTTTGCATCATTTTAATTCATCTCATAAATCATGACACACTCCTCTGTCCTAAATAAGCCGTCTTCATAGATTAACAGCATCAGTGTCTGTATTGGTATCAGCAATACTGGCCCTGTATTTATTTGGTATTGGATTGATACCAAAATTTCCAGTATGCAGCTGTTGTCACCTATACTCTTCGTGCAGTGATCTTCGTGAGTTCCTAAATGGAATAAAACCACAAGATATGACATATGAGATATGATTTCAAAAGTATAGACACTGACAACAGTGAGAGGCACACACCATGTAAGGTCACCTTTGGCGTCCGGGTTGTGACTCATTCATCAGCGGAGGAAAGGTTAGGCTGGATGTTTCTGTGAAAGTGCACGTCACGCGTGATCATTCGTTACTCCAGGCTGAACAGTGTGCATCCAATCATGTATTTAGTCAACATGTCACATCTCATCTCCGCGCAAGTGTGTCTCAGCTGTGTCTCGCCCGTGTGGGGTTTGCGTGAGAACACAGTGAGCGTTGAGTCAGTATTGTATATCCACGTCTGCGCTCATGTTGTGCATACGAGAGCGTATCCGTTATTACCCCTCAGAAAATCTCCGGTCTCTGTGTCAGCTGATCTCAAGGAGCACCTAATGCTTCAGTGTGTCACATCAGACAGCAGCAAATCTCAGATGACAGAAAGGCACAGATGAAGTAAGTCCGTGAAACGTTAGGCAGAAGCTCCCCTGGAGGAGACTGTTACTCATATACATGCATCTCCAACCAAAGACTTATCAAATGTGGCACGTCTGCTACAGCTTTTTGAAGGGCTTCTCCCGCCCTACACACCGGGCTTAATCACAAGCACATGGTAATGGGACGTCTGTGACGGTAGGCTTATTGAGAGTAAGGCATGGCCGAATTGATTTCAAGTATCTGCCAAACGTTTTATCGGCCTCTTGCTAAGCACCCCGCTAAACGGTCATGTCAGAATGCCATTATAGTCCGAGCACGAAGAAGGCATAACTGCTCCTTAAATCACAACTATAAATGTGTTTATTTTTGTCAACAACTGAAAAGAAGGGATACATTAAATAATAGATGTGCAACTTAAAGACTGGAAAGGAAATAAGGGATGAGAGTATCTATGGCAGAAATTGTAAATCTGCATTTAATGCCTCAGTCTCAAATAGTATCCACAGAACATCAAAGACCCCCCCACCCCCAACCTCCATCTCAAAAAAAAAATCTAAGAAAGAAAAGCACACAGAGGATTACTCTCCTCCAATCGCATACATTCACTCTGACGGGATCTCGCCACTCCTCACTAACAGACCCCCCCTCCCACGCTGAGAATGAGAAGCATTGCATGGTGAAAGCAAAAGAACAGGGGCGGAGGGAGCGGAGGAGTGGGAGCAGCGGGGAAGAAAATAAAGCTAGAAGTGTGAGTCGGTCAATACTGAGATGTAACCTGACACGGAGACAGGCAAATCAGGTAATGGGAAGATGGAGAGAGAGGGTTAGAGTGTTTGCCCTTTAAAGGACAAGGGAGCACTTAGGGTCTCTGAGGACAGGCACTTAAATAAGTCTTCCACACACACACAGTTGGCTGAAATTAGATGATGTCTTACATCATCCAAAACATTTACACTTTGCTGTTATTTTCTGCTAATACAACATACAGTAATAGAGTTTTAACTCACTGGGTGTTATTATTGTTTAAGAATGTGATCATACTGCATTTACCCTCTGGCTGCTCATATTGCAGTGTGATCAATATTAATCGAGTACAGCAAGTAGGAGTCAGGTAGAGCTGATTAGATTATGATCTCAATACTTTATGCTGCACTTAGGGCTTGGATTAGCACGCATTTTGTCCAGCTCAGATATCCAGATACTTTAGAATAGGGGTGTCAAACATAAGGCCTGGGGGCCAGAATCGGCCCAGCAAAAGCTTTGTTTTAAGGCTTTGGAAAATATGAAGGAGGGCAAAACTTGGACGTTTTATAGGTTTCATACTGATAAAGCCCTCCCCCACAGCCATTCATATACTGCAAGTTAATTAAGGAATAGATAAACAATTAAATGACAGAAAAGTTCCTGTTTTGCCCATGGAAAAATTAACAAAAGCTTGATATTTTATATTTATGGGACAGTCTAGGCATTCAGCCATAGTGATGGATTTCTTCCATTTACTGCAGCAGCATTTTTTTTAATCATGTAGAAAAACTGAACTAGAATGTTGATGCAAAGCCATCTTTTTTCGAGTTGGGTTAAAAAAGGGCAACAGTCAAACTACACAATATAGTTCAGAAGTCACACAGGAGGTGGCAACCTCCTAAGCTGAGAAGTGGCTCAAATGGCCACTTGAGGCTGTCTCCAGAAGCAAGTGAACCCACCTTTAAACCTCTCTGGTGTCAAATGTCTAATTTGACCCATATTTTCAAGGGGTGTCTTTTTTTTTTTCTTTTTTTTTACATTTTCCCCACCTCTTTAATTGTGTGACTGTATAATTATATTACACCGTGACTCAATGCACTCAACCGGACCTCTTATTATCCATCTTTACCACTAGTCAGCAATCACGGGCTGCTAGCTGAACCTTTTGTTATCTCACCGGGGAAATTCTGTGTCACTGGGATTGCAAAGGTAGTATTACTCTCCTCACATCATCTCCTGAGGCCGGGAGAAGGGGCTCATCAACCTGCTCAAAGTACTTCAGTGAAGGGGAGACTTTAGCTCAAAAGGTCTGAATTAAAGTCCATTGGACTCCATGCGCTTGCACACAGTGTTTGTGTTTTGAGGTCATTTTAGAACACTTCCCATGAAATATCTGATGAATAAAGTGACTTTGTTCTTTGATTGCTTACACCACTGACAGTCAAAGAGGTCCGTGCTCCAGCTTTGGTATGTGAAGTTGTGTTTTAATTAGCAGGTGTTTACGTGTGTGTGATACACCCATACCCAAACACCTTTATAACTAAGCTTGCTTTAAAAAAAAATACTGAAATGGCCAAAATGCTAAAACAGAGGGATTTGACAACCTGATGAGGAACTATGCCCATCTTTGCCCATCTTTCATATGCAGTCTATAAGAACGACTAAAAAAACAACCCTCGGGCTGGGGCTTTATAAATCTACAGCTACTTAAAAAATGACTTGAGGAAATAGCATCACAACAGAAATGCCCGAATGAGCTCGAGATTAAACAGAACTATGTGTACAAATGTACATAAGACTGCTAACGCCAGCTTTGGAGTGTTTCACGGGTTATGTGGTAGCTCTCATGACCGGATAGCTTCTTGAATTTATTAGTATTTATAGCGTGTAAAGAAATTCTGCCAGGAGAGGCACAGAGCAGACACCTGTAGACCAAAATAAAAGCCTACATATACAACAGCAGACTGAGAATATCCCATCCATGACAGACCTCGGATGAAAGCAAAGTGCCTGGGAAAAGAGGATTGCAGCCCTGCATTTGCAGATAATCTTTGGGACGAGGCAGGGCAAAGAGAAAACTAGGAATTCTGTTTAACAAAATGGAAAGGGGGGGTATAAGCGTCACGCTTATCTCTGAAAGGCTCTCGCTACCCAACCAGGTCAGATGAATAAAGAGGTTTTAACCCAATTTCTCACGTCCAACGTGGTTGGCTTTGCTTACGCGTGACCACCGTAAGCAAAAGACAGTGTGAGGGAAAGTAAATAATCCTGTTTGTTTGTTTGTTTGTTTGTTTGTTTGTTTGTTTTACTTAAAAAAAAAAACTAGCTGGAGCTATAACAATGTGGTTTTGGTTCGTGGTTTCACATCAAAAGATTTCTTCAAACGCACATTTTCACTCCACGCTCTGTGGGGTGTTTTTCTTTTCTAAAAAGCACTTCAGCCGTGCAGGACAAAAACAGGGAGCACGTTTAGATGAGCATTTCTCACTGGAGAGTCTAACGAGTGCATTTAATAACGGAACACAAACACGATAAAAGGGACGGCACTTTCATTGGCTTTATAGAGGCACAAGCAAATGAGTTCGTACTGTGGAGAGCAGCAGCCTATTAGCCCTTGAGCTAATTTACTTCTATCCTGAGTGATGACTCATCACATGGATGGTGATGGTAGATCAAACAGAAAAACAATCCCCCAGCAGACGTTTATGATAATGCTGGACTGCCCCCTGCTGGACGTCGTGAATCATTTCTTACATAATGGAGGTTACTGCAGTTCACCTTTATATTACTTGCAGACCTGGGTGAAATTTTTGGTATTTCTATTAAAACTGCTGTGCTAAAAAAAAAGTGACACAGTCTGATTTAATGTGAAGTGTACGGACTTACTGTGCTTATTTATATGACTTATAACGTCCACCTGCGCATCTCTCCCAGCCCCATAAGCTTCATCTCAAGTACATAATCGCCTTTTAAAAAGCTGCGAGACCTCATAAAATTAATCACCGTCCAAAGAAAATAGAGGAAAACATCTTAAGCCAATCACATGCAAGTCAAGCCCCGTAAAACAAGCGTTTTTGTGGCCTATTAGAGGTAGTGTCACCCATCTTGCTGACCTCCATTAGCTGCCGCTGTCTGATGCGACGCAACATTCTTCTTAATGCAGTCAACCACAACTGGCATTGAAGAACTGTATACAGAAGCAAGCACAACATTATGCAAACACCAACACTACGCATCAATCACATGCTGCCAGCAAAACCTTCTGATACTCAGTGTCATCTCTCTGGGGTGATTCTGTGTCACTCTGATTGCAGGGGTATCATTATTTTCCTCTGGGGCTCAGGGCACAGGGTCAACAACAGATCATCGCTCCAGAGGCCAGGGGCTCATTGACCTGCTCCGAGTGCTTCGGTGAAGTGCAGGCTTTCAGCTCGGGAGGTCTGAGCTCAAATCCATCGCAGCTGATCATTTTAATTTTCTCCTAATGGCATTTGCAGCATCGCTGGGAATTTAATGTAAGCTTCTACAGTAAGAGTGTTATTAGTCATGAAATTCACGAGTGTCAAAGTAGCGCACGATTCCTGCTCTGCAAGATGACTCAACAATGCAGCAAGCTGAAAGGGGAGAATTTAACATTTAAAAGCTAAAACACATCAAAGACTGAAGGTAAAAACGGCCACTTCATTAGGTACACCTGTTCAACTCCTCGTTAACACAAACCTGTAATGAGCCAATCGCATGGCAGTGCATATAGGCGTGGTCAAGAGGACCAGCTGAAGTTAAAGTGAGCATTAGCATGAGGGGAAAAAGGTGATATAAGTGGCTTTGATTGTAACGTGGTTGTTGGTGACTGGCTGGATTGAGTGTCTCAGAAAGTGTCGTTGTACTGGGGTTTTACCACACAACTGTCTGTAGTGTTTACAGAGAATAGTCTGAAAAAGAGGAAATATCCAGTGAGCAACAACTCTGTAGGCCAAACCCCCCCCCCCAAAAAAACCCTGTTGATGACAGATGTTAGAGGAGAATGCTTTGAGCACCCTGACAGGAAGAAAACAGCAAGTCAAATAACATCCTGTTACAACCAAAGTACGAAGAATAGCATCTCTGAACGCACAACAGATGGGCTACAGCAGCAAATCGCCACACCGAGTGAAAAAAAAGGTGCCTGTCCAGGTTCAGAACTCGGCATGAACATGAAGGCTGGTGATTAGCTCTGTGTGTGTGTGTGTGTGTGTGGGTGTGGGGGGGGGGGGTATTATATTGGCAGACTTTGGGCCTCTTAGAACACCATAACCTACCACAGTATTGTTGCTTAGCATGTCCATCCTTTTATGTCAACTGTGTCTGTCTTCTGCTGGCTGCTTCCATCTGGATAACACACAGTTCAAACTATGTGAACATAAAAATGAGTTCACTGCACTCAAACAGCCTCCACAGTCACTAGATTTCAATCCACTCACCACTAATAGGAGATTCAATCATAAACACAACTTGGATGTAAATATGGACCAAAATGTTTCTTTGATGTTGATGTTTGAAGTCCAACCCAGTACCAGTAATAAGCTATTTAACCCATTCTTTGTTGAGGGGGGCACGTGTTACCTGAAGTAACATAGCAGCTTTTATTTTGAAAGAGAGATTAGCCACAGCAAATAATTGTTTCAGTTCTTGATTCCTGGTCACATGATATTCGGATTTGTGTTTTGAAAGTGGAAATTCCTTCAACAACAACAAAAATAAGACGTTCACATCTTGAGACCTGTTGGGTCAATAATCACGTTCACTATTCACAACCAAAAGAGGAAAAAGCTTTAATGGAAAGCTGGGAAGACATTTTTTTGATTTGAAGTAAAACAAATGCAAATGATAAGAACTGAACAGTGACGATGAAAATAAAATGAACTTTAAGAGCGAACAGATTGTCTCGCGGTGAAACTTAAAGCTGCCTTTGTCCACAAAAGTAAACAGATGTCCTCTTTTAGAAAGAGTTGAGCAGTGGGTGAAGGGGAGGTTTTTGTCACTGTTTGAGTTAGACGGGACCTGAGAGCGCCACAAATGTCTTAGTGCTTGGCTCTGATTTCCTCCTCATGATGTCTTCTATGGTCGAAATGGGCAACGGTTCACTTTTGTCCCTCCGAGGAGCGTGAAGAAAATCCACCACCGTGCAGCTGGGCTTAGGACGCCTGCGTCGCCATGCCCGTTTCTCTGCCCGGCTCTTGGGTGGAGGGAGGCCGTCACAGATTCGAGAGCAGGCTGTGGTGAGGCCACAGAAAGAGGGGTCGTCTGAATGAGAAGATCCCTCCGAGCTCCCCTCTGACGGTGAGTCTCTAAAGGTAGGGTGAAGTAAATTTTTTGTAAGGGGGATGGGGTTTGTGGTGACAGGCACTCCGTTGCATACTCCATTGGTCAGCTCAGGAGAAGACTGTAAGGAGGGTTTCAGAGTCTCCACCTTTTCTAGGGGTTTCATCTTACGGCGTCTCCTCTGTATAAGAAAAGAATCGGACAAGGCAGAAACATGAGATGCATTTTAATCACGATACCCTGGTAAAAGGGTTAATACCTTCCTGATATTACACTGTGACAATACAACACCAGTGCATTGTGCTAAACCCCAACGTTCAGTTTACTAGTTGCAAATTTATAATGGTTCACAGCTTACTGAACTCAGTAAAAACTCCCCACTGGTGGGGTTTCCATGCTGCGCAATACTCAATATTGCATCTCCTTGCAAGTTCTTTTTTTTGACAGTTTTGAAACTCAACACACATCGTGATATACTGACCAAGCCCCCCCTTCCCCCACAAACCACGCTACTAAAAGCGTTACACACCTTTCTGTTTGCTGGATAAAGACTCTCTGTTCCCTCTGCATGCATGCATTCTGGGCCTGTTACAGAAAAAAAGGTTAATTTCTACAAGCTGATTAGCGATTTTTAGCTAAATAAAAAGCAGATTCTTAAAACTTTCTGTGTTATGTGGTGCAACTTTACCTTCAGTGGTGGCTAACTGGAATGAGTCAGAGTTTATGAGTGGATAGGACGCACTCCTCTTCAAACCCAGTTCATCACAGCAGGAGAACTGTCTGCTAAGGATAACATTCAGTGTATTAATGGTTAGTGGAGAAGACAGCACACACCACCTTTATCAAGATATCTTGATGAACAACTCAAATTGTCCTAATGAGTAAAAATCACTCATTGCACTGCAACTTCTCCTCACAACTCCTAAGAGCCCATTTGAAGTGCTCTCTTTCTACTTATGGCTTCAGGTGGCAGAAGTTGTGTTTGTACCTTTCAGGACAGCAGTAGGTGTAGCTCTTAGGCGAGGGTGGCTCTGGTTCTGTGGTTGGAGGTACAGTGGAGAGGCGACAGTGGTTGGCACACAGTAGAAGGCCGAGAGACAGACACAAGAAGAGAGACAGCAGCAGGTAATTCTGCCTGTCTGATACCTGGAACGCAGGAAAGTGATTTTAAGTAACATGTGATATGTTGATGATGAGGACAGAAAGTACTCTGACAAAAAGCGTTATAAATACACTGTGAGGGGTTTTTATAAAGTTGGTTAAATATTAGCAGCTTCTCCTCATGCAAAAGCACCTAATGAGCAAGAGCACCAGCGCACCCTAATGACTGAGTGAGAAGACTCAATTTACTCCATTTGGGAAAAGGCAGGAAAAAAAACAGGACTGCAGATGACAGCTTTGTGCCCGGAGTGTTGCACACACCTCATTCTGCAGTTGGCTGACTCTGACAGACAAGTTGAGAACCAGCTGAGTCACGTTCTCCAGTTGACCCTGCAGAAACTGGATGGATTCAGTCTGACGTTGGTCCTATGGGCGTAAAAAGGCAACACATTAGCAACCAACCGCACAGGTTCACGTCACTGAAATGATATGCAAAGGTATGATGAGTAAGTATTTTGGGGTATAATAAGTGCTTGCTCTGTTCACTTGTAAACAAACACAGAGGCATTTCCCTTTGAAATTTCTCTTCCAAACACAATTTTGTGTTGTTGACTTTTCATTGCAACACTTGAAACAAAAGTGCAAAATGGGACCAACTTGAAATTATTTTTGCTACTCTCTTTTTTTCCAGTGTGTTTAAAATATGGTCAAATCTGATATCGTTATTTGTTGCTGATATCCAGTCTATTATTTATGTATTCTGTAGTGGACCAAAACAAATCTACTGTGGTCATAAGCTAAAACAATGAGCTACATGAAACTGAAACGTGACTATTTTACTGACTGCACCACAAAAATATGGAGCAACATTAGCATTCATGTGCAGTTGAGCTCCTGCCCACCTGACAACTCTCCAATAGGTCTATTCGCCCTCTTTCTAACTTAGAGTAAACGGTGCGTTAATGGACCATAAAAACAAAACAATGAGTTGAACTCCACGTTGAGTTGCGAAGAATTGCAAAGCCAGTTAAGGGTAGGTGTTTGAGCCATCGCTAATAGAAAATATTGATTAGCGCAATTTGGATCCCAAGAGCTTTGAGGAAAAACACATCTGACCCTTGGAGGCAGCTGCTACATCATGTGGCTGTTCTACAGTCCAAACAAACAGCAAGAAAAGATTTTGGAAAGAAGCAGCCATCTCAAAGTCAGACAAAGAGCTCTGCATGAAAACTGTGTTGTTGTTTACCTGTTCCTCTGCAATTCTGGAAGTGTTCTGCAGTTTAATGATGGTTTTGTTGAAAGCCTTTTGCATCTCTTCCATCTGCTTTCGATACCTTAAGAAGAAGAAGACGAAGATTTTTTTTTTTTTTTTTTAAAAAGGATCACTGTAACCTCAGCTCATTAACAAAAACAACCTTTGTATTTTTGTTTTCCTCACTCCTCATGTCCTTCCACCATCCTCACCTCTGGCTAAGCTGCTCCAGGTAGCGTCCGCTCAGTGACATGTTCATCTCCAGGGCCTTAATGCGGTTGTTGAGTCTCATGAAGACCGACTCTTTCTGGCTCGAGCTGTGCACCGGGTTCCCGTTCTGCTCTGTGCCATTAGGGGGCTCTGCATAGATGTCCGAGAGGGACGGTGAGGTGGGTGAAGAAGGAGTTGGGGAGGATGGGCGAGGCAGCTGACTGTTGCCACTTGAAGATGCTGAGATGTCGTCTGCAAAATCCTCCATTTTAGCATCTGCGATGGCTGCGTGACCGCCAGAAGGCTCAGGTTCTGGAGCAGGGGGGGATACTTCAGAAGAAGCAGTGCTGCTTTGGGGTACAACAGCTGAGTCAGGCTGCTGCTCTAAATGAGGGGAGCCTGTGGGTGCAGGGACTGGAGATGGATCTGTTTTGTCTTGGGTTTGAATGAGGACATTTGTTTCTACTTGAGTGACATCAATCTCCAGCTTCTCCTCTGGGGGTGCCACCGATATGTCGTCTGCTGTGGCACTGGTGCTTGGTTTTACAGGGACAGAGCTACTGAGAGAAGCCGAAGGCTCGATGTGCTCTTCTACCTCCAGCACATCCTGGCTGTTCTCCGGCCCTGGCTCCTTTGCCGGTTCCAAGGTGGACAGCTGTGGCGTTTCCACAATATGGGTAGGTTTGGCTGCAGATGAATCAGCATCGCTGGATTTGGGGAGCGTCATGGTTTGACTGGGCTCCCGGAGAGGCGATCCAGATGCAGATTCTTCTGTGTTCCCAGCAGGCTGTGATACCTCCGATTCTACAGCTTCACTCTCTGGCTCCTGCTCAGAAGCTTGTTCTTTGTCTTGGAGCTGATGCAGCTCACTCGGGTGCTGCTGAGGTTCGGGGTGGGCAGATGAGTGCGTAGGTGGGTGCCAAGATGGTGTTTGGGTAGAAGGAATTATTTGCTGTCTTTCTGCTGTTTGGCATTCCCTGTGTTTGGATAGTGAGGCAGAACACTGCTGCTGGAAATACTCCAGAAGAGAAGCTGCACAGGAGCATGGAGAAGAAAGTGAAGGAACTGGAGGGCAGTACTTTAAGCTTTCCTGTTGTCTCTCATGATGATCCTTTTTCTCTTCTTCCAAGTCATCCTCCTTATCCAGAAGGATGATTGTAGAGCTGATAGGTTCTTCCTCATCCTTGTCTAAAGGAAGAACTATTTTTTCCTCCATGGGTGGGAGCTCTTGTTTGACACCTTCAGATGTGGTTGACGTCTCTAGGGCAGAGTTTTCCACAGTTTCAGGGATATCAGTGTCTTGTGAAATCTGCACGTCTTCAGAGTCTGGACTGGAGAAACGATGTTGTAAATATTAAATGCAGAAAAGAGCAAAACTGTAAAAGACTTATAGCCTTAACCAGTGTCGTCTACACACGTACAGAAATTAAAACCGCAGCTTATCCTTTATGTATTTTAGTGAAACACAGCAGTGCTCCATGACCTGCGGCATTATTCATCACTTTTCAATTCTGATAATAAAAATACAATTTGGTTTGCTGAAATTTCTAAAATGCTTTTTTCCAGCTCTGAAAACAATACCAGCATTTGTTGAAAGTTTGCCTGTGGTCAGTTTAAAACCATCTCTCACTTTTACACATCGAAAACGCCACGCCATAGGTCACAGGGAGCACTATTGCATTTGTGTGAAGAGGCTCAGAGGGACGTGCAAAATCTACTAACTATTAAAAAATGAAAAACACTATAGATAACACAGGTAATCAAAGGGAGTAAAATAGTGAACCTGTGGTACATCTGACAGGTACTCACACTGAAGTAGTAGTGATAGTAGTTTCAGTGGTGGATTCAAGGGGCTGCGATGGCTCAGTTATGTTCACTTCTTGGGTTGAAAGGCTGCCTGAAAAAAAGAAAATCAGAAAAATTTAAATCAACAACAAATGTTTCAAAAGTACAGTTTAGTCAACTTCAACATTTTTGATTAAAGGAAAAAACTAAACAAAAATAAGCTTGTCAATCCTGAACGTTGTATAAGACTGAAAACTTTACAAAAAAAGTGTCAGAAAAGTGTGTGAAACAGAAATTAAAAACAAATGATTTAAAAGCTGTATTTATATAAAACTAGAACAACGTGCAGCATAAAATGCTGAAATTCAAATATCTTTCTCTTGAATGTTATATATTTGTATTACAGTTAATGAATGTACTTTTTATTTTCTATCAGTAACACATTGTAGTCAAGCTGTGTTTTTGTAGTTTTAGAATCCAAATATTATTTTCCTTGTTGATTAATATGAGATTTTAACTGGTTTGGTTTCGTCTGGCTGAGTTAATCAAGGCCTCTCCTTATGTCGTGTACACTAACACATCCCCTAACATTCAAGGAATCAGGTTGGATTGCAGGTTAAATGACTTACAAATTTCCAAAGGCTTAGTATATTTTTTTATATTTGCATGGTAGGGGTTCAAATTAAACCCACAGATTGTTTTAATTTTACATTTACACCGGACCCTGACTTTTTGGGAAATTTGGATAGCTTTTATTATGCTTACTCTAGACAAGGTAAAATAAGAAAACAGTAGAGTGTTATATGCATATATGGCGTGTTGTCCGTACCATTCATCTCTGTGCCTCCTCCAAGAACGTTGACAGCAATATTGTTCACCATGTTTAAAATAGCATCTGAAGAGCAAATGATAACATCAGTCACAAGTTCACACAAACACAATCTGAGCTTGAGAACAAATGTACTCATCTTCATGCTGTAGGAGTTTAAAATCAGACTTGCCTTTTGCTGATCCAATTAGATCAGCCTCACCAGGTGCCGATCCAGAGGGATAATCTGTAGGGAGTGTTATTAAACGCTTTCATATATATGTAAGAAATTAAAATCACCAACCAATATAAATGTAAAGTAAACTACTATGACATTAGCTTAGTTTTACACAAAACAAAACTTTAAAAAAAAAATTCAAAAGGGATGATTTTAATACTAATTTATTATTCTCAAACTGTACTGACAGCTGCACTTACACCAAGTTTAACAAGTCTATTTTTCTTTTCTTTTAACAGCAGTTTACAGTAATTTTAGCTACAACATCCTCTGTTCTTACCCAAGTCGTCGTCCTGATCATCTGGCCTTTCTGAGGGATCAACTATCTCCTCATATTCTTCCACCATGCTTGTACCAAACACCCTGTCATAAAAATAAGGATCCAAATCTATAACCACAGTCACACTGAAAGTAATTTACAGTTGTGGTCAGAAGTTTCAAACTGTCACACTCAAATAAGAGGAAAATGTTAAGAAACAACCCAGGAAACCTCACTGCTCATAGTTAATGAAATAATGAAGGAGGAAGACCAATTTCAAATTCTTCAGCTTCACTTCAAATCAACAGCTAAACAGTTACAACTGAAAGAAATAATAATGGATTGGATTTATATTGCGCTTTTCAAGGCACCCAAAGCGCTTTACAATGCCACTATTCATTCACTCTCACATTCACACACTGGTGGAGGCAAGCTACGGTTGTAGCCACAGCTGCCCTGGGGCAGACTGACAGAAGCGAGGCTGCCATATGGCGCCATCGGCCCCTCTGGCCAACACCAGTAGGCGGTAGGGTCAAGTGTCTTGACCAAGGACACAACGACCAGGACAGAGAGCCCACGGATCGAACCGACGACCTTCCAGTTACAGATACGCTAATAATCTCAAACACACATCAAACCTGGTCTAGGACTGGATAAATGCATAAACATTAAGCTCCAACCTTGTAGAAAATATGTGGACTATGCTTCAAAGCCAGGTCCATGTCAGGAAACCAACTATTTTAAATGAACTCTACCAAGAAAAGTAGTTAAATCAAGACAGAAGCTTGTTGATGAATACCAAAATCATCTAGTCGAGGTGCAACTTGATAACGAACATTTAACAAAGACTAACGGGGGGGATGTGTACATATTTGAGCCTGTATGCACACTTATATATTCAAACTTGTACAACCAATTCTTGTTTGCTCCAAGTCACCAAATAGTTTTCACTTCCTCAAAAACTATTAGTCAGCAGTTTCTGAAACTGTGATTTAAATGCATCTTTAAACTCTGCAGAAGCAGGAAACAACTGCCAACAGGTTAGTTCCACTTTTTCTAACCAAAACCTTGATGTAGTACCAAAAATCAGACGCTATCTTAGCTTATGCTGTGTTATGGCTTCTTGCTTCTTGTGCAATATACCGATTGTGACTTATTTAAATAGATTTGATTTGCTTCACACTGCATGCTGTGCGTTAGGAGCACTATCACGTACCTTATGAGACTAAGTGGACAGAAATGTTCAGAGCCAAAGTGAGAGACCAGCTCTACCTACAACAAAAAATGTAAAAAATGCAAAACTCATTCAGATTATTTCATATCTTGTGTTGCAGATTTATAAAATCATCAGCAGAGTTATTAATTAACAGCAAAGCATTGATTTTGTTATAAAGTCAATTAGTGTAATGAAAAAAAAAATGATGGGTTGACAGACTGTGTAACCAGGAAATCAGAGAAATTTGAGAAACATAATAATGGGTATTATTCCGAGGATTATCAAATGTTCACATGTCTGAAATAAACACTTTGGAAAAGCAGCCAATGGACGTTACAATGGTTTGCAGGCAGCACAGCAAGTTAGATCTGATTCTGTTTCATTCGGATCGCAGCAGTTAGACACAAAACACACTCCCCTCCACGTTTACTGTTCAGTTCACCCAACGACAGAGCACTACAAGAAGGACAAGCTAACCTTTATGTACTTGGTGAACATCTGAAGCAAGAAAAAAGGGAAAAAGAGAAATATTAAAAGAGATGTCAGCATGCATTAAAAACGAGACTAGAGAGAGTATGCTGGCTTCACCTGAGTCACTCGGGCAAATGGCAACAGCATCTCTAACACTTTTCAAAATGGCAAAGCCACATTACATGCATTTAAGACACGAAGCTGACAAATCTACCAAGAATACAAAGAGAAATATCAGCAACACCAGGGACAAAGAAAAAAAACACTCCTACAGTACAGTCAGGTAATAGTCGGCTGCAGATCGAAACAACTGTTCGTAATGTAATTACACTGAAAGATTACAGCAATTTGTTGCACACATTCAGCAGAGAATAAAGGAGATATAGCGAAATAATTCAAACAAACAACAAAACAAAAAAAGAATATAGTGCTCACCTTTACATATTTTGCATAAAGATGCTCATCCAGTGGGAAGCTCTGAACTGTACGTTCATCCCGGGCGTGAAAGGTTCCCAGCTTTAGCCATTTATTTGTTGGGTACCTGCAAAAGTACATTCATACAGCACAGTCAGATTAGTCGATGACTGAAGCTGCAGCTTGGTGTCGCTGGAAATTCCAGCAAGAAACAAAAAAGATGACAAATGAAAATGTAAATAAGTGAAAATGCGATCTTCTTTTAGAAGATATTAAAAAGATGACATGACAGATCCGACAGCATAGCCACTGGGCATACCTATTACTAATGGACACAAGAAAGTCTTTAGGTGTAGACGAGAAGAGTTCAAAGTTGGCGATGACCAACTGCTTCACCTGGATGGGCTCACAGAGCTCAATAATGAACCTGAGCATCAGAGAGAGGGTGGAAAAAAATAGAAAACTGGGTTTAAGAGGAGAGAAAAAGAGAATTGACTCATTTGTGGATAGAAGGAAAGGGATGCAACATACCAGATTTTATTACTGCAGGGGTTTAGCATGTATAAATCCATATTCTCCTTCAATATGGCTGAAGTGCTCTGCATTGAACAAAGAAGTATGAGTTGAATTTGTCACTGTGTCAACATCCAGCAGGAGAGGCAGATTTTATGATTTCATGGTGAATAGAAAACATAAGCATCATTTTATACCTTAGCCTCGGGGTTAGCGCCAAGTATCTTGGCCCCACACTCCACTGAGGCGTAGTTATTAAAGTTCTTCTGGACCTTCTTCACTGTATGAGAACCCACGTTGTCGGAAGTGTGAGTAGACTGAGCTATGGTGAGAAAAAAAAATGGGGGGGGGGGGGGGGGGGGGGATATATAGAGATATATATTTTCACACTTTTGCAGTTTATTCTAGTACAGAAATGGTTGCAATTTCAAAATTCATATTCTGATCGTACTTTTTTCATTCTCCACCTCCATCATCTTGCGTTTCCACTCATCAAAAGTGGGGATGTCCTCGGGGTCTTTGGTGCTCACACTTGAATCTGTGTCTGTGGTACCAGGGGAGCTCAAGTCCTGTCACAGATAATGAGACAATGAGAGCTGGGACAGCTCCTCTGGCGTGAAAGGAAAAATAGTTCACATCGAATCCACGCTCCTTACCGCCTCCTTGAGTGTGTGCGAGACGTTGGATTCCAGGTGCTGCGTACCGTGACCAGCAGGAGAACTCAGAGGAACATCAGTGTGGACTTTAGTACCTGCAGTGTGAACATTGGAAGTGTTCTCCAGAACAATTGGAGGGCTGCTGTAGTAACGAAAAATGCATCGTTGCCATCGTTTAAAGAGAGTCGAGAATGAATTTATTTATTTAACTACATCCAGAGGTTTTTAAAATCTTTCAAAGGGTGAAATGTTAACTGTACCTACCTGTCACTGTCATATGGATTGTTCTCTTCTTCACATTCAGCAGGAGGCAGGTCAGAATCATTGACCTCAGAAGCAGCTACATCTAAGGCATCGCCCGGGACTCTGAAATTAAAGGGAAAAAAAACATTTTAGCAGGAGCATTATATGAAACAAACATCAGCAGTGAGATTTGACAACAGTAACTTGCCCCTTGGGGATGCTGTCTTGAAGATTAACTTTGCTGGGGCTGTCGTTAGTTTCGGCAGAAAATGCAGCGACAGAGTCGGGGGAAGGCGGCGGGGAGGCATGCTCCTGATCTTGAGTGACAGAGATTTCTATATGCTGACTTTCAGAGCTGTGCTCAGGTTGTGATATTCCTTTGTCTGCCTCCAGCTCTACCTCAGCAGCAGACTCGTCTGCTTCAAAGGCCTGATGGATAAAGACAAAGATGGATAAAGATATTTGCGCTGTTGAGTGCAGTGGTATTGTTTGGCCCATTTACCAGAGCTGGACTGATCAATGAAACACTTAAAGCTCTGAATATCCCTGAACGTTCGTGACCTTGATTGCTTCTCTTGCGGTGAAAGTTTTATGCTGATGGAAACAAGATGTAAAACCCTTTTGAAGTCTTAGCTAAAACATGTTTTGACATCCATTTTTGACATTCTTACATAGCAGACAGTGATTGCAATATTAAATATAAATGAAAGCTGCAGTCATACTATACCATATCATATTCTTTTTGGCCCACTTCTTGTGGCATCTGCTCCTCTTTGACACGATCGTCTTCTGTTGGTGGCTCATTTTCAGAGAAAGGCGGGGCAGGTACGACCAAGCTTTCCTCGACCTAGTCACGACACAATAACATTTCACTGATATTATTACACCCCCAAATTTGAGTGAGCTGCTAAAAAACTTTGCTCAGTCCAAATATTCAGATGTTGTTGTTGTTGTTAATCTGCTACAAATCTAGCACAGCAAGGCGTTTCCAGAGCTGTTAAACAAACAAAGGAGTGCATAGTGAAGTGTCTGGTCACAAAAGCTATTCATCACATCGACCTGTACAAGCTCTGAGCCATGAGGTAAGTTCTGGTACAGTATTGCACAACGCTACCTCGTGACGATGGAAGTGTTCCTGAGGCTCTTCTTCCGAGCTGACCTCCTTTGGGGACACGGGGCTCTGGGCCTCTCCTTGCAGCTCTGCGCAACCAACATAGCAACTGTGGTAGCGAAGGGACAGAGTGAAAGACGGTCAGTGCCACAATACCACCGAGTCGGTTTTGAAAAGCAGGGTCACTTCATTTTGTGGAAAACAAAGAGCTCGGATTCTGAGGATGTGAGGAACTTTTAAAACTCTTGCAACAAGCGAACAAAACAACACTTTTATTTCAGGGCAGTGAGTCATGAACGGAGAAACCTGCAGCCCAGTGTCACAGTGTGACGCACCGAGCGTTCACGTGGCCGTACCCCAAGGAATCAGTTTATCTTATCTGCATGCAGAGCCAGGGAATGTTTTCAGAGCCAAAAGACACACCTCAAGCACACTGCACATTACTCAACCTGTCTGTGAGACCTGCTTTTCATGTGTTATTCATATCCTAATATTGTTTTAATTGTGGAATGAAGGATGAAAGTATTTGAGGAATGATGATTACTTCGGATGACTGTGCATATTTCTGAATAACAACCAAATTTTTTTAAAAAGGGTCTTTAAATGTTTATGTACAATATTTTTTCATCAACTTAAAAAACTGGAACAAAACCTAATTGTGGCATTTGCAAATGTTTTGACTCCTCTTCACTTATCAAGTGAAGAGGAGTCAAAACCTTATGTAATTAACTAATAAGGGCTTGTAAATGGCCAAATGCTCCTAGTAGGACTGTGAGCTGATGATATTTCCAAAGCTGGCCTCCATGCAGCTAACACAGATGACGCTCACTGATGCCCACAAAGCAGGTGAAAGCTATAAAAAGCCTGAAGAGCTTGCAATTTCCTTTGTCTAAAATGTCATTCGAAACAGATGAAACTGGCAAGAGGACTGTGGAAGTCTGCAAGAATCAATTAGGGTACTCACGTCTCTGCAGTTCAAAAATCATTTGTCTCGAGGTGCTGGAATTTTGGATACACTTATATATTAAAATATGCCTTTATTTTGAACCCTACAAGTCCGTTGGGTGACACAATCCCAAAAAGAAAAAGGTCCGGGTCACAGTGACTGCCCCCTTGGCAGAAAAACAACAATAAACAGCAGTAACAAGCCTTAAAATAGCTGCGAAAATGTCAAACTGGTGTCCTCAAAGGCCACGCTCTAACAGTCACTTGGCAACAACCCAGGTCATGACATGGATTTTATTCTGGATTCCAGCTCAGGTATTTTACTTGGCCGGCTGCCTGGCTGGCATCGCTTTTGTGTTGATCTGACGTGAGGCTCGACTAGTCAAAAACACCCATGAACAACAGAGCATTTGTTTTCTAATTGAAACTCATCTACCACAGTGTGATGCCAAAGGAGCAACAGTGGTGCTGAGCCACAGCCAGCTAAATAATTCATTACCCAATTACAAAGGGTTGAAACACTCACCATCACATTCAAAAAGCTAAGATGTGCTCAGTCTCACCGCAAATGCATTAAACGTTTGTATTACACAGTATGTTATTATTATCTTTGAGAAATGAAATGGGTCGTATAAACGCAGGATTTGCAAAACACAGGATTAAGTTTTTAAGTGATAGTAGTGCCAATGCAACACCATGAAAAAAAGACTTAAAGAGCAGCCTTAATATGTGGAAGTGAAGTGCTGACCGCTGCAGCAGATGAAACACGTCTACCACAAGTGCAAAGATCATGTATGTGTGCTCACTCTTGTCAGACTGTCCTTGGGAAACATGTCTGATATGTGACTCTGATAGGAAAAAATGACACATAGTATGATTTCACCTGTATGGCCTGTAAATGGCCTGTATTTATATAGTGCTTTACTAGTCCCTAAGGACCCCAAAGCGCTTTACATACATGTATGGTGGTTTATTACTTCAATGAAATAAATTAGTGGTAGAAAAATTAAATCACACACTTTTTTTTAAACAAATGCTGAACCAGCTTTTTAGATATACGGTAATTAAAGTTAGTTAAATACAGTTTTATTTATATAGCACCAAATCACAAAAGCAGTCACCTAAAGGTGCTTTACACTTAGAGTAAAGACCTTCAATAATAGAGAGAAGCCCCCAACAATCAGATGATCCCCTATGTGCAACCACTTGTAGACAGCGGATAAGAAAAACTCCCTTTTAACAGGAAGAAACCTCTGACAGAACCAGGCTCAGGGAGGAGCAGCCACCTGCTGCGACCAGCCAGCTACACTCCCTAAATGTAAATATGGAGAAAAAGCTACTGAATCCTGGTATATCAGATGTATGGGTCTCATGTTAAACATCATACCATGACATCAGTGTTTCTCTAACACGGTAAAAGGAGTTTTGTACTCTTCCTGCTATGATACTCTAGTGGCATCAACAACTTCATTAAATTCCACGGCTTTTTCATGGGGTACAAAGCTGATAAACATTAAAAGGCAAAAGCAGCATCACGTAAAGCTTCTGTCTGAAATAAGAGTTAAACTGATGCTGTTGAAAGTAGGCCATGCCAACATCACCACTATAGATCCTAATAAAATGTTACATCGTGTCCCTCCCTCCCCTTCTGTCTGAAGCACAGCAGGCAGTTTGTTTGATGGTTTGTTGCCATCCTATTAAATCAAGCCTAGAACCCACATTCATCCTAAACCCTGTTTCTATGTTCTGTGTCAGAATTACAGAGTCCCAGCAAACTCAGGCTTCCACAGGACAGACATGACTGACGTGCAAGGCCCATAATCCTGTCAGCAACTGATGAACCAAACCTGTGTAACGTCTGATCCGCCACGGCATGGGTTGTCACTGATGTACACGGAGCAGATTAGCGTGTGTGTGTGTGTGTGTGTGTGTGTGTATGTAAACCAGGCTGTCTTGGTCAGTGTCTTCTAGAAAGGTAACAGTTAAGCTAGAGCTCAGACAGACTTCGCACAGGTGCCAAACTTAAAGCGGCTGGTAACATTCAAATCATATTCTGGCTTCCAGACCGTAACATTTTCATGAAGTGAACAACTTCGCGAGGTCGTTTAAAGCTAACGCTTCCCAAGCCCGCTTTAAAGTTAGCTGGTTAGTAGTCAGCTACTCAAGCTAACTCGTCTGCGAACAAGTCAGAAGTCAGCCAGGTGCCACATCACACCACAATGTTTACGCAAGCTAGCCAGACAAAGCGATGTAAAGGTTAACCTTGGGGTAATCTTTACTCGGGCTGTTTGGCAGTTTGAATATTTTGTGTTTTTCAGCGAAACAACAGTACTGTTTTCAAACGGGACTAATTAAACTAACTCACCAATAGACAACAGCTAGCCACACTGACACAAGTCGCCACAACAGTGGTGTCATCTTCATCCCTCTCCAGCCGGGACAGACATCCTCTCCGCGCTCACAGAAACGTTGTATCCTTTTGCTACGCTGTCTTTCACAGCGGTGTATAACATAAACCGATCCGCTATTTCCTGTTAACAAAGCTGACGTTGGCGGTTTCACTGGTGAAGTGTGATGCTAACTGCTGTAACTCCCCCCACACACACATACACACACAACTTGCTACCGGGTCACCGCGAAACTGTCCAATGAAAACACAGCGACGCCATGGCGCAGTTCAAACTGAGCGTATGTTGGGAGCGCTCGTTTTGTAGCGCCTGGTCGCCCGATTGTATTGTATTGAGCTCCTTGAAGTGAAGTATTTTAAATTTGTCAAGGGAGTGGGATTTTGCCTTTCAAGCGTTATCATTTGCGATAATCAAAACATACCCGCAGTGTTATAGTGTTACGATCATGCGGGGTGTGGACAGCTAATGGAAATTCACACAAGCTCCGTAAAACATATAAACTTAAACTCTCACTGTATACCCCATTAAATAACTTTATAATAAACCCCAAATTCCACACCGTGAAACTTACATGCGTGCTAAAGATAGTATATGTTTTTTAGTTTTTGTTTTTTTTGGTGCAATCACATGTAACTTGACCTCAAATATTGCAAATCGGTGCGTTTCTTGCACCAGTTTTACAAAAGTATCAGCCTGTATCTCAACAGGTCAGCGCAATTATCAGGAATGCGAAGAGTCCTGTGTTATTTTTGGCTGTGAGGTTCACTTTGCAATTAGATATCGTGCACTGCAGCAAACAGCAGTGAATGCTGTTTTATATTAAACCCACTAGGGGGAGCCCTCTGCTCAACCCTGCGGGGTTTTCAAATTGTGAAACATAACTATAGGCGTTAAGGAGATCATTTGAAACTCACCTTGGTATAAGCAAATCACGGGGTGATGAGCCCAAGAGCCATCATGTGCCTAAAGTGCTAAATGAAAAGAATCATCTCTTCCATGAATAGAGCTCCAAGCTCACTTGAGCAGCACTTTAGCTTAGTGTGACTACAGGGCATGTGGCCAGTCATAATACAAAGCACACTTGGACTTTGAGAGGACAAAGATACTACATCCTGATTTGGGGATGACTGAGTGCACATTTGGACTTAGACAAAAATGAGTCCTTGGCTTTAAGAAATATCTTTTTACAGGACTACATTCATAACTAACGAACGAAATGTGCTAAAAGAAACACTTTTTTCTGGGTCTTTTGGTAAATGGTAAATGGACTGGTTCTTTTAAAGTGCTTTTCTACACTAAATGAGCACTCAGTGTGCTTTTGCACTCAATTTCAAATTGTGTGGTCATAATGTAGAGTTTGGCAGTTAATTTCTTACCAATGCATGAAAATCAGAAATCATGTAACATCGCTACATTTTGGGAATTCATGTACTGAACAGTTTTTTGTTTTGTCCCTAGTTGAAATAAACTTTTACTACCAGACCAACCTAGACTTCTGCTGCCACCAAGTGGCTACAAGTAAATCACATTACTTTAACATCAAGAGGTTTTTCTTGTGCAGTGGATATGCAACCCGCATACTAAATACTGTGTTAGTGCCACAAAATGTGACAGATGGTATAGTTTACATATGTCTGTTCTATTAATTTCTGTTAATAACGTTCATTATATATATCTTACACACATCACCATCTCTATGCAGAATTTTAGTACATTTTCTACATTATGGAAGGCTTAATGTCTGCACAAAAAAAGCATAGAAACTGTAACAAACCTTTGTTTTAGTTGAGGAAAGCAAATAACCAGTGTAAAACACTCTGACCCAGCAAACACGACAAGATCATTGTTGTTAATCTGAGATGTGCAGTCCTCTGTCCACATATTGATGTTTGGGCTGGGTGAACAGAGGAAATTGCCACTGACTGACCTTTTTGTACTGTTTCAGTTTGTAATGCTCACAAACTGAAACTTCTAAATACATAAATGCAATTGATGCTAAGACTACTTTTTTAACATTTTTAAACACTTTTTACATAAAGAACAATAACCATTTAGGTAAATCTAGCATCTCTGGGCTTCAAGATAGCACATAAATAAGACTTTAAAACCTTTGAGGAGAGAAATGGCTGCAGTTTTGAAAGCATTTTTTTTATTCAATTTTATTTATGTAGTGCCAAATCACTACACCATGCAGATTTAATGCTTGCAGAACTTGGTTTGGCATTGCTTTGCTTATGTAAGCAAGGCCTTCTGTGCCAAATAGCTTGTCGAGATTACATGTTGCTCCAAAAAATACACATATTGTTCACGACATTGTTCACATGTGCACCATCCCATGGAAATATGGATGCTAGCTTTGGAAGTAAATAAGTGTATCTTGAGATCAGATTTTCAAAATGTATAAATAGTTATTGGTCAACAAACAGGACAGTTTGTGGCCATTCAGTACAAGTTTTATCCTTCACATACAAAGATTCATTTTTCTGAACCATTTAATGATATTATGTACCATAGATGGTGAACTTGCTAGATCATTTGGTAATTGACTTTATTACTTTTGAGATGTTCCACCGTGTGTTTATTAGCATTATACAACTTTTTCAGTTTTTTTGTCCCTTTCCTCTTTTGGAGAGTTTCATTTCTGTTCATTTTACGGTTGTGTGCTCATCCTGTTTCTTCAGGTGAACCTCTTCTCTTAAGTCCTTCTTTCACTAAAAGTGTCATCTTCTAACCAAAAAGTTTGAATCAAATATTTTTGAAGTTAAAGTAATAATAAGATACTAATTGTAGCAATAATCACATTAAATTTTTAAACCTGCATAGAAATACAAGTCCAAAATCCTGTGAATGAAACAATAAAGAGTCTGGCAAAGTGTGACATTATGAGGGAGAAGTTTATTGAGGAGAGATACAGAGACACAGAAAATAACAACTGATGCATTTCCCCAATTTAACAGTACGCCCTCTGCTAAACAATGCAATTTCACTACAAATGGAACCGTTTTGCTGTTGGTCATCAGCAGATTTATCTTTTTTTAATTACCTTTACCTATCCCCTTCTACATTTAGCTTTGGCAATACAGAATTGTAGTTCATGCCGGTAAGGCAGTCTAAATTAGAGAGAAGGGAGCATTTAGTGAGTAGAGACACGAGAGAGAACGATTAAAGCGCTAGGATCCTTGATGAGGTCTTTATAGTCCACAGGTACAGTATCTCCTTATCATTACCTACTTTATATACATTAGAACACAGTTTAGGCCCACATACACAATAACAAACTGACAGAGAAGCACTTATACGTTGACAATACAACCTTGAGCGCTGATACAAACGCTGACCAGCCAGCTTAAGTGATTGCGAGTAAAACGGAAGAGACTAGAAGAGTTTGAAAATAGGAATGCTAGTCATGATATGCATGGAGTCGCATGTTTCGAACCTGAGAAAAAGGCTAAATGGAAACATGTAAGAACATGTCCTTTCTTTGTTAATGGATGAACGTGTGTTCTGCCACGTTAAAATAGGTATTCTTTCTCTTTTCATCTTACTGTCAGCGTCTGCATCGAAGCTTAAGGCTGCAAGGGTCACAATTTGACCATTGTTACAGCACAGGTGGACACCTAT